>NW_024573922.1:2629318-3277861 GCF_900044065.1 Fusarium mangiferae
CCCCTCTCTCTCTCTATTTCTGATTCAGTAACTTCTGGATTCACCTACGATCGCAAAATATAAGATCTTTGGTGATATTTATGTGAGAGCAAGCTGATATCTTTCATCTATTACCCCCGAGCCCCCCATCAGTCTTGATTTCTCGCTTGGCAAACAAGAAAGGATTCATCCCGGAGTGTGCCAAATACAGGACGAATCTCAAGCAAAAAGTTTGGCTCGGGCTTGTTTTTTCAGCCTCTCTCTCCTACACTTCAGCCTCCATAGTAAAGTTCACTCATCACTTGGCCTCCACATATTCCTATTTTCATTTCTATTGTTCCCTTACCGAGCATCGCACTTTTCCTATTCTCCAATACTCGAGCAAGTTTGCTCTGTCGATGATGACACACGAATACAAAACATCCTCTTCTACAGACAGTCACTTCGCGCCGAGTCAACCCTCGTCAAAGTGGTCGTCCAGCATTGGGAGTCGTGATACCAAACCCTCCAACACGAACACCATGTTGAGTATCAACTTCTCGACACCGCTCGCGGGAGCTGCTCGATCTGAGAGGATCAAGCAGATGACCAACAACCACGTAAGTCAACGAACATCTTCATTCTTTTGTCGCCGCATCCCCGGGTCACCCACTGACATCGCCTCACAGCCCGCCTTTGAAAAGGCTCGCATGTCACAAGAGATACTTGTCAAGATCCAGACATCTCTTCGCCGCATGCCTGGTGTTTCCTCCAAGGAATCCAACGAGATTATCACAAAGCTGCAAGAAGTCGGGCAAATCATCAGCTCAGAGACGAGTCAGCTTGTTGATGCACTTATGAACCTGACCCTCGATCAAGAGGACACGGACAAGGCCATCGCGCGAATGAGTATCGAGGCCAACCTTGCCAAGGCAGAGGCTGATGACCAGAGTCACAACCTGGGTAACCTTCGTACCGAGCTTGCGGATGAGAAGGGCAAGCGCCAAGAAGCGGAGGCCGAAGCCGCCAAACTCAAAGGTCATCTTGAGAAGCACATGGATGAGTTGGAGTCTCTCAAGGCGAAAGTCCGTGATGGTGGTTCTAAGGGTACCATATCGAGTGTCATTCACGATGAGTTGGTCAAGGTACGCAGTTTGATCTATATCACTCTAACAAAACTGACGAACTTATTCAGCATCTTGAAAACTCCATCAAGCAGATAGAGAACCAGCCCAATGCTGGCCGATCCACGTTGCCCATGAGCAACTCCAGTCCTGACTCTGTGGCACGCGCTCTTGAGACCATCGCTGAGGCATGCCCTGATAGAAACGCCACGCAGAAGTCTATCATGTCTTTGCGTCCTAATGGCGTGGACTCTCCCAACAAGGCTGCTTGTATCAATGACGGCGCTCTTCAGTCTCAGCGCCCCTCCTCTGCATTGCAGAATAGTCGTCCACCCAATCTGCCCACGCGCTTTGGCTCTCACATTGTGCCTCCTCCTTCTCGTCCAGGCTCTGCTGCTCCGAGTGAGCGCCGGTTCAACCAGTGGGCTCCTCCCACTCCTGTTCAGAGCCAACCTCGCTACCCAGTCCCTCCCCCAAACGGTGCTGGACCTCAGTCCATGTTTGGTCGAAGTGTCGCCCGTCGTGGTTTCAGCAACGGTACCTATCGTCCCAATGCACCTGAATTTTATCCTCAGTCCTACGGGCAACCTGACAAGGGACCGCCTGCCCCGAGCAATGGCGGATTTGGCCAGCAGCGCCGGGAGTTTTACCCTCCTACCCCTTCTCACAACCGCAACAAGTACAGTCGCTTCCGCGATCCTGTCCAAGCTCCTGATTTCGCCGGCCCTCCTGGCGCACTGACTACTCGTCCATCTTTCCCCGGTCCCCCTATCCACATCACTGAAATGACCATTGGGGCCTGGCATGACCAGCTGACGGAACTTTACACGACTGTCCGCCTCTTCGTCGACGTCTATGCTGATAAGCCGACTTTCGTCAACCCTATGGATCTTTCTAGCACTCGTCTCTGGCCCGTTCTCTTGGCTACTTACCACCCCCTCTCAGAGACAGAGGCCATCTCCTACCTTGATTTTCACCTCAAGGACAGAAGTTCCAAGTCTTGCCTTGTCACCCGCGTCATCATTGATTACATTGTCAACCGAGTTTGGGTTCCTCGGGCTTGGATGGGTGCCGAGACCGATGCTACCTATGGCCTCGCTGAAGTTGAGAAGGATCTTGAGAGAACCCAAGGTAAGATACCAGCCCGGACAATCGAAGTGATCGACTAACAGATGTTGCAGGCCAGACTGCCGTCCGTCGACAGCACATCCTTGACCGGCAGGCAACTATTGTGGACTCTATCCTCAAGCTGGACAGCTTCGAAGAGTTCAGCAAGGTCCGTTGCCGGGAGATCTCAGACGTCATCCTTCACATGGTCGAGCCACTCCTAAACCCCACCGCCGATCCTGAGGCTACCTACAGCGAGCTCGAGAAGGTCTCATCTGGTGCCTGGGCTCTGTCTAGCCGTATTCTCAGCAGTCGACTGACATTTGACTTCCGCTTCCCTGAGATCGGGAGCCGATTCTCGCACCAGTCCATGTTCCCCATCTGGCCCGACTCTGATCCTCATGAGCTTCAGGCTGAGCATTGGCGAATTGCTCTCGTCACCACGCCTGTTGTGACCTGCCGCAATGACACCGGTTCAAATATCTCTGCTCACTCAGTTTGTATGGCTGATGTTGTATGCATGCGATAAATGCATCACAGTTGACCTCTCATTGTTGTTGATCTGTGCGATTAACGTGAGGGTAAAAGACCTCTGGGTCTAGAGAACCACCGAGGTTCTTTCGAGTACGGTGAACACTACCACTGTACCATACTGTCACACTACTGTTGACAATGATTACGCCCAGCCACGATGCTGTGACTATCTAGAAGGGGAAGACACATTCTACCTATCAGCACGACTTAGAGACGGTCGTTTATAAAAACCAGGCGATCACGGGCGTTTAGTAACTACTTGATTTCAGGGAGATTTGCTTACTTTTTTTTTTTTAATGCGCATTTTTCTGCATGCACAACGGCATTGGGTTCACTTCACTTCACGGCAGGATATAGGCATCCTCATATCGCAACTCATAGCCCCTTCTGGAGATAACCGAGATCTATACCCCGAAGACGGTGTTGTTTCTTTGCATTTTCTTTTCCGTCGTGGGGAAAACAGGTATAAGGGGGTTTCTAGTGGTTGAAGATGCAATCAATCGTCGGGGGGGGGGGGCAAAAGCAACTACTACTGGGTTTACGATCAGTCATGGGAATTGTTGCGGTCTCAAAGAAGAAACGAGGCAGATACATTCAAGCAAAAAGATGTAGATGCGATTGATTTTAGGGGTAATAATTGATTTTGACGCATTAAACTAGCGAAACTAACTGTGATCTGGTGTTCTCGTGAGAGTCATCCCAGTCCTGTTGACCTGTGAGATCCATCTTGTCTAGTCTATAGGAAGCCCCAAACTCCTGGTATCAAGAAAAAGCAGAATACCACCACCATAATGATAATAATACATTAGAGGAAAGAAATTGCGACCCCGAAAAGCAGGAGTCATTACAAAGTGAATGTTTAGTGACGACGGCCCTGAGGAGAGCTACGCGTAGACTTGCGATCCAGGCGTCGCACAACAGCACCAAGAACAACCTTGAGAATCCCATCTGCGGTCAAAGCCTTACTATTGTCCGAAGTAGTGGAATTCCAGGTTGCTGTATCAACCATATCGCGAATGCCCTGGTCAGCAAGGTCATCGTCGAGCTCACGCAGAGCCTTGGTAGCACCAAGCTCGTTGCCAACCTGGAAGAACTGGATGCCAACTTGATGAGGAGGAGCCTCGATCTGATCAAGCTTCCTGGCGTGGTGAACGATGATGCCCTCTGGGTCGTCCGTGGGACATCCGTCGGTGATTACGATGATGTTGACCGGCTTGGTCGAGTCAAGGTTGGCCGCACGACGGGAGAGATGGGCAACGTAGGGCTTGAGAATGCTGTGAAGACGAGAGCCCGTCGGTGTTGCTCCGCGGGGACGGACGGACTCGAACAGACGTTGGACCTGGTTGGCGTCACGGATCTGGAAATATCCACCGGGTGCCTGAACTCCAGTTCCGGCGGCTGGTGATCGATGGTTCAGGAAGTAGACGTCAATACCGTCAGGGTCGTGAGAAGTACAGATCGGGGCGATAGTGCTCAGGGCCTCTCGAACCTCCCTCCACGATCGGCCAGCCATGGATCCAGAGTCGTCGATGACAAAGATGGTATCGAAAGTAGATAGGAATGCATATTTGTCTTCGGCACTGGTGATGCTTGACATGCTAGGAGCCGGTGAAGCTCCACGCTGAGGAATATCGAGGAGAGGAGCGGTCCTTTGGGAGGACTCATAAGCAGGAGGAGCCTCCTCGGGGACATCGAGGAAGGGGTTGTTGTTCTTGGTGTTTGTGTTTGTGTTTGAGTTTGAGTTTGAGTTGCCCATGTTGAGATGAGTGTGATTCTCGGCGGGGGACTTCTTGGTTGAGAACTTATCCTTGATGCGACTGAACATTTTTGGTGATGAAGGTGAAGCTGCGTGGGGCATGTCGCCGAAGGTGATTTTATAAGTGTTTGGGTTGAAGGTTTGAGCCGAGGCTGTGAGTCACGCGTGTTCTTTGTCGTGAGATAGAAGCTTGTTCACAAAGTAAGTAAGTTGAGTTCAATGATGTGAATGGCTTTAAATAAACTTGTTGTTCGTATTGATTGATAATAGTACCCAGGTACGTGGCAACTCTTTATATTGACCATGATGCATGTCGATGTTCAACAACACAAGGCAGAATAAATGTCGTTACTCAAGGCAAATGTAACTATCTCGATGGTGTTATCCGTTCCATTGCCCCTGCACCGCCTTAGAAGGCGGTTTCGCCATTGTCACAGCATTGATTATGTACGTGGTTCGCCTTCTGGGCCGCCACCAGGGGACAAGGCATTCTCATGTGTCCCCTGTACAGCCCCCGGGCACAGCCTCCACCCCCACTGTACCTACAGTATGCACAACACACAATCCACTTACAAGCCGGCAACTGAGCCAATCGCAAGTCTTCTTGACATGGCTCAGCCCTGCCATGGCTCCATCGTTAGGGTCGTTCCATGCTGCTGGATCTGCCTAAGGTAAGGTAGATCTGGCAGACTGACAGACCTGTCAATGACAGGTTGGACCCTTGCAAAAGCTAACTCAATAGGTAGTTTGGCACAGGATGATCCATCCAATTCGAAATTATAAGGCATATTATAATGGAAATCGAGTCCCGAGGCATTCTTTACCTCATGCTTGGGAAAGCTTAAACAATCACTGCATCAAATATTTCAACTATACTCCCGGCTTGTTATGATATAACCTCTTGTTGGTGTGGTGCCTGAGTGACCTGCAATCTCCCCGATCTAGCTTTCAAGAGGCTTCTTAAATGCAGTTCAGACCAATCAAAATACGTGTACACATTGTCCCTCTTGCGGGGTTATCCCTGACGTTGAACATTTGACGAACCATCCTGCACATGGATGCCTCGTGCCATATTGAGCCTCGCCGGTTCAACCTTGCATGCATGACAATGCCAGTAGGATTGGCATGGCATTGCATGGCATTGCAAATACATGTGTGTCTTTTGTGAATAATCACCTGCTGTATACTTTTTAAATATACTTTTGTCTGCTCAACATATTACCCTTCGCAGCAATTGACACACATTGCGGATATTTCAATGTTTTGCGCAAATGCGCACTTAGACAACACGCTAACTAGATCACAGCAACCATCCATGCGGGCCAACAACTAGGTAATTACCCTGTCTTGTCAGAAAACCACGGTATTCTCTCTGCTTTTCAAGTGCCTATCAATCCAACTTAAGGGTACAAGTCTTGATGTATATTTCCACAGAGACTCAACTGCTGATTGTTGTTGAGCCAATACCTGCACTAGACTCTGCGCTATCTTTCTATTTCAACCCGTCGAGACTATTGCTTATCTTCCACTACTATGACTTTCTCAGTTGATCTCGAATACATTTACAATGTAAACCTCAGGCTTTCAGCTTCCCGGGCCCAGTGCAACTCTATGCACCTCTGTGACAGCTAGACGTAGAGATCTCCAGGCAGTCAAATCTTTGAGCAACAAGTATACGAGATGCCTGCGCTTCTCATGTTATGAAAATGGTGTTCAAGACTATAGCAATGCGTCTTTTTGTGTTTGAGTTTGGTTCTTTTCTCGCGTGAAAGACACTCTACCGAATAAAGCTTCTTGACACGCCAACACAACTTCACATACTACGACAACGCACGCTGGTGAGCCCGGAGCAGCAGTCCGAATGTCCGCTTGTCCACCACGTTGGTGCTAACGCTGGCAGTTATCAAGTATCAACAAACCGGGAAAGATCTGCCAAAGAGCACAGATCAGTGAAATGAAATTAAAAAGAAGCTACCAAGAAACCTATTACTCCAGCCTCCTGGCTAAAGCGTTCAGAAGGCATTCAGTGGCTAACCCCCAACCTTTATGACACCACGGAAACTCTAATTTTCTGTTCTGATAAGAGGCTCTAGAACTATCAAGTACTGTTAAATCAAGTACTGCTCAGGGAGGCTGTGCTGAAGTCCCCAAGCTGGTGGTAGAATTGTAAAAGCTTTCGAGAGTGAACGTTGGTGAAGAATTTGAACTGAGATGACGGGACCGGATTATTGCAAAGTGATAAAGGAATGCATTATCAGCCCATTCCCTCCGGAGTTTAGGCTCTCATGCATGAGCTTAGACTAGAGTCATCTCAAGATAAGGTTAATTGAGACGATTGATGGCCACCCCCCTGGTTAATCCTAGTGATTTCTCGTATAAGTATCCCTTGACCTTCGTAACCACATGACCAGCATCCTCAAGCTTGTCATAGTCTTCAAGGAAATGGAACAACAAATGCGCAAGTCTTCTTTTCAAGAATTATGTTGTGAATCTTATTCAGTTCCAGCGAGTGTATCGACATCGTCTACTATTAACAAAGTATAGGCCAAAAGTAAGAACAAAAGGAAGAGGCCACCATGAATAAAAAGAAAATTGTATAACGAGGTCTAACCGCACCCGCTAGATTCCATGAAAAAAAAATGTTTCAAAAGATTCCCACGATTATCTCCTCCAGCAGTCCATGATACCCCTCCAACTGCTTTCGAGGATGCCGCTTCTTCCAATACTTTTACCCAGTAATAAGTCTCATCCCCTCCGGAGTCAGAGTCTTTAAAAACCACACCTCATACGCCGCGTCATGCAGTAAGGGGAAAACCCACAGTCTCTTCCCTTCCAATATCCCTACTTGATTGCTCCCTGGCAAGACAGAGCATGTTGAAACAGGCTGAAGACACAACTTGAAACAAGCTGCTTTCTCAGTCACAAAAAAGGTGGCTAGCAGAATCTGCTAGTTTTCATATAGTTTAACAAAATGGTCGTCCTATCCCATCGAGCTATTATCGAATTTCAAAGACACCATTAGAGGAAAGCTTGCAAGATTTAAGCTTGCTTGGGCTTGGGGCGAGGGAGACCCTGCTCTCGGCGAGTCTTGAGATCGATCTCGGCGAGGCCCAAGCTGGCATTGTAAAGCTGAACGCAGTTGATGAACTGCTTGAGGAACATAAATGGAAAACTAACACCGGCAATTATCCAAGGTACTGTAGAATCCATCTTGTTCGCACGTGCAAGCTCGAGAGCAGCAGGGCTGAAGGGGTCGGGGAAAATCTGGGCGAGGATCGAAGTGTTGACTTGAGCACCAGCCTGAAGCTCAGCACCGACAGTCTGGATGGGCTTGATGAGGTAGGGCGAGACAAGAGGAGACGAGAAGCACAGGAGGTAGAGAGCGATGAAGAAGAGCTCGTTGAGGGCGCAAAGGGCAAAAAGGACATTCTAGGCACAATCAGTAAATAACACGGGTGCCAGTGTTTAAAGATGCATACCTTGTTGGTGTAGTAGAGGCGCAATAGCCAGTTCTTGCTCTCGTCAATGCTCTTGTGGCTGGCGTTGGTGCCTGAGACAACAAGAGTAGCATACATATGCATGTAATGGCTGGCAAGGTCAAGAGCAATCAAGCCCTGGAAAACAATGGCCCATCGAGGGAAGGCGGAGGAGAGGAAGACAATAAGACAGGCTGTAGTACAGCGATCTGTGACCATATCAAGAACAGCGCCAAAGCGAGTGGACTGTTCGTAGATACGCGCGGCGTAGCCATCGAGGGCATCGAGGAGACATGAGACGCTGTAGAGGAACGAGCAAGTACGAGGATGGAGGGGCATGTAGTAGAGTGACGCGATAGCAAGGACGATGCGCGCATAGCCTGAGCAATCGTTAGCAAGCCTTGGCTTGATTTGGAGAATGATATTTCCTTATCATACCAATAATGTTGGGGATGAAAAGGAAGATGTTCTCGCGAGGGGCATCGTCCGAAGCATCCGCGACGCCGTTGGCAGACCCGTTACCGTTGGATCTGACTTCAGGCTCGGAATCAGAGGAAGGGTTTTGGGCCTTTGCGGCCTGTCGTCGAGTTTGTGGGCTCATGGTGTTAATCAAGTTTCGTTTTATTGTATGTTGAAGGTGAAGCTTCGAGTTGTCGTGATTATCAAGGTGGTGTGGCTTATCATGCAGCGGCGGAGTTTGGATCGAGATAACGGACAGAATCTGCGAAAGGGGCAGGGATTACTCGGCGCTGTTGAAGCTATCGAAGAGGCCAAAGAGAATTTATAGGTACTAGGGTTCGTCGCGTTTCGCGAGAGGCTAACAAAAGAGACTCGTGAAAGATGTCAGAAGGAGTGGATGTGAAGGAAGAAAAATAGAATCTAGGAGGAAGCTCCAAAAACTCGAATCGAGTCGAGCGGAGGAAGTCAATGGGTGATGACGAACGGCGGAAGGCAAGGTAAGCTTAGGTTAGAGGCTCCCTTTCCATGAGATGCTCCCGCCAAGCGAACAACAGGGGGTGGTTTTTCGGTAGTCTCGGACATGTTTAGAGCTTGGCCGCGTGTAAATTCAGCGGCTTGGTGTGCTGATTTGCCCGCTTTCCACTGGCCGAGAGCTCCAAATTTGCACCAGTCGCAGATTGATCCCCTGAAATTGATATCCGCTCATGGCAAATTGTCAGCTTAGAAAGAGGGCGCCTACTCCACTTTCAAGGTCAATTTCTTGGATGGATATTTGCCAATGATGAACAACTCATCATCTCACTGTCAAGACGTATGATTTGCTCATGAAAGTCTCGAGATCCAAGGTTGCCAGTCGCATCGATTGTGAATGCGACCTCGGCTTGCAGAGACAACATATGTTTTTCCATGTCATGTCATGACTTCGGTTGTCTCATCAAGACATCGACTTATATCCGGCTAACATGCGTAGTCGCGACGTCCGTCGCACTGGTAATAATGCCAGAACAGATAGAGTGGTGATCACTCTAACATGGATTAAATGCATTAGCGGCAAAATGTTCAGATCACGGCCCCTATGATTGCCGCGGTCGTGGTTTGTATAGATAAAATTGAGCTTCAAGAGCCTTCAAGTCCCAGCACAATATATGTAGTTAGTGCTTTTTCTTTGGCTCCTTATGATCCCTTGTAATGACAGCTGGTTCTTGATGACCGTGAACCCGGTTATCATGACACTTTAAGCCACAGCAATTTGTCATTGAGATTAAGATATATGCGCGCTGAGAGCATTAGACTATTAAGAACTCATTCAGTTGCAGACATTGTCGTACGGACCCCGCAACCTTGTTAATGAATGCGAGTCAACACATGGCACTATAAGTTGATGAGTAAAACCGTGGCCTTAAACCCGCGAGTCGAATACCTCGCGCTTTGTTCAAACACTCAAACACCACGCGGACTCAAGACGTCAACTCTACCGGTGGAACTGTCTATTCAGCTGGGTCGACAGCCTCGCTTCAACAGAGTTCGACTGGGACGGACTATTGTTGTCAGTGGCTGAGCAATCATGATATTATAATGAGCGACTAATCCCGAGTATCCCTAGGACCCTGACCTTGGTCACAATTCACACCAATATGCACATTGACACTTCGACGGCTCAGTCCAAATCTCCAACTCGTTTCCAAACTCCAAAGCAAACACTTTTATGATATCTCATGTCTAGGGTCTCTCTGACTTGAAGCCCCAACGCGCCTCGCTTCGGAACGACTCCCACTTCCCGTCCCGTCTGGATATATTTCTTCGTAGCTTTGGCTAGAACTGTGGTAGTCGCGCGCCAAGCAGTATTGAATTGCTTGACTCTGTGAGCCATGCAATCAGTCTGATTGTGGCGGTCGACTAGACTCATTAGTTTGCGGGACTTTCAACTGCACGTTGACAAAGGCGGCAGTCGGCAACTGAAGTGTTCCCGAGTTCTCAATTGTCGCTTCTCACTGGTATGAAAAACGACAAATATCAGTCGGTTGGTGGTTTTACGAGCTGCAGACACGCCAGAGGTCTGAAAATTCTAAATAGACTCAAGGGAGCTAGCGACAGGCGTAGCTTAGCAGAAAGTGGTAATCATGTCAAAGAGCAATTTCCAGAACAGTCCTCCATCTGTTGCATTAGGTTTTCCCGACTATGATAGATATTCGGGAGTTCCGGAGAGTGGAGGGACTTACGGCATAGCCGAGACACCAGGCAGTATGTACCGTACAGTAGTGCGGCACGCAGATGGGACCCTTGTTTTGCTTGAGGAGCTTACTGAATGCTTGTGTTGAGGTATGTGTGTATGCTGTAAGGTTAACTTTGCCAGGGTTCAAGTGTAGGAGTTTTGGTTGTCACTCGCGGGCGGGAGGCTAAGAAAGGCAAAGTCTGGGGACGGCGGATCCTGACCCTGCCGACGATCTTGGGACGGTCATGATGAAGAGCCCGAGCTTGAGACTTGATAGTCTGGGGGAGGCAATTTGTCGTGGCTAGCTAGCTGGGCTGCCAAGGTGAGCAGGGGAGAGGTTAACTTAGACAGAGCTCTTAGCTTGGAATAAGCCTCCATCAGAGTTGATAATTAGTCGTTGGTGATAAAACGGCGGTGCCTTGCAGCAGCGAAAACCAAAAACCCCATGTCAAGTGAAGCCGCTACTGCAGCTAGCTCACCTCACTGCCGGTTGCTCCGTCCCGTCGTTGCGTCTCATCACAAGTGACAGATACTTTAGCAGCGAGTCTCGGTGCGTACCGCAATCTTATCCACCGGCAAGCTATTGCCAGGGTTTGTATTTGTGCCAGTCGGATTCAATCCAGGTACTCAGTTGAGGTACGCCAGGTACCACGCCCAAGGATATGGGCTCTCTGTATCGTCCCGTTTTCCCGTCTTGTCGTTTCGGTAAGCCGTCTTAGCTTTGTGAGCTACCAACAACATGTACCAGACAGGCAGGCAACGCGCATCTGGAGACGGTCAGGTTGATGCAAAGTCATGTACCTGGGGTTCTGTGGATCTTGACGTTGTACTCCGTGAGTTAGGTTAGTTGTCATGTCACCCTTAATCCCTCGCTGGCTCCGGCTTGAAGGACCGCTGAAACGGGTGTTTGCGGCAATAGTGTAGATGCCGTGTAACCCAACCAGGTCACTTGGAGGTTTTGGAAACTCAGAGTGACGACCGTATTCTAACCGCCTCATACCTGGGAGATGATCCCTCTGTTGAGCTTGGTGATGTTCTGTGTTGATACATCACCTGCAGCCAGGTTAGTATCGTAAACCCCATCAACTTTTTGATACATAGCCACTCCCACGGTTAAAAGCATCAATCCACCATGGTAAAGCCTCCCGCCTCTTGGGTTGTCTTGAACAGATCATTAAGCCAGGATTGGTTGTGATCATCTCGCCCTATTTCTCTAGTTTCTGATCCCTGATCCGCAAAGTGCAGCGAAGGCCAAACCCTGTCCGGATAGCTAACGTTGGACCTGGTCTCGACAACAGGTGTACGGATATGCTTGTTGAATTCCTCTAAAATCAGATGATTTTTGGGGTTTCGTGTCTTTGTTCATCCACCAAGCTTGTCTTGAATTGGCTTCTCGACTTGTCCGTCTTAGTGCCCCCCACGATACACGTCACTGACGGTATGGATCTAGGTATGGGGGCAATGGATTCAAGGGCTAGGAAGAATTTGTTTCCATCGGTGGTGGTGATGTGGTCAGGATGAGGAGAGGATGTTTTTTTTTTTTTTTTTTTCAGTTGAGCATTGTTTCACTGAGCAATGGCGAATAGAGAGAGGACATGTAGACAAGGTGTAGACATGTAGTTATACATATCGGATTACTTCCGACCAATTCCCCAAAGAAGGATTTATTTGCTTGCCGTTTCAATTGGCTGGTTCTTCCTTACAGAGTCTTCCACTGCAAAAATGGATGGATGGGTGTCAGTCCTTGGCCTTGTCCGCTCCGGCTAAAAGAGAACTACCAGGATAAGTTTGAGTTTCAAGCTTTGGATCGTCCATATCAGTGCTATTCTAGCCATTTTCTTTGAATTGCTGTCAAACATCCTTGCCCCTGTTCCTGTCTGAGTACATACAGTAGTGCCTCTACCTAGTGCGTACATGTTCCATTTGCCGCCTGTTACAGTAAAAAAGAGACACTCTTGTTGATCCCTGTTTGACGCCACGCCTGTACATACAGTACCTTCAATCTCCGAATGCCTACCTTGGTACTTACTTTCTGGCTGCGTTTGAGCCTCGGGCCTTAAAAGGTGTTAGCTTGTTATGAGTCTCGAGGTTCAGGCGCCCTTTCGCTTCATGTTGGAGCTAAGCTAAGGTACCCTAGCACTAGCACCTAACTTAGGTGGTAGTGACCCTCTCGCCTCACCTTCAGTGCCTTTTAGTTGGTTGGTTCCATAGGTCACTTTTGTTTAAGTCGAGCTGTGGATCGTCACTTTTCACTTTTTACCTTTCACCTCTCACCTACAGTCTCTTCTTAACTAACCCCCATCCCATCCCATCCCGTGTCATTCTGCGAAAGGTCTTTGACTTCAAACCTCCTCCTCCTTCCTCTTGACTCGCTCTCTTTCCTCTCCTCTCTCCTCTCCTCTTCTCTCCTCATAATTCTCCTCCCACTCCCGATCGACATTCCACCCATTTACGCCTCACATCGGACGACACTTTCAGTCGAGACCCATTCGGCCGAAGCTAATAAGATCTTCACCCCTCGTTCCTATCTGTGGCTCTTGTGTCCGTTTTTTCAATTCCCCCCAGCTTCCCCTCTATCAAGCGAAACCGCCACCTGCGCCAGGTTGACTAGATCGTTGTGAACTTCCTTGTGAATTGGCCTAGTCTCGAGGTTGCCCAAAACTTGCGACTTAGATCCACATACGATTTAGTTAGTGTACTTGAACTCGCTCCCAAGTTCGGGTCACCGTCTTTTCCGATACCTTTGTTCATATCAAATTGATCTTCGAACAAGCTTTACCGTATCATGTCGCCGCATCCTACCCTCAAGGCGACTTTCGCCAGTCGAGCTGAAACAGCTACCCATCCTCTCAGTCGACATCTCTACAAGCTCATGGACCTCAAGGCCTCGAATCTTTGCCTCAGCGCCGATGTCGCAACCGCTCGCGAACTGCTCTACTTCGCCGACAAGATTGGTCCCTCCATCGTCGTTCTCAAGACGCATTATGACATGGTTGCCGGCTGGGACTTTGACCCTAGGACAGGTACTGGTGCCAAGCTCGCCTCACTAGCGCGCAAGCATGGTTTCCTCATCTTTGAGGATCGCAAGTTTGGCGACATTGGCAATACGGTCGAGTTGCAGTATACTAGCGGTGCCGCGCGCATCATCGAGTGGGCACACATTACCAATGTAAATATGGTTCCAGGCAAGGCATCGGTTGCATCTCTGGCCCACGCTGCCAACCGATGGCTTGAGCGATACCACTACGAGGTCAAGACATCTATCAGTATTGGAACCCCCACCGCCAGTCAACTGGACGAGGATAGCGAGCGTTCAGACAACGAGAACCAGAAGGACACGCCGGAACCTGCTCGCGCTGACAGCGGCCGAAAAGGTAGCATTGTTTCCACCACCACCGTCACCCAACAGTACGAGTCAGCCGATTCACCGCGCCTCGTCAAGACGATTCCTGAGGGCGATGAGACGGTATTCCCCGGCATCGACGAAGCGCCGATCGAGAGAGGCCTGCTTATTCTGGCACAGATGTCGAGTCAGGGCAACTTCATGAACAAGGAATATACACAAGCATGTGTAGAGGCCGCACGGGAACACAAGAGCTTCGTCATGGGCTTTGTCTCACAGGAGTGCCTCAACACAGAACCCGAGGATGACTTCATCCACATGACCCCCGGCTGCCAATTGCCCCCTGAGGGCGCGGATGAGAATGAAGCCATCAAGGGTGATGGCAAGGGTCAACAGTACAACACGCCACAGAAGATCATTGGTATCGCCGGTGCGGACATTGCCATTGTTGGACGCGGTATC
This sequence comes from Fusarium mangiferae, assembly GCF_900044065.1. Taxonomy (NCBI): domain Eukaryota; kingdom Fungi; phylum Ascomycota; class Sordariomycetes; order Hypocreales; family Nectriaceae; genus Fusarium; species Fusarium mangiferae. Next base: position 2,643,750 of record NW_024573922.1, read on the forward strand.
ATCAAGGCAAGCGATCCCGAGGAGGAAGCTGAGCGATATCGGTCCGCGGCATGGAAGGCTTACACGGAGCGGGTTCGTTAAGAAGCGAAAACGACTGGAAGTCGGGACGGCCTTGAGGTTTTTCGCGCGGTAGACAGGCTGCACTGGAGTTATCGAGACATCTAGCGGGTCTGACGTGAATATCATGACTACATGCAGTATCCATGGAGTAACTCACTTACAAGAGAAATGAGACTTGGTTCCCTTATTGGGAACATGATCTAAGCACTAGACCTCCTCATACTGCATAAGCGTGGTTGCTCTATACAGTACATGCATCAATGAGACCAAGCTCAACACAACATTACGAGAATGATTATCGGAAAAGATACGAAATGTATATTGCAATGGCGGAATAATTCGATTCCTTGCGTGTGCTTACAATGCACTTCTTGTCGACGGTTAGAGCCAGCTAATTCACTCCAACCGCGCATTTCCATTTCTTCCTTCAATAACGTGGGTCCATTCAAAGATGCACAGGGCTGAATTCCATTCTTGTCATGGATGCCCCACAATCAAAGTGACGCCGTTTTCTTGGGAGTCCGGAGTTAAGTGAAGAGGACTTTGAAAGCTGATCCTCGTCCGCCGAGATCAGCATAGACCTTCCCATACTCCACCTTAATATTGACCTCTAGCCTCCAAGTTTCTGGATCTCATACTAGGTCCTTTACCATAACGTTGCATGTTTGCTCCTAATTAGTGTTCCCAAGTGATCAATCATTCATATCCGTTTCCGGAGAAGCCGACATGACAGCAGCAACCGAGGATGCTGATGGTCCGCGTCTGAGGAAGAGAAGACGTATTGTCATATCGTGCACTGAATGCCATCGAAGAAAGCAGAGGGTCCGTAACTATGAGACTATGATACATTTGTCTGATACAAGAAATATTTGACTGAATACATCTCTAGTGCGACCGCGAACAGCCATGCGGCAATTGCAAATCTCGAAACAAAGAGTCAGCTTGTATTTATGAGACAGGAGCTCCAACGGCCAAACAGAGCAAGCAAACAACAAAAGCATCGCCGACTTATTCGGATACATTCACTAAACAAGCCGAGCCATCGCCACCACGGTCTCTTGACTTATCGAATGAAAGGCTAGGCGAGCCTCTGTCATCCAAGGTAGCTGACTGGGGGTACGCTCACAATGGCGCGTCTACCATGGGTATACTCAAACGCATCGAGACTCTCACAGACGGTGAGGATGGGCCCCCGGATCTAACATCTCGTGATTCCTCTGGGGGCTCTCCCGGCAAAGAGATTGCGTTGAGGGAAAAGTACAAGTCTATAATTCGACAACTACCTGCCCGGAACTACGTCGAAAAACTCGTCGAGATGTACATGCGCGGCTTCAACTGGCAATACTACCCAATCGACCCTGACATTTTTTATGCGCAGCTCGACGAGTGGAACTCGTTGCCGTTCTCTGTATTCTCAGATGTCGGTCCCCACGGCTTGAACCCTGAACTGCGAGCCTTTCCGGCGGTTGTATTTCAAATCATAGCGACGGCCCTTCTCCTATTGCCTGAGAAGCCAGATTCCACATTCGACTCGCTCAAGTTTGCTGGGGGCATGCAATTCGAAGACTTAGCTGTCGAGTATAGCGAGTCAGGGCAGGCAGTTCTTGACCTTTTGGGGAAGAAGAACTTGTCTCTGTCTGCAGTGCAAGCACAATTTCTCAGGGCGTCATTCCACAAGTTTACCGCAAAGGTTACAGATGCAGTAAGTACTTGTTAGGAGATGGTGCCTAGAGAAGCGTCGACTGATGTTGGGTAGTGGCACACCATCGCAATTGCGATTCGCGATGCTCAGGACCTAGGGATGCATCGCGACAGCTTAGATCCCAGACCAAAGGACGCAAGCACCGAGAGTATATTAGAGAATCAATGGCTGATTCAACGGAGGAGGAGAATTTACATCCTGCTCGCCATCTGGGACCTCAACTGTGCCATGATTCTTGGACGTCCAGGAACCGTTGACTGGAATCAGACTCTTCCTACACCTCCAGTTGACGCGCCTATACCTCAATTCCGCACCAAGATGCCAGTGGTTTCTCGAAGCGAAGATGATCATCCTACACCAATTACTCGACTCTTGTGGAACTACGAACTCTGTGCGCCTTTGCGGGCAATTCAGAACCTTGAGGTCGACGGTTCATACCCCATGGACCCTGCAAAGATTGATGAGATTCACCAAGTTATTTTAAATCTCGATAAGAAGATTCCTGCTTCCTTTCGAATGGAGAACCCTGATACACGGTGGGACCACTTACCAGAGGCTCACTGGTATCCAGCAAATCGATTCTACTTTGCGAGTCTTCATGAGTTCAGTAAGATGGCTCTTCATAGGCCCTTTATCTTCAATCGCCTTGAGAGTCGAGTAGAGGCTATTCATGCGAGTCTGAAAACTCTCGAAATTCAGAAAATGACATTCGAAGGTCTGCCCCCGGACTCGTGGAGGAACTTCATGTTGTTTTTCGCTAGTTTCGATGCGATCGTACTCCTGGCATCCGTGTATATCTTATTTCCACGTGAGCACACGGAATACACCGACAAGACGATAGAACACTTTCAATGGACGATCGAACGGTTTTCGGCCATTCAGGAGCGTAATCCATTGGCCAAGTCGGCTCAGGGCGTGCTCAGAGCTATTGTTGCTCGGTTCAAGAGAGCGATGAACAAAGCCCAGGCTGGTTCCTTGTCATCTCTAGCTCCTAGCTCCTCGGCGGGATCGATCAAAGCAAACGCAGATTCGACGCCAGGTAGCTCGTCTTTAGGCAGCGGTGAGTTTTCGGGGCTGGACTCGACATGGATAGTTCCTTCAGCGGACAACCTGAATGCGATGGCCCCTTTCTTTCCGACAGGAGATCTTGTTTACAATGACCTTACAGCGGACCCCGGCATGACTATACTTCCTCTACCCCTGCAAAGTGGCCAAGGAGATATTGGCAACTATTCCATGTGGCAATTTGGAGGTGGATGGGGGGATGATACTGTTTGGCAAATGCTGAACCAGTTCCCTGCTGCGACGGACGGGAGCATTCCCGACATCATCTAGGGTCTTGAAAATGCCAGATTGTCGAATCTTGTGCTAGACTCACCGTGCAAACAGTGAGCGTGCAGGCTCTCCTTGATTTCATAATGTCGGTAGTCTTCTCTGTTTCGTTGGTTTGGATTGGCTCACAGCTTGATTTCACATTTCACATTTTCCAACACTTGAGGAAGAACTAATTGAAACATGGATGAATCAGACTAAAATACTTGATAACTCAGAAATCGCCAGAGCCTAATCTACTGCCCCAGAATAAGCTGCCTAGGCTGCACAGATTTATGAGGGTATCAAGGCAGACAGCCTGTCATATCTCACAGTGCCTGATAAGGTGGGCTACCTTGTATTCTCCATTTATACGAATGGTCGCTTGAAGTCTGAAGCTACAGCCATTGTGATACAGGATAAACGGGCAAATGCCTGAATGAGACAGTATGCCTCAGGGCTCGCCAGCTCTGGCAGTCCATAGTGGCAAGGCGTTCTAGTCAATGCAGCTGCACGCGTACGGCAATAGGGGCGGCTCTTGATTGGACAGGTAATATCTTTGACACGCGGAGCATGTCGCTTGCACGGGTGTCTGCATGATCAGGCTGAGGGCTTGAGACCCACGGATAGGCTGTCAGATAGACGGACACTGCTGTTGGGGGCCTCAAGAGCCGATGTTGGTCTGTTGTGGCACCTACTGTAACCCGAAAACCAACGCTGTCATTATTTGTCTTTGCTGTGGTGGTGGCGAATAGTGCAGTCTTGTGCTTGATTTACATACGGCTGGATGTATTAGTCGCCGTATGTGAAAAAAACATCCACCGGGGCGTTATGCGCAGGTCTTGGGGTAACTGAAGATTATTCAAGTTCTGTGTGAATATAAGACCTGGATACCTAGCCAAAGATGTTTTTGGTCCATGGAAAGATCAGAAAATCATAGAATACATGTTGAGCAAAGTGTATGAGTGTCTTTGAGGTCCCGTGTTTTTGTCTCAGCGCTAACCGTAGATGAATCAATGAGATGACAAGGCGTTTTCCAGATCAAACGGTAGCTACCTTACCTACCTAGAGTGGAGTTTGACTATGTGTAAGGCGAATCGACATAAAAAGCCGCACACTTGCACAGTCACACACAATTAAATTTGTATGCCGAAATATAGACAGATTTCAGGAGGAGAGAGAAACGAGAAACCAGAATTTTGATTTAGTATTGGCTTCCTCAGTCCAACATTTCGCACCCAATCATATATTCACACCTGGAAAGATGGAAGTACCTTTTGTAATCTTTCCCATTGATTTGTGTCGTCGTTCTATCAATAGGTGCGAGGCGTGAAATTTGAGCCAATCAGATTGACCCGGGGTTCGATCTTTCACCTTTGGCGCGCGTCTCCACTGTGGATCTGCACCTGCAGCTTGCATGGGCAAGGCCGTGGGCTGATGATCCCTGTCTCAGGTCTGCTTAACTGTGATCGCTGGCGGGAAGGAGCCAAGTGTGCTATAATAAATCGTCAATTTTAGTACCCAGGTATGAAATATAGCAGATTAGTGAATACAGTTCCCAGTTACCTTCCCTTTTCACTTGCAGATTTTAGATTCGTGCATTGCAGAAATCCGCAAATTTACTTTTATCATAAGACTTAATTCCGTTTCCATGATACGTCCTTTTGCAAGACATTTAAGTCCCGGTTATAAATAAGGCTGTGCTTAACTTTTATGTCACCACATTTTAGCCAACCCAACTTCGGCTTTTATCGAGGCAAGGTCGCAAGGAACACGACGTTAAAAAAAAAAAGTTTTTTGCGAAAAGTTGCACACCAAATGTAACTCGATCGCATGCAGTTGATTGATATAAGATCAACGTCAACGTCATCTTCTTTTCTCTATCAACGATTTTCCGTCTCTGATTCGACCCGATCAAAGTAGCTTCCGGTTGCCAATAACGGTGCCGAATCAAGAGCTCAGCTCGTTTGATTGCTTGCTTGCTTTTCTCGGCAACTGAACTCACTGACTCTTCTTTCCTCGTCTCATCTCCCCCCAAACGTGCATACTACCTTACCTTACCTTACCTTACCTGCCGCTACCTCCCGTTGCCTTTCCCTGCCCTGCCTTACCTTACCTACTTTTATACTCGCACTGCGCTGCACTGCACTGCGCTGCACTTTCCTTTCTCCCACCCCCATACAACCCAATCCCCTTGCGCCGACGGAGAAAGGGTACCTACCTAAGGTATCTACTACCTTGCCTTACTTATTAGGGTGTGCAGGTTGTTGGCTGGGTGCGTGCAATTACAGGGCCAACAGCTGATCCATTTTCTTTCTTCTCCCATTTATTATCCCAACTTTCTCATTATCGACAAGTCTCACACGCGCCTTTCACCAACTCGTGTCTTCGCGCTACAAGGGACCTCCAAAATGGCATCCAATACTCAAATGAATGACTTGGTCAGCCGATTTAATGCTCTCCAGGCTCGAGAAATGCCCGAGCAGAAATATATCAAGGTCTGAATTCCGCCCCCGGTACTTTCTGCAGTATCCTCCTTGTGACTTCGTATTGTCCGATCATTTCTGACTCTCATGACAGGACCTTGTAGAAAGAATGCATGCGCTGCAACAAACAAATCATGTCCTCCAAGAAAAGCTTGCCGACGCTAACTTGGGTTTGAATCATATGAGCCAGCTCCGCAAACTCTATGAAGGCACTCGATTGCAATGTGAAATGCTCACTTCGGATCTTAGTCACATCAAGGTGCAACATGTCGCTGTGCGCACAGAACGCAGAAGCTAACATGTTCAGGGTGTCAATAACTATGTCTATATAATCATGGACGGCAATGGACTCATTGTACGTTCGATCTCGTCTTGTCTAATCTCATCCAGCTCGCCTTCTCGAAAGGTTGTCCATCGTGAAAGAAATCCTCGCTAACTACCATGCAGTTCGATAATCGCTTTATCAAGCAAGGCCGCGAAGGTGGTAAGCAGGCGGCGCAAGCTCTGCATCTCGCGGTAACGAGGCTTTGTCCTAGCCTGCCATCTTCGTTCGAAATCTTCTGCGACGTTCTGGTCAACATTGCTGAGATGGGCCGGGCCCTTGTGAATGATGGCAGCATTGATGACCCAAGTCTTTTTCATGAATTTGCTTTCGGGTTCACAGAGGCCAAGTCTTCTTTCAACTTTATTGATATTGGCTTGAATAAAGGAACACTGGTTCGGAAGATCCAAGGTGCGTCCAGCGGCTGGTGAAATGATCAGAGACACATTTGACTGACGTGCACAGAAACGGCAACGTGGCATTTGGGATGCTATAATTGTAGACACGTCATGTTAGGCATCGGCCATGGTGCCCAATATGCTCCTTTTCTGCGCAGAGTTAACGAGGCCGGGGATGCCAGAATGTGCGTCTCCCTAATTCTGGGAGAACCTATGGTGCGCGAAATCGAGGCCTGCGGCAACACTGTTTACGCGCTTGACGGCGATATCTTTCGCACGACCAAACTTGTGGATAAGACTTTGATAGAGAACCTGAGTGTGCAGCGTACCGAGGCGACTAAACCAGAGGGTTCACCGGTAGCTCGCGCTGCAACAACACAAGCAGTATTGACGCCTGCTACAAGCACTTCATCCATGTCGCCCCCACAAACTTCCTGGGCCAAGATCACGAAAAGCGCCACTCCTCCCCCCAAACTGACTATGCCCCTGCCCCCCAAACAGGACAAGACCAAGCTCGCGAGTAAAGCACCTCCTCAGCCAGCTTGGAGCCCTGGACCTCGGGGCCGCGATCCTCCCATCACAGTTGGCATTCCAGCCATGGAAGATATCAAGCGTCGTGAGGACTCGGACAAACTTTGCAACAATCACTTTCTCCGTGGGCCTTGTACCAGAATAGGTGCTTGTACTTTCAACCATACATTCAAGCCGTCAAAAGAGCAGTTGAAGGCACTCGCAATGCTCGCCCGGCAGAACCCCTGCATCAACGGACAAGACTGTGATGTCGACGACTGCATATATGGGCACAATGTGAGTTCTTCCAAATTCCAAAGCCTTTGTTACTACTTGCTAACTTCGCAACTGCAGTGCCCCAATGTAATCAATGGTGTATGCACTCGGTCACATTGCAGATTTAAGGTCGACGGTCATCCCCCGAATACCAAATTTACCAACAGCAAGATACACGAAAACTAGCTGCATTGTGTGTAGCGTTTGCAGCAGGTTGCACGGCACTCGGCTGGCACAGTTTCGGACTTGATCTGGTGTACACTATAGTCGCTTCGTTTTTCGATCACACGTTTTTAATATTCATTATACGAAGGGCTAGGAAGTTCTACTATGCCTATGACAGGCTTTGCTACGGAACGGAATAACTGGGCTTCGACAAATTGATTGACTTTATCATCGTACTTTTCAAGTTGCCGATGTGTATTTTTTCATCCTTGGTGAAGGCGCCCGGGTTTTGGTGTGTTGCATCACTCATAAACTAAATTGAGGGTCTCATAATATTCACCTTTCTAAATACTTCATATCTCTGGTTCATGCCCCGATCTTGATGTCCATGGCTCTCTAATTGCAGATCTCAAGCCCTTCTGCTTCTCATACGAGCGATTGCCAAAGGTTACTCTTAGCCTAGGCTGCCTACTATACCTAGAACTGTCTCGATGTCACTTCGGTTGTCAATGATGCTCAAATCTCGGATTTTCTGTATTTCACTAGATAGCCAGATAAGTTTTTACTTTATGGAATTCTTGTAGTTAATAACAAAGTTTACCACTCTTTTTGCCCCTGTCTTTCTGACCCTTCATTTTCGTACCAATAGGAATAACTCTCGGTGAGCTCGGTGAGCAACACAAACTTTACCTTAAGTACCTATACCCCACATTGAGGCTCATCCCACACCGCGCTTGGGTGAACTTCATGGGCAAAGTGCCACCTTCCATGTCCCACTTGTACCCCATATCTCTCAACCTCACCTCAACCGTTACCGTCCCGAGTCTTTGGGCCTCAATTGTACACCCCCGACGAGGAGCCTCGCCTGTATCGAGCTCGGTGTTTTCTCAACTGCTGGAGGATACTGACACTTAACAAACGTCCCTCCAACTTTACCCCTCCTCCTCATCGTCCTCTGGCAACCCACCAAAACCGCAAAAATGTCCCACCCAAGAATAGAAGAGGTGTCGGACAGCGACTTCGACTCTGACCCTGCAGAGGCCGATATTGATGATTTCGCCGACTCCGATATCATGCGCCGAGTCGAACCCTCAGAGGCCGCTCCTAAAACAGCTCCCGCTGCTGTAGCTCCTCCTCGTCAGATGCCCGCCATCGTCCCCGCCGATGCCCCTGCTGGCGGTACCATGCCCGCCTCAGCCGATCGATCTGCCTACGCCGATTTCCAATGTCTCTACCCTGTGTACTTCGATGCATCACGATCCCGCGCAGAGGGCCGTCGTGTGGGCGCTGAACTCGCTGTGAAGGATCCCCTTGCGCGAGAGATCGCAAACGCCTGCTCGAGACTACGCCTACCAACACTCTTTGAACCTGAAAAGGTGCATCCCAAGGATTGGGCGAACCCTGGCCGTGTCAAGGTCGGATTGAAGAAGACGCCTGGCCACCCTGTCAAGAACAAGCATCATTTGTATCGTCTTGTTGCTGAACACCTGCGCGAGAACCCTACGACCGAAGACAGCCCCGGCCTGCGTGTCCGCATCGGAGGCCAGCTACAGCCTGAGGCTGGGAAGCCCTACCCCAAGCCCGCTGTGCCGCGCGGATGGAAGATGGGCGAGTTGGTGCCGTATCTAAGTGCTGCTATGACCGGTGGTGGTGTCTCTGAGAATCTGTTTAAGGATATGATGAAGGAGATGCAGGGTGGTGGAGACCCAATGTCAGCCCTCATGGGTGTACAAGGAGGTGGTGGTGAAGAGAGTAGCAGTGGTGGTAGTAAGAAGAAGAAGGATAAGAAGGGTAAGGGTAAAGCATGAGAGGATCTATTGTCCGGAATGTATGAGGGTGCCATGATCTGGGAAGGATAGAGATACCCAGCGATCAAGCATAAACAGATGAACAAAAAAGATGAAATGATTCAAGATTCAATTCCTAAAAGCCCCTGAATGTCAGGGGTGGTTTGGCAAGGCTTGCTTCTGCTACGTAGATTTGCTATTCGTTCTCTCATACCAACAAAATCCACCAGAATTGATGAAAGACAAAGACGAAATCAAGGGGTATGTAATATTCTATAATCATACAGCCAACCGGCCCTGCAGAGCCTCCCATTCCTGCGATCCCACGATCTGGACACCTCTTCCTGAGCCTGGCACAACCTTTCCGTCGACGCCGGGCAACTTAATACGTAGACGAGCTGCTGTGGGAGTCTTCTTTCTCCGTTCAGCGTTAGCCGTTTGTCCTTGGAGAACTTGTGCCTTCTTAAGGACCGACTCCTGCCAGGATTCCCAGCTTGCATAATCCTCCATCTGCTTGGCTGCGTGATACTGCGGCGTTGATCGCACAGGCTTCCAGGCGAGCTTGTCTTGGGGCAGGGAAGAGAAGTCGTAAAGGGAGGCGGAAGACGCCATCTTGACGAGCTCGCCGAGGACATCCTTGCCTTCGGCTGCGATCATGTTACGGCGCTTTTCAGCGACAGAAGTAGGCTTCTTGAGTGGCTCAGCAAGCCACTCGTATTTATGTTGCTCGGATGTACGGGCCCGGCGGTTATCCTCGCGTAGATATCGAACTGCAGACTGCAGACTCTCGATATCTTTCTTGAGGGCATCCATCTCGCGAGCTGTGGCAACGGCTCGTTCCTGGCCTGCCTTGGCTCCAGCAGCATCTGCGCCATCAGCGTAAGCACGGCTATCGCTGGCAATCTTCTTCCACTTATCGCGCTCTGACTCAAGATTCTTGAGCTCACGATCTTGCTTCTCAATATCTTCCTTGAGGCTACCGATCTGCTGGCCTGAAGCCTCAAGCTCCTCTTGCAGCTTGGCAATGCGATCAATGTTAGCTTGGGCATCACGCATTCTGGACTCGAGCGTCTCGATCTTGAGGACAGCAGTGCTGAGATGCTCATCACGTTGGGCGATGGTGCGGCGAGCCTCGCTATGCTCCTCTTTGAGGCGACGCAGCTCCTCCTCCGCGTCGACGGGGATGGTCTTGAGAGCCTTGAGCTCTTGCGAACGCAGTCGCCAGGGCGCAGGAGTGACGTCGAACTCTTGAACCTGGTCGAGGTCGGTAGCAAGTGACACCAGGTCACTGATTTGAGTGGTGACGGCTCGCAACTTGGACAAATAAGTAGAGAACAGGTCCGACTCGCTTAATGTGCTGACAGATAGGACTGTCTTGTAAACAGCAGTTTGTACTTCTGCATAGGTGAAGGGCTCAGTGCGACCCCCGTCGGAAGTGAACAAGCTGTGAATGCCGAGACCAATCTGTCGTGCTAGATCGGCAAGCTCTTGCGTCGCCTCACAACATTGCTCAAACGCTTCGTTGGTGTCTGGCAGTAGAGACAGAGATCGCGAGCGCAAATCCTGGAGGGCCCGGACAGCCTTGGCAGCGATGACCTTTGTGCCTCGAGTATGAGTAACAACCGCCTCAGACTTCTTCGCGAAGTGCTGAGCCAGCTCATCCTCCTCGCCCTCAGCGGGAACCACTCGTTGAACGAGGCCTCGCACGGTGGTAAAGGAAACGGCTGCGGAGTCAAGGTGGCTCTGCATAACCATGGCCTTCATGTGAAGATCGTCAGCATAGTTAGCCAGGCTGTTAGAGATGTGCACCTCTCCCAGGTGAGAAAGGAGGGCAATGGTACGATGCAACTCGTCGGCGCAAGTCTTCTCCTTCAGGTCGTCGCGGCGAAGACCGTCAATCCAGACGTTCAGGGCTCGCTCAACAGGCTCTAGCTCGTGCAGTGCGTTCTGGTACTTGGAGAACTGCTCGATGGTGCAGTGCGTCATGTCGTTGACGAAGCGATCGCACATAGTAGACACCCAGACGAGTTTATCCGAGGCATCACATCCAGCAAACACATCGTCCTCGTGTCCAGGATGAGGCTGTCCATTGAGTCGTTCGCGGATGAAGCTGTTGAGGAGGTTCGCTTTGAAGGCCACCCGACGGAAGCGAAGCAGAGAAAGAACGGAATCCTGGTCCTCCTTGTAAGTGTCAGGGAGGAATAGCTTGACCATCTCCAGGTGTTGCTCTGCTTCCTGGGCGTCCAGTCGTCGTAGTTCGAGGTCGATAGTCTTGACTTGAGCCTTGGATGCTGAGATCTGAAGCTTCATGTTGAGATCCATCATGGCCCTGGATCGGTCGTTGAGTTTCTCTGACTCGCCTTCAGTCACAGCTTGTGAGGCCTTCATGTCGTCCAGGTCGCTCTGCAGACTTGTCACCAGCTCCCGGAAGCGTGAGAGGGTATATTCCATATCCTCTAGAGACTCTTCTTGCTGGGCAGCTCGTCGAGCCTGCTCAGCAATGACACTGTCCTTGAAGTCGAGTTCTTCTTGCATCTCTTTTTCGTTCTGCACATGATTAATCTCGAGCTCGTCGTTGATCTCCTTCAGGCTCTCGAGATCATCAATGACAGCCTTCAACTCTTCGATTTGTTCAGACATGCTCATGTTGCGCTCCGTTAAGTCTTCAATCATGTCTTCAGCACCAAGCGCATTGTCGAGTTGTTGACGTAAATCTTCCACGGCACTTTCTGACTGCTCGAGCTTTCCGCGGCACTTGGAGAATTCCTCCTTCATAGTGTTGAACTCTTTAACGTCTTCCTCGAGCCCTTTAATCTGACCTTTCAGTTGTTCCTCTGTCTCCTGAGTTAGGTCACGTAATCTCACAAGAGCTTCCCTGTATCGTTCGTTCGTCCGTTCCATCTGCAACCAGCTTGAAGTTGCTCGTTCTTCGGGGGCCATTCCCTTGCTGTACTCTTCGTTCTCTTCCCGCAAAATCTCAACTTCCAATTCCATCTCTTCGGCTTTCTCCTTCAGAGCCTCCAGCTCGGCCTTCAGAACCTCCGCTGTTTCTTCCGCCATTTCCCGGTCGAGTGTTGCTAGTTCTAATATGCTGTCGTGCTCTGCCTGGAGCTCTTCAACGGAATCAAGTCGCATTTCCGCCTCTTTCAGTAACTTCTTCAGCTCAGCATTTTCCTGCTGTTGCGGTTGGTATTTTTGTTGCAGCATTTGGATGACGCTCTCGAACTTGTCTCTCTCGCCCTGGACTTTGTCAAGTTGTTTTAACTTGTCTCGATCTTCAGCCCGTTTGCGCTCTAAAACCTTCAACTTGGCCTTCAGGTCTTCGATTTCTCGACTTGCTGCCGTACTTGCAGCAGGACGGGGTCCGGTTGTCGTAGATGAAGGTTTTCGTGCTGCAGGGGGTGTGGTTGTTCGCGATGAAGGTCCACCTGTAAGCTTTTCAAGCGCCTTTGTTCTAGCTTGAACAGGGCTCCTGGGCTGAGGTGAAAGAATGTCCCCATTATCCTTAATAGGAGAAGCAACGTCATCTCTGTCCGAGGAGCCTCTTCTTGCTTGCGAGTCGACAGATGTCCGTCTGGCTGCTGAGCTTGGCCGAGATGCTGGCCGAGATGCTGGTCGTGGTGGTCCGGCCAAAGACATGCGGCTAGTCGTTGTCCTCGGGGCTGCGGATGCAGCTCTTGCTGTGCCCGACGAAGTAGATACTTGTCTTGTTCGAGCAGTGGGTGGAGGAGGACCCATAGATGTTCGTGGTCCTCCAACTGATGGGCGCGACTTTGCTCCGACGGAAGGGACGCGCGCATTTGATGGTGTTCCTGTTCGGGATACAGTGGTGCTCGAAGCAGCACTCAACTGCTTTGTGGGAGATTTCGTAGGTGACTTGATCCGGGTTAGCTTTCAACTCAACAGCTGTACCACAGCACCTACTCTTGCAATGCTTGTCGGCCGTGAGACTCTAGGTACTGGGCTAGGACTGGGAGCATTGAGACTCTTTCTTCTACCCAAGCCTGCGTCCCCTGCCGCACTCGAGGCTCTACCTGAAGTTGGTGCGAAGCTGCTTGGCCTTGCAGCAGGCTTCCGAGCAGTTGGCTTTGGTGTAGGTGCTTGTGCGATAATCTTGGCCATCACAGGTTTGACAAACATGCCATAGCCCATGGGGCAATCAAAGTAACGCTCACCCTGAACGCTTCCATCGTTTTTGCCCGTCTTGGTCTCCAGCTCAACGCCTATCCATTCTCCGACCTGAAAGTGAGTGGTGCCCACGAAACGAACGATGGCCTTGGAGCCATCGTTTAGTTGGACAGTCTGCCCAGGCTTGAAATCCGGCATTATAAGGTGTTGTCGAGATCGTAGGGCATCGTGCCGGCACCGCTAGTACTTGAGGTGTTCTTTAATGGTGTCGAGGAGGGGGGTCGTCGGCCTTTTCTTTGTCTTTGTTGATGCTGTCTCCTGAGGCGCGTACAGTACTAATTAGACGGGAGGGGAGCTGTCTGGGTAAGGTAGGTAGTGCGTAGTGGAGCGGTACTTGAGTTTGGTCCCTAGAGTCAGGGCGCGTTTACCTCCCGGATAAATTACGATGGCGGCTGTCATTCCCGGCGTTTAGCGGTTAAGGTACGTACATTTGCTGCAGGGGTAAACTCAAACTCCACCGACTTGCAGGGATTGGATATCAATACCTTTAGTACTATAATTGTAAGGGTGCTTAGCTTCAGGTTCACTTGGAAGACGTCAGGTGTACCTAGGCCGAACAAAGAGAATAGAAAGATGCTTATTTCTTTGGGCTATAATTAGCATTTCAGGTCATATTCTTTGTCTGTTTAGTCTCCAGACTTGGCTCAGACTATGCTCATTATTGGAAGCGTATGTAAACAAACAAACAAACAAACAAAAAACAGATGTGAGAGTATTGACGCCATGGACTCCTACCTACTAATCTTTACATGTTTACTCCCATCCTTTGGATAGGAATGTGATATTAGCTGAACCAACACATGTTTCCTCCAAATAAACAACCCCATCAGTTATGCGGTGCTGCAAGTTTTATCCTCAGATCCAGGTGTAGCCTTGACAATGTCCTTATCATCGCCCACTTCCAAAAAAGAATTATCGTATTTCGGTCATCTCAACGTGCCTTGTCGAGTTTCTCTCTGAAGCTCCCTCCCCGTACCCATTCAATGACTTCAAAAACAATTCGTCGTTCAGTTGCATCATCCAAGTCTTTACCCACCGCAACACGGACAACCATGAGCCCCTTGTATGAATCGACCGTTCCGCACTTCGCGATCTCGTCCTCTAGACTTGGTTTCACGTAGACAACAAGGTCGGGATTGATGGTACCGCGCCAGAGGGTGGCCATCCACTGCCAATGGTCGATCGGTGCATAGGCGTCCGCGATGGGTATCGTACAGGCGAACGAGTCCGAGAGAGTGAGGCTGAATCCTTCCTTAATAAGGGCAACCGGTATCTTTGAACTACCGTTGTCATCCCGTGATGATCTGGAGGCATTGTCCTCTTCAACTGAACCACGTCGCGAAATTGGTGAATCTGAGTCCCTCTCCCGCTGTGAGCCACGTAGCGATTCGGGTTGGCTGGTGATGTGTTTTACCATCTCTCTTGACTTCTGGTGCCATTGAATCATCGTTTCAAAACATGACACAAGGCTGGGGTTCGACTCTGAAGGTTCTTCGTTATCCTGGGAGCCAGTTTGATTGCCTTTGGCCTCGTCTTCCGTTATCTGTCCCCAGGTCTTGAGCGCGATTTCGCTGGAGGTCGAAAGCGCTCGCTCAACCAGCAAGCCAACCTGCTTCAATATTCTTGGCTTCGGTCCCTCTACGGCAATGACAGCCCCCCTATTCTCGACTTTCTCAAGAGATAAAGTTCCAGAACCTAGAGAGCTGATCGGAGTGTGATTTATCTTAGAAAGCACAGACAGCTTTCGCGTGAACGGAATAGACATGACCATGGCCTCCACGCTTCTAGCTTGAGGGTCTCGAGCATTTGATATTCCAAGCCCCGTGACTGGAGTCTGGAGCTGTCGAATATCAACCTCTTGCGCATTCGTGGGAGACATGGCAGTTTGAGTTTGCAGTGGAGGAAGTCTGAGGGACTCATCCTCATAAGAAGGGTGCCGGCCTCGATGTTCCTGGTCGGGCCAAGGTCCTCCTGCTGCTGGTCGAGGTGGGGGAGGCATCGGGCCTGATTTTGATCTGGTAAAGTACGGCTCGGGCAGAGGCGTGACAGGGTAAGGTCTCTGGGAAGCCGCTCCTAGTGACAGTGCCCGTCCCATCGTTCCGGGGGATGATATCGGGTGATAGCCGACAGCAGTGTTGTAACGACGTCTCTTCATTTCTGGTGACTCGGGGCCGTATTCCTCTGCTTCTCGATAAGGAGAACGCTTGGATAGCGGTGGCTGTCTCATGGCCAGATTACCAAAACTTGCACGACGAGCTGCCTCTGGATCACGCAAAGCTGGCGTATATGGATACGGGGGAGCTCTGCCTTCACTTGCCGATGGTGTGGGGTATGGTGTAGAGGGGGTTGAAGGGGTTGCAATGCACCGGAGGTTGCACTTTAAGCATCTCCCAGATTCATCAGCGGAGACAGATCCTGATCGGAGGCCTTGCGACTTGTTACCACGTCGTGGCTGATAGCGATAGTCAGGGTACTGTTGCTGATGGCGTTGCTTTTCTTCGTCTGCCAGTGCTTTCCAGTTGTCTTTAACTTCTTGGGGCTCGTCCTTCCACTGCTCTCCTATGATCTTGGAGATGTCAGGGTTGGACAGGTTTGGGTTGCGAGAGACGACTTGTGCTTGATGATGTTGGCGATACAGTATGAAAGCTATTGGTAACGGTTAGTTATGATGTTGAACATATGTCGGAGGATTGTTGTGCATAAATGTTGTCACTATCCACAACTCCAAGCTTCACTATCATGGCCAACGAAATAGCATATCAACAAAGAAATAAATAAATAGAAACAAAGACAGAAGCGACTCACCATTTCGAGGTCTTGGGATCTTGGGCGCCGGAGTGCAGAGACAAATATCTCTTGTAGCTTCATTACTTGCCATACTGCTCGGCGTATTCAGTTTGAGTCTCTCAAGTCTACCATAGCTAGCGTCAGAAGTGTTGATGGGAGCGGCACGTTTTCTACCCAAGCCAGCAGTGCGAGGACTAGGAGAGTCTGGAGTGTCTGGGAGTGCACGAAAGGCTCGGGGCCTATCGTAGTCATCAGAATCCATGGGGGAGTGGGCCGGGGTCATAGCCTGGGATGGCGTAACCAAAGAGATGACCTGTGTCATTTTTGCTTAAATCTTCTTGTGCTTTGCTCTGCCTTGCTCTCCTCTCCTTTGGTTCCTCTGACGGGCAAGCGAACGGGAAGTGGTAGACCCTGTACCCTGGTCTCGGTGTCGTTGAGATTGAGGCCGAGAGATGAGCTGAGGAGACGCAACTTCTTGAGGAGGTAGATATAGGAAGTAAAGATATAATCAATGACCGTGTGTTATTATGGCCTTTTCGCTCCTCAGAATAGGCTCTTCTCTCTTCTTTTTTCCCTTTCTCGACTGAAAGAGGATGGGATGTTTCTCGCAGTGTTGGGCCACTGTCTGTCTGTGCAGGGCTGTGCCTTTGTGTGTTCAATGGTAGCCCATTCAGTAGCCTCCAAAGAACAATGAAACTGCTTGCTCCTGCAATGCCGTCTCTGTCTTTCTTTCTCTCTTTCTTTCTTTCCGTTGGGGCCTAAAGTGGGAAATTAGGCGTGGCTCATTATCTCCTTCGTCTTTGATCTCTTGTCTTGCCTTTCTCTTGTTTCTTTTATTAGATGCCCTAGAGTTCCCTTCTCTTCACTTCTTTTCTTTTCTTTTCTTATCACCTTAAGTCCCGGCCTTTCTCTTGTCATCCAATGACACCCTCTTGTTCATTGATAAACTCAGTTCAACTCTCCCACTGTGTTCTTTACCACTGCTCAAGATAGATTAACCGTTCTGCACCAGAGGCTGCTAAGAGGAAACAGCGGGGAATACCCCTGCACTGCATGTCCCGGTTCTCTGCAGGTTTGGCTTAGAGCTTGGTCCTGCGTCTGCACATCCAATGTATGGCCTGGTCTGTCGGCAGTCACAGCTGCACCTCCGTAGCCACTTAACCACTAGGAAGTGTACGGCACCAGGAACAGGGAACAAGGTATTTGCCGCAGTCGGGTGCAGTCCCTAGTAAAGTAGGACGAAAGAGAACCAGGGTCTGTCAACTAGTTAAAACCTGATAACAAGTGGGAGAAGGAGAGTGTGTGGGAATATGAGCGAATGTGATAGGACCCAACGAAACGGGACGGGAAACAAGAAACGCTCACAAAGAGAACCGCAGCCCACGGACTCTGCCATGATATATCATCTTTTCTCCCTTTCCTCCCTGGTCCATCTTTTTGTCTCCCTATGCAGAGCACGTCCACTCATTATGATGTGAATACCGATCCTCAACTGGTCCAAGCACAACACATTCTGACTCTAACTAGCCCCTTGTTGATTCCAGCCTCATCCAACAACGACAATGCAGTGTAATGTCGAGCCGGAATGTGGACTATGTCTAGTCTTAGTCTGGGGCTGGAATGTTTGGTCGTAGGCACTGAAACAAAGACAATGTCGTCTCCGAAATTGGCACAAGTTGATACGTAGCACGTGATGCATAAACTCGTCCAAGGGCGGTTTTCTTTGAATATCTAACCATATTTAGTTATGCGGGCCAACGGTTCCCATCAAGGCTTGAGACGGCAGCTGAAATAAGATGAGGTAGACTGGCACTGGCACTGGCACTGGTAACGCAGGATTGCTCCCTCTCCACCGCCCAATCCCATCTGACCCAGTGTCAAGGGCTTGGATGCCAAAGTTGAAGTGGTTGCTCAATGATCAAAGAGCTTGTAGGAGGGTGCCACTTTGTTGTTTGGTCTAGATTTGGCTTATTATAATGGGAGCACAAGACATGGAAGGGAGGCACACACCTCCCACCTACGTTAGAGGGAGCTAAAGTTAGACAGGGATTTGCAGATGCCATTCTCTCTCACATTTTGATATGACCAATGGTTAAAAGCGAGTGGCCAATCTGAGCCAGCCCGACGCCAATTCTCTGTAGTATTCCATGGTTCCCTATCAAGTACACAATAGCTAGAGGTCAGGTGTTTTCTTTCCTTATCAACCACGTAGCTCCTTTAAAAAAGTAGTAATTATGACACGTCTTCCCTCGCATCCAGCGCCTTCTAGACTGAAATTCAACACTCCCAGGTTCTGCAGCCTCTCCATTTTACGCGAGGTATCCTCGCCCGGCCTCGCTGCTGAGGAGGGCGGCACTTCGGCGGGCATCAAGGAACAAGTCCTCACATTCAGCGACGTCCTGAACGTCGATTTGAGAGCGACCGTTGGCCTTGGCAAGAATGCTGTATCTTCAGTCAGCAACTGTGTCTCGGATTATTTTACCAGAGGGTCTCCCCTCTCGCCACAGTGACTTACCTTGCAGGGGTCAACAGCTGCAGACAATACCGCAGGCTGATGCGAACACCGTGTTCCGAGATTTTGTCAATGGCAGCATCTGATACTGAGACGCCTTCGGTTGATGAGCGTATCCGCACGATGCGCTTGATTTCTTCCGCCTCGTAGGGCGTTGTGGGGATAATGAGCAAGCGTGTGAGGAAGTCGGCAGGAACTCCGTGAGCCGCGACAATGTCGTCAGTGCCTCTGATGGTGCACATTCCCCGGTTGGAGGCCAAGACCACGATGGGGGAGATGGGCGATTCCAGGGCTCTGTTCAGGTAGGTGAAGCACTCCACATCGAGCATGTGTGCCTGTCAAACGTCATATCGGTTAGCCTCAGAGTTCCCGTCCCGTTATGATAAGGAGGATGGGATGTGTGTTACCTCATCGATAAACAAAACGCCTGGCACAAGCTCAGCAACACCCTGGTCGATGTACTTGCTGACCACTTTGTTGATCTCTCCACGAAGTTTGTCTGTAATCTCCGTCATCTTGGGCTTCATTAGCTGGCCCATCATGCTCATAATATCCTGGCCGCCTTGAGGACGGGCATTGGCCACATCGAGGTCATGTAGCGTAACGTCTTGCACAATCTCCTTCTTCTTGTGTACCTCACCCTTGGGAATAGGTACGTACTCCTCCGCCTCCAGGTCAAATTCCGTGGCGTAGGCATCTGATCGGCCAACTCGTTTGCAGGCACCCGTGTTCGCTTCGATGTAGATCACGTCGCCGACCGTCACTCTCTCCTTCTGAATTGCTTCGTAGATGCTTGGGTCGAGGCGGAGCTTCTTCTGTCCCTTTGCGCTCTTGAGTCCAATCAAGAGTGTGCTAATGGTCTTGCCGTAGCCGCCTAACGGGTTCTCGGCCTCCTCGGGTGTGAGTTCTGTAACCTCTCCTTCGTACACCTCCTTCGTCTCTCGGACCTTGAGGCCAATAGCTCTTCGGAAGTTCTCCATCAGCATCTCCGTCTTCTTGACTTCGGTAGAATAGATTTCGCTGCCAACGATGGGGCAAAAGGGAATCTTGGTTCCCAATTCTTGGCTGATCGCGAGCGCGAGAGCGGTCTTTCCGGTTCCAGGTCCTCCTGCCAACAGCACACCTCGGCCAGCCATCTTCTGAGCCCGAATCAAGTCCACTACAACACCACAGGACTAGCAACCGAATAA
Source organism: Fusarium mangiferae (assembly GCF_900044065.1). Taxonomy (NCBI): domain Eukaryota; kingdom Fungi; phylum Ascomycota; class Sordariomycetes; order Hypocreales; family Nectriaceae; genus Fusarium; species Fusarium mangiferae. The sequence goes on from NW_024573922.1 coordinate 2,663,444, forward strand.
GTATTCATAAGTCAATATTCGATTCAATCRGTCCTTACCTCACGCGCGCCGACTTGACCGACAAATCCTGCCGCTTGCTTCTCTGCATATCCATCTGGTTTCAAGCCCAAGCCCTTGATGTGAGTATGGGCGGCTGTGCGATTGTCTCGCTTGTTACCCTTCACCTCGCTGATCTGGACCATGGTGTCGGCGGATGTCGAATATGCCGACAGTTATTATTTTCGATGACGGATTTCTCAGCGCGAGTCTTCGATTCGTGTAGTGGGGCAATTCGTGATGTGATGATCGAGATGATGGTTTGTTTTTTGCTGTCGCAGAAGCTTCTAAATATTTGCGACTGAAGCTGAGCCAACGAGCTGCTCTATGGATACCAGGCGCGTTCAGACGCTATGACGGTCACGTGCATACTCTGGTCTACCCTGTAGCTACTAATTTGGTTGCCATATCACTCAATCACTCCCACTGGATATAACACGATGTTTTGTATATACAACTCATCAAATACGTAACCTATCAACGAATGAAACACGATTCCAGGGTTTAACGGCTTGCTGTGGCTAAGGCGCGACGGTTAGTATGTTTAAAAGAAAATAACAATTGGTTTTTTCTATAGCACGAGATGGAGCTGGGGAGTATCAAGTCACCGGAAATAAAGCGAGGTACCCAAGAGACATCCGTAACTACTAGGTACACAACTCCTCGCAAAAAATGCATGGAGTATTTAAGATGATGTTTAATTCGAAACTGTTATCTTCAATGATAACTATAAACTTATTGAGCTTGATGATGACCCATCTCCTCCTTCAAACATCTGAGCAGTGCCGTGAATAACCACGTGGGTTGCGTGAATGGTTCTCATGATGATACCCTAGATGTCGGAGAGAGTTGAACAACGGCCCAGAAGCTTTTTGAATGAACAAAATCTAGTAAGATGGCTATATTACATATAATTCAAAGCACGTACGTATGCTTGTGGCGTAGACATATAATTTAATATTATCCGTCTGCCTGATAGGTAGTGTACTCTGTAGTGGAAATCAAACGTATCCTCCTCATGTTGACATAAAGCCACGAACTAGAGATTTCATGAGGCCGTTCAGGGTAAGCATGCATGCACCTCCACGTAATCTGTCAGGCACAGCTACCGCCACGCCCCACTAAGCTACATGTGAAATACCTGGAAGAAGGCTAACTTACAGCTGTATAGGAGGTATCTATGAGAACCAGCCTCTGTAAATCGTAGCGGGACACTTTTAAAGGTGACGCCCCCCCCAGAGGACGCTTGGCTATAGCGTAGGCTACGACAATACAAATGAGACAGCACCCGGTCTTGAAATGATCTGTCCCTTGTGAGCCAAGACACGAGTCACCATTTCGCAACAAACATCAAGTGTCCCAAACGAAATACAATTCGGCCTCTATTCGATTGCTGCTAGCATTCATCAACATCAAGTTCGCCGGACGGACATTGAACGCGTAGATCCCTTTGCGACTTCGACCCTGAAATGCGATACAGATAAGAGCTCCTAAAGATTCGACGGCCTCCAACAGTATACAACCGAAAGAACAAAGACGATCACCGAATTCCCCGACAAGGAACACGAGGGAGGAAAGTCTTACAACCAGAAAAGCACGACTACGAAAAGAACCGTAAACGTCCTCACATCACCGCCGCAGCATGTCTGAGCAGCACCGCTAGCTCCCATCCTCCATTCTTCACCTATAACACAGCACCTTTTCTATTCCTCCTCATCGTCAGGAGCTTAGCCAGGGATGCCGCCCTCACCACGATATCGAGCTTCCGACCCACCCGACTCTCCCGCGAATGACTCCGATTCCGACCTTGATCTAGATATTCAGGAGCTCGACCCAGTATCAACTACTCCAGCTCCAAGGGATAGCGAGCGCCCTTCAACCGAGCCACAGACATCGCGGATAGCGCTGCGAAATTTGCGCATGGGTGGAGTGCGGCGAGCTGGAAAGAGGAATCGCGGGTATGGCGACCTCGGCCAGGACAGGGACGGAAACGATGAGCATTCTCAGGCATTATTAGGGGAACATAACAGCAGTGCATCTCGATGGTCGGAAGGAAGCGGCTACAATGAGGACGATCAACCACTGCTAGGGGGCCAGCCTTCGCAGAACCGGAAGTCCATGAACTCGGATCGAGTATCTTCACGGTTACGACTCCCTAGTTTCATGTCGGGCTCGAAGAAACCAGAACCGAGCGATGCTGAGGACCAAGAAGACGACGACCCATCCTCCTCTCGACATGTGGCCGTGGGATCGACTCAGCCTGTGCGATTTCCAAACAACATCATCTCAAATGCCAAGTACACAGCCTTGACATTCCTCCCTATAACCCTCTATAACGAATTCTCCTTCTTCTTCAACATGTACTTCCTTCTCGTGGCACTGTCGCAGGCGATACCCGCCCTGAGAATTGGCTACCTGTTAACCTACATTGCACCATTGGCGTTTGTACTCTGTATTACCATGGGAAAGGAGGCCTTCGATGATATTGCCAGACGGCGAAGAGACACTGAGGCGAATTCAGAAGAGTACAACATTCTGGTTTTTCAGGATGCCGACTCCAATCTAGCCCCTGTACGCCAAAGAAAACTGCTCAAGTCTGAAGTGTTACAGAAACACTCTAGGAAGAAGTCAAAGGGGGCCCGGGAGAACTTGTCAGACATTTTGGAGGAAGACGACGTCGAGGCATCCCCGCCATCCTCACGGGTTGTCGAAGTCAGCCGCAAGTCAAAAGACTTGAAAGTTGGCGATGTTCTCAAACTTACAAAGGGTCAACGTGTACCTGCAGATGTTGTCATATTGAAATGCTTCACTTCCGAGGCACCAGCCCCTGCACCGATCCCCGAAGAACCAGCAGAGGAGGATACCTTGTTGGCGTTCGACGGTGAAGAGCCTCAAGCAAAGGGCAAACAACCCGCAGAAGCGGCACCGGAGCAAGAGACTGAAAGCGGACCAGGAGGGGAGACTTTCATCAGGACCGATCAGTTGGATGGTGAGACGGATTGGAAGCTCAGACTTGCTTCACCACTCACACAAAATCTACCAACGGAGGAGTTTGTTCGTCTGCGCGTCACCGGTGGAAAGCCAGACAGGAAGGTAAACGAGTTTCTGGGCACAATTGAGCTGGTAGAATCCCGAAAGGATGCACTGGCGCACCATGCGACGGTACAAGACTCTGACGCTTCCCACACGGCTGCTCTGTCAATAGATAACACAGCATGGGCCAATACTGTCATCGCCTCGCAAGCCACGACACTAGCCGTCATCATGTACACAGGTCCTCAGACGCGGTCTGCTCTATCGACAGCTCCCTCACGTTCCAAGACCGGCCTACTTGAATACGAGATCAACTCTTTGACTAAAATCTTGTGCGCCTTGACATTGGCTCTTTCCATCATCCTTGTCGCCCTCGAGGGTTTCGGAAACACCAAAGACAATGTGTGGTACGTCAAGATCATGCGATTTTTGGTTTTGTTCTCTACTATTGTCCCCATCAGCCTGCGTGTGAACCTGGACATGGGCAAGAGCGCATATTCCTGGTTTATACAACGTGATCCTGGCATGCCTGGAGCAGTTGTTCGAACAAGTACTATACCTGAGGATCTCGGCCGAATCGAATACCTGCTCAGCGACAAGACTGGTACATTAACCCAAAATGAGATGGAAATGAAGAAAATTCACGTTGGTACTGTGTCTTATGCCAACGAGGCAATGGACGAGGTGTCAACGTATGTTAAACAAGGCTTCTACATCCCGCCCTCTGCAGACGCTGCTGCCCAGAACATGCTTATCACTCCGTCATCCACATACTCTAGCACTACAACTATGGGCACGACGCGAACAAGACGAGAGATTGGCACGCGAGTTCGAGATGTAGTTCTGGCACTCGCCCTTTGCCATAATGTTACACCTACTGTGGATATTGAGGATGGCAAAGAGGTTACTGGATATCAAGCATCATCTCCAGACGAAATCGCCATCGTCAAGTGGACAGAATCAGTCGGCCTGAGACTTGTGTACCGAGATCGCAAGAGTATGGTGTTGGAATACACGAACAGCAAGAGACCGGTGGTTCGCGTGCGAATCCTTGACGTTTTCCCTTTTACTTCCGAAGGCAAACGAATGGGTATCATCGTCCACTTCCACGAAGACGTCAAGGTGAAGAACTCGAGTCTCTCTACTGGCGAGATCTGGTTCTTCCAGAAGGGTGCTGATACCGTCATGAGCTCCATCGTTGCAGCGAACGATTGGCTCGACGAGGAGACCGCCAATATGGCGCGCGAAGGCTTACGTACGCTGGTCGTTGGTCGCAAGAAGCTCTCATACGATCAGTACAAGGAGTTCTCGGCTCGCTATCAAGAAGCCTCGCTTTCGATCAGTGGGCGTGATGCTGGCATGCAGCGGGTGGTTTCGCATTACCTGGAACATGATCTGGAACTAATTGGCGTGACTGGTGTCGAGGATAAGCTGCAGAAGGACGTAAAGCCCTCTCTAGAGCTCCTCCGCAATGCCGGTATCAAGATTTGGATGTTGACTGGCGACAAGGTCGAGACAGCCAGATGTGTTGCTGTCAGCTCCAAACTGGTGGCTCGCGGTCAGTACATCTATACAGTTTCCAAGCTCAAGAAGAAGGATAACGCCCAAGAACATCTTGACTTCCTCCGAAGCAAGACAGACGCTTGTCTCCTGGTAGATGGCGAAAGTCTGGCTCTCTTTCTGACACATTTCCGTCTTGAGTTCATCTCCATCGCCGTCCAGCTGCCCACCGTTGTTGCTTGCCGTTGTTCGCCGAACCAAAAGGCCGAAGTTGCCAAACTCATCCGCGAGTACACTAAAAAGCGCGTATGCTGTATCGGCGATGGTGGCAACGATGTCTCAATGATCCAAGCTGCTGATGTTGGTGTTGGTATTGTTGGCAAGGAAGGTCGACAGGCTAGTTTGGCGGCAGACTTTTCGATTGAGCAATTTTGTCATCTGGTCAAGCTATTGGTCTGGCATGGTCGTAACAGTTACAAGCGAAGTGCTAAGCTCGCACAGTTTGTTATTCACCGTGGTTTGATCATTGCTGTGTGTCAGACTATGTATAGTATTGCTATCAAGTTTGAGCCTGAGGGTCTATACAAGGTAAGCCGAGGAACTCTTTTCTCTGTTCTTGACAACTAACGATTGTAGGACTGGCTACTTGTCGGCTATGCTACTGTATACACTGCAGCCCCTGTGCTGTCGCTTGTGTTAGATAAGGATGTGGACGAGAACCTTGCCAACCTCTACCCCGAGCTCTATAAGGAACTCACTTCTGGACGATCTCTATCGTACAGAACTTTCTTTGTTTGGGTCTTTGTATCCATCTACCAAGGCGGCATGATTCAGGGCTTGTCGCAGATTCTCACTGAAGTCGACGGGCCCAAGATGGTTGCTGTCAGTTATACCGTTCTAGTGCTCAACGAACTTCTCATGGTGGCCATTGAGATCACTACATGGCATCCCATTATGATCATTAGTATCATCGGCACTTTCGTCTTGTATATCGGCTCCATACCTTTCTTAGGTGGATACTTTGACCTTCAGTTCTTGATAACATGGCAAGTCGTCCTTGATTTGCTGGGTCATATGTACTAACATCTGCTCAGGGGATTCGTCTGGCGTGTACTAGCCATTGGTGCAGTTTCATTGATTCCGCCATACGCGGGCAAGTTGATTAGGAGGACAATGAAGCCTCCGTCGTATAGGAAGGTTCAGAGCCACTAGAGGAACATGTCATGGGTTTGGAGTCTAGTGTTGGCGTTGGGTTATCACGTAGAAGGCATCATTGTTACATAGTATTCCATGTTTTATTTGTACCCAATAAATGATGTATACCCCTCTTTATGAGTGCTTTGAACTATAATACAGTACATGAGACTATCCTTACAGTGGTTTTACATCTTGAGGACCAGCCAATCTCTTGCCAGGAGAGGGTTCTGTTTTTGCAGATAACCAGCTACACCAGAAATCGGACCTTGAGTCTGCTGGCCACCTAACCATATCTTGGGCCCAGCATAGTACTCAATGAAACCGTCGGGGCCAGAGACGATAAACAAGTTTTTCCCGGGGGTAGTGCCTTCGGAAGACTTGCACACACAACCAGGCCCGTCAGCGAGGGCGAATTCTGATGCGTAAACATGCATTGCTTGATCGTGGAATCGACAACCTGCATTGAATGAAGCGACAGTTCCAGGCGATGCTGCAATGGCATCCCTAATATCCTTATCCTGGAAGCGAGTTCCCTCTTCGTCAACAACGACCTGTATCCTGAGACGATCACCATAGGTCATCTTGAGGTCTTGTAAGCGCTTTGTGACGGGACTAGGGTTCTCAACCTCAGTGCCTAATGGAGTGGGCTTCTTTTCTTGCCAAAACTTCCACGATGATTGCCGAGGAGGAGCACTTTTTTGAACCTCTTCTCTCTTCCTCACTGCCCAGAGGAGGTCAACGCTTGACTCTTCGCTCGCTTCCAAGACAGCCTTCGCTGCTTGTATACCAGGCACTACGCCCGTACCACCGGCAAGGAAGACAAGACGAGAATGCTCACCCAATCGCCCCGCTATTTCAAAGCCAACGTGTGGACCACGCAGGAAAACATCTTCACCAACCTGTCTTCGACCTAGGTAGTTGGACATTTCACCATCGCCAACAGTCCGGATATAAAACCGGAGCGAGCCATCTGTAGGATCCTCCGTAGATAGTGGAGGCAGGGGTGTATAATGCCGAGAAATTTGTACCTCAGGTTGCTTGAACTCCACAGACCAGAGAGGATAGCTCCAGCGGTTATCTGAAGGTGTCAGGTATGGTAGAGAAGGGTTTGGTGTGCGTGGGACTGCGGTGATGACGAATGAGGTTGGTGAGATGGCCTCGCGAGCTGTGATGCCGTAGGGAACAAAGGTTATCTCGTTGAGAGTGTTGGGTCGAGACGGCGGCGTGAGAAGATAGTAGCCGCCACTGGCAAGAATTATTCCAACCACTATTAGAGAGGGGAAGCCCCGTGATTGAAGAGGTGTAGAAAAGTCTGGTTTTTGAGAAGCGTGTTGCTGAGATGGTGATGAAGTTGAGAGGCTCCGTGATAAGATTCTTGGAGGCTGCGTCTTGGCTATTGACAAACGGCTCTGAAATTGACCATATTTTGTGAGAATTAGTCGGTTATGAATGATAGATCGCGATGAACTTGTGAATATCCTTGACGTGGCTCTCATCATATCGGTTGGTGGTGAGTGCACCAGTTTTGGTCACAGAGTTTTTCAGTCGTCTTATTGAGCTTTCACATCTAGAATAAAACCGCCTGAGGTCAAAATAGACCAAACAAGGCAAATATGCTCAGACGTAAAAAACGGGTTGGACTTTGCGGTCTCGTTCTTTCCAGTAACTTCAGGAGTTCCTTGAGTTCATGGTCACCAAAAATTGTAGCTGGAATTACTAGATCAAGGTCACGTGAATCACTTGAATCACCTCAACATGTATACCTAGTCGTCATGACTGAATACATTTCGTAGATAGGTAGCGCGTGGTAATGATTTATAATTGCATACCTCTATTGAAGAGTTCTTGTTCATGTGTTGCGACCTTGGGGTATCTAACCATCTATCAATACAGATATCTTACATCCTCAACATCTTATGCTCAGCATCAATACCTCCTCTAAACATATCCGCAACCACATTTCCCTTCAGAATAGTCTCTTTTACAATACCCTCCACATTCTTTGGATCAACTCTTCCATACCATATTCCACATCCAGCCAAAGGATGAGGCTCATTGCCCATCTTCAGGTCTGGAGGTAGATAAATGATGACGTTGCCAGCAAACTTATGACCCCCGATATGGCTGATCAAACCAACTCTAGCTGTAGTCTTGCCTTGACCAGTTTCTCCCTGTATTCTTTGTTTATCGCCGAGATTGACTTGTACGGGTCCATGCAAGACGTCAAAACCCTCCATTCCCAACTTGTCCTCGAACTCAGTTTGCAGGACAGGCGCCATGATACCGCATCTAGCATCACGCCCTGTATGTCCACATATCAAGACCAAAACATCGCGAACATCTTGAACACCTGGTAGAAGTCCCTGGTACCCTTCTTTGCGGGTCAAGCGATCCCGATGTATAGGTGAGAGACCTTCATGTGCAGGGTGAAGCTTCTTGGGGAGAAGAAATCCCTTTGCTAGTGCTTCTACACTATCAAACGATACCCGCGGTAGAAAAGGGACGTATTTGAAGCTTGGGACTAAATATACGGATGTGGTCTGAACCTCAGGACGTGGTGAAACAGAGCTTGGAAACGACGAGTTGAGAACAGAGACATTATGAAAAGGCTATGTTGATCAGTACATAATCCATATATAATAAGAGAGCACCAACATCGCTGTAAGTCCCTCCACGTCCAAATAACTCTTTCAGATCCGCAGCGAGGCAATCGCCGCCATTATCATCCTCTATTCTCGATGGCCAATCTGCATTTCCTGTACACACTAGTACATGCTCTGCATACCCAGCAATTGCGCCTTTGAGAGGCCCCTCACGGTCCAGAGAAAGATCCTCTGGCAAAGCAGGAGTAGCTGCGCATCCGCATGTCGGCTCCGGGCATGTTGCGACGGTCTGAAAGGGCGGAGGAGGCGGAGGTCGAGTCTGACGTGTCTGTTGAGCAAAAGTTCGCCTGGATGTTGATGACAAGCTGAAGAGACAGCGTCTTGTCAAGCTTATTGACGGCCGGAGAGACATGGCAAAATATTTGAGACGAGCCGTGGCCCTTGAACGAGACCTCGCTTTTATTCTGGTGACACCTCCAATAACCCGAATATCACGGCCCGGTGTTTTGCGATAGACATACATCATCATTTTCGCCTCGGTCTCCGAGATTCATGTAGAATCCCCCACTTTCCGGTCGAGCCGGCCCCCCACGTGTCGAAGCCGAATCATTGATAGACAATTGATAATGCTATTCAAGTCACGAGCCACGAATCACCAACTGCCAAGCAATATAGTTGAATATGCTGGCCTACACGATGTATAATGAAACTCGAAACCAACCGGCTAAAACCTTCAACTCCCATCACCCATTTCCAAATGCTACATACAGTCTATCCAATAACGTAACACCACAATGCAAGCTACAATATGCAATGGATCCTCAACTGACACACGGGTATAGCAAGCCTTGCGGCCGTCAAACCTCTCCAACTCATGCTCGCACACCTATTACACCAACTGTACATGAGTCTTTGACTCAGAACCCAACCATTGTTCCCTTCTCGTCACAGTATCCCGGATGCTTAGGCTCAGCAGTGGCCCAACTCATCGCAGTAAGTGTGGTAGCGTACGCCATTGCGATGAATCCAAAGATACAGAGCAGGATGTCGGCCACCTTCCAAAACTTCGTGCGGGCAATCGCCTTATAATGAAGCATAGGCTACAAGAAAAAGTCAGTATTGCACATGGAATCTTTCGACAGTGTTGACTTACAGGATAGATAAAGACAAGTGGAATGCAGGCAAAGTTACCGACGAGTGCAACAAACTTGTCCAGATGGTCGGCACCGAGCCAAGCAATGGCAGCGCAAAGCATCACCACGAAGAAACGGAAGACATTCTTCTGCCACTTGACCCAAGGATTATACTTGCCACTTCGAGTGAAAAGCTCTGTTTCAGCGATACGAATGGCGGGGAAGATCTGCAATGGTGTAGAAAGCAGAATGGCAACAGAGTACAAGAACTGAACTCCGTTGACCATCTTGTTGTCCTGAGGCAAGTTGAGCAAGACAACAGTTTCTGTGTGAGAACCGTAGGCAGCATAAGAGATGGCACCCATGCCAATGAAGAGGACTGTGATGATAATCATAACGATAAGAAGAACCCGAGGAAACTTTTGAGGGTGTCTCATCGATTCCTGGACAGGAATGATAAGACCAATGCCTTCAAAGGTGAAAATCGCAGTTCCGATGAACAAGGTCCAGTCCTTCTTGTTGAACATGATGATATCGGAGATACCGTTGGCGTTGAGAGTCAGAATATCGTAGTACAGAAGGTAAGCTAGGCCAATCAAAATAAAGGCATCCGCGACTAGAGCAGTAAATGCCAGCTTTCCAATATCTCTTAGAAGAGCAAATGGCAGGAAGATGAGCATCTGGATAAGAATGAGCCATTGGATACTGATTGAGGACTTGCAGTCGGAAACAGCCCTGACAAAGGCCTGCAAATTGGCGGCAGTGAATACAGTGTAAGCGGCAACGAAACCAATCTGGCTGATGACAATAGAGGCCAAAATAAGGGTGCGCATATGCTTTCCGTAAAGTGCACCACCCAAATCACCAAAAGAGCCTCCAACCTTGAGCTGTGTTTGTACGAGAAGCACAAAGCAGTAGTAGCTCAGAGCGGCAACGCCAAAGAGGATCAGGTTGCTGAAGAGCATACCTCCGTTGAGATAGGCTCGAGGAAGGAAGAGGACACCAGTACCGACAAAGGACTTGAGAAGCAGCAAGGCTGCGTTCATGGGGCTATTGTTTCCAGTGCCACCACGGACCTTGCGCTTGCGTCTGCGTCTTGAAGGTGTCAACAAGGCACTATCCTCCATAGGCTCCCGCTCGTCGTCGGAGTTGTACTCGTCTGTGTCTTCTCCCGATGAGAAGTACTCGTTCGGTCCTAAGTCTTCGTCATCCTCCTCCAGTTCCTCACCAGCGAAGTGGCCATAAATTGTCAAAAATTCGAGGAAGCTTGAGGTGAATAATCTTTGCTGGCCCGGCGCAGGAGAGGCGTGGCCGTCCTCAGGATGACCATGAGGACCAGGGCTTTGGACGTTGCGACGGAGATGGTTTCTTCGGAAGCCGCCGGGCACCTTTATCGAGTTGATGTCAAGTACCTCCGCCTCGGGCTCAGGCCGTCCCAAATCGAAGCTCTTGCTGCGGTTGTACTTGGCTCTCGCTTCTGCCTGTTCGGTCCACTTGTAGATACCTCGAGTCACATCACCTCCCTGCAACTTCAGGCTGGAAAACTCGTCCTCGCCTAGTCCGGCACCGCCGATTTCGGCTGGCTGCTTGCCCTTCGAATTACCTTGAATCGATGACTCTTCTGAACCCGGATTCTCATCCGAGGGTTGGACTAGATGACGCTTGACAATCTCAGGATCTTCATAAGGTGCACTGGTGCCCAGCGCATTTTGTGACCGTGAATTGAAAGATCCATAGTTGGTCGGCGTGCCCGAATTTCGACCGCCGAGCAGAGGAGACTGTGAGCGAATCGGGGGAGTAGCAACGCGAGCTGCGGGAGTGCCATGTCGCGGAGGAGACTGGCCTAGAGAGTTGGAGAGTGCAGCGGCGAGAGCAGATACGCCAGGTCCTTGAGCGCTGGTCCCGCTCCCAGGCAACTGGGACAAATCCTCGAGATTCTCGGCACGTGGAGCTGCATCGGGTCGTGGCGAGCCTCCCCTGGGAGGTGTAGTTCCAAGTAGTTGTGACGGGATGGGAGAAGCAAGACGCGCTGTCAAATCAGCTCGAGGGACCGAAGCCGAAATCGATCGAGGTCGGAAGCTCGAGGGCGAAGCAGACCTGGGAGGCTGTTCGGATGGGATTCTCGAAGGAGAAGCCATTCTTTAGTTCGATTGAAGGTGTGAGAAGCCTTATCGCATAGTCTGAGCGGTGTTGACAGCAGTTTTGAGTCGCGAACAGCGGTAATGACGCAGTAGGCAGATGGATGACTGGCGGGATGCCCAGTAATATTGATAAGATAGTTGAAGAAGCAAAGAAGTCAACAAAAAGAATGACGGCAAAGAATGATGACCAAAAACAGTTTCGGGAACAAAGGTTATATGGATATGTCACGCTTGGTCGGGTGACAGAGTCAATTGAGAGGTATCGGAATTTCTTGTTGGAAGTGAAGAAGAAGCGTGAGATAAGGGCTTAGCCAAGCCGTAGCATACAGGCGAAGGCTAAGACTACAGGCTCCTGCCTAGGTATGCCCAGGCTGGTAGTTGCCCTGAACAGTGAAGCTCAGACGCAGGGAAGCCCAGTCTCCGGGGTCTGGTGACCTACTGAGTAAGGGCAGCTGCCGAGCCAGGCTAGGCTAATAGTGGAGGTATTGGTTATAGGCTCCACGCGTTGAAAAGGTCAATACTTAGCAATACTAATAGTAGCTACAAGTGTATGGAAAGATGCCTTGTACATGGTTATTATTAACGTACATATGATATGGTAAAGTATTTAAATAACAAGTAGTCGGCTTATATAAGCTGTGATAAGTGCCTAAGTACTCATCCCGGGTCTACACTGGATGTCATATCATGGCTTGCATGTCTGCCGTCGAGTATTCTAGGTATGGACTTATGGACTCATCCAGAGCCAGTGGATATCGGCAAGTAAAATGCTTTGAAAGAAAACTCAACCGTTGGCCTGCAACCTTATCTCTAGGGTTGCACTGTATGTACCTACCAAATCGGGGGTCGTAATATTGACCGAGTCAAATACCTTGGGACGTTGATGAGTAACGTTTCAGAAGGATTTGTTTACGAGCGTTGATCTCTTCTTATCCGCACATGTTTAATTGCGGCAAAACATGCCTATCACGGCCACTAATTTCGATACTACTTGTTCTCTGTTCAGAATATTTACGGTGAAGCCACGTCTCTGAAAACACTGAACCATGACCTCGAATTATATCAACCCTATTACACGAATCTGTTCAATCTTGGCTGTGCGGCCCCACCATAACAATCGATGTGCGTTACCCGTCACTTGGTGCGATGAAGCGGGCACGTTTATGCTGTCACGCTCAGTGGGGGCGTCACGACCCTTAAGAGTCGAGTCAGATGAATGAGGCGCATGTCGACATGTGAATAGATATCTTCTATGTATCTCACATCAGAGATCTCGATCACTCATCTTGGTTTTTGTGTTTTACTAGCATCAGGTCTCGTCTTTCTCTCTGGCCAAACGGCGAAACGGCCCTCGGCATCAAAAGCACCGACAGAAGCTTGAATTTCTGTGTGGATTTCCTTCGGCATGGCCTACGTCATTTGGTAGCACCTATAGCGCCTATCGCGATACGAAGCTGCACCATGTGGTTCAGTATGAGCTCCAGCATAAGCAAGCCACGCCAGCTTCCGGGACCAGGAAACCTTGGGACCTTGACCCTAGTCAAGTGATAAAAAAGACTTTGGTAAGTTATCATAAGTAAGGAGAGTTTCTGTAAGGCTTATTTTGTCACTTGGGATCAAAATCTCAAGTTTTACTGCCTCCCATCCCAGCTCTTGCACATGATCCGACTTCCCCACAGACAGAGTCATAAAGACGACTATCACTGTGATATCTTGAGCCCTGGAGAGATAGCTCTGAGCAACACTACTGGGTTCTACCAGCCCCTAACCGCTGAAATGCAGGTTTTAGCGGGGAATGTCCAGCACCCGTGGACCCTTGGAACCACCTCAAAGGCTCAAACACCAACATTAGCAGCACCATAGTCCCCTGCTGACCCGTCTAGTTCCTCCAAACTTCCATACCTTTCCTGCTGTAACTGCGATGGAGGCCCAAGAATGCCCTCCCTTGAGGCTATTGTGGCGTCCTTGATTGGTGATGATCTCCAAACCAACATGGACGTTTTTGCCCGGATTGCCGAACAACTGCCCTTGTATTATCCACTCACAACCACACTAAACACGCCCAATATGCAACACGCGGGAGGCTTCAGCTTGGAATTCTCTTGGCAAGCATAGGATTGACGACCGATTACCCAATTGCTAAGTGGTCCTTGAACAATAGAATACACCATAACATCATTATTTCCCAGGCCTCTCCCCTCTTTCAAAAGCCTCATTCTTCTGTGCTTTGTTCCACCGCGCGGTTCTTCACCGTCTCATACTTGCTCATGTGGGCCGGGCCAGTGCTCGCTACTACTGACCCCTCGTCTGTCTCTCTGGCTCACTTGCTCTCTGGACTGCATCATGACAACACCTCAACAGTCAGATATCAAGGGAGTTGACAATGGGGGAGAACGACAACGAAATAGCATAGCCGAGTCCCATGGCGGACGAGGATCGGTATCAGTCACCATGGAGCCACGGCACAACAAGTTGGGCAGCATCTCGGGCGTATACATCCCTGTTTTTCTCAATATCATGAGTATTCTCATGTTTTTGCGATTCGGTCAAATCATTGGAAAAATCGGCTTCGTGGGCATCCTCGGTAAGCTTCTCTCTCATACGAGGGCCTTTCATAAATCTTAACAAAGACTCCAGGACTTCTAGTCACAGCTTACTCCATTGACTTATTGACAACGCTTTCTCTATCGGCCATCGCATCCAATGGAGAAGTCAAAGGTGGTGGTGCATACTACCTTATCTCACGGTCTCTGGGACCAGAGTTTGGTGGTTCCATTGGAATCCTCTTCTATCTTGCTCAAGTTCTCAACGCAAGCATGAACGTTGTTGGTCTTATTGACTGTGTTAGACTGAATCTCGGCGCGGCTTTCCCCTCAGGTTACTGGACTGGCTATGGCCTCCAAACAGCGGCCCTGTTGCTTTGTACTGGTCTTTGTTTCCTAGGATCTGCAACTTTCTCGAGAGCCTCCAATGCTCTGCTTGCTATCCTGAGCTTGGCCATTGTCAGCATCCCGGTCTCTGCTGTCTTCAAGGCCCCCTTCCATGATAGGGATCTCGGGATTCATTTCACCGGACCTAGTCTTGATACCCTGACCGACAACTTCCTTCCTCACAGTGGACCCCAATTCAAAGGCCTTGAAACGTTTCGTGATCTGTTTGGCATTCTCTTTCCGTACGACCCTTACCAATCTGTGTGCGTATAACAAGCTCGTACTGACAACAAGACAGTGCTACCTCAGGAATCTTTGCGGGGGCATCCATGTCTGGAGACCTAAAAGACCCAAGCAGATCGATTCCTCATGGAACGCTCTGGGCAATGCTGACAACTTTCATCATCTACTTTGTCGTAATCCTTTCACTGGCTGCTAGCACAACCCACACATCTTTCCTGGCCAACGACAATGTCATCCCTCTTGTCAACCTCTCCCAGCCTGTCATCCTCGCTGGCGAATGTGCAGTCACCTTCTTCTCCGCTCTCATGGGCCTTATCGGTGCCTCCAAGCTGTTCCAAGCTTTTGCAAGGGATAAGCTTCTTCCAGGCCTCGGCTTCTTCAGCAAGGGCACGAAACACGGTGACGAACCCATTTACGCTTTGCTTCTGACTTATGTCATTGCGCAATTGGCGCTCTTCGCCGATCTCAACCAGATCGCTACCTTTATCTCTATGGGATATCAGATGACTTTCTTCGTCATGAATTTAGCTTGCTTCCTTCTCAAGGTCGGGTCAGCCCCTAACTTCAGGCCAAGCTTCAAGTTCTTCACCTGGCAAACTGCCTTCCTTGCGGGCATCTTGTCAGGCTTTGCTATGTTCTTCATCGATGAGACTTACGCCGCTATCGCAATTACAGTGCTTGTGTTGTTGTTCCTCCTCATTCATTACCTTAGCCCTCCTAAGCACTGGGGCGATGTCAGCCAAAACCTGATCTATCATCAAGTAAGGAAGTATTTGCTACGCCTGAGACCAGAACACATCAAATTCTGGAGACCGCACATCATATTACTTATCAACAACCCTCGCAGGCAGACCAGGTTGATCCAGTTTTGTAACTCACTCAAAAAAGGGTCGCTTTACATTCTTGGCCATGTCATTGTGACCGACGACTTCAACTCAGGGGTTCATGAAGCTCGGCTTCAACAGCATGCCTGGACAAAATACATCAATGAGTTCTCCAAGATCAAGGCTTTTGTGCAACTAACGATGTCCCCCACCATTACTTGGGGTATCCGCAATCTGATACTATCAGCCGGCCTCGGTGGAATGCGCCCTAACATTGCTGTGCTTGGGTTCTACAACATGGAGGAACTGCGGAAATCAAACCCGAAGCTACGCGTACCTGATGTTCCCGTGTCTTTGTCTAGTCAAATGCGACGGCCCGCTAGGTCAAATGGCAAAGCTCCCGAAAGGCCTCGGAGGCGACGGGGTGACACGTCGGCAAGACTCATGGAGGGCATCCTACCAACAGACGTTATTCGCACCGAGAACATGATGTCTCCAAAAGAGTATCTGACTATACTTGAGGACCTTGCGTTGCGATATCGACTTAACATTGCAGTGGGGTGTGGCTTTGAATCACTCGAGACACCAAGAAAGGACGGAACCAACACCAAAAAGTACATCGACCTGTGGCCTATCCAGATGTCGGCCGAGGTTACTTCTGACGGAAAGAGTTTGCTGACCACCAACTTTGATACATGTAAGATCAATCTCTTGTGAAGACAGCACAAGCTAACATTAGTAGACACCCTCATTTTGCAGCTCGGACATATTCTTCACAGTGTGCAACTCTGGAAGCATGTTTATATGCTTCGGGTCATGGTATTTGTGGAATATGAGAGTGAGGTCAACGAGGAGCATGCTCGAGTTCTGGCACTTCTTGAAAAATTAAGAATTGACGCAGAGGTCAAAGTATTTTGCTTGGCATCAGGCAGTCTAAATACCTACGATCTCATCGTCAATGGGATAGGTAGCGATATCGATTGGGAGATCGTCGTCAACGATACACTCCGCAACGAAGAATGGTGGGATGATGTTCAGATGTTCCGAGGCCGATCAGACAACATGACATCTACCCAGGAGCTGGATCAGCTGGAGCACATATATGATACGATATCTGGGAGGCCCGGTTTGTATAACCCTCATGAGGAGATATACGATCGCCGACGTGCTAGTACGACGGATGTTCCCGAATTACCAAGACGGCCGGCTATCCGGATGCTTTCGAAGATGGGGGTTAGTATGGGAATTCACACACACCATCTCCCAGACGGTGCATTAGATGAAACGGATAACGAGGATGACGAGGCAGAAGACTCGCAAGCAGAACTTCTCGATGACGAAGAAATGGGGTACAGTTCTATACTAGGCCATGAGTCGATTGACGAAACAAACATCGGCCCGAGTGATGCAGCTCGTCAGCCATTGTTGGCGAGCGGAGATTCTCATGATGAGGATGGCAGAGTGCGTGGTGACTTCTGGGAAAGCTTTGGCCGAAGGTCCAAGTCCGACACAGTTGGAGATACGGTCGGGACGAGTACGTCGTACGGTACAATGTCATCGTCTGCGACAGTAAAGGGAGTTGGCGCTGGCGTTGGTGGAGTCCAAACATCACAGTCGGCATCAGCATCAGCCTCTCAAGTTGCACCAGAGTCATCGGCAACGCAGGCGAACCAACGACCACATGGAGACGGCACAGACTCTGCCACGGCAGAGTTTCCCCCTCTTGTCTCGCGAGACTCGCTAGGACCTTCGGCAGCCTTCAGTCGTGTGCGCCCTCCAAGCCCTACGCGAGAAGATACTGCACGCCCGTATCGCAGCGGCGCATCAACGCCAGGAAGACCCAATCTCTCCAGGCAGTCCTCGGCCGTGAAGTTCTCCAGCCGCCCGGTCCCGGAAACAAAGATCGTGGCCTCGGAAGCAGAGGGGTCCACGATAAGCTTTGCGCCGCCCTCTAGCACCGAATCTGAGACTCCCAAGGCCGGACCGTATCGACCGAGTTATTCGCGGCAATCGTCGCTAGGAAAGTTCCCGAACAGGTCCCGGTCTAGTGGTCAAGTTATGGCCGGCGAGGAGAGCAGAAAAGTCAGTTTCGCGGAACAGTCTGACTGCGAGCCATACTCAACGCATCATTCTCGATTCCATTCGCGGCGGAATTCTCGAGGATCTACACAAGGAGGGGGCGAATCCTATGACCAAATTCCAGAAATGCTTGAAAGATACAGATTAAGTTCACATCTAGAGGAGGAGGGTCAAAATTCGGGTTACACGCCGCAGGGATTGGAGCTCTCTTTCAACGAGCTTCCAAGCAGGGCACAGCATCTCATTGTGAACGAATTGATGCGTCAGCATTCCAAGGAGACTGCAGTTCTTCTCAGCACGCTGCCAATCCCTTCGGAGGGCACTTGCTTGGATGAAGCTTCTACTATACAGTATCTGTCTGATGTCGAGGTTCTTTGCAACGAGCTGCCACCAACGTTGTTGGTTCTTAGCAACAACATGACAGTAACTGTCAACCTGTAGTCGATCGCTTAATCAAACAATCAATGGATCAATCAATTACAAAGCCGCAATATTTCCATGATTGACAGCTAGCATGGATGACCCATGTAGAGGGCCCAATTGAGGCTACTGTACTGAGGGAAATACAGTTACCACACTTGGTTGACGACGTGGAAGGTCTAAGGTCTCTAAAAGATGGCGTAAGCCGAGTCATGACCAACAAAGGACGGCAATGATTACTAGCCAGGAACAGCCTTGCAAAGACCATGCCAGGCACAGGAACCGAGGGACGGGACAAGATAGTGGGAGCTAGCAGCTGAACCAGTCTGTCGATATAGTTTTTGTGAATTCTTGCACGAGGTTTTGGATTTCAGGGGCAAGATTGACTGGAATGGTCTCTGAGGTTCTGGATATATCGGGTAGTGAGTGGATAGGGTGGGCGGTTTTTTTTTGGTGGCTTGCGGCCATGAATCATGGGCCATGTGGCTCTATGTCACCTCTCAGTCTCAGTCTCTGTCAGTCGTCACTGAGAAAGAATCATGAGAGGGGAATTTATTTTCAGCTTCCATTGTATGCTTGCGTCTTTATGCTCGGGCTCTCTTGCGGCCTATCTCTGGGGAATGGTTGGTGATGTTAAGATGGAGCACTTTTGGTGTTACCCAAACTGCATTGGATTCTTGGAAGACAAACTCTCCTCTTTGTACCAAGCCGTATGTACCTTTCCCGTCCCTGTGCCGTGTGCCTGACACCACCTTTGACGCCTTGAAGTGTCCTATTTAGTTACTGCAGAAGCCAAAAGGTTGAGTTGCCCCCGCACAATGACACTACCTGTTGTCATCGGAGCCTCCGAGCCGCCAAAGGTAACAAGAGGCGCATACTAGAGATGACTAGGCCATCTAACAAGGTTTGAATTTCTCTTTACCACGAGAAACTCTATTCCGTCTCCCAACCTCAGTTCAGTTCAGTTCCGCTCTGTTCCCCAGAGCTCTATACCCACTGAAGATATCCTCCGAGGGGGGGGCTTGTCTTGTAAGACCCAGGACCCCTCCCGTCTATCACTCACTTACATTCCAGTCAAACAGCCTGACACCACTCAGCTCTGTCAAAAAAAGGGGACCCCAGAGACATTTCCTTATAACGGAGGCTGGGGCTGGGATATCCAACCTGCTAAAATCAGGTTTTCTGGGAAATTCTCTTTCCTGGCCTGTGAGACATTGTGCTCCGAGTCAGGCTACTCTACTCTGCTTCACCAAGCCAACCTCTTCACGATGCCTTCTTGGACTTCCAACAACGATGATAAGATGAGCAGCTGGCGGGACCAGCTCTCGCCCCGAAACCTGAGTTTTCGGGGCTTTAGAAGAGCTTCTGAGTCTGTGGCAAAAACAGCCCCTTCAACCAGTAAAGATTTCACCATGTTGCACTATCCGGACCGACCTGCGAGGAGGATCACTGAGGCCGATATTCCCAGCGACGAGGAGTGTAAAAAGTCTCTTATTAATATGAGAAAGGCTTCTTTCGTGGAGCAAATACACCGAAGACACGAAGTTCAGCATCAGAAACAGTTATCTCCCGTGCGGGAACCGGCGCAAGAGGAGCTTTCAGCATTGAGACCGCCTCAGCATGATTTATCTCGAATAATACAGCCACAACCACAACCCCCAACAGAGCAGCCTCGGACAGTTCAACCACAGACCGCGCAGCCTCGAATAATACAGGCACCAGCAGAACAACCACGACTAGAGCATCCTCGAGCACAGCAGCCGCTGCGATTAACTTTTGGGCCGTTTAATGGACAGTTCCGATCGGCCTTTGGACCACTTACACCCGCTGAAGAGGAGCCATGCCCGTTAGAAAAGGTCGACACCATTGAGTCTACAGCAACAGCAACAGCAATAGCAACACCGCAAGTTCCCCAACCTTCTGTGGACATTCGAAAGAGCCTCTTAGTTGTTGATGATTTAAATATTGCAAGAGAGCCCTCGCCTTCTGCAGTCATCAGCGAAGCCAAGACCATCAAGCTCGAACGAGTAGACAACCACGCTACACCTGGCGTCTCACCAATCTCATCACCACGACCAAGCGATGCTTCGGCCTCAGGATGGCCTAGACGAAAACAATCAGTTCAAATGGTCGCTATTCGTCGATCATCGCAAGATTCTCAGAAGCGCAAGCAGTCTGTTCACACAGTCGTTGTGCGACGGCCCTCCAAGCCAACGGCAGATGCCCTCAACTCCCATCCTGTTCACGCATCTTCTACACAAGTCCATGTTCGACAAGACAGTGTTTCGGACCCAATGTGTCGGGTGTGTCATAATGGAATCGCTGAGACGTCTGGGACTTGTTCAAGCTGTGAAAATGACTCCATCACAGCCACGCCGGTCGAAACCAGTCCCAGCTTCTCTCGGCTTCATCACAAACCAACTGTCAAGAAGTACAACCGCCCACCTCCTCTGATTCCTCAGTCTCTGGACGGTATCGCCAAGCTTCATCGCCCCTCCGCTTCTCTCACCTCTGATCCCGAAGCAAATTCACTGTCACCACCGGCTTCGCCAACATCGCATTGCAGCAGTCCGGCTGAGACCATCAAGACAGTGGCGACGGGTCCTTCGGTTCCTCCGACCCCAATGTCGGCCCTCTCGACGCCCGAAGTGTTCAAGCGCTTTCAAGAAGAGGTTGAGTCAAGAGCCAAGGCAGATGATAGTCCTTCATTCGATGATCCATGGATGATCAAGTCCAAGACTCCCGAGGATGATGTCTACGAAGATGATTGGGCGGATTATTACTTTGATGAGCAAAATTTCAACGACGACAAAGTCACTAATGGGCCAGTGCCTGGTGCCAACTTTGTTCCGAGTCCTGTCAATCCAGGTCCTGGGTGGATATAAAGCCTTATAAGAGATTGCCAGTAAAAGATTGTATCATGTATGTATTCAAAATGTCAGGTAGCGAGCGGGGTTGTTTTTCTATATCCTGGCCAAATAGCGACAAGCGTTCTTTCAATTCAATCATGAGTCTATGCTTCATAACCATCTATTTCGTCTCTTCGTGACATCTTCTTTCATCTGATCCCATCTCAACTTTTAAGTCTATGTTCTAGTCTATAGAATTTTTGTAACTGTCAAATCGCTTGAGTCTCCACCCTCTAATTCTATCAATCCGCCAGCTTCAATTCTCTTCTTCCACTTGTTGCTCTCATACCGCGCAAATATTATCGTCATGCGCAGTGTAACATCGCTGCTCGAGTCATGCTCCTGCAGTGATTCCGCAACAGGTGTGAACGTCCAGCGGCCAAATGCCCAGTTGAGGATATATCGGCCGGAGGCGCTTGGCTCTGGTGGGGGGATATCGGGATCGGAGTTTGTGGGCGTTGATGATAGTGAGACAAGGGCCTTGATGCGGTAGGCTTCGTCTTTGGGGGCGGAGGAGAGAAAGGCAATGAGCTTTTCGGTCGAAACTCGTGCTGAAGGATCGGCTTTCAGGACAACTGACAAAACCTCGACTTCGCTTTGGTGGTTGTGAGAGTGGCCGTTTGTTGTGCCGTTGGAGTGGTCGTGACTGTGGCCGTTGGTCTTTTCAACATCTGCCTCTGTCAACTCCTTCGCCAAACCACCATCCACGCCAAAGATCAAGTCCATCGACACTTTGCCCTTGTCGCTCTTGACCTTGGCAACGTCAACTTCCAGGTCGCCGACTCGGTCCAGGCATTCGTCGTATCGCAGCATGCTGACATTCTCCCACTTGTTGAAGACGATGAGATCGGTGTAGCGCGCTTGAATGCGTGCTGTGTAGCTAGTGTCCTCATAGCCCTTCCAGTTCTCGACATCAATGACGCTGATGACACCGTCGAGGATGTACTTCCCGGACTCACGCGCAAGGCGGTTGACTTCGAGAGCGAGGGTCGCGGGAAAAGCCGAGCCGCTGGTTTCAATAACGATTCGATCGGGCGTGACGGTCTTTTCTAGTTCTTCGAGCGCGGGGCCGAGTTGACCGACGAGGTTGCAACAGATGCAGCCGTTGAGGAGTTCCTGGACGCCCGAAATGGCAGAGTTGGCGGCGAGTTGTGAGTCGACTGCGAGATCGCCGAATTCGTTCTTGAGAAGCGCAAGCTTATAGTCTGGGTTCTGGGCGCGAAGTTGGGGGATCAGGTTCAGGATCAGTGTCGTTTTACCTGATCCCAAAAACCCTGTAACGATAGTGATAGGAATTGGCGCCATCTTTGCTGTACTTTCACCAGAATCGAGGTTGAAAATAGCACCTATAGAAAGAAGGGAACGGCGTCAAAGTTTTGTTTGATAAAATACCTCTTTAATTAGCGGAACAAACAAATGTGAATTGTTGGGTGATCATCAGCCCATCCATTCAGAACGGTCCGATAAGATAGACTTTCGAATCGTTATCGGGCCTTATCGGAATGACCCCGCCAACTGCGACTTGACGTCACTTTATAGAGGGTGACAAGCTGAAAGACTGAACTAACGTAAGGTTTCACAGGGGTGCATTGAGGATTTGCGCCATTGCGTATGCCAATGCCGGGGATAAAGGTGGAAGAACAAGGAAATGGGGTAGGGATACACAATATTTACATGCATCCTTCGCTCGTCTAGATCTTCATCGGAGCATCAGACTTCAACAGGAAACTCAATCCGCCTAAAACAAAACAAAAATGGCTTCTCAAGAACCAGGCCAGAACAACAACCTCCGAGAGGAGAGCTTCAAGGAGCAGCTGGACAAGGCTGCGGACAGCACCCGTGAACTGGAGAATCAGAAACCCAATCCTGTTGTCGAGAAGAGTATGTTCTACCAAACGCTCTCTCTACATATAATAATTGCTGACTTGTTGCAGTCACAGAATATGTCCCAGCTGCAGCCAAGATCCTGCCAGCTCGTCAGAGCCCGCCCAAGGAGGAAGACAAGCCACCAGGACCACCAGAACGACCGCATCACGATGACAAAATCGAAGACTTTGTAAGGGATCAGCACAGAAGTCAGGGCGTTGATGGAATTCTGGGCGATTCTCCCAACCATGAGTGATGGAACTATTCGCGACTTATGGGGATATTAGCGCTGTATAATAGGGCGTTTGCATACAACGTAATGAAGTCGAATTTGACGTGAAGCCAGTGCAGTGCGACTTGTGAAGGTGTCTTGGATATGGACGCTAGCTTCACTGCTCGGAACACGATCCAGTAACGGCCTTGAGCCTCATGAGCTTAATCCTTACAGAAGGCATAACTCGCTTAAGTCTTGGTCTGCAGGAACGAAGTCCAGACACAGGCTCCATAATCGCTTCTTGAGACCCGACCCTGTACAGTGACGGAAAGTTCACGATACAGAAATTTTACAGCAAGACATGTGCGAAATCCTCGTGAGCAACACGCGTTTATGCGACATCACACAGCTTATTATCAGCAGCGCGAATTTTACTACAAAATCCTTTTCAGGATGATGGAATGTCCCCCCTTCTTGGCATTACACCGCCTACAGACATCGTTGCGAAACAACGACCTGACGGAGAATTTCCTATATCCAAGGGTTATAATCTACTGAGCGTTTCCCGCAATGGGAAAGGCAACGCGACACCGTGGGAGGTGACCCAGAGGTCGGGTGAAGGTCGTGGCGGCTCAGAAAACATTAAAAAAATGCTTTTTGATCTAAGGAGCAAAAGTAAAAGAGATCGGGAAAAGTGCGAGTTTATATACCCCAAGATTTTCTGGGTGGGGCTGCCGTTTCGGTTAGTCAGCACAGGTTTCTACCAACCTAACAGGTGGTTGGTTGGGATATGGATCTGGGCAAGCGATTACCCTATAGCTATCCATGGATTAAACTCAACTGCAATTTTGTTCATTGATACAGGCAACATACGTCTAAAAAAGCCAAATGCAAATCCCTAGAGCTTGTCAGCTTAGATGTACCGGATTTGGCCTACAAACTTATATTCTATTTGTAATGTATATGATCAAGCACCAATACGCAATTTCGACTTAACTAAAACGCATCCTTCGTACGGTCACCCTTCTCAAAGGGAACTCAAGGCACATTTGGAAATCTTGCTGTGACATCCCATCAGTTCGATGGTGATTCCCCGGTTAGTTAGAAGTCTCACAATACAATCAGACAGAAGCATACCCGTAATGTTCATACAGTGTCCTGGTCTCCTCTGCCGTCCATACATGGAAAACACCAAGACACACATGGGAGGTTGATGAGAGCACCTACAGGTGCAATTATGATTGCCACATGTATGCTATGTCGGCTTTGGGGGTCCTGGGACACATTCTTTACCTTTATGAGTCTTAAGATGATCATCGCGACAGTTAAATCGAAGGTTTTCTTCATCGCCTGAATGGTTCTTGACGTAAAGCCACCGACCAGTGTAGTTGTTGCTGCTTTTATCGCAATATGGTGTTGTTGTGAGGAACGTTCCTCATCACGATGCCTCATGAAGTGACCATAGCAACGACTGTAACGAGTAAAGTAATCGTCTCCAGAGTAATAGAAACGCCTTAGATGGTTGCTGTAGTCATGACCGCAGTTAGGATTGCCCAAGGTTCGAAAGTCTGGCACTTGGGGGCCGTGTGACTAATTCCTCTGCCCGCCAATGTTTCTTCAAGTGAATATAACAAACTCCGCGACGGTGGTATTCTCATCTCCACTGGCCCAAGAACCAGACCTAATGGCCTGTCAAGTTACCGCTATTCCTGTCGCAATTCGGGTTACCGCAGCTTTTGAAATCTGGTTGCTGTTGTCTCAGGGTATGGTAATAGCCATGATTCCTGTAATATCGATAGCAGCTTTTGCAGCATAGAAGACCGGAATTGCCATTGGCATCCACCGCGCCTTCGATAAAGCAGAAAATACTTTGCAAGGTAATTGTTGCTGTCCTTGGCCCATGGAAGGTTACTGCAGGTCTTTTCTGGCATACCAAGACCTTTAGAGAGATCGGCCTCAGGGAACAAGAAGATATAAGACTTTAGAAGAGGATGCTAAAATAAACTCAGTAAAGATTCCCCTAATCTTAGGCTAAATTACCTAAGTCTTTTCGTCAATTAGGATCGAGGTCCTGAGCTTTCGTTCCTCCCCTAGATCGGGTAGCTGACGCAGTCTCACACAAAGACCACAACTCAAGACCGCCAGTGGCATTAAAACGGCGGTGAGCGATGGATCTTTAGGGGGGAGGCGGAGTTAAGCTCGAAGTCCTTCTGTGATCCTCCGGGAACTTCTAGAACCAAGAGCACCCAAGTTCGGTCATAGACAAGGCAGCGACGGATGATTGTTTCGTATCTTCCACAGATCTCGAAAATCAAGGATAGGATTCAAGGTGACTTTGACAACTTGAGTTGCTACAACGGCCAATAGTGTTTGAGAATCGTGGACCTATTGGGTCATTAGTAAGAGTGCGATTGTCGAGACCGGCAGATTTGGCTGGATTTGTGCATAGGCTTTCAGAATCCCATTGATAAGGGCAAGAGGAGCACTGAGATTGACAAGCAGAACATTCGAGTTTGCCTTCTCCTTCGTCATAGTTATCGACGGTGTCATCCTCGTTCCCCTCGTCGTACTGCCTATAATTATCCCACCTAAAGCATCGAATGCCTTTTGCGTAACCATATAAAAATGCGTTTTCTGGGATCGCAATGCCGTAGGAATGATTATAACATTTGCAGGGGCTCCCATTAGCAAACCATTGCTTGTTTACTGCTGAGTGACGATTCTCACGTAGCCTTCCATTGGGAATACCCTCGCGCGTAGGAAGAGTTCCTTCCTTTGTGAGGCGTCTAACACAAGGCAAGCAGTATCGAGGTTCAAGAGGGTCGGTCTTAAACAGAGGGAGCAGACGACGTGCTTTGATTTCACTTGGGACGGCAATCATCGTTGATTTCCCGCTGTTCATTGGCGTATCAGTATGTCTGGATTGCAGAACTAGGACACCCCTGAAATAGTAGCCAGGCACGATTCAGCCTGAAGTTGCTGAGCTCAGGTAATCCTAATCCGTCTTGAAGATGGACATCGAAGGTGAGTGAAACCCCGGATCAATAGGTACATAGATGAAAACCAACAGAGGCTCTAGTGTATCATCATTAGAGCCTCGCAGGATATGAGGTACCTAGGAAAGACCTAGTGGTATCCTGGTCTCGGTACAGAGTGAGTCAAGCGTGCCACATTTCATCATAAAGAAAAAAAGAAGGAGACAACAGTGGGACGCAATCATGGACTCCGCTGGCAGCTGCTTGTTCCTGGAGTGACATCGCCATAATTAAGCTGCTTTTACAGCATGGAGTTACACTGCACAATGTGATGAAATATCAGCCCCCTCCTTTGAGGCTTCAATTTCCCGGAATGACTTCAGATCTGATATTTTTCTGTTCACACTTCACCTAATAATGAGAAACCCAGGAGGTCTAAGCCGGGATGATCGGGAATCGTTGGTCAGTCATGCAGTGTCGACGAAGGTGCCATGCGAAGTTGTTCAACAGTTGGTCGCTTTAAATCTCCTCACAGAGGTTAGTAAAGGAAAGGCTCCCTTCCTTGCAGCGAGAGAACGGGGGTTGGAGAGGGTCAGGGTATTGGTAAGAGCCGGCACAGACATTCACTCTGATACAAAAAACATTGGCGGCGCAGCCTTGAAAGTTGCATGTCAGAAAGGCCACCTTGATGTTGCTGAATATCTCCTTGCTGGAGGGATTGGCTGCCGCCTTTCGTGTGGATTGCCATACCACGCGAGCCAATTGGCAGATGCCTTGAAAGCTGCAGAAGCCAATGGCCATTTTAACCTCGTTGCTTTGCTTCTCAAAAAGGGGTTAAGGAAGATTTCGATCTCCATATTGGAGTATAGTTCTGGCTAAGTGCGGTATCAATATAGAGATATGGACTAAGAACGGACTAATAGCATTCCCAGTGATCTATGGTTTCCTAAGCCCCTTACCTAACAACTCTTTCCCAACTTCTGATATGAGCTTTTCATCTGGGAATTTGGACTTTTTGCCAAGGATGTTGTCTCCTGCACCAACTGTCTGAAGCAGATCCGGGAGATCACCATCAAGTGATGTACCATAAACCAAGTGACCCAAAGCGAGAAGCATTCCATGCAACGCCTCTGCTGACTTCTCCTCCAAGGCTATAGCTTCGACTACTGACGCAGCAAGCTCGATCTCGTCATCCCCTGAAAGAGTAGGTTTTGACTCTTGTCTTGCCCGGCGATTTGCCACTGACAAGTTGAAGAGAAGGGATGAGCCAGCAACTCGCACGTTGTTATGACTCTCGTCAAGGAAGCTCGAAGAGATGAGAAGAATGACAGAAGCACGTAACGAGTTATCTCGCATGATTTCGTCGGGAAATAAGGGCGTTGAGAAGAAGTTGCAGGCCATCTGGAGCGTGACCAGGCGAAGGGCATAAGGGCATCCTGATTGTTGATTGACCAAGTCCAGCACAGTACGGACCGTCTCATGGTTCTTTTCTTCTGCAAAGTATCCACTGACTCTAGGATCCGAAAGAGCGCATCTGAATAAGTCGACGATAGTGAAAAGAATGTCAATGGGAAGTGTCGTGACCGAATACCTGACAAGGCTCGACAGGTGGTTCATCTCAGGAATGACTGCACTTGAAAGACCATCCTTCGCCCGATCCTCAAGGTATTTCTTGAGAGCTTGTACCTCTGACTTCCTAGCAACTTCGTCACCCATCTTAACCAGGAGTTTGTCCAGCGGAGGGACCTTTGCGTAGAGAACAGGCTTCGCATTGGAATTAGCAAAGGTCGGTAGCCGGAGTCTCTCATGAGGATGAACGGGATGTGCCATTTGCACTAGGAGCTGGACATTTCCTCGAAGGGCAGCTGGATCAGCCCCTGACCATCTATTTTCCTCCTCACCACGCAGAAATGTCACGATGGTTGGTGTCGCCCTGATGGAATATCGGCTTCCAATTTTGTGGGCCTGGGGCTGTGCAATGTCGACCTTGATCAGTGTGGCTTTCTCCCCAACTTCTTCCGCAAGCTCGTCGTAAATTGGGTAGAGGACCTTGCAAGGTGGGCATGTCGCTGAGGTAAAGAAGACGACCGCACATGAATTCTTTGCCCCGTTCATCAAACGATCGAACTCGGCAGAATTGGAAACAATCTTGACGCCATGTTTTGGAGCACTTGGCGTCTGAGCGCTCTGCTGAAGT
This sequence comes from Fusarium mangiferae, assembly GCF_900044065.1. Lineage (NCBI taxonomy): Eukaryota > Fungi > Ascomycota > Sordariomycetes > Hypocreales > Nectriaceae > Fusarium > Fusarium mangiferae. The sequence continues at coordinate 2,691,744 of NW_024573922.1, forward strand.
CCGAGGATAGAACCATTCTGTCTCCCGGCATTGATCCCTTGAGTGAGCTGAGGAAGAAGCATACGGCCCATGGGCGAGTCGAGAACAGCCTGTGGCATTTTGACAATGTGCTCTGGAATACCCTTTCCTAATAGAAAGTTTGCGAATGAGTCGCTGAAATTATTACAGTTGTGATGAAAGAGGTCATAGGCCTATGAATCGTTAGAACAGTGAGCAAACCATGCATTAAGGGCATTACCTCTAGTGTAAAGATCGGCCGTAGAGAGTCGAGAAACTCTTCTATTACGTCCATAGGTAGATTCGTTGTGCCGAGATGGATCTTCTCCAAGGGCTGTCCAAGGTGTGACGAGCCTGGTCTGATTGCGATAATGCCTCCATCATAGACATACTCTCTGCCGTTGAGTTCTATAGAGGTGTGATATATGGCATCGAGCTGGAAGCCTAGAAGACCCATGGACATCTGGCGTGCCAGGCCTCGTGAGAGGTCATAGACAAAGAGTTGGACGTCCATCTTTTGTCACTTGGGGGTGAAAGGAATGCGATTTTCTTGGCTGATATGGATCGCAGAGATATATTCACGAAAGGTATTTATGGCTTTATGAAGGTTTGGGCAGAGCCTTGGGAGTGAGGGTTGTGGTTATTGGGTTGAGCAGGTTGAGTAATAGGATTCTAGGAATTGAAGTGCTAGTATGAAAGTACTATAGGCAGGCAACATCCATTGCGTCGACCTCACTTGAAACTGGAACATTCTAAAGGCGCTGACGGAGAGAGTCCTACCTAGAAACGAGGCGCAGTTGAGTCTATGTCCTAGAGCCATGGCATAGCCAGAAAATAACAGATCGAGCCAGGACACTTTTGACGAGTATTGAATAGGTACCTGCTAAAGAGCAATAACTATCGTCTCGGCATCTTTCACGTACTGTTCGAACTTGATGACATTGAAAGTCGCATATTGACCATTAGTGGGGCATCTAAAATTAGCGTTTCGTTCTCTTCCCTGGGATTTCAGGGGCTTTTCGCATGTCTCCCCTAAAAGTTGATCCTCCAAGGTTCCAAGCCCCTGACAGATGCGCCAGCTGGACGGGCACTATCGCTATGGCCGTGGAGGTGCGTGTGGAACCTCGATTTTTAAGCATGCAGATTGGCTGTATCACGCAAACCAAACCACTTCCGTCTCTCACGAAAAACTATCTTTGCCCCCCTTTCTCACTGTATCTGTGTTAACTTTATCGGTCTGCAACTGAAAGACAGAGAGCCAGCTTGTCAACAGCCAACAGCCAACAACCAAAATCTCATCTCGTCCATCCCATCCCATCCCATCCCTTTTAATTTATTCCTTTTTTTTTTCGCCACGCTCTAATCCCCTTCCTCCTCCCAACCCAACCCTCGTTTCGAAGTGAACCACTCCCTCCCTCCCTAGAATTATCCGATGGTCGACCGAGTCCAGTCCCTTCTTTAAATAGACAGCCCCAACACCGCAATCTTATCTCCCCTTCTCGCGAGACCCGCGCTCATGAGAACACCCACATCGCCGCCCTCATCAAAGTTCCCCGTCTTCGACCCTCACGAGAAACCAGACCGATACAAGTTTAAGCCCAAGAGGCAAGGCATTATTGGCAGGATGAAGGAGTCTTGGATGACACAGTCCCAGCGGACGAGGTGGATTAAGACTGCCGCCATCGTTTTTGCGATTGTTACCCTCTTCTACTTTATCTCCCCCAAGGGTGTTGAAGTGTATCACGAAGGTACGCCTAGTGGAGGTAGTAGCAGCAGTCGATCGAGAGTCCCAATCGCATTGTGCTAACAAGAAGCAGTCACTCACCCTGCGCAGGGCAACAATGGCCAGTCTCCCTCAGATTCTTCCTACGGTACCGATCGATGCACAAAGTCTTTCTCCAAGGACAAGCCCATTGTCCAGTATGTTCTCATGATCGATGCCGGCAGCACTGGTTCGCGAATCCACGTCTACAAGTTCAACAACTGTGGCGATACCCCTGAGCTCGAGCATGAGGAATTCAAGATGACTGAGAAGGATGTCGGTGGCCTCAGCAAGTATAACGGCGACCCTGTGGCCGCTGCCAAGAGTCTCGATCCCCTCATGAAGGTCGCCATGGATACCGTTCCCAACGCCCTCAAGGGCTGCACTCCCGTCGCCGTCAAGGCCACCGCTGGTCTTCGAATGATTGGCAAGGAAGCCTCCGATGCTATTCTTGCTGAAGTCCGACGACACCTCGAGCAGGATTACCCCTTCCCTGTCGTTGACAAGGAGAACGAAGGCGTCGTTATCATGGACGGTTCTCTCGAGGGTGTTTATGCTTGGATTACCACCAACTACCTTCTCGGCAAGATTGGTGGTCCCGATAAGAGCGAGACTGCCGCTGTCTTTGATCTTGGTGGTGGTTCTACTCAGATCGTTTTCGAGCCCACTTTCAAGGGTGCCGCCCACGGTGGAATGCCCGAGAAGCTTGCTGAGGGTGATCACAAGTACGATCTCGACTTTGGCGGTCGTCACTTCGAGCTCTACCAGCACTCTCACTTGGGCTATGGTCTTATGGCTGCCCGCAAGGCCATTCATGGTGCTCTCATCAAGGACATCGAGTCCAAGAACACCGACAAGGCCTGGGTAAAGCAACCCATTGTTAACCCCTGCATTGCGCCGGGCATGAACAAGACTGTTGAAATTACTCTTGATGGCAGTGAGGAGCCTGTTGAAGTTACGTTTGTTGGTCCCTCGCAGCCTGCTCCCGCTCAGTGCCGAAATCTTGCTGAGAAGATCCTCAACAAAGATGAGGAGTGCAAGCTCGCTCCCTGCTCTTTCAACGGCATCCACCAGCCCCTGCTTTCCAAGACCTTCACCAAGGAGGATGTCTACATCTTCTCCTACTTCTTCGACCGCACGAAGCCCCTCGGTATGCCTGACTCCTTCACTCTTCGTGAGATGCACGATCTTACCCAGACTGTCTGCATGGGCAAGTCTGGATGGGATGTTTTCACCACCATCCCTGATGCCATGGCTGAGTTGGATGGCCGACCTGAGTGGTGTCTGGACCTCAACTTCATGATGGCCCTCCTCCACAGTGGTTACGAAATGCCCATTGACCGCGAGGTCAAGATTGCCAAGAAGATCAAGGGCAACGAGCTCGGCTGGTGCCTTGGCGCTAGGTAAGATTCTGCGATTTTGTCCGATTTTTTGTCCCTTACTAATGATATCCCAGTTTGCCTCTTCTTGCTGGTGGTTCCGGTTGGTCTTGCAAGGTCAACCAGATTGCTTAAGTTATACCATAGGATATTAGGCGTTGAAAGGAGATGTACGTTGGCTTTTGCTTTTACTACTAGACCGATCCTTTTGGAACGGCAATGACATTGGGATATGACAAAATCACGCTACGGACCATCGGCATCATGAACAAAAGATGAACGAGAATGTGAGTCATTGGTGGCTTCATGGGGAAACTGGAGTCCTCGACTTGTCATGACGTGTAGAATATTATAGAATTAATTAATACAAGGGTGCCGACCTTAGACCGGCGCGGTCACCATGCCCAAGACATCTTCAATCACATCCTCGGGACCGATATCTTCTAACAGGGCTTCTACTGCTTCAAGTCTGCTCCCCCATTGCATGCTCCTCTCCTTTTCAGGGGAAGTTAGCTGTACTCGGTGTAAGTACACCTTGCGGGCGGCGAGGCCAACGAGAGCTGGTGTTACAAAGTCTAGACGATGCAAAGCAGCCAAACAACGCATGAGTTGACCAAAGTGCTTTGTGGCTGTGGGACTGATACCCCCAGCAACAGCTCGGTGCATTCGAAGAAATGAGATGATGTTCATCTGGTAGCGGATGATTTCGACATCTACTTGTGCCTCTTTACTGAGTGTACCAAGATAACTGACATCCTATAATATAGTCAACGACTGGACAAAGATTGAACCAGGGTAACCTACGCTTTCGACCATCAGGGGCGGGTCTGAGCCGGTTTCCTCTCCAGGACCCCTTTTCACGACACTACCCGTGGAGGCAGTATCGGCATCATTGCCGCCGTCTGCCTCCTCCAAGTTGACGAATCCATCCTCGGGATTATGCCAGTAGGCTATATATAAGAAATCATTCAGGTGCGCCGTCACACGAGCTTCGCCTCCACTAGCTGCTTCTAGGACCGGAATGAATACGAATTGTTTTGGAGCTGTCTGAACAGAAGTTCGTGTAAAGATACGACGGGTACGTAGAAGTTCCAGCGCCTGGATCTGTACAGCTTGTGGTGCTCGATCGAGATTCTTTGCGAAAACCACGTTGGCGATTCGAGACGCAAACGCACCACTAGGCGTTAGAGGACTGAGGGGTGTACGCGGGTGGGACGTTGATGGCCTCGACGTGAAGTATGAATCGGGGTGGCGGGATGCTGTCGGAGAGTGACTAGATGGAGAAGTCGCATTGCCTAGAAGAGCAGAAGCGAAGTCTTCGAGCGTCGTGGAGGGAGTGCAATGGATCACGACCCAAGTGAGGCCGAATGTCTTTGTAGCTACAAGCTGTAGTTCCTGAATCAAGTCATCGATGGCATCGGACGGTGTGCTGACAAGACAGTGTTCGCGACTAATTAGACAAAGGAGTAAGGCCAGCTCGAGATCGCTCAGAGCGTGGACCTTGTCGAGAAGGCCATCATCCGCCATAATTCAGCCGTCTCAGCCTCGTTGGCACGTCCATGAGGCTTTGCGTACCTGATAATGAAGGTTGATCCCTACTAGAACGTTCTTGTGAAAGCTAAGTTAGTCTTCGGGAGCTTAATGTTGCATGATAGAGGTGCATATGATGTCACGTGGAGTTGCACAAACCCAAGACCGCCAGCGGCTTGCGACCCCCACTTTCCTGACTTATGCATGCCACTAAGCTGAACCCGGCCTAGTCTGTAGAATCACCTCGAGCGACGGGCAAGGCTGCGACATTGGTACCTCCGCCCACCGTCATCTGCCGCTGCCATCTCCAAAACACCAACCTTTTACGAACCCGATTCTTGACGATCGAATTTGAGTTCCAGATCGATCAGGACAGCAGAAGTCTTGCTCCACATCGAAGACAGCCCACGAACCGAAGAGAAGAGAAATCGAGGCTATAGAGTCGACGGCGATTCGATCATTGCGCCTGGAACGCTCGAGATAACGTCATTGAGCAACGCTTCTCGTCCAGAAACAATATTTCACCATGTCTTCACGAAAGAAGGTCCTTCTCAAGGTGCGAAATGATGGAAACCACGCCAGAACTTGTCTGGGACCCCAAGTATTGATACGAATGTGAAAATAGGTTATCATCCTGGGCGATAGCGGTGTTGGCAAGACCAGCTTGATGAACCAATATGTACGCATCTTCAACCAACATCTATTAAAATTGCAGCAAGACTGATGGCAATCTTATGATTACAGGTCAACAAGAAGTTTAGCGCGAGCTACAAGGCCACTATCGGGGCCGACTTTCTAACTCGAGAGGTCCTCGTTGACGATCGACAAGTTACCATGCAGGTAGGACAGGGACACAAGATCGCACCTTGAGGGACATTAGACTGACTCTTCTGGGATAGCTCTGGGATACGGCCGGTCAAGAGCGTTTTCAATCCCTCGGCGTGGCGTTCTACCGAGGTGCTGATTGCTGCGTTTTGGTCTACGACGTGAACAATGCCAAGAGTTTCGAGGCACTGGACAGCTGGAGAGATGAATTCCTCATCCAGGCTTCTCCTCGGGACCCTCCCAACTTCCCATTCGTTAGTGGCCCTAAGTTTGAAAGAAGGAAGCATACTAATGCAGAAATTAGGTCGTGCTTGGAAACAAGATTGATGTTGAGGAGAGCAAGCGAGTGGTGAGTAAGCAGAAAGGATTGGTGATCACGATCTAACATTATCAAGATTTCCAACAAGCGCGCCATGACATTCTGCCAGTCCAAGGGCGATATTCCCTACTTTGAGACAAGTGCCAAGGAAGCCATCAACATCGACCAGGCTTTTGAAGGTGAGACTCTATGCTCTGACACCTTGACAAAGCTAATGATTCGCAGTGATTGCTCGCAACGCTCTCGCCCAAGAAGAGTCCGAAGAATTCAGCGGCGACTTTGATGACCCAATCAACATCCACATCGAGAATGACCGTGATGGCTGCGCTTGTTAAAGGATGACATGACCAGATAGTGATTGGGTGTGGGGATGTTTGTGATTGTGTTGAGTGACGAGGAGGATAGCTATATTCGGTGGTTGATTATTGACGTTGCCTGGATGTATCATAAAGAGGCAGCTGGGTTTAGTCTTTTTTCTTAGTTCTCCTTGGTGTTTATACATGGATGCGACTTGGTTCTTTCTTTTGAATTGCTTCAGCATCTTCTTGAGTGTGATATGATGGTGATATGAGATGCGTTTGGGTCTTGATGCGTCAGCTGCTAGAGTCTCGAGGCAATGCCTAGGCTTCAGTGGAAGATGCATCTAATCAGGCCATTATTAGATCAAAAATCGAGCCATTATCAATATCGTACATCAATCGAGTCGCCTCTTAACCGGGGAAGCTCGAGTCAGCTAGCAGAGCTCCTCGGCTCAGACCCACATCTGTCCGAGGCTGTGGAGGCTTCCAATGATAGCAGTTGTACCCCGGATTTCCAAGATATCCACTTTGAGAAGCGCGAACTGTGAGTGGCCAAGATGCACAGTCAGCAGCCGCGAACCTCGGCTCCGTTGCTGGACATTCGACGATGTGCGGAGAAGTTGGAGCTTGAGACAAACCTGGGGTAGAATTATTTGCAGTAACTTGTACTTTATTTCTTCATATCTTGGCTTGATTCCGCTCTTCTTTTTTATATTATCTCGCTATCTTAACACTGTTGTTGTGATATATCATCCATTTTGCTTGTGATAATACGCTCCCTTATTACCTCCACACATCTCACAGTCTTTCCTAAGTCGACTATAGACAATTACGATGTCGGCGAGAATCCCTCTCATTGTGAGAAACTCCATCCCTAACTTCACTTAAGAGCATAGTGACACTAACTCTGGTAATTCAGGCTGTCAATCGCGTCAGCGATGCTGCCAAGAAGCAGCTTGACCTGGTCGCCAAGTTCGTCGAGGAAGAATGTATCCCGTTGGTTTCTCCTTCCGCACACCGCAACTGTATCTCTAATTCTTATTAGCGCCGATCCGGTTGTAGAGGCTCAAGCTGGTGAGGGTGATGCTCGTTGGGAGGGCCACCCTTCCATCATTGAGGATCTTAAGGCCAAGGCCCGAAAGCTCGGCCTCTGGAACATGTTCCTCCCCAAGGGCCACTACAAGGAATCTCCTGGCTACACCAACCTCGAGTACGGACTCATGGCTGAGTGGCTCGGCCGCTCACACGTTGCTTCCGAAGCATGCAACTGCTCAGCCCCTGACACAGGCAACATGGAAGTGTTGGCCAAGTATGGTAACGATGCTCAAAAAGAGCAGTGGCTGAAGCCTCTCATGGATGGCAAGATCCGTTCTGCTTTCCTCATGACAGAGCCTCAAATTGCTTCGTCTGACGCAACAAATATTGAGATGGACATCCGTCGTGAGGGTAACGAGTACGTTCTCAATGGTCAGAAGTGGTGGTCCAGCGGTGCCGGTGACCCACGATGCAAGATTTACATCGTTATGGGTAAGACAGATGCCAACAACAAGGACACTTATCGTCAACAGTCGGTCGTTCTGGTACCCGCCGGAACACCTGGTATCACCATCGACCGCATGCTTAAGGTCTACGGATTCGACGATGCTCCTCACGGCCATGGACACATCACCTTCAAGAACGTCAGAGTTCCTGTCTCCAACCTTGTGCTCGGCGAGGGGCGAGGATTTGAGATTATCCAGGGTCGCCTTGGCCCTGGCCGTATTCACCATGCTATGCGCAGCATTGGCGCTGTAAGTTTACCATGATATGCCTTGGTCTGAACCAACGTTTAACAATATGCAGGCTGAGCGTGCTCTTGACTGGATGCTGCTCCGTGTCAACGATGAGTCAAAGAAGCCATTTGGCAAACTTCTCCGCGAACACGGTGTTATCCTCGAATGGATTGCCAAGTCCCGTATTGAAATCGACGCCGCACGCCTGATCGTTCTCAATGCCGCCATCAAGATGGACGACCTAGGTCCCAAGAAGGCCCTCAAGGAGATCGCAGAAGCCAAGGTCCTCATTCCCCAGACCGCTCTCAATGTCATCGACCGTGCGGTTCAAGCCTTCGGAGGCGCTGGTGTCTCCCAGGATACACCCCTGGCATACATGTGGGCAGGTATCCGAACACTGCGTCTTGCCGATGGACCGGATGAGGTGCATCTGCAGCAGCTGGGACGCAATGAGAACAAGCGCAGTGCTGAGGCGACAGCGACCATCAAGAGACAGAGGGCTAAGACTGAGGAGTTGTTGAAGCAATACGGTGTTGAGAGGCTTCAGCCTGGTGCCAGAATAAAGCACAATGCTAAGCTGTAGGGTTTGGATGTCACAGGGCAGAGTGGCGTGGTAGCATGTTGTTGGCTGTTTGTTTGATAATGGCCAAAGGCCGGCCGCATAACTAGTTGAATGTCTAAATTGTTACACTATTAAAATTCATAGATATATAAATCGCTATTTGTTGATATGGCATAGCTATTCTTCAGCTGCTCGTAGAGGATGAACTTTTCATATGGACATAAAGGCTGTTCATTTGCCGCTGGTGTCTGAAGCAGGCTAGCCAGGCAACCTAGAGCTTCTTGGGGGGCAATTGTTGGCATTGACTTCATCCATGATACCAATATTAAGGGCATAATTCATACATTTTCCGAGAATCCTCCGTCGATAATGACACTTGATTATGTTTATGGTCTCAAGTGTGATATACCATATTGCACTTCCATTATACCCAGAACAATGGGGTATAGGCAAAGAGTTGTTTCAAAGGTCCCGGTGTCCTTTAGTTTCTTTGGGTGTCGTAGAACTATCATGCAATGTCTCTTTTCCTAATGAGTCAACATCTAATCCCTGAGAGTTTTCTTTTCCATATACATACAAGTCATGCCATTCCATTACCCCAGTGATGGTGCGTTGTTCACGACAAGCAAGCGTAAAACACAGGCCTCAGCGTGCCATTTCTCACAGTGGTCCCCTGTAACCGACCATTCCAGGCCTCTATCACCCGCTAAGACACGGAAATAACCAACGTCATCGGATCCCTGCTGCCCAAAACCTTGCATTTTTCTTTAATTGCCCGTTGCCCCGTCAACAGAGAGCACCGTTTACTTTGCCTGCTAATTTTCTACTACTTGTGCCTGGACTGTACCTATTTCATACAAGGGCATTCTATCTTTTCATTAAAGAACCCAACATCCATCTCAACTGTTTTCCTTCATACACAACCAAAGAACGTTATCGCAAACCAGCTTCTGCTCTCTCCACACTCGAGTATTACTCGCACACGAACGCCTCTACTTTCTTCTCCCAACACTTTCATCATGTCAGCCAAGGTTCTCGCCGATAAGGACGTCAACGCTCCCATGATTGAGCAGCCGGTTACCAAAGACGTTAAGAGCATGGAGTATCACCGCCAGGTTCTCCAGTCCAAGATGGCTGAGGAAGAGACGTGAGTGATAGTCAACAGCCTCAACTCAGTGTCAAAGTCTAACCTTGAAGCAGCGCCAACAAGTACGTCTCGCCCTCAGACAACATCATGAGCCCTTGCTCTGCAAAGATCAATGCTCTACGAAACAAGCACGCCAGCAAGTTCGTCATTCTTTCTCTTCTCTGACAATAACAATGAACTAACATCCACTTCAGGGCCAAGCCTAAGTCCTTGTTCGCCCAAGCGAGCGCTAAGAAACTCCAGGGCGACAATGCCTTGGGGGCGAAGCCAGCACCAGCCAAGGCCGGTTTCCAACTGTAAGAGAATCAACAATATGTCTCTTCTTTCCGGATAAAACATGTCCACATTTCATGGGCACGGCTTTTGTTTTTGTTGGCTATAGGCTACTAGCCAATGGTGTTTATTAAACCGCTGGAGGTCAGGTAAGGGGCGTTAGGGGTTCACTTGACATACACATACACACATTGTATTGGTGATACAGGCTACGGAAACTTGGTCTTGATGATATGATGCGATGACAGGGTTTGGCTTGCCTTTCTTTCTGGTGGCTGGTTTATGTACGGTTTTTAACAATGAAACATTTCTTTGGGTTCTACACTTGTACGGATGAGACTAGAGTGTCGTAATGAATTTTTTTTCTTCGTTTTGGCTGTACAAGCTTGCGCATGCATCTAAGCCTTCCAAGCACTGACGATATACACTACATCTTCATCCGCAACAGGGTGTGCCAGACCAACTCTTTGAGGAACATGTCTTGCACTAGCACCCCATACCAGCGCATACTTGAACGTGTCCTTCAGAGTCCTGTGAATGCGGTCGCAGACGTCCTCGATTGTGCTGTTACTGCGCACAATCAACGCCTCACCAAAGTCTGGTTCAGCACCCTTGCGTTTGGTGTAAATACGGATCAGCTTGAGCTCTTTCCAACATCTGTCCACAACATCCTGGATGCCCAGGTCCAGTTCACAACTCATGACAACGGTATGATCCTCGCGCGCCAACTTGTCCAAGAAGTCAAGCGAGACACTATCAATCTTGTTGTAAACGTACAGACACTTGATGTACTTTCGATGGTCCTTCATGATAACATCAATGAAGTCGTCGACTGTGGCGTTCTCATCACGAACAAGTACCTCACAATTAAGGATCTTGTAGTCGCGCAGGATGTTGTAGAGCATCTTCTCGTCCAAGTTCTTGGGAGGCGACTGGAATGTGATTTTCATGCCACCCGCTGTCTTGACCTTGAGGTAAATGTTGCTAGAGTCTCATATTAATAGCGATTCAAACTTGTCCCAGTTGAACTTACGGTGGTTCTCGGTTCAGGCGAATACCGACAGCTTCCAATTCAGCCTCGAGCAATGCTCTTTGTTCGGCTTTCTTGGTAGCGTCAAGAACCATTAGAATAAGGTCACTGGTCTTGGCGGCTGAAATAACTTGTCTTCCTCGGCCCTTGCCTTCAGAAGCACCTTCGATAATACCGGGAAGATCGAGCAGCTGAATCTCAGCGCCGCCATACTCGAGCACACCGGGAATGGCTGTCAAGGTTGTGAAAGCATAAGAAGCAACTTCTGACCGCGTCTTTGTGACTTTCGATAAGAACGTCGATTTTCCTACTGATGGGAAACCAACAAGAGCAATTCGCGCATCACCACTTTTGCTGACATCGAAACCTGAGCCACCACCGCCGCCAGCTCCAGGACCAGGCTCTAGAAGCTGTGCCCTTAGTCGAGCGAGTTTTCTAGAATAATTAGTATAACTCTCTTCCAGGCCACAGTCTTGTAGCCACGGGATGCCAAACCAACCCTTTTAATAGACCCAAATGATATTCTGGGTGTCGTTAATATCGCAACATTCAGAAATTGTTTTTACGACAACATACCAGTCGCCTTGTTCTCTAAAAGGATATTAGTCAATATTCATGAAGGCTTGTGAAGTCCTTGGAATGATTTGATATTCCTCCAACCTGTCGCAACTTCAATTTCACCCACGGCCGACTGCTTAGGTCTCGTATTTGGGCAAACTGCAGCAACTGTGCAGTAAAGGGACATATCATCAACTAGCTAAGATGACATATCTACTCACTTTGTGTCTTCTTCATCTCCTCCTCAATCCTGTCACCATGTCAGTGATGCCCCGCTACTGTTTTCAAGACTGAACTTACTCCTTGATCTTCTCCGTAATGTTCACCATATTGGCGGTCCTTTGAGACGCTCTTGCGTCTCTAGAAACTGTTCAACAAGGAAAAGACAATCAACAGAAAGAATAAACAGAATCCTGGGCGCCAGATCAAGATCTAAATCATGAGTGGGGGGTTGAGAGAGAGGCCTGATGAAGTCGTGGCAGAATTCGAACGAACAAGCTCCACAGGTGCGGGAGGTCTGCCTCACCGCCTTCCCTTTCTGACACTTTACTTCTCCCCAGAAATGGATCTTTTTACAGCCTTGCATCATCAGCACAGGCTCGTCGCGTTGCCATCACAACAACTTCCTAGGACTCATCTTCTACAATCGATACAATGGCCGATACAGCAGAACAAATCGAAACGGCGCCGGTCGTCGAGCAAGAAGAGCAGAACATGGCCATAGCGACCACGAATACCGAGGTTGCAGCGCCAACCGGAAAGAAAGTCGTCAAGAAGATCATTCGCAAGAAGAAGCGACCTGCGCGCGCCCAAGTCGATCCCGATTTTGTCACATCAGAACCCCCTCCTCAGACCGGTACAATCTTCAACATTTGGTATAACAAGTGGTCCGGTGGTGATCGAGAAGACAAGTACTTATCGAAGACTAAAGCGAAGGGTCGCTGCAATGTTGCGAAGGATAGCGGATATACCAAGGCCGACGCGATGCCTGGAAGCTACTTCTGCTTGCGCTTTGCGCGTGGTGTTTGCCCCAAAGGTCAAGACTGCGAATATCTTCATCGGCTACCTGGACCATACGATCACTTCAACCCCAACGTCGACTGCTTTGGACGCGACAAGTTTTCCGACTACCGAGACGACATGGGCGGTGTCGGAAGTTTTATGAGGCAGAACAGAACAGTGTATGTTGGGAGGATTCATGTTACAGACGACATCGAAGAGATTGTGGCGCGACACTTTGCAGAATGGGGCCCTGTAGAGCGCAGTAAGTTCCAGTTTCACTATCCCAATTGACTTGTTGCTAACAATTGTAGTTCGTGTTCTCAACACCCGAGGTGTCGCATTTATCACATATGTCAACCAAGCCAATGCAGAATTTGCCAAAGAGGCCATGGCGCATCAGTCTCTCGACCACGAGGAAGTGCTCAACGTTCGCTGGGCAACAGCCGATCCCAACCCTATGGCGCAAGCTCGAGAAGCCCGCAAAATCGAGGAGCAAGCTGCTGAGGCTATTCGAAGAGCTCTTCCTGCAGAATTCGTGGCTGAAATCGAAGGGCGAGATCCCGAAGCTAGAAAGCGACGGAAGATCGAAAGCAGCTATGGTCTTGAGGGATATGAAGCGCCCGATGAAATCCACTTTACCCGGGGTACTCAGGCAGTCAACCCCCTGGGTCGAGAAGGGTTCGAAGTGGAATATCAGGAACGGCCAATGATTGAAAACGGAGAATCAGGCGAATCACCGGTTCAAGTTGAGGAGCAACAGCCTCAAACTCAACAAGAGACGGGTGGCATCTTCTCAGGCAGCACCCTCGCGGCCCTCAACAAGGCCAAGGTCTCGGTGGCATCGAAACCGAAAGCAGCGGCTACAACAGGACCTTTGGTGGCATATGGCAGTGACAGCGACAGCGATGACGAATAGGGACAAGGCGTTTGATTGATATTTAGAAATGCATAGATATTTTGTATTACAATAATGATACCACAAGCAGCATACGACATCAGCTGTTGAAAATTCTAGAGTACAATGTCTCATGCCGTCCAATCCATAAATCCATAAGAGGCACTGTTTGCCCAGCCTCCTCAACCGAAGTATTCCACTCTCGATCGATCATGTCGTCGATCATCGTCTGTACTTGCTGTCCAGCTAATACCTTTTGCGCCTGGTAGGGACCAAAGACACTTGCTCTCACCGCAGCAGATATCAACGCCTTCACATGACTGAGCATGAAGACATACGCTGTCTGTCGCAAGCCCAGTCCCACAAGAGCGCATATCGCTCCAAACAGCGGCGCCAGATGCGCAGAGACGAGAGGTACTTCGTTCTGGCTTTCGCGCCTTAACAACGCAGCAAATTCCCTCAACGGCTGCCCGTCAACATCTGGACAGCTAGCACGGAACGACCGCTCCCATATTCCTAGCAGCGCACGACCCTGCGCTACGCTTGCACGTCGGCCAACAGTACAAATGATAGCAGCGTCGAGCTGATCATCTAACTGAGGAAGAGACTCGGGGTCGCGATACGCGGCTAGGACAAACGGCAGTGTTGTCGCGGCGAACGATGAAAGCGATGAAGGAAGAAAGGAGGCAAACGATGCCGAGGCACGCGGTTCGTGAGCAAGATAAGACTCGAGACCACTGCTAAAAGCAAACGAGCCTAATGGAAGTGCCGAGTCTGAGAGAAGAAGTAGAAAATGAGTTGTCGAGGCGAGATGAGCTATGAGTCGTGAGTTATGGTCCTTATCTATAGGTTGGGATGAGTCTTACTTACGCTCTGTAACCGTAGACAGGGGTGGCGAAGGCAGGGCTTTGTTCAGACGCGCCTTAGCGTCTTGAAGACGCTTTTCTAATTCATGAATCTCATCTTGAATAACGTTAGCCGTATTCGGTGCCTGAATTTGCGAAGGCATCATATGTTTAGATATTTTTAGAGGTTAAGTTGAGATCAAAATAGCTCGTTCAGAGATAAGACCATCGAGGTTTAAAAAACTACTACTTATCAAAACCATGACAACCATCATCATGTAAATCCAACAATAAGAATTCCTTCAAGGAAAACCCCCTAAACTCCACGCGAATGCCAATCCAATCCAGTCTTTTTGACTGGGAGACAAACAATTGTCAATAGTCAGGGTATTCCACCTCACTTACTCATATCACACCAAAGGTATCCATCGTATGTACGTTATCATTCTCAAGGTCGAATATTCTCCTTATCATATGCCTTTCTTCCACGCCCTCGTTTCTTCTCCACCATTCTTTGTTCAATTCTTGCAATCGCAGCAGCTCTGCGCTCAGGCGGGAGAACGCTCTTTGGCATGTTGGCCATCAATGTGCTGTTGTTGGGATCTGGCCCCCCTACACGTGCATAGCGGTCGTGTAGTAAGTCGATTCTTTCTTCAGGTTTCTCGCCAGATGCAATGCGCTTCGAGCGAGCGATTGACTTGGCCAGTGCGGGTAGGTCAGGCGCGGCGATGTCGTCCAGGCCAGTTCGGCCGGGAGTCGCACCCCCATTCTCAATCCGCCTGGTGATTTCTTCGCCAAGATATGCTCTATTTCTTGGTGATCGCGGAACAAATGGCTGCCATCTAGGCCGGCCAATGTCTGGCTTATCACCAAAACTTGACGGCACTGGCTTTGACGTGCCGATATCCGATCTGGTAACCTTTGGCACAGCGTCTTCGTGAAACTTTTGGCGTAATGAGGGCACGTTTGGGTCTGTGGCCTTCAGCTCCAAGGTGTCATTTCCAAGCTCGGTCAAGTCAAAGCTTCGTCGTTCCATATTATGCATTCGATTCTTAGTGCTGTCATCCACGCCGATGTTTCTGGGCTTTGAGGCCTCGTCTGCCAGACGCCCCGCCTCTGTCTGAACATGCCAGCTCTTAGGCCGGGTTGCGTTTTGGTTCTGCTCGGGAGCATCATTGTCCCCAGCCTTGAGGATCCTGATTTCCTTCTTGAGTTCCGCAATCTTAGTGTGTGCCCGCTCTAAAACCCCATTGGTGTCCGCATTGTGGGCTTGGGTTTCATTACGATAGGCTTCGAATTCTTGTCTTAGCTGTCGTAGCTCCTCATCTTTCTTCTTATTCTCTTCCCTTGTTTCACGAAGCTGGACACGCAGTTCTTGTGCTCGTGAACCTTCGCGCATGGGTTCATTTTCGGGTTTTTCTTGTGTTGTCTTCGTCTCGTTCATTGCCTCGGCCTTGGTAGCACGCTTCTCCGCCGCTCTGAGCTGACTTTTGAGAGAAGATATCTGCTCACGAAGTTCGCCAACTTCCTTGACTTGCATTCGGGCTCGCCTCAGTTCGCGCTGTGTCTCGATAAGGGTTTTCTGCGTCCTGGGTGATGTCGCTTGTCGTCGCTTTCGGTCTTTGGGATCGGCATCGTCTTCCCGCTCTCGGAGGAACTCCTCAAGTTGGTCCTCAAGCTCCTGGACGCGTGTTCGATACTGCACAGCCAAGGCTGTCTGCTTCGTGAGTGTCGACAAAAGCTCGGAGCTGACTTCGTCTGATCTGTCTACTCGCTTCGATGCAATCTTGGAAGCACCTTCGGCAATCTGCCTTTCCATCTCAATCACTTTTTGCTGTTCTTCCTTGAGCTTAACTGCGAGCTCAATTGCCTCAGCATCCTTTTGTTTGGCATACGATTTCGCCAGCTGCTTGTACTTGAGGAGCTTCTCCATTTCGGCCTTGGCGTCTTCGTGGTATTTCTCAAATTCCTCCTTCCAATATCTGCCCGACTGCGAGTGAGGCTCGTTAAGATCAACCGTAATGTCGTGTGTGCAGTAGTCCTCATCATCAGCTTCTTCCCACTCATCTGAAGAGTCATCCTGATCTTGTTGTGCTGTGTTCTTCTGATTTACCGATTTGGAAGCCTTTTCCAAAGCGTCGTTTAGTCGTGTGCGTTGGCGCGGTTCTGGCTCCTTGCTGAGATTGTTATTCTTCTTGACGTCTTGTCCAAAAGATACGCGCTTTCGTCTCGTAGTTCCGGTACCTGGGGTCAAAAGAATTCCCTGTGGTCGAGGCGGGGTCCGAGACATTTGAGCTGTCTTGTCATTCCTGTCTTTTGCTACTGCTCTTGTATTTTGGTTGATAGGTCGCGCCGGAGTTCCAAACAATGCGCTCTTGAACGCTCTGGCAGCGAAAACAGGCGCGGGGGTGTCCGGTTGATCAATTTGAGTGGTGTCTAGTAAACAAAGTCAATTATCTCACCTGCTATCACGTCTAAGTGCATACATACCTCCATCATTGACCGGTTCTGGCGCGTTCTCGCCGCGTCTCAACATCCAACCCAACATCTTGCGGCAGGTTGCGCGTAAGCGTGAACGCGAATGTCAGGCGCCCGATTAAAGGAGGGAAGTCCTTCGCATTAGCGATCACAAGCGTTGAAGTAACATTTATCCTCCTCGTCGGTCGTGTTGTATTGTTGACCGTCTAATTGTGGCAGGATAGGATTGGACGAAATTGGTTGATGTCAATGTTGACTTTCGTTTTCAATGTTTACTTTCACCTGTCGCAATCAAAAACGTCCAACCCTGGCGCCCCTGTCCCACCAGGGCCTTCTACCCAATGAGAGTCGCGCTAGTGCTAAAATAGAGGGGCCATTCAGCTAATGCAAGATATCAGTCTCTCTGCAGCTACATTACAAGCTATCATAACTTAGAACCATGTTACCATAAACATGGGGAGCATTGCTAAGACGATGCTTATTAGACTTGAATTTGGGAGTAAGTTGTCCTCATACGAAGAGTTCACTGTTCCCTATTTTCTTCCAGGTAATCCAAGGTTGAAGTTACATCTAATCAGTCTATTGCACGAGCTGTACTGTAGCCTCATAGGGAGCAAGAAAATATCCAACTTTAATATAAGATGTCAAAATAGAATCAGCTAAAGGTATCCTAAACTCAGTAAGGATATCCTAAACTTGTGCTAATTTACCCAAGTCTTTTTGTCTTTTGGATCAACGTTCTGAGTTTTCTTTCCTACCTGTGTAAGGACGTCAAGTAGCCCAGACGGTAGCTCCAGTGGAGCACTCAAGCAATTAAGCTGAGGTGGCCGCCACCGCAAGAGCCGCAGGGGGACCCCTCATCAGCCCTGTGGCCGCCTGTTATTCGATGAAACGACACCGCCTTTGTGAATGGGTGTCGCCAATTGAGTTGGCAGCCATGGATGGATGCCAGGTATCTAGAACTTAAGACGAGGGGGTTTTAGGGGATATATAATTACTTTTTTTTTTTTTGTTCGATGACTATTTCACCTAAATGTTGTCTAATCTTAGACCTAAGCCTTAAAGTAGTAGGTCTAAGCTTATGATGATATTTAGATAAGATGATCAGAACCTTAGGATACCCAGGTCGAGATGGTTTCTGGGGGGTGCGAGGAAAAGAGTGGTCTATACCTACCTAGGTACCTACTAACTAACTACCTCGTACCTACCTAGTATGTTAGCTACCCCGCTGTCCCAACGTCAGAAGGGGATTTTGTCTTTCTCTCCTCCTTATCTTTCATCCATACCTTGGATGTCCTTATAAAATCCTCAATACAACATCATTTATCATTTCAGTATCGCCGTCATGGCTTCTTCCCTGTAGAAGTCGCAGCTTTTGCTGTGACTTCCTCTTTCTGCAGACATGGCGGGGAAGCAATCTGGGGTTTGGAACACACCCTCGGGTCTAAAGAACAACAAGAATGAGTCAAGTTTCCCGGGCTTGCTACCTGCTGTTGCGAGCCCGGAGGTCAACAACAAAATCGAATATGGAGAGCTACAACAGAACGAACTACTAGCCCTCGAGGCTATTTACGGTGACGACTTCGTCATGCATACCGAGACTCAGAGCGCCTGGAAGGTACCTTTGAAGAACCCTAATCGAGACCCATCATCTTGGCCAACAATGAAGCTCACGACCTATTTCTAGAAGTCAGAACCGCATTTTGATATCCGGATAAAAGCATCATCGGATGAAGACTTTGCTTGTACGCTAGGTTTTGTCATGACTGCAACTTACCCAAAGTCACCTCCTCTTATCACATTGAAGAACTACGATCTCAAGGACGTCACGACATTCAAGATCCAGAAGTACCTAGAAACGAAGCCAAAGATATTTGCACAGGACGCACAAGAAATGATCGATCAAATCGTCGAAGGGGTACGGGATATCCTCGAGGATGCTGCGCAGGCGAAGGCAAACGGGAAGCACCTCCCTTCTCTCGAAGAAGAACGAGAGCGGCATGAAGCTTCCATGGCGAGGTTAGCAGAAGAGAAGAAACAAGAAGAAGATCGAAAGAAAGAAAAAGCGACGCAAGAAGAAGATCGTATCATGGCCGAGATGCTCCAACAGCAGGTTGAACGACGGAAACAGAAAGCCAAAGAGTCAAAGCATCGCAACAGCGGCAATATGCCCCAGCAATCTTCAACAAGCTCAGAGACAGAAGAAATCATCGAGTTCGAGCAATTATGTAACGCTACGGATCAGTCAGGAAATGCCCTCGTCTTCAAGGCTGTTACAGGCAAACGCCACCTTAGGCAGGGGCCTGTATCCACCGTTTACGAAGTCCGACCTGTGCTGGTCAATGGGCAAGGTAGCCTGCCTTTGGCACTGAAGCAGACTGTTATCCGCACCACAAATAAGGACGCGAAAGAGTTCAAGCTTCAGCTACAAAGTCTCGACTCTCGTCTTCAGGACCTCAAGTCTGTGAAACGAGTTCATCATCGGCACCTTGTTGAAGTTTTGGGCTTCAAGGTCCAATCCGGGCTTTCTGCTGACCTTGCTGTCTCGAATATGTGCACTGTGAACATCTTGTCTCCCTTGGCAGAAAACAACTCTCTAGAGGAGTTCTTGGAGCTTGCGAAACGGGTTGTGGATATTGGCAGAGTGCGTTCCTGGACACGGGATCTGCTTGATGCGCTCAATTTCCTCCACAACAAGAATATTGCACATCAAGATATTCACTCAGGGAACATCCTCCTGTTCCGAGAGCCGAATGGGCAAATCGTCCCCAAGATCTCCGATGCCTGGTACCAGAGAGAAATTCATTCTATTACTTCAAACAAACCCGGTCTTCCAGGATTGAACTCTGCCAAGTCTGCCTACTGGCTGCCCCCTGAGATTGCTGGTGCATCTAAGCCCTCGTATACGTTCAAGACTGATATTTGGGATTTCGGCGTTGTGTTCATTCAGATGATCTTTGGTCTTGACGTGCTACGAACATACTCGTCGCCCAAGAATCTCATGGAATCGGTCACGTTGTCCCATTCGCTGCATGAGTTAGTCAACAGATTCTTCAAGGAAGATAAGCAAAAACGGCCTCGAGCTTTTGAGCTTGGATCCAGCGAGTTTTTAGCCACTGATGCCCCGGTTCTTTTCCAAGATTCTCCTGCATTTCCGTCAACAAGTTCTCCGGTATCCACACAAAACCTTCCGGCAAGGCCTCGACATGAGTTTACTACTCATCGAGGTCCCACGCTATCGCGGTACACAGAAGACTTCATTGAGGAAGCCAGGCTAGGAAAGGGCGGTTTCGGAGAGGTGGTAAAGGCGAGAATGAAGCTGGACGGCCAAATTTACGCCATCAAGAAAATTAAACCACGTTCCCAAGCTAACCTAACAGAAATCTTAAAGGAAGTAAGGCTTTTGTCTCAGCTTAACCATCCTGCGGTTGTCCGATACAATACTGCATGGGTTGAAGAAGCTCCTGATCAAGCCGAAACTGAGGACGACACATCAACTGGATACTTTACCGAAGAGAACACTCAAGGAACTGGGTCTGCCGGGATCGAAATTGAATTTGCTGCCAGTACAGGCGGGCTTGATTTCATCTCATCCAATGCCAATGTCGACTATGGATTTGAAGACTCTGAAGATTCTGAAGAAGACTCTGATGAAGACGAGTCAGAGGACGATGACGATACAGAGGATGAGATGTCTATTCATAGAGTTTCTTCGCCAGATAAAGAAAGAAACGCCATGTTCCAGCGACGAGCTCGATATCAGCGTTCATACAGAACCATGCTGTACATATCAATGGAGTATTGTGAGAAACGAGTAAGTAACACGGTCTGGTAACATCTCCTATACGTAGTTGCTCACGATTGCCAGACCCTTCGAGATCTGATTGCAAGGAATCTCTACAAGAATACTTCTGAAATTTGGCGACTATTTTCTCAGATTCTGGAAGGTTTGGCTCATATCCATGGGCTTAGCATTGTCCACCGTGATTTGAAGCCGGAAAACATTTTCATTACTAGCGACTCTGATGGCATTGACAATGTGAAGATTGGCGATTTCGGACTCGCCACCAGCGGACAATTCTCACTGGAAAAGCCAAACGGAAACACTCTGGAGACAGACGATATGACGAGAAGCATCGGCACTGCATATTACTCCGCACCTGAAGTCAGGTCTACGGTCAACGGCATATATAGCACCAAGGTCGATGTAAGTGGACGGGTGGATTGAATTCGGACGTTTCCACCTTAAGCTAACGAAATCAGATGTATTCGCTAGGCATCATTTTCTTCGAGATGTGTTATCTACCTATGATAGGTATGCAAAAGGCCGATGTCCTTGGTAAGCTTAGGCGGCCGACACCAGTGTTACCATCGGACTTCAAGCCCACGGACAAAGCTCAGGCAGAAATCATATTGTCTCTTGTCAACCACAACCCCAAGGATAGGCCTTCAAGTACTGATCTTCTCAACAATGAAGAGCTACCTATTCAGATCGAGAGCGTCAGGGGTAGACAGACTCTTGCTATACTGGCAAATCCAAGCTCGCCATACTACCACAAGACGCTTTCGTGGCTATTTTCGAAGCGGATGGACCCTATTGAGGGTTACGCTTGGGATATGTCTGCGAGGTCATTGAGTCCACAGGAGCTTCTCAACCAACTACTGGTTAAACAAAAGCTTGTTTCGATTTTCCGTAGCCATGGCGCTCTAGAACCTCCCCGAAGCAGCATATATCCACGGACATCACATTATGGAGATAATGCTGTCCAGCTTTTGACCACGAGAGGCAAAGTGGTGCAGCTGCCCTATGATCTCACACTGGGCAATGCGAGGACGATGGCGTATTTTGATCCAGTAGTTGAACGATCTTTTACCTTTGGGAACGTTTTCCGGGATAAGAACGATGGAGGCCATCCACTGATGTTTGGAGAAGCTGATTTCGACATTGTCACCACTGACGCCCTGGACTTTGCTTTGAACGAAGCAGAGGTTCTCAAGGTGATGGATGAGATTGTCCATGCATTTCCTTCCTTGTCCACAACTCCTATGTGTTTCCATCTGGGACATTCAGACCTTTTACAGCTTATCTTCGAGTATTGCGGGATAAGCCCTGCAAGTCGACGTGCAGCGGCAGACGTGTTGAGTAAGCTGAACATCCACAATTTTAACTGGCAGAAGATTAGGGTCGAGCTGCGGTCACCAACTGTAGGTGTTTCGGCTATAAGCGTGGACGAATTGCAGAAATTCGACTTCAGAGGTAAGTGAGATAAGGGACACATGTGGAGCTTCAGAGCTAATAGCGAACAACTAGACACTCCGAACAAGACATTCTCCAAACTGAAAACTCTTTTTGAGGGCAGCAATATGTACCAGCGAGCTTCTCCGACAATCGCGCATCTCAAGGAAGTCATTGAGTATTGCAAACGCCTGAGCGTAGGAACAAAGATCTATATCAACCCTTTGAACAGCTTGAAGGAAGCATTCTACACAGGCGGCATCATCTTTTCATGCATCTACGATAAAAAGGTCAAGGATGTTTTTGCTGCTGGCGGTAGGTATGATCAACTTATCAGAGAATTCCGACCCAGGGCCGGTGGCCAAGTTCGAGAAAAACATGCAGTTGGATTCAGTTTGGCATGGGAGCGATTGGCAAAGATTCCCAAAGTCGGAGGGCGATCGTTCTTGAAGAAATCCGAGGACGAGTCAAGCGGAATCTTCAACGCTCGACGAGTAAGTCATCCACATAACCATATGTGAACACTTGCTGATATATACGACAGTGTGATTGCTTGGTAGCTAGCTTCAGCGCTGCTGTGTCGAGGTCTTTAGGTACCGAAATACTTCAAACGCTCTGGGCACACAGCATCAGCGCTGAGCTGGCCAAGGATGCCAGATCCCCCGAAGACTTGTTGTCGAAACACCGAGAAGAAGAATATTCTTGGCTCATCATCATCAAACAGGATGCAATGCTCAAGATCAAAAGCTTGGGACGAAAGGATGTGCCTGATGCAGATATACCAACAACACAACTGCTTTCTTGGCTTCGTAACGAGATCCGAGAACGCGATTCAAAAACAGTGGTGAAACTTCGCGGCAACAGCTCTGCAGATACTACTAATGGCTCGGGCTCGGGTGAGAAGGAAGAGCAAGAGGTTCGTGTGCTGGTGGCACAAACACGGAGCAAAAAGTTCAACCGTAGAACGGTTGTGGAACAAGCTCAAAGCACTGCGAGCAGCTTGGTGAAGTCTTTCCTTGAAGGCCCTATCTTGGCCATCGAGACAACGGATCAGGTCATGGACCTAATCCGCGGGACCTGCCTCTCAGAGGTTGAGGGGTGGCGACAAGTCGAACAATCGGTGACGAATACGGAAAGGAAGTACATTCGTGAAATCCATGACGAGCTGGATAACCTGAGATTTAAATATCAGAAGAAGGGCGACGGTTCACGACACGCATTCCTGTACAATTTTCGGTCAGGTAACTGCGTGTATTACGATCTGGGGGCCTAAACTTAGGGTTCTGATATCCTAAAATCTAATAATATCTGCAAAAATTTTAAAGGTTATGATGAGTTTATGAAGTTTATACCAAAGCCTGGCTACTTGCGCTAAACTCAGTAGATTTGAGAAACTCTGATGATATTTGCACAGCTTAGATAAGAGACTTGAGGAACATCCTTGTAATTCATGTACCATATGGTAGTTAGTCTAAGAGAGGAAAAATAAGGAACACAGTTGGCCCTCCTCAATCCTGCATATTGTTTTGACATGAATCGTACTTGAAACGCTGATGACACACTGCAATCAGGGACAAAGTAAAAATGCTAACGCCGAATCAGCCCAAACACGCATACACAGTACCCTAGAGCAGCGGCTGGAGAGTTTGTCGATCAGGTACAATCATAATCAAGACAAAGAGATGAAAAGGGGGTGTTCCAATTCCGCAGCCATGGCATATTGATGACCTGTTTCTCCAATCCTATCTCATTCACTTTTCAGTACCATCAAATAAATGGCTATAAAGGACGGGAATGCAGACGGGCAGGGCTGCCCGGGGGCGGACGGGAACGGATACGTACCTAAGCGTGATCTTGGGGTGGGGCCAGCCTCAGGGAGGTGTGGGACCGACGTCAGTCTTTCCCGCCGAAAGGGAAAGGGCAGGATAGGCACGAGACGAGGGGCAGACCAGGGCAGGAGCCAGGAGACTGGAGTCAGAACCAGAACCAGAACCAGAACCAGAACCAGGTGGCAGGTGCAAGTGGTCACCGGCCGGCCCAGAGTGGATTTCATGCTCCGGTCCCCGGATGGCGGCGGCAAGGCCGAAGTGAATGACTCTGTAGGTACTCTTTACCTAGGCAAGGTAAGTACTTCTTCATCGAATGCCCAAGGTAAGGCAATCAATTTACTAAGCCTTTTCCCTCTTCTTTTACCTTTCTGCCTTTTACCTCAATCCATGTTGCTTTTTGAATAAGAATAGAAGAAAAACACTAGGTACAAAAGGGCCATCCCTCTTTTTTTACTTATTCTTCTCTTGACTTCTTTTCCGCATTCGTCTTTACCGGGCGTTCCAACCTCAAACACGTTGGCTATCAAGGTTACCTTACATCTTGTCAAGCGATAAGCCAACAACCCTTCAATAAACAACAAACAAACACTCCTCCCTCCTCCGTCGTCAACACAAAAAAAGGGCAACATCCAAACAGAACTTGCCAACAAAGCAAAGCAAAGCAACACGAAGGGAAGCGAAGCGGCTGCGGCTTCTTCTAAATCCAACACCACCTTGCTCAACTTTTGCACGTCCAATCGCCGAAGCCGCCCCTCCTCGACCGCCCTTTCCGTCCAGCACAGCACAGCACAGGCAGTCAACAACTCCCTTTTGCCGCTGGCGCTGGCGCTGGCCTGACTTATTAAGCCCGGCCCAACTCTTCTCAACCCTTAAACTCGCAACAATCAACTTACCTCACATACTCTTCGACTTTCGGTCTTTTTCAAACACACGCTCGCTTGGAGGATTCTTGTCGTTGGACGGGCGGAGTAGCGCACGCGCACCTGAACACCTTGTTTATCGATAGTCAGTCATCATGGCGCAAAAGAGACTTATGCAGGAGCTGCAACCCCTTCAGAAGGAGAAATGGGTCAACATCGAGGTATGTCGTTTGGTACCATGGAGCAAACATCGTCTAACCTGATCGTCTTCAATTCAAGACCGACGACTCAAACCTTCTGGTCTGGAAGATCGGCCTTTGGGTTGTTAACCCCGACAGTGTCTGGCACGGAGCCTATCTCAAGGCAGAGATGAAGTTTCCCAACGATTATCCTTACCAGCCGCCCAGCTTCAAATTTCTCACCAAGAACATCTGTCACCCCAACGTCTACACCGACGGCAACCTCTGCATTTCCATCCTCCACAAGCCGGGCGAAGACGAGCAGTCAGGCGAGCTGGCCAGCGAGCGTTGGAATGTCCTCCACGGTGTCGAATCGGTCCTGCGATCCGTTCTGCTCCTCCTCGACGATCCCGAAATCAACTCACCCGCAAATGTCGATGCTAGCGTCCTCTATCGCGACAACAAGACCGAGTATAACAAGCGAGCAAAAGACATCGTTGATAAGTCCCAGAAGGATATCCCGCCAGGGTCACGGATGCCCACTCCCTCCGAGCTCGCACCTGCACCACAAAAGCCAATTGATGACGATGCCGATTTCTGGAATATGACCGACGAAGAGGAAGACTTTGGCGGCAGCGATAGTGACGAGGACATGGAAGACTTTGATGATGACGACGAGGATGACGATGATGTTAGAGACCAGAAGTAGACTTCCCCAGAAAGCCACGCATCTCTCAGCGTGGCCAGGACGAGTCATGGCTTGGCTACTTTTCAAGCCTCTACCTTCTACACCATTTCGCGGCATCCTCTTTCATCTACAGTACTATCGACATAGCGAGGTCATTTTGTTTCATTTTTAAGGCGTTCAAGATGCGCATTACTCGGAATGGGACGAGCATTGCAAGCATCGAGCGATACGGACATTGAGGGAATGCAGGAAGACTGGTGGTCTCTGTGTTATACGTGTTGTTTACATGGAGCAAGGGTGTGTTTATCAGGCGTGCTTTCTATAGACAGAATATACAACTTACAAAGATTCGCTTGGTGCCATAGTGAGGAACATCTGATGATCATATTCCCTATCTTGTCCTACTTAGTTGAAGAGAAAGCGGACACTCGTACAAGACATCTCTAGTGTTGATATTGATTGATA
The DNA here is from genome assembly GCF_900044065.1 of Fusarium mangiferae. Lineage (NCBI taxonomy): Eukaryota > Fungi > Ascomycota > Sordariomycetes > Hypocreales > Nectriaceae > Fusarium > Fusarium mangiferae. The sequence goes on from NW_024573922.1 coordinate 2,717,674, forward strand.
AAGAACCCGCTTGACGCCATGTTCTGTTTCTAATTGGGAGACCTATCTTTGTTGAGGCTATGCGCATATTGTTTTCTAAAAGCTGAAGTTGATTGGGATTTTTCAGTGTGTTGGCTTGATATGTCTCGTTGAGATGTCATAAGCTTGAACTATCAAGCAAAATGGCATGTTCTACCTTGTCCTGACTAGGCTACATGAGCAAGACCCAAAACTCCATGCGCTCAAATGCTATTCTAATAACCATGCTATGTAAACCAGGGAACCCTCCATAATGGCGCGCTGTCTTCGCCTAAGAACCAAAAAAAGAAGAATGTTACCCCTTACAAGCAAACGTCGGCATTCGTGAACTCTTATCTCTTAGAACCACCTAAGGTTTCTCATCTGGTATGTCCATGTCCATCAAATTCTTTGATTCCGCTCGCATTGATGAGTTTCTGGACAATGACATAAAAGGAGGCGGCCTAGCCTTCTCTTGCATCTCCGGACTTCGAGGCTCCTCCGCAGCAAAAGCAGTGTTGGTGTCCAAGTAGTCAGCTGTTACTGTGCTCGGTGTCATGGTAGCTGATGTTGGTTCTGTCGGAGCTGCTGAATCTTGAGTACGGCCTATAAGTGAATCTGGGATGTGGCCTTCCATAGCACTGAAGCTATGGACGTAATCCGCCATTTCAGTGCCGACTCTTTCGTCGTCATCAGGGAGGAAGGGGTTATCAAATCGGTTTCTAGCATCGTCACTGCCGATCGAGGCACGATTACTGTCCATCGAACCACCGCTATCAGACCGATGCTTTCTCTTAGAAGGCGAGAAGGACGAATGAGGTGAAAGAGACGAGCTGGACTCAAAGTTACCCATCTGCTTGGACTCGTTGGCTGTGGATTCTTCCTTGGATAGCTCTTGACGGAAAGCTTTATTTTCCATCTTGATAAATCGTTCCAGTTGGGATGATAGATGGTCTTTGGGCGTTTCAAGGGCGTCTTCCGTTGCGTATACCAGCAGTGGTTTCTTGGTATCGTTCCAGATATCGACCAATACTATGTCGATAGTCGTTTTCTGTAATTGTGTTAGTAAGAATAATCTCCCCTGCTTCAATCAATCTCAAGTTCTCTTACCTCCGCTCTAACGGGCACTTCTCCATAAGGGGTATAAGCCAGCCTCCACCATTGATCTCTTGGTTTGGTCTCCTCGTCATCAAGGTCTATCAGATCTGCTTCCTTCCGTTGGCAGACATACAAGACGGTGGGTGATGCAACTAATCCGCGAAGGAGATACCTTTTGCAGGACATGGGTTTCGGACGACTTGGCTTATCCGGTACTGTAAGGAGTCTCCCCAACGCTCGCTGTTTGGCCGTGATCTGTTCGAGTTCTACGTCGAGGCCTAGGGTCATTTTAGTCACGGGGACAGAAGCCTTTCAAAGCCAAGACTTACCTTTCATCTTTGTCTCAAGATCCGCAAGTAAACTCTCAGAATAGCCCATCACATCTGTGACCTTCTGAGATTCCAGATACGCGTTGTCGTCCACATCTGGAGGAGCAATGCGGTAGTCAGGGTACTTATCAGTATCGAATCCCGACTTCTCCAAAGTCTTGAATCGGAGGTAGCTTTCCAGGTAACTCCTGTATCCCTCCCACTGATCGATCGCTTTTTTCAAAACTGCACCCTTATCATCAGTTGCGTCGCCCCACGTGCCCGCTAAGCTAAAAAGCTGTTCTTTCTCGTCCTGAATACGTTTCATTTGTTCCTTTGTTTGGCACCACCCATGCTGAATCCGACGTGCCTCGTCTTTCCGGCTCGTGAGGTACCTTTCCGGGTAGAATTCCAGGGGAATCTCGAACGAATCGCTTGGCCCATCACCAGTGGTGTCTAATACCAGAATATCGCCCATCTTTTTGAAAAATGCCATCTTCGATCCATCGTGTATTTGATCCAAACCCACAGTATCACTCCACATGACGTGGTCAAGTGCCTCGTACAGAGTTTTGATGTAGTTGTACTCATGTTGGAAGTGCTCTATCTCGAGAAGACCAAAGCTTGCGACTTCTTCTTCGTCATCCCCGTAGAATAGCGACACTCCAGCAACTTGCATCATTGGCTGAGCAGTATCAGGGTATCTTTTGCCAAGCATCTCATAGAATTGTTTCTCCATGCCCTGCGTGTCGAATTCCGCCAAAATATCTGCCAGAACAGATATCGAGCCATAACCACGCTCGGTAGAGTCAAGAAATGCCATCAATCGGTGTACTTCGTCCTCAAATGCACTGCCGCTCTTGTGCACGCTAGGGTCTGAGCTGCCTTCTTCAGCCATTTTTGCCAAAACCTCCGGTGATAGAATGATTTGTCCTCGCCACCAGTCATTATTACAGCCGTATGTGGTAGCAGGCGATCCAATGCCGAGGAGTATGTTCCGTGCAAGAGGAATTTCATGCAGAATTGTGAGGAGCCCGCCGAGGCGGTGTTCACCACCTTGCACACTGCTGATTACCAACATTGCGGGCGCGCCTGGAGTTCTCTTTCGCTTTGACGGTGTAAATTCATTTACGGAGCTCTCCTTCACAGGATCAGATGGGACAATAGCCCAATCGGCCGCCACATATGTTTCGCGGTTTGCAGGACCAAAATGGGGAGGCGGTGGCTCCGACGTTCCTATAATACCGGACTCGTGATGTGACACCGGTAGTCCAGCTTCTTGCGCCGACTCACGAATAGCTCGTTGCATGTCATCATCCTCTTGGGCTTGGCTCTCTGGGACGCCTGTGTGTATCCTGGTTAGCGCATATTCATGGGGGTGACCAAGAGAGTTACCGGGCACATGTGCCGCAGTCCAGTCCACCATCGTACCCAAGGGAGATCGATTGTTTGATCGTGAAGGAGGTCTCGAAGGAGCGCCATACGCGTGTGACTCTGAAGGGGGAGTTACGCCTTGAATGACGTTGTGATCGGAAGACTCGACATGGAAGGCTATGGGGTCAGTTGACGCTCGGAGGGAAGCGTGACATTTTACTGACAGATACCAGTCGTATTGTCGTTACCGTCTCGATCTGCGGTGAACATAGAATCGTCCCAAAGCTGTTTATATTTTGCTCGAAACTGTGGTACGATCAGCATTTGCTGGAATGGGCCTGGAACATATTCGTACGCTTTGTTCGTTTTCGTAGAATTGGCTGACAACGTTCTCGGGTTTCCAGTCACTTTGCTGTCAAGTAGATATATGTCAGTCGCAAAGCTCACTTTGAGGGGTCTGCCCAGTGCCAACCTTCAGAGCTTGAATAATCAGCTCACGATCGCCCATAGGATCGAGACCCGTGAATTCGACCACACGATCTATCGAGTCCTGCTGTGAAGTCTCCATGGCTGGGGCTGAAAAGTCAATCGTTTTCTATGAGTTCCAGCAAGCTCAGTCTGTCGATCGGACACTCCTCCCACCATGAGGGGGTACCAAGGAGCTTAATTCGATAGATGTTGCCCACTAAAGATAGGATGATGCAAACAATAGTCTGAGCCGTTTCCTCTAGGCTGATGCTGATAGTGATGACTATGTTTTCGACGAAACACGCTTGCCGACTGTTTGTTGTATTGAATAAATGACGATCTAAGCGATGAGCTTCCGCAGTGTACAGTTGCGCTGCAGTAGAGGGGTACGTACTGGGAGAGATAAGATAAAGAATTTCTTGGCGTGGACTTACACGTGCCAGCCTCCAACGTAGGCAATTCGAGGGAATCAACCTTAAGTAAGAGACTTAGGTAGGTAGGTAGATACATTAGAACGATGTACTTTTATTTCTCTAGCTAAGGTATACAGAAAGAAATAAACCCGGCGGCATTAGTCATTTTTGATTTGTTAAATGTATGATTGCTTTGACAATAGCTCCACAGCAAATATGCCATGTCCAACTCCATCAAACAATCACCGTTGAGCATTCTATTAGGTAGGTACCTAGCTAATCAAGCTTCAAGTCTGTATTCTAAAGCAGCTACTCGTGTATGGAACTACTAATATTCAAAGTGACTTCACAATTGAGCTGCTGAATCCTTCCCCTCGAGTTACCCCAAAGTCGCCCGTATAGCATGCAAACCATACTACCTATGTGACATAAGATCTAGATGATCAAGGTCCCTTTAGAGGCATAGTGCGTGCTACATAGGAGACCTTAACACGAAAATAACAATTTTTTGATAACTGTAAAAGGAAATTTAGCCAAAGAAGCTGTCAACTCATATCGGAACCATTAGAGCATCTCATCCAAGTGTGTTAAGCTTAGAGGTTAGAAGGTTCTAGAAGCTTCGACCATGGACCAGGGTTGTCGGGAATAGCTGCAGCTTACAACGGGGAACGGAATCCCCAAGTCATAGTAACAGACCTCGATTCACGACAGATCTGTGCAATGTCTCACAGCGCACAAAGATGGCAAAAACATCATAGCATGGGTACACCCATACAAATCATTCAGGCAACCCCATAGCCAGGCTTCATCATAGATCCGCTCAAGCTTCCAGCAACCATCTTAAGCTTCAAGTTGGGGCTCTCGAACTGCATTTCTGGCGTCTGGGGCGTCGTCTCCACCACCACGGCTAAGTATCGTCATAGGTCAATTATCCCTGTCAAGTTGTCAGGTATCGACAGATTGAGCCCGACACGAGGACGAGAGAGCATGACCCTTGATGGTGTAGTTAGTGTAGGTAGTTTGCGGAATTGACTTTAGAGAACTTTGCAAAGAGAGTATTCCCAGTAGCATACTTCCTAGGTAGACAATACAGTCGAACAAAGAATTGATGATAGCAGCAGATGTACAGGTACTTCTCGTTGTTGTTCGAGAGATATCCATCGATCGACTCGACGTCACCCCCACCTGGTAGACTGGAGGTCAGCCAGCCTCTATTCCACATCAAGTTCCTTTCACATTGCGGTGTCTTTTCCCCCTACACTTTAGAAGCTTCCACAAGGTCCCATGCCCCAGTATTTCCCAGCAGTGGCTTCTGGAGATTGTCACGGTAGCATGGCGTAGTGCTTTCTCGACCTTGACTCTGAAGCGTCACTGGACTGATCTTTTAATCCTCACCTGCAGATTCCCACTCATCTTTTGTGAACTCACTCTTGCACTAAACCATCCCCTCTCTTTAACCTCACATCACATCACCTCATTCAACCTAGAACGAAAACCTCTTCTCATCATACTGAAGCGCACTTTTGGTGTTTGTTTTTCACTGTTTCAACAAACAATCAGCAATAAGCAATCCTTGATATTGCCACCCATTTCTTCTTGTTATTTTCTCGATCCATCGAACCCATTTGGCTCGCCAAAGTTTAGCCACATCGCGCACCTAAATAATCTTGAAAAACACAACTTCTAGCGGGCGCGATCATGGTCAAGGAGACGAAGCTCTACGACACCCTCAACGTCAAGCCTGAGGCAACTCAGGACGAGATCAAGAAGGGATACAAGTAAGTACACAATCTCTATACGGAGCTGCGGCAGCGCAATACACAATACCGTTCTCTCACCAGGTTCTTGCTTTTGCAAATGCACAAGTAAACCATGGTTCGTATTCAGCGAATTGACGAAAGAGATTCTCTTCGCTGAATTAGGAACCACTGCGCATTCCGTCAAGCATCATGATCCGGTCAACACCGCTAACCACACCACCTACAGGAAAGCAGCCTTGAAATGGCACCCAGACAAGAACAAGGATAGCCCCGATGCGGCTGAAAAGTTCAAAGAATGCTCACAAGCATACGAAATTCTTTCCGATCCCGAGAAACGAAAGATTTATGATCAGTACGGCCTCGAATTCCTACTCCGTGGCGGTACCGCGCAACCCGAAGGTGGTGCTGGTGGAAACCCCTTCGCCGCTGGAGGCATGCCTGGCGGGTTTGAAGGCTTCAACTTCCAAGGCGGTATGCCCGGTGGAGGCGGCACCCGAACCTTCCACTTCAATACCGGCAGCGGTGCTGGCGGCTTCGGCTTCAGCAACCCCGAAGATATCTTTGCCGAATTCATGCGTAACGGATCTGCTGGTGGTATGCACGGCGGCGACGAAGACGACATCGCTGGCATGTTTGGCGGATTTGGCGGTGCTGGTCCTCGAAGCCGCAGTTCACGCACACGCTCAGGCTTCGAGCCTCGACCTAGAGAAGCTACTCCTGAAGTTACCACAGTCGAGCGGCCCCTGCCTCTAACGCTTGAAGAGCTCTTCAACGGTGTGACCAAGAAGATGAAGATTAAGCGTAAGACTTACGATGAGACCGGAAAGAGAGTCCAGACCGACCAGATCCTTGAAGTACCTATCAAGCCGGGCCTGAAGAAGGGTTCCAAGATCAAGTTCAACGGAGTCGGCGATCAAGTAGAGGGAGGCCGTCAAGATCTTCACTTTATTGTCGAAGAGGTAAGCAGACCGTGTCATAATTCTTTCTATGAAACAATGACTAACAAACCTACAGAAGGAACATCCTCTCTACAAGCGCGAGGATAACGACCTTGTCCATGTGGTAACCCTTGATCTCAAGGAGGCCTTAACCGGCTGGCGAAGGACCGTGACAACGATCGACGGTCGACAGCTCAACCTCGAGAAGGGAGGCCCAACTCAGCCCAACAGCGAGGAACGTTATCCTGGCCTGGGTATGCCCATCTCTAAAAAGCCTGGCCAGCGAGGCGACTTCGTCATCAAGTACAAGATCAACTTCCCAGCAAGTTTGACTGCTGATCAGAAGCAGAAGCTCAGGGAGATTCTGTAAAGCGGCGCCGTCGCCGAACCTACCTGCAACTCTTACTGGATACTAGACGTTCGCTTGGGGAAATTTCCAACCTCAGCAGCATCGGGATTCGGTTAGGAAGATTTGCACTACATTCAATTCAAATGGTGTTTTGGCGTTTGGGGTTCTAATGATAATGAAAAAGAGTGGAAGTTCGACTGCACAAGCCTTAGCGTGGAAGGTCAGGCCTGGTTGCCCAGAGTACACAAGCGACATGAGAATGATAGGAAGTTGACTAGCATACGGCTTTTTGATATCCATTTGACGGCTGTTCTAATTGGTGTCTTAGTAGAAACGATGTCATATATACTATAGTAGCTGTCTCTAATAGTACGACAGATTCAAGATCGAAAGAGAGTAATTTGCTGAATGCCCGAGGAACTATCCGTATGAGGTAAAAACAACTCATCTGGTACGATCGCGATTTGGGAGGGTAAATACTCTTTGTATCGCTTAATACGGTATGTTACAAATCCCGCAACTGGTATGACGAGGGCGTTTATTGGAGGTCCACCGCCGTTGAAGAGTGACAATGTTTACGTGGACCATGCATGTTGATAGACGGACTCTGGGTGAACTCTCCGAAGCCTGAACCGCCATATCTTTGTACTCACTTACATATGCTTATGCGAGGTCATCACTGTAGGTCGGTCTAGTGCATACTGAGCATAATCCATGATTGTCAGAGGCTCAAAGAGCAAAAGGCAATGGTGCGGGCCGGTTGACTGGAAGAAAACGGGTCCCTCTTTTTAGTGTCATATTCTAACAGGGATTCATAGTGCTTTGATGACGACACTGGGCGGTTCTTAGTCGGACCTTACCTTGGCTGAATGGAGGGGGAGGGGCATTTGATTCGATCTGATGTTGATGCTGGGTTGACTTGCGAGGGGTTTGTTTTGTCTGACTTCCACGTGTTGACGATCGACAGTTCTTTGAAGAGCAAGCCGTTTCTTTTCTTTGGTTCTGTGAGTATACAGAGGAGTATTTTATCAGCACAAACAGCTCTTCTAGCTGTTCGATTTAGTATATAAGTTAAAAAGACATTGGATTTTAGAAAGCCCTCACTGCTGTAGCTAATAAGTCCCCTTGGGGTGGCTACCTACCTATTCATGAACGCGGGGTTTCTTGTTGAATCTTACGCATGAGGTGCAGATGCATATCAAACAACCTGTAGAGTTCATTGCAAGACAACCCGGGCAACCCCCGGCATCACACAGTCGCACCTGCATATTCCAATTACAGCATATTGCAGTTACAGGCAGTCGTAGTAGCAATGGCAGGTGCAGTTCCCGTTACAGTTCGAATGTCCCTGCTCCGTTGAACCAAGGCACATCCTCCATAAAACCTCCGTTCCCCCACAGTAGCTCCGTCACTGTCTTTTCTTCCTTCACCTCCATCTATTCCTTGCTCCACCTGATTTCCACAAGGTTCTTCTCTTCTTCTCTTCGTAATACACCCAATTCCTCTGGGAACTCGTCTTTGCTTCTTCTCTAGAACTTTCTTCACCACAATCCGCCAAAATGCCCGAGGTATGTTGCTCATGCAATCTCGATCTTATTCGCGCTTACACTGACAATTTCCAGATCAACACCCTCCTGTTCGATTGCGACAACACACTCGTCCTCTCTGAGGAGCTTGCCTTCGAGGCTTGCGCTGGCCTCATTAACGAGATCTGCGAGGCTCGTCAAGTCGAGATGCGCTTCACTGGCGAGACCCTCATCAAGGAGTTTGTCGGTCAGAACTTCCGCGGCATGCTCACCACCCTCCAGAAGAACTACAACATCGAGATCTCACCTGAGGACATGGAGACCTATGTTCGGAAGGAGGAGGACGCAGTAATTGCCAAGCTCAAGGAATCTCTCCGACCTTGTGTTGGTGTTGATGAGCAGCTCGAGAAGCTTGCTGCCTCTGGCAAGTACACCATGTCCGTGGTTTCTTCCTCTGCCCTCCGCCGTGTCCGTGCCTCCATCGAGAAGGTCGGTCAGGACAAGTATTTCCAAGGCGATGTTGTCTTCTCCGCCGCCACAAGTCTCGAGAAGCCCACCAGCAAGCCTGATCCCGCTATCTACCTTCACGCTCTGGAGAAACTTGGCAAGAAGGCCGAAGAGGCTGTCGCTATTGAGGACAGCAAGAGCGGCACTCTTAGTGGTACTCGGGCTGGTATCAAGGTCATTGGTTATGTTGGCCCTTATGCTGAAGACAAACAGCCCGAGATGGAGAAGACTTTGAGTGACGCTGGTGCTGTTGTCATCATGCGGCACTGGTCCGAGTTCCCTGGTGCTCTGCAGAAGATTGAGGCAGGTGAGGTCTAACGAAACGAGCTTTGTTGTTGAAATTGCTTTGAGGAATACCCAAAATACATATCGGTCAAATAGCGAAAGAGATGGAACAAATCACCTAGATCAACTGAACTAATAATAAACTTTACCAACCTTCTGCCCCGTTGTGGTAACCATTCGCCATTTGAGACAATGTTGAAACTGAGACACGACACAGCTTGTTGTCTCAGGTAAAAGGTCATTGTCTCATGATTAACTTGTTGATCTCGAATATATATATATTCTATTTGAACTGCATCATTTTCGCCAGTCCATTAAAAAGCTGTTGACACTCTGTAGAGTGGCCCGACTGGGGTTGGCGCTTGGGTAAGCTGTCATGATGAAACCCAATCTCGACTTTATGAAAGTCTTTGTAAATGAGGCGTCTTCTGTTGATTTTCTGATGTTCCCGTCATCATCAAATAGGTAGCATGATATCGCAAGGGCCACGCCGACTGATAGATCTCGCCCTGATTCGCATGCCACCACAATTCGTTGCTGATCAGGCTCTGTGGCCGAGGCAAGATATTTAGCAGCAAAGCCGCATATTTCAGGCAGAGAAGTGCGAAGGTTGCGACTAGCCAGCTTGTTTTTGCCAAGGCCGGCTTGCATGTAAGTCTTGGATTTTATCCAGCTATCCTTTGGTGTGGAGTCTTGAGTTATGACAATGCGACATTCTAAGGGGTTGGCGGGAAGTGGTAAAGGGCAAACTGAAAGGTTTTGTGTCAGCTTTACTTGTGTTCCTTCGTCTTTCTTGCTAGCAGCATGATCGCCGACTAGTCTGGAGATCAGATCTGGCAGTTCAGCCTCCGGCGTCTTGAGAAGCTCGTCAATATTCTCCCAAAACAAAGGCGCTGTAAGGTCATGCGCCCACATCTCAGTATCGTCAGCCGCACCTTGTATATATCCTCCCTCGTCCATCTCGCTGCCTACAACTCGGCGACTAGCCGTGCAGCATATGACAGGGCGGAAGTCGTCAAATATGGAGGATGTGTCTTGGACAGAAGGAAGAGATGAGTCTGGGGTGACCCAGAATGGGCGGAGTGGTTTTGTCAGGCATGTTGGAAGATTGAGATTGAGTGCCTTGAAGGAAGCAACGAATCCAGGGATGAGTGCGCATATTTGGGAGTGCGTTGTTGCTGGGAGATGAACTGGCAGATAGAGATTTGCTGAGGATGGGTTTGAGGGTAGAAGAGTTAGGTTGAGGACTGTGCACCAGATAGGAATCGTCGATGAAAGGGCATCAGGCATCCCTATATAAGTCAGTCGTCACTGTTTCCGAGGCTCTGGTTGTCATGAGAGAGAACATACTCTTTCCACGGCGAGTAGAGTCGACGATTATGATACTGTCAACATGTTAGTTGTCGTATAACGGGACAATGACTAGGCCTCTATACGTACCCATCATTGTTCTCAATAAGCTCAACCAAATGCAAGTTCAACCTCCTAGTGCTAAATTTCCACGCCCTCTCATGGCCATCTGTACTCTTGAAATACGCACTTGCACCTTTACGCTCAGGCGGAATATACCAACTTCCACAACGTTCATTAGCCACAAGTGGTCGCGGGCTATAGGCTTGAGACACCGCATCCACAAAGTCTGCGTCGGTTTGGATGCTAGTCAGACGGTTGTGGATTGTAAGCGTGGTGCGTTTGAAAGACGCCATGAGTTGGGACATGGACAGTTGTTCATTTTGAGGGAGTATCAGATCGGAGAAGCGGGGTTCAGGCATGATGGCTATACAGGGAGAAGATGTTTCATACGAGGTTAGCCTGAGCTTTTATGTAGTGAGAAGTATTGAAAGATCAAACCCGGCTCTGTAATGAGGGTATATAAGGTGTGATGTTGAGTTTTTGGTGGAGCTTAAGAGTTTAACTAAAGGGCATGGTGTTTTAGTATCCACCCCGCATTAGACTCTGAGCATAATCATATTCACTAAGGAACCGGTAGATCACTTCTTAAAAGGTTGCAATAACAAAAGACTTGATCATTACTTTTGGCCGTAACCCATCAGGCATTTCTACACGTAGCATATGGTATATATCTTTCCCCTATTCCTTTCCTTTCCTTTCCTTTCATCCATTACTCCAGCCTCCACTTGCCGTTCTCGACAACAATCTTGACCTCTCGGTTCTTATCAATACTTCTTCGGCCAGCCTCAAGAATAGCCGTTGTGGCAATAGTGTTTTTGAGAGTAGGGAGAGGCTTGGCGTCAAGGTCCTCAGGCTTGAGCTTGCCAGAGTTGACAGCTCTGCAACCATCAACGAACTTCTCAATAGAGATGTAACCATAGCCAGTCTGGCCAGCGAAGTTGCCATCCTCATCAGGAGCATACTTCATATAGAAGGGGTTGTACCACATCAATTGACCGATAGAGTCATCCGCGACGTCGTAGCCACGCTTGGCCTGGTCGACACGGATCTCACCGTTGGCAGCGAGGTAATGGAAGTATTGGTTCGAGTGGACACCGGCCTTTTGGGGGGCGGTCCACGAGGCTGTGTAGACACCAACGGCTCGCTTGCTGGGCTCGCCGTTCTTGTTCCAGGTGACGAGAAGCGAGATGGTATCCTCGGTGATGGAGTCGCAGCCTAGGTCAACAGCAACACCCTTGGAGGAAGAGGCGTTAACGCTCACGGGCACATATCCGCGCTCCTGGACCATTGAGTCGCAAATATCGATGTGGTGGCTGTTGAGGTAGTAAGAGATATCAGACTCCTTTCCAGCCCATGCCTTGAAAGTCTCGAGCTGTGATTTGGGCTGAGACATGTAACTGTAGAAGTAGTTGAAGTCGCCGAGCTTCTGAGCTTTTGCGCGAGCATCAGCGTAAGCAGGGTCGTAACGCTTGTGGTGCTCAACGTAAACGTAGACACCCTTCTTCTGGGCGAGATCAACCAGCTCCTGGTGTTCCTCGAGGGCCTTGACAGCGGGCTTGGTGATCATGACATGGATGCCGCGCTCAATGGCGTACTTTGCGATGGGGAAGTGGGTAGGGTCGGGGGTGAAGATTGTGATGGCATCGCCAGGCTTGAGAGCGTCAATGGCGGTCTTGTAAGCGTCGGGGTCGACCTTGTCGTTTGCTGGGAATGAGTCGAAGGAGGTGTCGAGGTTGTTGTAGACTTGTTGGATGTTCTTGTTGAGATGTTCGCCTGGGGGAAGTTAGTCATGATCATGACAGTATTGTCTGGGGGATACTTACGAATAGCAGGGAACTTCTTGCCATTGACGCCAACCATGCCCAGCTTGTTGACCTTTTCGCGACGGCGCAGATCAAAGAGACTGAGACCAACGACGCCAACCTTCTTGTCTGAGCCAGAGGCACCGCCACCGACGAAGCCGGTGGTGTACTCTCCAGTACCAATCTAAAGGTTTCGTATTAGTAACCTAGCATGAAATGAGTGTGAGAACGTTGTTCTTGGATCAACTCACCATGAGAACATTGAGAGGCTCCATTGTGATGTTAAGCCGAGGGGCAAGGCGGGGGAGGGGCAGAAGCTATGATGGGATCAAAAACAGGGTATGAGGGTATATAAACGAGTCCCAAATTACGTATGAACGTGTATGGAGGTCAAATTAAACGCGAGAGGGTGTAGAGACGAGGTCTAGAGTGCAATCATGAGAAGATGGACATGAAGGTTGAATACTGTTCTTATGAATGCTCGCTCATGTCTCCGCTAGCTTGGAACAAAAGCTGGGGGACACTTCGGGGTTCTCTCCGGACGTGATTGGAGGAAAAAAGAGTCCCCGCGTCGAATCCCCCCAATCTCAAGCTCGAGAGATTGACAGCTTTGGGAATATGGAGTCATGATGCCGGATAAATCTTGTGTCGAGGTGCTCATGTGAGTGTGGGGATGATACAGCTTCGCAGAAATCTGGGGGAGACAGTGGTAGGGGAAGAGATTGAGACAGAATCCTTGAGATGATGGTGCCATTGCTATGTATCCTGTTGCGGTCGATTCGGTGATCATATTGGTGGTGTTTGTCTCACATCGATAGCTAACATCGGGGGCGGGGAAATCCCCTCGTGCTATGACAGAAACCGTCAAAATTGGAGAGAATGAATGATCTTCACAGTACATACATAATTTACAGAGGCGATAGGTTATCATGACAGCAATTCTTGAGAGTACGGATACTGGACTACCTAATGAAGGATAGATCGATTCATTTCCCATTCTGACTAGAGAGGTATCTCTCACAGGAACCATAAGTTCGATGGAGCGTCTAGAAGCCAGAACCACCAGCCCCCAAACCCATGAGGATCATCACTCTAAATTGCCATGGGTTGCGAGGTGCAGTGAGGGGAGAGGGGTTCAGACTACAGAGAATTAGTGCTTTGGAGGGGCCGATATCCCCCCACCCCCACGGCACTAGAATCCCCGGCTCATGACCGAAAGCAATGGTAATCATGGGTGATATGATTTGATGTTCACAGCAGCAGAGTTTATAGTTACAGCTTGTGAATCATCAGTTGAAACCGTTTCAGCGTCGTATATAGATTGTTGATAACATCAATTGTCGTCACGTAATCAAGTGCCGAAAGTCTATCAAAAGCTTACTCACATCCAGTTCCAAGTAAATTGATAGGTACAATATCAATCAACCTTAGTTAGTCTCGTGACTTTGACCCCTCACGTAACACGGCATCAGGTGCCACGTTGGGGGTACCATCGCCAGAAATTCTCCGCCCACTCAGAGCCAGACTTTGACTTTTACCCCATCAACACCAAACGCCAAATTCCTCACCTCGACAATTTACAGCACACTGCCAAGTAAGTAACTAACTCGGGCGCGCACACACTCAGTGCAAGTACAGTACAGACATGTACAAGCACAAGTACAAGCACAAGCACAGCCCGGTCACCTTCCGGTCAGTCTCGATAAACCATGCACTTTGCCTCTCTTACACACCGTGACGCCGCAAAATACAAGCCTTGGTCAGCTCGGGGTCCAAGGCAAAAGGGTGACTCTCCACCTGGACCTACTGTACATAGAGCTCATATCCCGGCCGGCTAATCGACATCAGCGCGGGATGTTGAACATGGATTTGCCAAGCGATCCAACGGTTTCTTAGACCTTGAAGCCTCCGTCTCCTGTTCGTCCCGCCTAACCGGTCCCCCTCGTCTGTTTCTAACCAGCATTGAGACTGGTGATGGATGGGAGAGGGTGCATCAATAGATGTCAGTGCGAGCGAGAGTTGTGTTATTCATGGTAGTGGTGGTGTTTCGCTCTGATCGGAAGTGCCGATCTCGCATCCTATCAAACAGATCACCCGGCAGCTGAAGAGGCAGGCAATCGGTCATATTGGCATCCTCTTGGCCTGGTTATACTACCTGCAGATGTTTTTTTCTCTATCTGTCCGTCGACTTTAGCCGCAGCATGATATGGCATCTTGTTGCATCATCTTGTTCGGTGTACTCAGTGTGACCAGATTACGTGACGGCGTATGACAGTCTCATAGCCTCAGACCCAACACATCACTTCTGAGCTCTCTCTGCCGAATGTTGCGCAACTCTTACCATCCCAAATGGATATTTCGGTGGTCCTCTCTTCTCCAGACTTACATTGCATTACTCCAATTGGGGGGCGATCGAGCCAATACCCACACGGTCCTTTGAGCACTTGACTTCCCGAGGCGAATCCACCCCCAAACTGGTTACTCTTACCGCGAGGTACGGATACAGTAGCGTAGGTAGCGTAGCGAAGGTACCGAAAATGGATTTGTCGGTTCCATTCGACATGATGTCTTGAGGTTTATACGCTACCGTATAGTGAGGTATGCTAGCTATAAAGTCCCTCTCCGTTTCATTTAAACCCCGGCTTGTCCTGTTCTGTTCCGTTCCTGCTTCGTTGCTGTCTGTCTTTTACTCTTCCTCCATCTATTATCGTCTCTCATAGTCTACTCCACTAGCCATCATTCTCCAACAAACATCCCCAGGCACACTAGACATCTCATCATGACTACTTCTAACGGTGTTACCAACGGCCAAAATGGCCATGCCGCCGCTCCCAAGTCGCTCCCTACCGGGATCTACGCCCCTGTCATGACCTTCTTCGACCCTGAGACTGAGGAGCTCGACATTCCCACCATTAAGAAGCACGCCGTGCGATTAGGTCAAGCTGGCCTGGCCGGTCTCGTTGCCATGGGCTCCAATGGCGAGGCTGTTCACTGCACACGTGAGGAGAAGATTGCCGTCACAAAGGCTACCCGAGAGGCCCTGGATGAGGCTGGTTTCCAATCTGTTCCCGTTTTCCTCGGAGCCACTGAGGGCAGTGTCAAGGGCACTATCGAGCTGAGCAAGCTGGCCGCTGAGGTTGGCGCTGCTGCCACTCTTGTTCTCCCTCCGTCTTACTACAAGGCCCAGATGAGTGAGGATGCCATTTACAACTACTTCACCGACCTCGCCGATGCAAGCCCCATCCCCATCATTCTCTACAACTACCCTGGTGCTGTTGCTGGCCTTGACATGGACAGCGATCTCCTCATCAAGCTCGGCCAGCACCCCAACATTGTCGGCACCAAGTTTACCTGTGGAAGCACTGGTAAGCTCACCCGGGTTGCCCTCGCTACCGATGCCAGGACCCCCTTCCAAGAAGGCTCTGGTTACCTTGCCTTCGGCGGTATTGCCGACTTTACCATCCAGACTCTGGTCAGTGGCGGTAGCGGCATCATTGCTGGTGGTGCCAATGTCATGCCCAAGACCTGCGTCAAGGTTTGGGACCTCTATGTTAAGGGCAAGAAGGATGAGGCTCAAGCTCTCCAGAAGAAGCTCTCCAAGGCCGACTGGGTTCTGACCAAGGCTGCCATTGCCGGCACCAAGTCTGCTATCCAGAGCTACTACGGCTATGGTGGCTACCCTCGACGACCCCTACCCCGTCTCAACCCGGAGCAAGCCAAGGGCATTGCTGAGGGGATCAAGGAGCTCATGGAGATTGAGAACTCGCTATAGTTCACGGTCGATGTTTGAATCTGTTGTTTGCTTGTCCAGTTGAAAAGACCACTGACATGGATGGGTATGAGTTTGCATAGCGTTGCATTTAATGATGAAAAGTACCCAATGGACTAGACATGGATTTGGGTATGGGCCTGTACCTTCTGGGCTTGGTCATGATTATAAAATTATGAATGTAAATGAACAAATGACTTAAGCCGAGCTATCATGGTGTCTTATTGTGAAACCTACTCATGAGCGATGGGTCCTGAATATGCGTCATATCACATGCTACCCTTGAAAGATGAGCTTTCTGCTGTCATGCCTAGATGCATCGCGACTTCGCCGATCATGACTGCGTTGGCTGCTACTTAGACCGATTGCGGTCTCAGCTTCTGGGCTGCTCGTCTCGTCGATTTCGAAATGGCTGTCACACAGACACTAGGTGCCAATTTCCATTTCCAACAGATCTCTATAGTTCATAATCAAGGAGAATAAATTCAATGGCTTAATTAATTCATAATGTTCTTCTAGAACATTAACTACAACTTCGTTTCTCATGACAACAAGATACTATAGGTATGACATACATCCAGTTCAATTCCTATTTCCTTCACGGTGTAAGCTGCCCTGGACCCTTCCTCGACATAACCGTAGACGTCATTGGTTAATTGATCCCCGCGTCATCCCTTTGGGTCTTAGTGAATTGGAGCTGGTCGGTTCTTCTTTTCTCGATTCAAAGATTACCCTTTTTTGATACTAGCGGCTGCTCGGATAGGCCGATAGTCGCCGATCGTAACCACGGATATATCAACAACGCCCTTTTGTCAGTAATCCTCAATTCCATCTCACATAAGTCTTACACGGGGATACATGAGACTAATCTGACCGCCCGCAACAAGTCTTTCTTCAGTTGATTCCTCCTTCGTTCAACTGCGTGGTAAGCGTGAAGATGCGTGAATCTGCCAGCGGCAGCGTAGCATCTGCCGTGGCCGAAAACGGCACGAATGCACTCAGCGATGAACGAACCCCGTTGCTCAAGTCCACAAGTCAATCTCAGAATCAAGATGCCGAACCACCAAGTGAAGCTCAAGGAGATGACCCTGATCGAGGCTTACCAGCAGGACAAGAGGAAGAGACAACCGTTGTTGCTGAGGAGGTATCAACTGGCCGGTTGGTTCTCATCTTTGGCACAGCGTGGATTGGAGTCTTCCTGGGCGCCATCGACTCTACTATTATTGCGACTCTCTCTGGGCCAATTTCGAGCGAGTTCCAATCCCTCAGCCTGTTGTCATGGCTTGCAACTGCCTACCTCATCTCCAATGCCGCATGCCAACCTATTTCGGGGCGGTTGACAGATATCTTTGGCCGAGGACCGGGCCTCGTATTCAGCAATATATTCTTCGCAGCCGGTAATCTGATCTGTGGTCTGGCCCGTGATCAGACTACCATGATCATAGGACGTGTTGTCGCAGGTATTGGAGGTGGTGGATTGATGAGCATATCGACCTTCCTGGGCTCAGACTTGGTCCCTCTACGTAAGAGAGGCATTATCCAGGGCTTAGGTAACATCTGCTATGGATCTGGTGCAATGCTAGGTGGTGTGTTTGGCGGCTTGATTAATGATCACACATCCCAGGGCTGGAGACTCGCCTTCTTGATCCAAGTACCTCCAGTACTCGTCTCTGCTGTAGCAGTTCATTTCTTGGTCAGGGTTCCACCTAAGCAGTCGGATAAGTCGTTCCTTGCACGCATCGACTTTATGGGGGCATTCCTGACATCTTCTTTCTTGGTCTTCCTGCTCTTGGGCCTCAACTCAGGTGGAAATCTTGTGCCGTGGACTCACCCTCTCCCGCTGACCACGATACCCCTTGCTTTCATCACATTTGGCTTATTCTTGTTCTGGGAGAGTAAAGCCCGCCAGCCAATCATACCAGTGAAGCTTCTTCTTGATCGGACTGTCTTGAACGCCTGCCTCTGCAACCTTGCCTGTACGATGGCGGTAATGGGGGCGCTCTTCTATGTTCCTCTGTACCTGCAGGTTCTTGGCAGTAGTGCCACACAGTCTGGCATCCAGATTCTCCCATCACCGATCGGTATCTCAGTGGGATCTCTCCTCTCGGGCTTCATCATGAAGAGAACTGGTAAATACACCAAACTGGGTGTAGTGGGCTTGCTTTTCCTTATTGCGGGAGTTGTGGTTCTTACAATCCAGAACGAGCATAGTCCCAAGTGGCTGATGGGAGTTTCTTTCTTCTTGATCGGTTCTGGATATGGTGCAACCCTCACAACGACGTTGTTGGCATGCATTGCTGCCGTTGACCACTCTCAGCAGGCTGTCATCACCTCTGCAACCTGTGAGTTGATTAGACGTATCTTACTGAGTTCGCATTGCTAATAAGCTTTAGATCTGGCACGCAGCCTCGGTAGTACTGTAGGAGTTACCATTGGCTCAGCTGTGTACCAAAACATCCTCAAAGCTAGACTTTGGGACAGATTCGGTGCCGAGCCTGGGGCTGCAGATGAGATTCGCCGCATCAGAGATGACTTGGATGAGATCAAGCATCTTCCAGAAGGATGGTATGACGGCGTCATCAGCTCTTTTGTAGAGGCCTTCAGGGGAGTGTGGCTTACACTGCTTGCCTTTGCTGTCATTGGGCTACTGTGCATCTCGCTCATGAGGCAGCACACCCTTCATTCGACTCTTGAGAGGCGGTGATTGCTTTTTGAAGCGGAGTCATGAATGAGGACCATATCGTGATGGGTTTGAAAGAGTTGGAAGAAAAAGAAATTGAAAATGCTGGAAGGATAGGTTAACGCAGCGGTTGAAGATCCTTCCCAGGTATACCTGTAGAAGATCACGGATATTTGTGGATAATGTGACAAAAGTTGAAGGTGTGGATAGTGCTGGATCAAGGTTTCAGCCAGTGCTCGAATGGGATCGGTGCTGGTGATGAGGCATCTACAATTTCCATTTAAATTAGACGCCTCTTGAAAAATGGCTTTCTTAGAGTCTCAGAATATATCGATATTTCTGCATTCTTCGTCTTTGGATTTCAAGAACCATCAACACTGACCTTTCATCTTCTACCTCGACCTTGAACTCTGAAGAGCTCCGTAGATTAAACATTACTACATAGTTTACACCTCATCAGCCTCATCAGATCTAGCTCGACTCATAAGCCACGACTGGTCACTCTGGCCGAGTCCAGCGATGACAAAGTTACAGGTAGCTCTAGCAAAAATGTCTCGGTTGACTCTTCGAAACTCACTCCAGAGCTTACGCCGAGAGAGAAAAGCAGTCGAAGAGGCTATACTTGTGTTCATCTGAAATTCCCCTCCTGTTTAGAGTAACCTGAAACTTGGTGCAGATGTCACACAGCTTGCCATGATTTTAGTGTTTTGACCTTTTATTGCAGGCTGTTTCAATAGTGAGTAAAGACTGGTTCTAATTATCCGACCGACATTGCTGAGCAGCATACCGGAGCACTTTCTCTGTTGAGGACTCACCTAAAAAGCCTACTGGCTGTCACTAATCTGAAAGTCAATGAATAATGTTTGGTTCAGCTCAAGATTGGGGAACTAACGATATCTGGGGTTCCCCCGAGGTACCATTATGAATGCTCATAAAATCGACACAAAGCAATGCAGATATAGACCTTTCGTAAGAAAGGTCTGAAGTCAGCTTGAGGTAGGTCTAGATCCGTGATTGGAGCTTATACGGGCAGAGCCAAGAGTCTTGACCCAGGGGGTAGGCATAGATCTCGACCGCTCAAGTTGTTAACGATACACCCTTTCCGGATACGATATAACCTCACTATTAGCCCAATTTCCTATTGATTATATCTTGATATTAATTTGTGTAGACTATAAAAGTCCGTTGTAAAGGGTATGGTCTGGTCATGTCTTCATAAGAATATGCGTAGGCTTTCTCCTCATGAGTTGCAGATGGGAACTCGCGAAGGCATCTACACCCCTAAAACCTTGGATCATACACCAAGGTAGTGCAAAATCCCCTTTGGGAGCGTTGTGTTACACAGGTTGAGCTTGGCAAGCCAGAAAACAACCGTTTTGAGACACTAATTAACTTTGTCACTTTTGGGGACCATTCCTTCTGGCCAAGCTTTGTATGATATGACCTAGATGATGACTGACCCTATTGGACGACAGGGAATATTAAGCTCGGCGTATATCATGCAAGAGTAATATTTTTATCATAACATACTGTTCAAGGGATGTCGCATTCCTGGAGTTGTGCAACTCGAGGGTCACATGGCAGTGTCTTTATACGGACTGGGGAATAGTTTCGGAGTTGTTCACAACAAAGACTACGGTCAAAGCTCCTAAGCTTGCGGATATTTCAACCGGAGATAACGCAGGTCAAGAGCTACAAAGCGCCTGGCCACGAGATATTCAGAGACGGCGGCCGACGGACTTGTTGGAGCGCTGAATGGTCGCCCAGCTAACTATTAGTTTCCGTCGACTACGGGAATATGTATCGTAAGATGGCTTGAGCACTGTCCATAGGTGAAGACTTTGTAGACATATAAATCGCTGCAAAAGCTATGTTGATATTTGTTGTAGAATTATGTCGTCCTCGATACGGCGTCAAAATGAGAGTCTAGATCTAGTCACTGTCTCAGATATCGAGGTCTGGAACGCCACCGCTGCCGCTTTCACCGAAAAGCCACCTCGCTTGATGGTAAAGTTTATTCGAGTGTAAGAGGTGTCATTAAGAAATGCTATTGAAAGGCTGTTTGGAGGATGATGGTGGCCAGATCCGGAAAGAGATTCGTGGGCTAGACTCTGACGTGAAGTGAAGTGAAGTGAAGTGAAGTGAAGTTAGGTCAAGCCAAGTCAAGTCATGCACGGACAACGATGGTACAACGTCTGCTATTTCCTCAAGCGTTGTTTCTGTAGGGCAGAGTGGCGAGAAGGTACAGTATTAGAGTGAGGCGTTGTCTGGACTGTACTGTTTGTTGGTCCCTTGAATGAAGATCAACTATTGTATACCGTCTTTTTATATTCATTGTTGATCAAAACATCATGTTTCGCCTCTGATCTACTCCCAAGTCATGATTTGTTCAGGATGTCCCAATCCGTCAGACAAAACCTCTGCTTTTGGGGGGCTGCCAAGATTCTTGTGTGCTCTGTCTCTGCTAAAGAACCGTTGAGTCAACTCTAAGCTTCGTGTAATGCTTCAGTGCTAGTCCCAGGAGCTATGGCCATTCAGCAACGGGTTCAGTGAGTGCATCACTTTAGCTTCCGAGTGGGAATCTTGACAGGCGCCACACTTGACGGAAATAGCAAGATGGTGGGCTCACTAAAGAATGCCACTGTGCTACCTTTGGCCGATCTACGGCCCGTTACGGGAGCCAAGATAGTCTAGTCTCCAGTGGCCATCCGGAGTTGTAACCGGGAGAGACTGCCCAGGAACACTTCATCCGGGCAGCACTGACGCTTTGTAAGCTCTATGGGTGGTTGTAACTTATAGCTTCACCTGATACGCCCAGACATCCTCCTGTTATGTAACAAACTCTCCGAAACAGAGTTTTGGGCGCCTTGTCCCAGATCTCGTAGATCATGATGGAGATTTTTGGCTCACTGTGTGCCTGCTTATGGATCTTGTCCTCACCCAAGCGGCCGACCCTGATCTCTGAGGCTGAAGGGTCTCGATGTGATGGGTCACATTCACATTCACATTCACAAAATTGTGATGCTGTTGGTTGAACCGGATCTGGGCTATGAGATAGAGTTACCGTGATGCAGGGGGATATCTGCAAGGAACCAACAGCGGGCGCTCTCGAGACCCTGAATAGATATCTACCGTAGATCCTGTCTCACACGCATGCTTCTCTGTCCCAATCACTCATTGAAGTAAAACGTTTCTCTTTTTCTCATTATGAAGCATCTTTTTATTCTCCTCAGTGCCTTGTGGTCTACACAGACTGCTGCACAGAGATACACTTACACAACCCGCACCATGACAGAATGCTTCAGTGCGACTCAAACCAGCTTTGGTCAGGCTGAGCCAACACAAGGCGCCGACAAGTACTGGACTGTTGAGATGCCTGAATGTCAAGATTGTCTCTGCACAGACTGTGCCTACACAAATACATACACCACAACACTCGATGTCTTTTCACCATCAGGCATCGCCAAGTTCCCTTATCAAGTCAAGGAAGTCTACAGGGGCATGTCAGCTATGCCAGCTGATGCTACACCAACTGCTGTTCCTTACGGCTTCACCTCTGGCGTCGAGACCTGCAGTATCTGCGGTGACGAGCCAGTAACTGCAACCATGACATATCCGCGCGGTGGCTCTCCATATCAAGAGAGTGTACCTACAGCAACACTAGCTGCGCAGTCTGCCTTCGAGCGTCCTTCAACATTACGAACTCAAGTTGCTGATACAGAAGCTACTGATTCACCTTCAAATGAGAACGATATAAGACCTCTCGAAAACACTGTTCTTGAGCACAAGGCCATTCAATACACTGGCCAGGGACCAGTCCTGGCTGACTTTGTCAAGTTCAGTCTTGCAAGCAAATCTGGCCCTGCTGCCAGAGACACCGGGTCAAAGAGACCTGGAAACCCATCTAGGGATATCAACAGCTACGCCAAGATGAGGTTCGACGCAGCTGAAGCAGCTCCATCGAAAGACGTTGATGGTGCAGCAGCTAGTAAACATCCACCAGCCGGCGTTGCTATAGCTGTGCTTGTGCCTATCGCACTTCTGTTATAGAACAGCCAATAAAACAAACAAGAAGAAGAGAAGAACAAAAAATTGAGGGAGATTTTCAGGAATGCATTCAGCGCCGGCGTTGCATAACTCATCTATATTCGGAAACGTTTCGTTTATCCATTTAATAATGATTACCACGGCCAACTATGGGAGAACAGGATACCACCAAGGCGTACAAGACGCCATTTGGAGGAAAGTAGAATAGTCAAAATATTAGCTAGATACCCCCCAATAAATAAGAATTATATGTACACTCAGGATAAACTTGTGATGTTGGAAGAAGGCTTAACACAGTTGGTGTGCCTTGGCTTGGTCAGATGGGATCGAGCACATCGGAGAGAATGTGATATGTTTCTTTCCGATTAGGTTATGACGGACCCCCTGCCCTGAACCCATTCCCATACTGAGCTTGGCGTGAAGGCTTTTAGTAATGTGATGTAGATCTGATAAACTTCAGTGCGAATACGCCATATACACACGGAGAAAAGCCTCAAAGTCTCACTCTCATTGGAGACTGGAGACTCTTCTAGGATGGTCACACAGAAGTTCAGAAGTCAACCTTGTGCCAGATCCAGAAAACCTCCCTCTGAGTGGTTGTTGAGTTTGGTGATGTCTATTCTTTGGTGGACTTATCATCCGTTTGTAGGTTAGGTAGCCCAAAACACACGAGGGCATTCGTGAGACAAGTTGATGAAAGGTGACGTCAAATATTTGAGATCAAAGATAACTGAATCACCAAATTGAACTAGTCAGCGAGACACTGCAGGGATAACGTATGGCTTTGAAGAGACGCAGTGTACACCGGTATACCTTAAGCATACATACCTCCCTCTCTATCAAGATCAACAAAGTTGGGTCAGCATCAACACTCCCATCTTAACACCTCTTTTTTATACGCGTAAGGCCCAACTCGCTCTCAACAATATGGCGTCAAAGATAAGTCTAGTGACTAACCACGGATCGATCATATGAACTCATGATAGAGGCCTCTCCCCGGGATGCGTTGTTTCAGGCATAGCCAAGTTTGAGCGGAAATGGAAGCATACACACTCCTGGCTGAAATCGTATTCGCCAACAACGCCTCCTCCTTAGTATTTTGTAGTCGAGCTTCTTGGGAATGAGAGAGCAAGCGGGCTTCTCGTGGAAGGCCGCTGAATTCTCAAGATCAGGAGGGCACATGAGCAATAAGTGATGCTCATGCTACTGAGCATATAGCAAATGCCGCAGACTTGTCAACTCTTAATTTGGTAAAGTGAAGTTTCTTCACCGCAGTGGCAGGAGACTCCTATCATAGAGATCATTATAGTAATAACATTCAAGTCATAAAATCTACTCTTTACTAATAAAATTCTATACCTCATTCTTATATATTATTTTCCTCTATAAGGCAAATGGCACTTCGATTACATTTCAATTAACACACTCTCCTACACTTAAGGGTCTGTAAACCACAAATTAGAAATCAATAGCAGAGTTACCACAACCTTATTTCCTATAGCAGCAATAGAATATAAGCCCAGTACCACTTATCTAATGGCAAGGCTGCTCTTTTATCTTTAAACATTCCGCGATTGATAGTTATATGGCCGAGATGAGCTGAGAGACAGAGAACCTGGGAACAACTTCTGGTATATCACGGAAACTGTGGTCTGAACTGCGAGCCTTCTCAAGGAGAGCACGAAGTTTCAGGAGTCAATCCTACATTTGTCCTCTCTAAATGATATATGAGGTTCAGTACTGATGCGAGTGCAGAGACAAGGAGAAGGTAACCTTGCATTTCAGATTTGAGGAACGAGTTCTGGAGCCGGAGTAATATTACCGCGCGGATCCTCAAGGACTGTAATTTTCAAGTGCTTAATTCGAGTCACTACTCATCAGACCAAGCCAGGGTCCTGTATGAAACATTGCTCGCAATGTGCGAGACATAAGTATCCGTACAGTTTCTTTTATTGATCTATCCACAATGAACTATTCCAAAATGGCGGATCGAGATTTTTTATATTTCATTTTATTAGAAATGGCAAAACCGAAGCTATTCCCATGTCGATGCATGCCAGTGGAAAATGATAGGCGGAGGTAATAGACCCTTGTTGATGTGACCGTTTCACAGGCAGATTAGGTTGGACTTGGGCCCCGTTAGGATCCGCTGTGGCTCCTGTTGCGTACTGTAATTGCGACATTTTATCAGTGACACGTTGATCAGAGTCAAAATCTGCGTTGTGTCTTATCGTCAAGCCAATTCAATTCATGTCGTATCATGCGAGTCCAGTGAGTAAAGAGTCACATTCACATCGTGTTCAAGATGCATCTGCCGAGCAACCTTATGCAACAACAGCGAAGCATCCGTAGCATCCGGATAAACAACGTCATGAAAGTCAACAAAGCTGCGTAATGATCGTGGCGTCGGTTCATTTTTGGTGTCCTCGTGCAGATCCGATCCATCAGTTGAATTGACAACCGTCAGGTCTCATAGCCGTTAGCAAACACCGGCCACTCAAGCCCAAGGTCGTCGAACAGAGCGCTTCGGATGGAGATTATATAAAAGTCGGAATGGTGATGAAACTGCCGAGGCCTGTCACTCAGCTGAAGCATAAATTTAGATACCGCTATGCAGATTTCGGAATCCAGTGCGTTTAATTGGTGTTGACCTCTGTTCACTGTGGTCCCCAAGATTCTTCTCCAGTGGCGCAGCTGTGGCATTGGATGCCCGGTGATGTGTGTGTCCTTGGCGAGTCCTTGAGGTGGGCATACACTCACTTCCACAAGGCATCTTTGACGGTAACGCAGAACTTGTCGAGTCTTAGGGGTATTGGGCCCCTGGATTTAGCGCTGACATGGTCGATGAATTAGTCGATATCTAGAGGACGACTCAAGTTATTGATTCCATTAGAGGGAAAATACAAAGCCACACAGCCACATTGGAGGCAGCCCTGTCACTGCAGCGCTGTTGCGTCTAGCAACGCGTGGCCAGCCAGTGGAGGCTTAGGCTTAGGCTCAGGCCTGCCCCGGCCTAGGCGGGCGTCATGCTAGAGGAGGTCCCGCTGGCCAGGGAACCTGAGTAGAAGCTGGAACCTGTTTCGTCAGGGTTCGGTTTCCAAGTAGGCCATTGAACTTAATTCGCACTCATCCCAAACGTCCACTAGACTAACGACTTGGCCCTTTGTCAACACAAAACAACATCGATCCTATACATACATACATCCTCAAATAACGATAACGCTCTTTGTTTGTGTTTTTTGCTTGCATTTTCACCTGATAGATACCAGCGAGTTCATCTCTTCAGAGGCATTGACGACGATCCGATTCATCTTGGCTTGAGACGACCTAAGCCATTGCGATTTCAGCTGAAAAGCCAGCAAGCAAGACACATACATACATACTTTCGCAGCCTGATTTTTTCGCTTTATCAACGACCAGATTGCTTTCTCGAATCTTGCCCCCATCTTCCCTCCTACAAATCTCGAAAGTCTTCACATCAACCTCCAATATGCGGTTTGAAATCGACCCCGACATCGTCCCCAACCTGAAACTGGGCCTTCACTCTTTCCAAATCATCATATCCCTGGTCGCATGGTGTTTGCAGATTGGTGTTTTCAATGCAAAGGATGCAGAGGTCACTGGAAGGAATGGCTGGACCTTCGCAGTGGTATGTCAACATTTCGACAACTATTTCACAACGTGTATCGGGAGCTAACGATAGCTGCAGTGTTTCCTTTCCGTCCCAGCATGGATCTTCCTCATCATGACTCCCCGATGGGGCCGCACTCGTCGCTTTGCTCAACCGCATGCCATGCTTGCTGTTGACGCTGCTTTCACAATCATGTGGCTATCTGCCTTTGCTACTCAGGCTGCCTACAATGCCGCTGGTCAATGCGGAAAGGCATGCGGCATCAGCAAGGGTGTTGTCGGCTGTGGTGTTCTGGTAACGTATGTGCTGCGACTCGATCTCTGCTCGATCTTTACTGACCTCTGTAGCCTCCTCTTTGCTGGTTCAACCTTTGTTTCCGCATTTACCCTCAACTACTACAACAACCACAACATCCTGCCAGGTTACGACAACCGTCAGATGGGCAGCGACAACATCGACCCTGACAAGGCTGCTTTCTCCATGGCCCCTCACGGCGATGAGGCTTACGAGCGAGTCGACATGGACGATCACGAACCATCAGGCAGTGCCTACGGCGGAGGCTATAACAACAACAGCTACAACAGTCACTCCCGCTATGGTGATGCCAACCCCTATAGCGCCGACGACGAGGATCCCGATCGTTTTGGTGCCCTCCCCCCTCGAAACAACACCCTCTTCGAAAACGACACTGAGTACCACTCCGGCGGTGCTCCTCCATCAATGCCCGCCAGCTACGCCAACCCAACAGGTGGTCATCCTTACGAGGATGTCCCCGCACAATTCCCCGCTGGCAACTACGATAGGGGGCACTAAGTAGCAACAGCCTGATAAATGAAAGAAAGGATATATCGGTCTCTTTTTTATGCAACGGTGTTCATTTTGATTGGGTGTGGAATAGCCTGGGATACTGCGTCTGGGATGCGGGGTTCACATGTTTTGTACGGTAGATAACGCCTCTGGTCGAGGAGGGGCGTTTAACGGCGTCATGACTTTCGCGGAGACAACTTGGGGAGATGGATCTTATAATAGGATTTACAATTATTAGTTTATTATTATTGATCCTTTAGTATTAAAGCCTTATTAATAATTACTTTAATACAGGAACGAGAGGTCATGTATGCAAGGCTGTACCGATCTATATTGCTGCGGGGAGGATTGGCGCGACTTCGCTCTATCTGATCGTCCAAAATCCCCCTTAACAGCTGCCGGTCATATATGATATGGACTTCACCGTGATGACGATGGGCAGATTCTGTGGCACATAAAGCGGAGTCAATGCTATGGCAACTATCATCAAGTAATCACATGAACCTTGCGTTGAATGACCTGTATGCTAATGAGCCCAACCTGGTGCTTTCGCGGATGCAGTCTATACTAGCACAGCAAACCATCTATATGCCTGATGGCTTTCGAGGTTCCAGAAAGCCTCGTAGGGTAAGCCGGCATATGGTCTCTATCGCAACTTCGGCCCCTCGCCGACTTAATTGAGGACAGGTCTTACATAACGTCCCAGATATCTTCAGCGGCATGGCAGAACTTGCTGCAAGTAATACTAGCAGATAGAGAGCAGTTGCTGATGGAGACCTTCTAGTTGACAGGCGTGTCGGCGAAGTTATCCTTGCCCTTAGCCATAGCGCCAACGATCGCATGGCGAGCAGGGGTTCCTTTGCAACGGTCTAGCACATCCTATCGAGAAATCAGCACCGCTTCCCTGGGTGATCTGACTCTTTCGGCTCCATGTACCGCGGAATTAAGGAATCTACCAACCACAGTCAGGATCAGGGTCGTGGAAGAGTTTCTTATGGAGAGGCTGGCTGGTGAACCCCAAAGTTGCCTCTACTCTTCCTCCCCCTCTGCTGGGGCGTGGCCCAGGGCCCTATCAGGCGTTCCAGAAACATATCGCCCCATCAATCACAACTTGCTGCACCCCTAAACATCCAAACTCGATAATTGACATATAGAATGCGAGCGTCGGGCTTTGCTAACCGCAGCTTAAAGTTGACGCCATACTGCTCCCGGAACGTATCTCGACCGATCTACAAAGCAGCAGGCAAGGGTGGCAAGGAAGATAATATTAGTTTTAATTCTATCGAATTTGCATGTCTATTGTTATAAGTCACGGGAGGGATTAGCATGAGGGTAACCGCGGATGCCTCAGATTGCATTAACGAACTTGGACTTTCCAATAAATCGCTCGAGGCTTGCTGTGCTCTTCTCGACAGATGGCGTCAAGTGACCCCTGGACCTCTTACAAAGCCACTCTGTCAATTAAGGATCCCATGGGCTCGAGCATCCTCTGTGTGGAGTCTCGTCGAGTAACCCAAAACTCAAGTGTCCGCTGCCTGGTTTCGTGAAGCTCGGCAATCGGACAGGCAGAGGGAAGGCGGTAGCTCTCCTCAAACTTAAGGTAGGTAGTCTCAAGAGCCATGCCATCCATACCTACCTACCTACCTAGGTAAGAAGGATATTGGACGTCGCATTGGCTTGAATTTTGGCATGAAGACAGGATGTCACGGTGGTTTACCAAAACAAGATGTCAGCATGTTTGTTGATAACATAAAGGATATAGAACATATGAATGAAACATAGAGATGCAGCGTAGTAATCATAACAGAATATCAGATGAGACTCCGCATAATATCGGCTAGTCGTATAACAAAGAGATCCCCTCCACAGCTTCATCAAGATAAACTACCACAACATATCAAAAAACATCATACGAATAATGAGTGCCGGGTTGCTCAATAACCAACGGGTGTAGGAGGAGCCCACGCCGGATGGAAAGGGCAACCTGACAATCAAAATCCCCCCCAAGAGAAAAGAACACCGCTCGGCCCTCATTCGGAGTCACCGTTGTCGATGAGTCCCTCATGATAGAGTTCCAGTAAGCCAACTATTAAAATGAAGCATGTATGAATGGGTGAAGACTTACCAGCTCATGCGCAAGAGTTCTGGCCTGTTGGAGGTAGCGGACTAGGCGGAGCCATTCTTCTTCACGTTCGTTCTCTTCTTCTTCACAAAGGCGATCCATAATATCATGGATATTGAAGCAGGTTTGTTTGATAGAGTTGGCGATGTATTGTCCCTCTGCAATATATGCGTTATCGTGGAAGTCATGGAAGTCGAAACGTCCGAGTCTGTCTATTGCCCAGCTGACCTCTAGGACGAGTAAACTGGTGCTGCTGACAGAAGCCCACCATGTGTGGCCGTCAGTGTACCACATTACCCTGAAGATAACGTTGGTTCTCCAGCGGTAGTAAGCGCAGGTGCCGAGGTGATCTTTATGTACTATATATATATATAAGGCACTTTAAATTCCCTTATGCTTATAGTTATTCTATATTTTTGACAGTTTAAAAGTTTGGCTATGTGGAATAAAAAGTACATGGCGTCTTATATTTTAAGATGCTCGAATCCAACTCCCAACGCCTTCTGTTCTTAAGCCAGTTTTGATGCTCCATACTTGATGATTTAGTGACTCCATCCTATTCATCCCTATAGCCCTGCTCTTCTTTGGTGTAACCCGCTTCTACTCCTTGTTCATCTTGCGGATTCGCCTGGCGATATCAGCTGCGGTCTGTTGCATGGGGTTCAACTTTCGGTCCCTGGCCATGGCCGCTGTATCGTCGCCATACTTGGCTACGAGCTTCTCCAACCATTCCCTCTCCCGGGTACTCTGGTGTCTCTTCTTGGGAAGATCAGGTTGTTTGCTCTGCTCCAGGAGAGTCTTGACAACATCGGTCGCATCAGCGTCGTCCTCAATACCACCCCACTCCTCGGCAGGCTCAGCGTCACTGTCGTTGTCGAGTTCGTTCAGAGGATCTTTGAGCGGGTTGGGCTTGGCCTCGCCGAGAATACGGATAATCTTTCCGTCAGCATCGCGCTCGACACGTGCCTCTGATACAATGGCGTTCTCCATGGTGGCGATAGAGAAGGGATCATTGGGGTATGCGCGGGTTGTGGTTGCGCCAAGCTTCTTCTCTGTTCCACCGGTAGGGGCCTTGAGACGCGCTACGAGACCGAGGCGACGATAGTTTTGAGAAAGAGTCTCCTTCTTGTTCCTTCAGGGAGTTAGCCTTGCGCTTTCGTCCGTGGCTCGGAGATTGTCCATACCAGTTCTTTGCAATGGCATCGTTGCCTCGGGGGTTAAGGATCTTCTTGGATCTGTTAAGTTGACGGATAGGCTGGCGGCCTGAGCGGGCCTTCTTCTTTTGGAGTTCGCGACCCATAGTTGATAATGTGAAGTCTTGTGCTGGTTGAGATGTCAATAATTCAAGACGGTTAAGCCGTCCAAAAAATGCCCGCCAAAATTTGATCGCAACGTCTTATCGATAAGATGAGTGGGGCGCTAGTGGAAAGTGCTCCAGCCTGCCAACCTCTTGTTTATATACCTTACCCAATATGAGCACCAAGAATAGCTTCTCTAAAGATAATTCCAACAAATCTTATAATAAAAGGTCTTGCTCTTGCCTCGATCACATCTTGCAATGGAGTAGGTGGTTTCCGAAACTCATCTCATCTTGCTCACTCAACCTATTGGTCTGGTACACCAAATTCATGCCAAGACACCATGTTATTCATTAATCGTCTTTATCTACCTAATATCCAACTGCTCAAGAGTTGTTAAACCTTGAACTTCCGAGGATCCAGCTTATCAACGTCAGCACTCTTTGCCCCTCCGTCAAACACAAACTCGGACATGAGCTTGCCCGTCCCAGGACCGTTCTGAATTCCCCAGCATGTATGTCCTGCAGCAACGAACAACCCAGGCACAGTCGTTCTGCCGATCAAAGGACCGCTCTCTTGTCCAAATCGAATATGCCTTGGGAGATAACATGCTTGTTTCGCCTTGATGGGAGCCGCGGCTAAAACGGGACTGAAAGTGCTGATGTATGAGATTATGTCGTCACACTGAGCCTCGTCGCATTCGACTTGATCTGCGGTTTCGGGCAACGGGACATTTGTATCTGGTTCACCACAGGCATAGGCCTCATTAAAAGGTCGAGCATAAATCTCTGGATCCACGTTGCCCCTGTGCCTCCTTTTCTGCCCCATCTTAGCACGATGCTCGGGTACAAAATCTGGAGGAAGCTGTATATCTGTAAAGACAGCATACGGGCTAACGTTTGCGTCGAAGACAACGCTATGCGCTCTCAGGCCCTCGATCCTGGCCCGAGGCAAGACTTTGTTCGTCCAAGGACCAGCTGCCACGACTATATCTGTCACGCTGGCAATGGTCTTGGTCTCGCCTGTGGTGCGATCTAGATACTCTATGCTTTCGACACCATTCTTTGTGGAGTTTATCTTGGTTACCTTGGCGTTGGTGTGTATTTGAGCGCCGCCTTGCTGAGAAAGTTCTGCGATTGCTGTTGTGAAATGTAGAGGATGCACTTGAGATGTTTCTGTCTTTCCGGGTGCGCCCATCTCAGACCAGCTGTTAATGATGCTGTGGTCTACCCAGTCGAGATCCTTCGGCAAGATGCCTTCCTCTAGGAGTTCTTTTGCTGCGCCATTCTGCTTCGGCAGTTTCTCCCAGTCTTTCCCATTCTCATTGCCGTTTGCGCTTCCATTTCCGTTGGCTTGGAGTGATTTGATCTTGTCGCGCGTCACGACAGCATCAAAGCTACCGCAGCCGAGTTGGCGATAACCCCATCTCTGAGGCCCATTATGCTCAGCAGCCAGCTCTGCATGCAAGCGATATGAGAGGGGAACTAGACATTCTGGATAAGCCCAGAGAGCGAGAAGACCACCAGCTTTGCCTGATGCACCTTGTGCGACAGTAGGAGCAGCCTCAAGAAGGGTAACAGTATGTAACGCTGGGTTGAATTTCGAATGGCGTGTAAGATAGTAGGCCGTGGTTGAGCCAATGATGCCGCCTCCTGATATTTTTATCAGCCTTGTGGTCCGATGTATGAGATGAGGTTATTGAGATATGACGGGGATGACAGAGAGCCCTGTAAGTGGCGAGGCGACTTACCAACGACGACGATGTTTCTCTTTGCGTCCATATCCAACAGAACACGACTCAGGAGACTTGAAATGAGCAAAACTGAGTTGAGGAGCAAGACTCAAGCTGTAATCTAGGTACTTGTCATGAGCATGATCAACGTTTTGGCGTCCGATCAGATGGGAATCGGAAAGAGTTGGGGTCCAGTACCTTAGTGACGTACAGGCCGCGCCACCACCTGCACCGCCACATACATGCACTCTGGATAAGGCTTATCGATAAGTGATAAAGCGGCCGCTCCTCTGAGAATCCATGAATGTGTTTAGCGGGGCAGCTCCGAAATCCGAACCGGAGCTATTACTGAGCCGGGGAGTAGCTATGAAATAAATCGGCAGAGTATTGCACCGACATCAATTGATTCCAAATAGAAGAAGAGGGATTGGCAGAATTATATAAAAAGACCGAGTGTGTAGAAAGAGGCTCTGATATTGAGTTATACAGTTGAAGCTATGTTTGTAGTGCAAGTCTTGTTCTGATTAGCGAGTGATAGTCCTCACTCAGCTGGGCACTTTAACCGCTTTTGACCAGATATATCCTTCTATTATGCTTCAGCTCACATAAACATGAAACATATAAAACAAGTCATGAGTGAACGTCAGGAACAATTCCAAATAACGCCTAATATCTATCTGAACCCTCGGTACCGGCGGAATTGGGGACCCCGAACACTCCACCCCGAATACGTCACCAAACCAAAAATGGAGTCAAGTGCCGAGGCTTGTAGAAGTGTAGAAGCAGTCTCCATGCAATCAATTACCGTTATTGTGTAACTCGGATTGTTTCTTCAGGTTTATTCCCTGCTGCTCTACTACTAATTCTACTGCAACTGTACCTGTGCCTGTACCTGTACCTACTAATCTAATGTCCCTGTGGCGTGCTACTGCTCCTCGTTGGTTGACCTTACGGCCATCACCAAGTTCCAGTTCCCGCTGGCTTAATAAATACTACACCACCACCGCTACGACTTCTTTTCGTTCCCCGCCATCCTCACCTTTCAACACAAAACACAAACACTGCAGCCCTCACCAGAGAAGCATCACTCATAACCATTCCCGTCAACTGAGTACAACTTCAAAGATGGCTTCTGCTACTAGCTTTTATGACTTTAAGCCTCTTGACAGTATGTGTCTCCCCCCTCATCTCCTCTCATACCCCGCCTTAACCACACCACTTTCATGATAGCCTTCTCATGACTCTCAACTAACATATCTCAGAGCGCGGTCAAGAGGTACCCCTCGGCGACTACAAGGGCAAGGTCGTCCTCATTGTCAACACAGCCTCCAAGTGCGGCTTCACTCCCCAGTATGCTGGTCTCGAGAAGCTCTGGACCAAGCTCAAGGAGCAGTACCCCGAGGACTTTGTCATTCTCGGCTTCCCCTGCAACCAGTTCGGTGGCCAAGAGCCCGGCACCGACGACGACATCCAAGAGTTCTGCCAGCTCAACTACGGCGTGACATTCCCCATCATGCAGAAGACCGAGGTCAACGGCGACAACACCAACCCTCTTTGGGCCTGGCTCAAGGACCAGCAGTCGGGTCTTTTGGGCCTCAAGCGCATCAAGTGGAACTTTGAGAAGTTCCTTGTTGGACGTGATGGAAAGGTCAAGGGACGCTGGGCTAGCACCACCAAGCCCGAGTCTCTGGAGGAGCCTATCCTGAAGGCTCTTGCTGAGAAGACTGAGGCTTAATTTGAGATGAGTGAACGGCAAAAGGCGTCGCTGCTGAACCCCTTCAATCTAAAATGAGATACCCTGTTGAGGCCAGACAGCGACACGAGGATTATGAAGTTTTAATGAGGGCTTTTAGGCCCATGCGTACTGCTACATAAACTAATACAAGGATTTAACCAAGTTTAAACTGTTCTGCCTGTAACATCTGATAATCATGAAGCTTTGTGACTTGGCGTCATTCATCCCAGTGGCATAATTTCGACGTACCAATTAGTAACCCAATAAGCAGATAATTGTTTTACTATGTACTTTCGAAGCATATTGACTAACTAACTAGAGCAATAACTTTTATGTGATACCATAGTATCTTTTCTCATCTCACAACCCTCGTGGCTCACTTACACCCAACTGGCACCCAATCTGATTCCTCCAACCACTCATCTTACACGTTTTCATAGTAATACCTAGTTCCAGGGTCGTACTCGAGCCAGACCTCCGCTTCCATGGTATCAATCTGGGCGACAACTTGTTGCCAAAGGTAAATCTCAAAAGCTCCTGGCATGATCGCAGGAACAGCGACAGCACACCTAAAGGTTCCCTCCCCCTCGGGACTCAGAATCATGATGAGATTACGCCCAGGCAGACGGTAGAACCCTGGAGTGTCATCAGACGGATTCCAGCTAACCACCATTCCTGGTCGAAGACGCTCTTTGAAAGGGACATCTGCCATCTCGGGTCTCGGGTCTTGGCTTGAAAGCCACTGTTTTCCAGCTTCTTCTTTCTCCGGCTTGGCGTCTTTCTGTGTCGCCTTTGGCTTGTTGTTAGCGGCTCGCTGTGAATCGATGTGAAGACGCCAGAATTTGGCTTGGAAGGCGGTCGCTTGTTCGAGCGTGACGCCAGGGGTCTTGAGGCAGCGTGTGATGAACTCTGGAACCGGGAGTCGAAGAAGTTGGATACCCGTCTCTCTGGGTGCGAGAGCCGTAGGGGAGACAGGTGGAGTGCCAGACTGTAGATGGATGATGTTAGCCAGTTGTTGTTGTTATTGACAGCAAGCTAGGACTCCATGACTTACGTTCTTGAGAATCCAGTCGTGGAGAAGATCCTGGGGCCAGGTGCTCGGCTTTGAAGCATCATATTTCGGCACGGCAGCTTTAGGAACGGTTATTCTGAGCATTTCTCCGTATCTCAGCGTATTCTTGGTAGCGCCAACGTCAAGGAAGCTTGGTTTGACACAGGCTACGACGACGGTTTTGCAGCTGCGCTCAGCAGCAGGATCAAAAACATGTTTCAGAACTTTAGTCAGAGCACTCTGCCGAAACGGTACGTAGACCTTCTTGCCAGTGGCGAGACCTGCAGCGTCGACACTGGCCCTCCCGCGGATGCAATCCTTGAGCACAGAAAGGCTAGCATTGATCTCTCGAGATTCTTTGATCCGCTGGGCTGAATGCTCGGTGACATCTCTTGCGGCCTCTGAGCCGGCAAGGTCAATCAGATAGAGAAGCCCATCGTCAGATTGGGGAAGCTCGGGGTTCTCGAGGCGAATCTTGCAGATAGCATGCGAGCGAGACGAAGAATCGTTCTTCTGTGTAGAGGCAGTCCGTCGGAAAGATGCCGCATTGTTGATGTGCTTGATCAAAATATCCGCATCTGTAACGTGGTACTCTGAGGCTCCAGCGAGATGAGTCGACCCGAAGGAGTCCTCCAGGATAGAGATGGGTTTGCGAGCGTTGAGGAGATCAGAAGCTGAGTTACCTGCAAGTTCGATGATGGAGATGAAGATG
Source organism: Fusarium mangiferae (assembly GCF_900044065.1). Taxonomy (NCBI): domain Eukaryota; kingdom Fungi; phylum Ascomycota; class Sordariomycetes; order Hypocreales; family Nectriaceae; genus Fusarium; species Fusarium mangiferae. The sequence continues at coordinate 2,753,496 of NW_024573922.1, forward strand.
TTGCGGGCGCCTTGGATGTCACTCGAGAAGAGTGTTTCTGCAATGAGGCGCTCGAGACCGCTGACAGTGTATGTTTTGCCTGAGCCTGTCTGGCCATAGGCGAACATGGTGCTAACACCGCCGCCCCATGCCCAGGGGACAAGAGGCTTGACAAGCTCTTCGTAGATGCCTTCGGTTGTGTCTTCCGAGTTGAAGACCCTATCCACGCGATAGTTTGTGGACTTTCATCTACCTATCAGTAACCCTTCTCTAGCTTTGGACGAGACATCTTGTACTCACCACCAAAGGAGGAGGGCCCCTGACTGGTCTCCGCAGTTCGTGTAAGTCAATCACGCCAGGTGCGTTGTTCCGAGGAAAGGCGCCGATCAACTGTCCTCCTTCTTTCTCGTCATCGAGCATCGGTCGAAGGCGAGTAGCAATAGTGATGTCAGGGTTGGACTCTTCATTGCTGGCCTTGGACTTGATAGGCGCTGGTTTGAAGCGATTCACCAGCTCCTGATAGCGTTGAGCATGATCAAGAAAGAATTGATCCATGGTTGCAATGAGAGTCGTGAGATTGATGGGTATCAGAAGCTTTGAGCTTTGTGTTCTTGACTGGAATCAATCTCTCTGTTGAGATACTCTCCTGATATATCTCTTCAAGAATGATGGTGCCTAAACGATGTGAACTGCAGGTACTGCTGTGGCGCTCTGACCCAGCAACCCCTTATTACACGTGACAAGGTTTCTCTATGTAGATATCGTTGAGTGTTGATACATGGCTGTTTTGACTGGACTGCGTTGGCTCAAGGCAGAGAAATTACTGTGTTACACTATTTCGCTGTTGCGGTTGTGATATGTGACACTTGATATGCTACGTTTGAATCCGAATCAAAAGTGGCTTATTGCCGCAAGCACCCGTTACTTCCAACATCCACTCCATTAAAATATAGCCCTGGACACAGAATAGAGCATAATGCTCTAGAATATTATTTACGGTATGTACGTACCAATAAATACGGAACCCAAAAAAGTTGAAGTAATCACTGAAACCAAGCTACCCGGCATCAATCATATCCTGCACCAAGCCCAGTGATTGGTGCCAGGCAGCTGTTTCAGGAACCGAATATATTATATGACAATTCAGGTGTCATTAAGCTAGGTCTTCTAATAGTTAGTTAGGTTTGCTTTCTCTGCTGCCTGTTCATCCCTGTTTTGCGAAAGAGTATGTTTGTTGATCCATGATAGAGTGGAATTCCGATAGGCAACAGTTTAAGAACGGCACTAATACTTTAAACCACATTATACTATTCGATTAATTCCGCTTCTGTGGTATTTTCCCAATTAGGGTATCTCAAGAAATGAATTGGTCGTGTTCTCTCTCTCTCTCTCTCTCTCTCTCTCTCTCTCTCTCTCGCATTCTGTAAATTTGTTACTGTTGAGCCTTGCGTTGTATCGTGCTCAACCACAATCTGTTGTCAGTTCTTCTAGATCACGTTTGATCTCTTTCCTCGTTTCTCCTGTCGCAGAAATCAATCCAAGCCAATATAAATTGCACCGATGTCCAAAATTCCCAGGAGACTCGATTATAAGACACTTATGAAAGGCTTCGGCAGCAACGAAATCACTATGTGCGACAATCGGGCCACGGGCTGTCTCGAGCTCGGAACAATAGATTGCATCGTCCAAGATGAGCAGGCCAGCCATCAGTTGAAAGTGAGTTTACCAGTTTAAGCCTTTGCAAAGCGCTTCGATGTGAATGCTCCAGTATGTATGTCATCTGGAGTTGATCCTTATTCAGAGGATACTGGTGGCCCCGCCTCCTCTGAGGATGATTTTGATTCGGTTCAAGGGGCTTAGTTTTGGACCTTACAGCTATCAAGTATAGTTTTATACGGCAGCAACAAGCCCTGTAGAGCTTCGCGAGGTCTTTGCACCAAATTCCAACCCCTTCTTGTTCACAGAGGAATAGGGGATTGGGTCGTCTTAGCTTGCTGCTCTCAAATTTATAGTATGTCTGAAATAGATCTTACCAAGCTTGACCTTGTAGAAGATCCGGGTTTTGGCAACATGATGTTATCAAGGCCTGGTGCCACACGCCTAAACACCTATTCTCATCTACATCGAGAGACAATCGATGAGTATTCGATACAATACCTTCGAAGTCACAGAGATAAGTCGCAGCCACTTGGTCTACAAGTGTATTTCGGGTACTCAAGGCCAACAAAGCTTGAATCACGCAGATATAACGCAAAACATGCGATTCCCTCGCCTTGGGGTTCCTGTTGGCAAACTCCGCTGTAGAGATGCGCTGGGATCCGTTGCGTTTGAAGACTGACCGAGGAACTGGAAAAAAGCTCCTGCCATCACATCTACTAACAGCATCGCCCAGGTCTCAGTCATATAGGTTGTACAGGGCAAGGTCGAGACCAAACGTAAGCTGAGCCACTTCTAAGACCTCAAGGCAACACCTGGTGTCTTGCAGACACCAGCTGTAGCATAAGCTCCCCGTGCAACGCTGACAAGCATTGAGTGCCACACGCCGTGCTGAATACCTTATATCTCCGAGTCCAGTCCTCCATTTTACGGTACGCGAATGTGTCAGCGCCTGCTGTTACCAAGGGATGGCATTATGACGAGAATATGATCTGCTGCCTAGGTCACCGGAATCACCGAAGTCGTACAGCCGCAAAAGAGCCGTAGAATATATGATATCCAACAGGAAGAGATGACGCCAAGGCCAGAGTGACCACCATGTCATACAAGGCTATCTGATGATCCCCATCGCTGGTCGAGTATCAAAGGCGGCAAATGATCCCCCACGACGCTTGGTGCCAGGTCGGATAAGAAAATCCTGCATTTCGATCTGATGATGAGAGTAAGCTTTCAGCCTGAATTAACGTTCCAGACCCAATCAACACGTTGCGTCTTTGATTCCCCTTGTTCGAACAGCTTGTCCAAGATCCTGCCCTAAGGAATTTGATGGCAGAATCCCATGCCTCTAAATGAGAAAATTGTATGAAGCGGATAAGACCCAGCACAGTGCACTCATTCGTTCGTTCCTCGTTCGTTCCAGTGAAGCGGTAATACTTTCAGGGTAACTTTCCTGACATCTATCCATGAAGACCATGCCCAGAATCAATCCTCAGCAAGCCCCGAAATACGATAATACCTGGTTGTGCGTGGGGATGCTTGCGATAACAAAACCATGTCTTGTCGTTACTACTTCGGTGAAGAATCCTTTTGACGAGGGCTTTGAAGATAATTACCCGAAACTCATGGTTGTGATATCATCTGTTTGTGAGGGTCAAAGCAACCAACATCATCACGTATCCTCCCCAACAAAGAAAAGATCCTTGTTGTGATATGCTTATTCGCCCTATGGGTTCATCTGCCACATTAGTTGATAGATCTCGATCCGAAAGCACTAGGATTCAGTCAAAACATCAAACCACTGGAAGCGAGGCTCATCATTGCCATCTCAGATATCCGCCTGACGTCGCTTTTCCCTACCCTAGATTTGTTGCGTTCACACTTCTCTCAGACAAAGCTTATCTTGAGCTGCCACACAACGACATCATCATCAGTGTCGTCATCTTCCAGAGCTCGCCTGTACGTTGGATTGATTGGATGTCCTGATCAAGCCACCGTCAGACTTGGCCATCAGCCTACCGCGTGTCGATCGCTGATCGCCCACCGCGCACCGAGAGAGGCCGAAAGCCACAATCTGGATACCCTGCACTGAGGAAGCGGAAAGCCTTCCGCCGTCAGATAGTGAAGAAAGTTTTGCCTTGGATAGCCACGATATGCCATCCCTTCTTGTGCGTTGCCTTCCCCGGATTTCCAGAAGTCTGCAATGCCACCCTCCCCCACACAGAACGGCCGCACGCCAACACCAAGCGGTAAGGGAAATGACGGGAGCCAAATAAATGCAGGTTCAAGATCGTCAAACCCAAGCCCACTAGCCACTTGGCTTTTGAGACTGTTCCGTATCGAGAAGTAAAACTGCAATTACTTGAGGACAGAAAACTCAAAGGTAAAGAGATTTCACTGCCCTATGGACAACGCTACCGGCCCTTCGTCGGTTTGTGTATCGAGGCAGCTTGAGAATTACGTACAAGCGGCGAATAAAAGATAGGGGAGTAGGGAGTAGGGAGTGAGCTTTCGACTGCCATTGCCAGCTGAATACCGCAAATTAGGTATCCACCTGTCTGACAGGCAAGACGTGTTGTGATGCCGCCTGAGGGTCATGAAGTGAGTTGATAGGACAGTTTTCGACGACATTAACGCGATGCACGTCGTTCGATAGCATGGTGACTTGCCATGCGGCACTGCGTTGCTAAAACCTATGTACTATACCCATCTCTCTCGTTCTGTGTGGAGAAATGTTGCTTCGTCCGTTGTTAGAATTGCTCCGCCCTTCCAGACCATCTCAAGCCATCACAGAAAGTCTGGGGAATGCGGGGGACGAATGAGGAGCATTCTCATGGTGATGACCGTCCCGCTTTGTCTGGAGGAATGCATACCGTATTCGAACGGTCGACGTAGAACTGAAAGGGCCAAGCTGCAGGCAGGATATCTTTATCAGCGTTCATGACTTCCGGAGCTTTGTTCGCGCACGAGACCCATATCAACCCGTCGTCTATGTGAATCAAGTGGAACTTTTGCACCATGAGAGCGGAGGGCCATATCACGCAGGACGCCAACGCTTTCATGCCCACGAGGTTCCATGGCTACCAGGGCATGCGTGTGCTTGTAAATGTGCTGGCGGTGACTTGATCAACTCCTTCAAATCTCGTAAATGGCCTTCTACAAACGATCAAGTCCTGCATTAAAGGAGTGGTGTGGCTGATCTATGAACCACCATCATGCTATTAAGGGCTCGGCCCTTTGCGGCTTGACGATTTTCCATACTCGGCACAAGGGGCCTGAGAAGAATCGACTGTTGAAGCCGCACGAGCCAAGTCAGTGACGGTGAGAGTCCGAGACAAACAGCCCAAGTTGTTCATCGGAAGCCGAAACCTAAAAGACGGGTTGGTTATGTGCATGAGATGAGGGTACCTGGCCTGGCCCATCCCCGCGTTGGCAATCTCATGACACACCAACACCAAGAGACGCGGGGTCGGTAGGGTTCTCCATCTTCTCGTCGGGGCTGTTGGAGATCAAGGGTGGCTGCCAAAGAACTTGGCTAGGCGCGTTGGGAATGCCCCCTGGCCCGACTTTTAGTCAAAACACCAATACTATTACGTGATAATAAACTATGTCCAGCACGTGAAGACGAGATTGAATGAAGCCGACATCAAAACTCGCATCGGTAGCTGTCCGCGCAGTTTGCGGGGAAATCTGGGGACGTGGAGACGTGGAGACGATACTTTCAGTACCCTTTCATGAGAGATTTCAGGGACTTGTTGTTGCATGGCTTTGGGGTTTCTGGATGTCGATCAAAGTCGTTGTCATGAACTCTTCGGGCCCTAGACCGTTCAGCCAGATGGCCAGGGGAGCCTCGGCTCACGATAAACTAGGGTGAGATTTGCTTTTTGAACCCTAGTCCCGATTGCCCAAACTCCAAACTGTTTCAATCGGTCAATGGCAGGCTAACAACTTGCTAGACCTTGATCATGATACCTAAAAGCCTCAGCACCATAAAAACTTGACAAGTAGCCATGATGTGTACCTGAGTCGAGGGGACCGATCATAACCGACAGACATCCTGCCACACCATAATAGACCAAGCCTTCAGCCTAGCAGCACAAGCCAACGTGAACGGCCTAATCAAAACTAGCAGTGGTTCGCCCGGAGCAGTCGGGTCCTGGTATAATTCAGGGCTAATCTTGATTCGCTCACCATTACCTTACCAGCAACGTAGCATTCAACCTCATCTCAGGCTTGTGGCAAATCGGACATGAACCCCAACGCGTCAATGTCGGTTGCCTCCCTCGTGAAGCGATATCAGAATCCATGAGTCGCCGAAAGACGATAAAGAATGGCGGGATTGCCCATTGCCTCAAACGTTTTGGCATTATCATGGCTATGTTAGTGGTTGATGGAGAGCAGACCGACTTCTCATTAGCCTAGCTCAATAGCCGCGTGAAGCAGACATGGGGAACTCGCTTAGGCAGGGGTTGTGCAAGCAAGCGGCTCGAATTGAAGCAGTGTGAAGACACCGTCAGCTCCTGTCGGACATTTGTGTCTCGGGTATTGGCGAAGAGCGTTTTCAACAAGGATTAGGCATGATTGCGCGAATAAAGGATAATGAAGGGCCTGTATCCAACTTGGTTGCCTTCAACAAGAAAAATGATTGCCTCGAGGTTTTGGACACTTAATCTCCTTTACATTCAATGCCTATCAGCTCTCAGGCAAAGCGTAGTATACAACTCGGGTGAGTGGGAATCCGATAAAAAAATAGACATTCAGATGCGAGCCAAGACGTAAAACGATACCGAGGCGGTGATTAGAACCGAAAATAGCTTGTTCCTAGTATCATAATAAGATGCGACTATGACCAAAGGCTTGAGGCAGCCTTGGGTCCCTAGTTCGACTTGGGCCTTGGACTGCTCTAGTTTTTCGTAATGTAGCGCTTGCTTCTTAATTTTCCAGCGATGAGAAACGAGACACTCATCAATCGCACCAGCAACCAATGAAAAGAGACTATCGTGACTGAATAAGGTTGATGAGCCGGCGACAGGGACCGTCATGACCGAGACCTGATTGGCATGGATATGCCTCGCTGTCAGTGAGTGAGTGGTTACTGTTTCTAAGCGCCCCCCTGTCGCTTTGGGAGAGATTGGTAGTGCTGGAAGAAAAAGAGCAGAGAGGGCTTTTTGCAAAGTGCGAGGCTTAGACCCTAGCTTGGCTTCCATGCAGCATCGTTCGGTCCTTCTAACGCACGATTTTATCGTGTAGTGTATGCGGCTAGAACCAAGCCCAAGCTTGGTTCGGAATAGCTACAAATGTAGACCCTTGCCGCCCCCGCACACCGTCCCTGTCGATACCTTGGATTGACTGGCTTGTGTGTTGATTGATTGCTTCAAAACAGGAGGCACCGGTAGTCGTCTCCAGGTCACGGCATTCAACCATTGAAGCGTTATGACTTATCCGTATATTGTTGTAGTCTTTACCGCGTCGTCCGCTGAGGAAAAATCACTTCAGTACTCCCACCACTGTCACAGCCACTGTTGTCACCATGCGTTTGTTTTGAAGCAGGGGTATTTCGCAGGGCCCTGACGACGAGCGATTGCCAACATTTGCAAATGCATGTTTGATGATCCGACCCTTTTTGTATGTATTGCATGTCAAGCAGTGACTGATAGCCCACATAGTGACTTTAGGGACAAGTCCAGTGAATCTTGGCTTTCAGCGGAGGAAGATAAGAGTTTTGCCTAGTACTGTCGGTGAGCGGAAGGTCCGGCGTCAAGACGTTTTGCAACGAAGAAGTTCTCCATTAATAGTGTTGTTTCCAACCAGCCTTGGGAGTTTTCAAAATTCAAGGGTTAGGATAAGCGTCGGGGTCGGATTTGCAGGGACCAGCTCTCGTTCAAGGGCTCTGTGCAAGGAACTCTTGGAATGACGATGAAAAGGGTTGTGATCAGCCTGAAAGAGTTCATGCATCTATATCGAGTTTAGAGATCAGTGACGATCACGTTTAGCAGACTCTTTATTTGGCCCGCTTGTGTCTCAAGTCTTCCTTTCACATCTGCATTCCAGGAGTATGTGTCCAAGCCCTGTCGTGTTCGGGCTCCCAACCTTCGGGTTGATCCCGGTTTAGTGGACATTTCCCTAATCCCTGACCGAAGGATCGGTACTCTTGTAGACACCGATGAAACTCTGCAGCTCTCCACGAATGCAGCCGCTAAAGCTGACCTGCGCAAGATGATCACTGCCTTATCGGCTCCTGATAGTGTATGTTTGAGATTGGTCCTCTCTCGGGACCGGCCGACACTTGCGAGCAACGTTGGATTGGATTTTAGCAGTACCGAGCTGGCTCTGACCCTGAAGATAAAAGAGCCGAACTGAAGTCGATCACAGATGGTATTCATGTAAGCTAAACTGTACCGCGCAACGATGAGAAATGACCACAGTGCAACGGTTGTGTAGTAACGGCAAAACGGCTGGAGTGCCTAACCGAAAGAATATCTATGCAGTCTTCTGTCTTTCCTGTGTGATGTGATGCGTACCACCAACCAGGGGACTATTGTCAAGCCGCCAAGGCGTCAAGCAAGGCTTCTGATAACCCCCGCGGTAGAGCCAACTACGACCATAAAGGTACGTAAGGAGTGATAGGGTCGGTGGGATGTTGGTGTTCTAGAAATGTGGCTGCGACGCTTAAAGCTTCGAAATCTAGGTAGGGTTGCTTCGTCGAATTTGCGGACATGCATGGTGAAGCACATTCGGATGTGGTGGAGAGCAATGCTTCACACTTCACGATAACTAGTGCAGGGCGGCTCAAATCTCATGGTGGTGTGACGCGACGGTGCAGAGCATACGATCCTTGATAGCTGGACACTGGATACTTTTGAAAAGTGCTTCGCATGGATACGTGTTACTAGCCAGGGCGATGATGGCAACCGTTGCAAATGACTGAGGACAGCGCTGTGCGTAGTGGTGTTGAAGTGGTTCCAGATGACGAGAGCGGCGTGCATAGGTGTGGCTGGCTGTCTGCCCTCAGTGCGAGGGGTAGCATCCATCTCTTGCATGCAAGCAACCACTTTCTTGGAATCGCTGAAATGTGAAATCTTGGAAATTCAGAAGCCATTTGTCATGGGCGTATTTAGCAGTAACACAAACTTTGTAGAGTCCTGTAAAGACTGAGAATGTGCTGTGATTTTACACCCGGCATTCCATCCTCCTGTCCTTGAAACCTTCGGGTTTCTCGGCCGAGGAGGCGTAGGTCAAGCTCTAGGACTTCCTCTAAGACTTAGTGGTCTCGGGCTCTATCCGTAAATTGAGAAGGGAGCATATCGTAATTCTAGACCGAATGGAAGATGCTGGTGAGCCAAGTAAACAGGCTTGCACAGCAGATAAATTGTCTCCGAAGTTGTGAGTCCATAAATGATGTAAGTGGACGGGCGCAATTCAGCACGAGAGAGGGTCGAGTGGGGGGAATCAGCAAGGGCTGTCGACTGCATGGACCAAGACGGTTGAAGTTAGACAGCGCCTAACTAGTCTGTGTGACATGGCCGAAGAAGTCTGGTGGAAGAATGCATAGAAGCTCTGACAAGCCTAAACTGCTTCTGAGGCGCCGCCACGGTTGACCGCTAAGCAACTGGGTGATTAGCCTTGTCGTGACTAATTGGTCTCAGGATCAACCGCTAAGAGACATGTACCGCAACGTCCCAATCCGTGGTATTGCCGCCATTCGAGTTTCTCGCCATCATATTCATGGCGTGAGTTGGTTAATGGTCAGACAAACCGAGCAGTCGGATCAAATGTGTATGTTTCCGACATGGCTATGGTTGACCAGTTATCAGTGAGGGATGTCCTGATTGTCTCAAAGCATGGGGGTAATCAGCCCTGTTCATGTCACGGTTTGCCATGTGTTGTGCGCGGTTGTCTTGCGTGTGATCCTGCGGGGTGAGAGATTCGTTGGTTCCACTGCCTCTGTCCAGGGAGGTCTTGGGCTGCCAGGGCAATTGAAGATATGTGGTAAGGTGAAGTGGAAGGCGGCCAGCAAACGCGGAGGTAGGACTCGAGCGGAGACTCGTTTCGAGGTTCGACGTCGCCAACCCAGCAAAACTGCAAGAAAGCCTGGCTCTGGAGCCTCTGGATAATATCTTTCACGACGGCGTTGTTGCCAGATGAATGTTAGCATCTGTGTCGTGCTGTTGTAGGTAATAGGGCCCCTGTTCTTAACTGATTTGCACAATGAAATGCCGGCGCGGTTGGCCTTACAAGATCCACGGTTGCAAGCGAGCTAGAACCGAGGTGATTTCAAGATTGACTGACCCGTCTATCGTCTGTTGCTGCTGATGCTGAGGCTGCTCCTCCTCCTCCTCTGCCTCTCCACCGTAAGGAGGCAGCTACCTAGGTGGCTAACGCACCTAGTTACAGTAGCAGGATTAATTGTGATCCTTGGCAACCCCAGGCTGCTTGGCCCTTTTGCTTCTGAGAGGCGGGGAGATTTTGTTTTGTCACAGCGCGAGTGGTTAAGCTGTCGATAATGGATGCATGGGGAGTGGATGAGGTTGTCTTCAGTGGAGATGGAGATGGTTGAGACGAAGGAATGGGCATTTCTGATTGGGCCGTCACGTTGCAAAAGGACCTGACCTGACCACGGTCAAGGGTGCATACGGAGCCCCGGGAGTGGATCGCTTTAGCGCCTACGGTTGTGGATATGGAACTGCAACTGCAAATGCAAATGCAGCGGATGATTTTAAGGTGCACCCGGCGGCGGTTTTGTCACCCTTGTCGCTACATGGATCCAGGATGTCTGTATGCAAGTCTCCTTGTCTGGTGCATCCTGGCCTGTCTTGGCTCTTTTGTCGCTTGAGATAGGTACCTAGCTCGCACGCAATAAAGATCTTTTGTTTCCATTACGGATATGATAACGGATATCTTATCTTCCTCTCGTCAGGAACCATTTCGAACCTGCATCTGTCGATGCTATGCGATCGACAACTGCCAAGAGCTACAGTATCGTGCGTCCAGTACTGACTGTCTGGAGTCTGTAGTGACAACAACCAGTGACAGTGGGAGATGTTGACTTATCGCAGCCTCGTCGGTGACTCCGAGAGTGTCTGAGAGATAAGTATCTTACCTCCAGTCTACAGTCTGAACAGACTTGTACGACAGAAAGGTGAAAAAAAGCTTGGACAGATTGAATTTGAAGCCTCTTTTCCCCTGAGTTCTTCGAAATTTTCTTCTTCTTCTCCCATAGCGTCAAACTACTGGCGCACCAGACTATCTACGGTCTCAGTGTCAGTATGCAGGTTCCTTCTTGATCTTAGCCCCAAACCGACACTCTGCCAGCCCGTTGTGTCATGTATGATGAGCTATCTAGACTGGAAGCATAGACCTATACCGGAACAAAGCTCCTGACAGAGTTTACAAGACTGGATTGAGCCTCAGGTGTGCTTCGGCCGTATACCGTTGTCATGTCGGCTCCAGACGGTTTTTCATCTAGACGAGAGGATGCTACGTGACAAGCCACAAAGAGGAACAAAACTTGCCCAATTCTCCCACATCACCTGGGTTCCCTTGTAAATCTTGGATATTCACGCATCATCAATCTTAACTCATCTTTAGTTATTACCGGCGGCTTTTATGCTTTGAGGCTCTATTCCCTTTGCGCAATCGTCCCCGACTTGGCGCTCGCTGCACTCTTTGCCGAACTTGGCCTAGATTTTCAACCTGGTCGTGAGTGCTCCCTTGTCCGCGACGACGATTACAGTACAGAATAAGAGTTTCGTGAGTCCAATCTGCCCAAGATCCGAGAGTTGGGGGGGGGACTCGGGCGGAAGAGAGCGAGTGAGACCTTGCTCTACAAGGGACGGACTCGATGAACATGGGCTGGCCAAATCAGAACCCCCAGGCAATGTGGGAACGGCCAAGGGCAGTTATACCGGTGTACGAACAGCGCTAGGGGTGCCTCGCAGCGCTATACCGACGGCCACTAAACCGCTCATGGAGATCAAGCCGGGGGGGGCTTAACCCCCCGTAGGCCGCCGAACGATGGGAGGTTCTATCCACCCGACCAGACTTGGGGCGGGTGCTTGCTGGACTGGCTTACCCCAAAGACTTACAGGGTCTGCAGGCAAAGAATGAACCACTTTCCTGGGGCTAGAGATAGATACTTACGACTGCTCACATTCCATACGACAAACAAGGTATCTTAACCGTAACCAACTTGTTTGGTTGCAATTGCACCTACCATTTCGTACAGTAGCGAGTAGCCACGCCCACGCAATCTTCGATCCCGCCCCTCCCCTCCATCCTCCCGTCGTTGTGAGTGAAGTTTTCCTGGTTCCTCAGGTCGTCGTCTCTCCATATTTCTCTTCCTCTTCTCCAAACAACGACGTGCCCTACGTGTTATGAAGGAGGCCCGCGCTGCCGCTATCTACTGTAGACATACATACATCACCGCCTGCACCGGCCAAGACACACCGAGAGAGATTGAGATTGGACTGGGTCCGTTGAGACTGAAACCATTTTCTTATTGCCAGGGGAATCCCTTCTGTGGTTGTCACTGGTTAACCTATTCTGCTCCTCTAGTCTACCTCGGCCGAAATGGAGATGGCATCCAAGGATCCCCCGCTGATCATCGCAAAAAGACACGCTTGCTTGGGTTTGGGATGATGATGCCAACGCCAGAGCCAGGACCTACCAGAGACAGAGACGGAGGCAGAGGCAGAGCCACAGCAAAGACAAGCCAGAGCTAACGGTGGTGCCCCCATCATGGCATGGGAGTCGTCCATCCCCCATCCATCCCTCTCTCTCCACTCCCGTCTCTCATCAGACGTCCCGCTCTCTCGATCTTAAACGTGCCTATCTGCTGTAGGTACATCACTACGCTATTTCACGCTACCACTCCTTGTAATGAACTTCACCCACACCCCTCACTCTTCCTGCACCCCTCGAGTGCACTGCTCCCCATCATGATCCCTGCCGCGGCTTCAGGGTCTTGTTGCTGCTCTCAAGTACTGGGCGATACCCTCCTCGGTCTCTGAACACCCCTGGCCTCTTCTATCTGGCCTTCATCTTGCCTTATACCGTCCTAGAGCGCCACTTCCATATTCATACCCCGTTCCTGAAGACTTCATTCATACTTTAACATCGTGTTTCCACCGTTTCTAAGATCTCCCTGTTGTCTATACTCTTATGAGTTCCTCATATCCAAAGTCTTTAACTATACCACTACTGCACCACCAACTTCACGTCGACTCTTGTCAACATACACATTAATTTAACTCAACTTGGTTATATACCTTGGCCTCGACAACTCTCTTAGCACACTCATCCACCTCTTACACACTTCACCTTTTCAACTTCACGAACATGACAGCCGCCATGTCACAACCGACCGTCACGGTCAAGGATCCCTCTGCAGTACGAAAGCGCAGAAGACGTGCTCCTGCTGGTGGCGCTTCTGATGATTGTTTCTCTTGCTCCAAGAAGAACATCAAGTGTGACCGTAGAAGACCATACTGCTCTCAGTGTCTCGAGGTTGGCAGTGAATGCTCTGGTTATAAAACACAACTTACTTGGGGAGTTGGCGTGGCCAGTCGAGGCAAGCTTCGTGGCTTGTCTCTTCCCATTGCAAAAGCTCCCCCTGTTACTCGTGAACCTAGGAAACACTCGACTGCATCATCAAGAAGCTCTGCCATTGCTCGTTCAGGGACGGACGATGAAGTCAGCCGGATGCGCCAAGGCCCTATTGATATTCCTGCAGTGACACAAGTCGCTTCTGCACCTACAACACCGTTTGCCATGGCAGGATACGACTACCTCTCTATCCCCCATCCTGAGCATGCAGCCCCCATCCACCAAGGAAACTGGGGTTCGGTCAACTATTCTCCCGCTCAAGAAACAGCACACAATCTGCATCGATTCCCGGTGCCTCTTGTCACAGAAAACCTCTCATCTTCCATCGATCCCCTAACTCCCGATGTTGGCTACGTATCGCCCATGAGCCAGTCTTATACCAGAGACGACGTCTCCTATGTTCACAGCCCGTCCTACATGTACGACAGCTATACAACAGGCACTAGCTCTCCTGGCCCTCAAAGCCCCCCAGCATCCCTCTACGCCGAACACGCAAGGACCTTCGCCCCGACCTCATGCCCCAGTCTCGCCCATGCTCCTTCAGAAATGAGCTCCAGCCTTCACTCGCATACCGACACCTTTGACTCGCAAATGGGCAATAGGATGGTTCGGGATTGTGATTCATTCGGTAAGCTCAGATGGAACCAATGAATTCCTTGGTTCTAACTTTTGCAGGCGTGCCTGAAGTCGATACATATGGCGCCAGCTATAGCTCGATGCCGATCTCCTGGCAGTCTCCATCGATGCAAGATGAAGATGTCAAATCTCATCACTCGGACTTTGCTCCCTCGGGTTGGCCAACCGCTTCCGAAAATCATTCTGTTCATGTGAGCCAGGACCTCATCTCCAAGATGCCCTTTTTCATGGATTACTACGAGAATATCATGTGTCCCTCCATGGTCTTTATCGACGGGCCACACAACCCATTTCGAGACCATATTTTGCGACTAGCTGTAAACAGCCAGAGTTTGAGCCATGCAATTTGTGCTCTTGCATCCTGCAATCTCCGCATGAAGAGGAAACTGAGTCTCGGACGTGATACACGAGATCTTTCTGAGAAGTTGATGGCTGACAAACATGCCGCCGAAGCCATGGCAGACACTCAGCCCGACGACCTGTCCCTCGCCGAGGAATACCAACACCGTAACTTGGCTGTGCACCTATTAAACGAGCAACTCAACGACCGGACCAAAGCAATTCACGATTCGGTCCTTGCTACGATCCTCCTACTATGTCATTACCGCATGGTTGAGTCCGGTATCGCCAAATTCCATACCCAGTTTGCCGGTGTCAGCAAGATTCTTGCTCTTCGAACTCAGCATCTTGCAACATCTAGCAATTCGGCCTGGATGGAGGCTATTTTCAACTACTTTGACGCCATCTCTGCCAGCATCAACGAGCGCGAGTCTCAAGTGTATCCCGGTTTCAGTGGGGTGTCAGACTCTCAACTCTTGCCTGTTGGAGCCGAGAACCTGGTGGGGTGTGACCGCGAGCTCTTCAAGACCATTAGCAGACTCGGTCGCCTAAATCTATTGTCTCAGAATCGCTCCGTACGAAAAGCAGCTGCCGCATATGGAACTCAGGAAGTGCCTGAACGATCTCCGTCCTTGTCTTACATCTCTCCACTAGGTCACGCTCGGCGAGAATCTCTCACAGGGTTTAATGTGAACGATCAGTTAGGGGACATGAGTAGTGTCACTAGCCATGGCCTTGGTGATGGGCGATCAAACACGGGAATCCACGAGGACCGAACTGCGCCAACAAGTGCCCCGGCCGCGTCATACGAAGAAGGTCGCTCCTTGTTTTGGCATGAGTGGAAAGAAGCACGGCTGGCCCTGCAGAATTGGAACTTCGATGCTCCCAGGGTCAGCGCCTCACTTCCTGAGCCCTGTACACAGAGTCAACTACGAGACCTGGAATCACTCTCTGAGGCTTTCCGCTATGCCGCCCTGTTATACACGGAGCGACTAGTGAGCCCATCGTTACCTTCAGGGCACCAGAGTATCCAGAGCCTTGTCAGCCAGGTGGTCTATTACGCAACGAACCTGGACACAGGAAGTAGCGCCGAGAAGTTTCTACTCTGGCCCCTTTTCGTTGCGGGCTGCGAGTGCGTCAACGAATTACAGCAAAACATGGTGCGGTCCAAGTGTCGTGATATCATGTTCCGTTCTGGTTACATGAACAACTTGGCGGCTCTGGAGGTGCTGGAGAAGTTGTGGGCCCAAGATTGGGCGGGAGAAGAGCCGTTGATGTTGGGGACCAGGACCGGGGATCAACGCGGACCGTTCAACTGGACCAAATGCATCGGGGGACCCGGAGTGGAGGTGGAGTGGATCATGTTTTGATGTGCAGGGGTGTTCGGCGATTGACATGTGAAGGCGTTTGTGCTCGGACTGAGCTGGGGCTGGGCTGGGCTGAGATGATGAGATGGGAATCAGGGATTTGGATCAAGTTGCAAGGGGCTGTCATGAATTGCAGACAGGCATGCGTGGGTAGGGGTTGGTGAAGTTGGCCGGTCTTGTTAGCTTAGCCTAATGGTGAGTGAGTGTGTGTCATATTCGGATTCGGGACTACTGTGGGATTAAGTTTGGGAGTTTAGCTTGATGAAAAGGCTAGTATCATCATCTTTGTATTATGTAACGCAGGCAACGCAACACAACAGCATACGGATCGGTTACGTTAGAAAGGTAGCAAGGCGTTTCGGTTTAGCATATTAGGACAGACCTTCTGGAGTTGGGTACGTACTGAATATGGTCCCAAAGAGACCGAGATTAAAACGAACGTTCACCTGAAAAGTGTCAAACTACAACTTGTGCCAGTCAACGAACGATTAAAGGAGTACGTTAGGGAGTCGAGAGTGACCCTCACATCCAGGATATGCCGAGGGTGCTAGTGAAAGACGATGCAGGATTTGGCAGTTGCAAAGACGTTACAGGGCTGGGCTAGGTTGAATACAGCCTCTAATTTTCAGCCTCCTTTTTATTTTATTTCCAGCTAGCTTTTGCTATACCACGTAGTACCCCTAAAAGCGAAAGGTCAGAGTCTGTCTGGCTTGCAGCGGCGCCACCGCGGGTTGACTCCGCTGTCCCTGGCGGAGCCGGCCGAAGGTGAAGGGCTTTTACTGCATTTACTGCACGGATACTGCAGAAGAGCACAGCTGGACGAGGATTGATAAGGCGCGGTTAGATCGTTGATTGGTCGAGATTGAGACAAGACGAGACGTCAAAGTGCCCAACCCACTACCAGATAATTTTTTTGGCCGATTCAAGCCAGAGTTTGAAAGTGAGTGTGGGGATGGGAATGGGTTCAATGATCGACATTAGGGATGATTTACGGCAATGGAGTTGGGGATGGGTCCCTTGTCAGTTCAATTGCTTGAACTCTGTCAAGTCAAGTACCGGTACGGTAGTAGTTGTTGTGTAAACGACAGATGCATGGCGATATAGTTACGTATTCTACACCGGGATACCACCCTGCACCACGTTGCGCTGTCACTTGGAATGAGACATGCAACAGTATGATAATCTGTCAATGCAACTCCAAATGGAGATTGCAAGGCTGTTGCAATGCTTATTCCCACATCCAGGCACATGTATAGGTAGCCATAAGGACGTTTTTATTATCATCGAGAACTGAGACAGTCAAACGCAGAAACATATCCTAGTCAGCGATCTCCCTCCTCAACGTAACATCACAAGCAAAATCCAAAAAGCTAAAAGGATCCTCCCTTCTCTCCACATCCATTCGGCCTTGTCTCCTGGAGCTAGTAGGGGTGGACAAAACGCCACGACATGTAACAATCCTGCTGAGCCTTGCTGGTAGTGTACAAGGATCGGGGGGGATGGTTTCGGTGAGAACGGCGAACGATCAAGGGGCATAACAGAGACGGAGAAAAAAGGCATAGCTAATGCTGGTTTCAGGAGTGAAAACAGACATGGCCGAGGCTGGGGGGACGGGGGGTGGTGTGCATACAGGGCAGACTAAACCTGAGGCTGATGAGGTTTGTCATTCTGAGATTGATGCTATTCCCGACGAGGTAGGTCAAACACAATTGGGGTTGGGTTCCTTTGTGGTGATTAGGTAGGACGGGATAGGGTGGGATGGGGTGTAAGACATTAAAAGAATACATCTAGAAATGAGAAATGAAATATCAGGCAAGGGGAAGGGGTGGAAGTGCAAAACAGATGGAGATGGGCACGACCAACTACCCGACTAACGTGGAGTTGTCATGGGGTTAGATTCAACGTTACGCCCGCAATCACATGTACGTTATCAATCTGAGAATAGTTTCGATTTCCTATACCTCTTACTTGAAACTATGCACATACAGAATGATGCGGGCGAGCGTGGGTTGGCCGTGGGTGTATTGCAACGCTGGGGGAGTTTATGTTACGGCATCTTAATCAAAGTTGATAACCGCGTCTGCCGACCAGAGCTTCGGGTCTCCTCCTCGAGGCCCGCCTGCTTGGCACCTAGGGTGCAACTACCGGCTCAGCGAGACGTGGGTAGTCGTAGTCGTGCGTCGTAGCAGTGTCATGGAGTTATTCGTCAGGAAGTGGCTGTGATGGAGGAGGCTGCTCAGCGATGGGTTTCTCGTCATCATCATCCTCGCCATCTTGGATCCAGTCCATCATGTCAGGGGACTCATCGCTTTCCTTTGTCTCAGGTGTATGTGTATTCTCAGTCTCAAAAAACAAAGGGGGCTGTGGTCGACTTGGCTCGAGGAGCTGTACCTCGCTTGCTCGGTCATAATGCTGCTCGGCGAATTGCTCTGGGCCAAGTCAGGCTCTCTCCTCTGTAATATCCCCTGAAGGCTCTACTCACCACTGATTGTCCAGTAGGTTTCCTCTGGTTGGTCCTCGAAGAGCTCCTTAGAACATCGTAGTCCGTCTTTGATCACGACAAGATCCCAAAGACGCAAGCTCCTCAGCTGGTCTATCCTCCTCATAGCCTTGCTTCGATCCCATCTCCTCGCGACCGTTACATCGTACAGCATAAGGCCATACTCATACGTCCACTCTGCCACCCACTGGATCTCCTCAAGCTTCATGGCGCGGGCACTGTCGCGGAACGCGTTGTCAAGGCACTGGCGGTTCTGCAATACGATGCTCAACATGGTCTGTTGCTCAGGGGGGTAGTCCAGGGGGACTGCGCGTCGGAGATCTGTGTATTTGCAGCATCGCTGGGCGAGCTCCGTGTTGAATTCACGTTTGTGGCAGTCCTCACAGAGCCAGAGGTAACTAGTGACGACGAGGACTCTTTGACGTGACGCGGGGCAAAGCTCTTTGCAACCTTGAGTGCATCCGACCTTGAAGAGGAGCTTGTGCAGGCACTGCTCGTACCGAATGATGGCGACACCGCAAGGCATATCGTTACTCAGTGTCACTCGCTATTCAGTCATATATGTGGTATAGTCAGGGGGAAGAGGAAAGGATATGGTAACGAGAGCTTCACGTTGTTTAAGTAGGTTTGAAGAAGCGCCGTACAGTTTGGGTGGTTACAAAAGCGTTGAAAGTACCGCCTGCGACTTGGGCTACACCAAACGTCCTTGGCGGGCAGTTAAGGTGTTGAATCGGTTGTCGTCGTTGAGGGCAGGCTCGTTTGGAAGTAGCTTTAGAGCAACGCACTGCCTCTGAAGTCATCACCACCACGTATTTTCCCCTATTTGCCAGTGCCTCAACATTATGGCTTGCCTGTGTGTGATGTTTCATGATATTATGTGGGAGCTGTCGAACTCTCACGCGCATTTGGCCGTGATAGGGGCGAGTGACAGCGAATGAGCACTCTGTCTTGACAAAGAGGCGGCAAAAGCCATTGTTGCCTAGAAGTTAAACGCATCTGTCACCATGTTAACCGAGTCCTTAAAGCATAGAGACATCGTCGTACAGTAAACTTTGATTCCCATTTGGTTCCTATGGCTCGATATGGTGATTCCGATACGAGGGTATTCATGAAACACAAAAAAACATTCCGAAATGCCAATCTAGGTAGAATACACCATATTGAATGAAATTCACACCTCAACACCATGCCACAAGCGCCGAGATATTCGGTGCGATGCCCAAGCACACACGGCCGTAAAATAAACTCAAACCAAATCTCGCACCCCTTTGGCCCCTTCTACCATATCATGTCATTACCCCAGATTACCTCGCCCTGTTTCCCAGCCTTCCCCTCCCCTTCCTTCTAAGACCCCGCATGCGATGCGAGCGTCAGTTCAGGGAAATACCGCGAAAGCTTCCTAGGGTTATGCACATCTGCCCTCGCTGGCTCTTCGGTATCCGAGATTTGATCGTAATCGTTTGAACTTTGGCCTTGGTTGCCATCCAGCAGCTGGACAGATCGTCTCTTAACTTTGATGTTTCCCTGCGCTGGGGCTGGTTTGTTGCCTTGTTCACTTGGAGGGGTTGCCTGTGCGGGCGGAGGCGGTGCTTGTGGTTGAGGCACGGGTATCGACTCACACACCGGGGCTACCTTTCTGGTTTGACGGCACACATCGGGACTGAGGCTCCTGGGTGGGCCAAAGTTGAGAGTGCCTGTCATCATCTTGCGGTAGCCCTCAAGCTCCTGTTGCTGCCGATCAACTCCCGCAGGACTAGCAACGTCACTTCGGTTCTTCTCGTTTGATGTAAGTCCCTTGGCCTGGACAAATGCACTAGAGCGAACGTGGTGAGGATCACGCTCGTAGTACTTGTCGATTATCGGATGCACCATAACGGTCTGTCTGTGGATTGTCAAGATGGAATTTGTTGGTACGTTGACCCAATTCTCTGCTTCAAGTCAGCCCCTCCCCGTCAATACCAAGAGCATTTTGCATACCTCTCTCAAACGTCAGGGGCTCGCTTGCAACAAGTACAATGTCAGCGCCCCGATCCTTGCGTTCCATCTGATATTGCTTGTCACTTGCAGATTGTGTTCGTGTTGTCCATTGGGTTCCGGAAGAATAGTACAAGCTCGCCGCCTCATCCTTGGAACTGCTGATGTATCGAGTGCAGATCACGCTATGACCATCGGTGACAGCAAAGTTTAGCAAGCTTCTAGTATCGACATCCTCATTCTGCAGTATGCTTTCGGGGATCGCATCGGTCATCTCGTTGATTTGCGCGATCGTGCGCTTCATAGCCTCTCGAAGAATAGTCGGACCAAAGCCAGTTTCGGGGCAAGCGCTTGGGTCGTGGCCAAGTCGCTCAAGAGTATCGAGGAAGAGGGCAAATGCCCACTCGCTATCCGTTCCGCCTTTGACGCCCAAATACCACTTGTCAGCAAGACGCTCGCCCAGGCGACGCTTGATGTATTTCCATCCACCCAGACCGCCATTGTGCATCCACATTAGACTACCGTGTGTGAAAGGGTGGCAGTTGTCTTCGCTCAGGGAACCTTCGGTCGTGGCACGAACATGGCCAAAGATTAGGCGGGAGGCGGTCTTTGAAGCGATTCGCTGCAGATTGGTGCAATTCCAGGCGGGAATGGTCGAGGTGAAAAGGCAAGGCGCTGACCCAAGCTTAGGGTCTGTGTAGAAGCCTATGCCAAAGCCATCTGCGTTGTTCTGACCTCGTCTCGTATCCTGTAGATGGTTATATGTGTCAGTTATGATATGACGTTCCTTTGATTGTCGGTCAAAGAAATTGACTGAGGTTGACCCACGAGACGCAACCGAGAATCAAATGATTGTTTAAGAATAGAATGAGTAGGATCAAGAATCAGCTTTGATAGAAGAATCTCGTCACTCCCTTTGTAGACCTGAAAGAGTTACGGGTGTCAGTGTCGTGTTCTGCGTGCGACCAAGAAGCCGGCTTCGGAGGTATAGATAAGGGATCTTGATTATAGGGGACTCACCAGAAAACGGCACATGGTTTGACCTTGTGCGCAAAGAAATCAATCTGGCCCGGAGAAAAGAAATAACAGATAGGTCAAGAGGGAGGACAGGTGCGAGAAAGAATAATAAGAGAGAGGTGCAGGAACAAAAATGTCTGGAGAAAAATAAGGGATTGGGTATTACGGAGACGGGAGGACAGTGATTGTGAGAGAGTGATTATGGTGAGGGATGACACCATTGGCCTTGGAACTCTCAAGGGTTGCGTTGCTTCTTCCAGTGGATGCCAGGAGTGGCTATCGGTGAACGGGCCATCGGCTTTGGCGGGAGACAAGGTAAAAGACGAGGCTGAGAGGGAGGTGGGGAGCGACCAATGGGAATGTGTGGAAATAGGGGCACTTTAAAAGGATTAAAGGATTTGAGGATTTGACTGACAGGACCAACGTGACATGGCTACGATACTGCATGAAAGCCATTGGTGCTGATGAGTTGTCATATGCGGTGATAGGTATCACGCATATGTAAGGAATGTACCCAAAATACATGTTTTTATAGACCTGCAGTAATCACCAATGGCATCATTGACGAGACTGTTTCTATCCTTGCATATGAGTTCAAAATTCCGGGGAATGGCCCGCTGGTAGTGGAGAATATCACGGCTCTCGTCAGTTGAACTGCGTCCAAGTCCCGTTCAAAGCGTGACTCAACAACTCGATTATTTATTGCCCGTTTTCGCTTCAACTCTCGTTATGACTCAATTGCTGCTCGTCACGTCAACGACCCCCTGCGAAGCCGTGATTCATGACTTGTCTCGGTTTAAAATGATCATTCAAGAGATATCATATTCAGGGGGAAAAAGAAAACACAGTCCTGCAGCCACCGCCAAAAGCGGGAGTCGCCACATCCGCATCGTTGACCCTTGCAGCTTAGGCACCTAGAGAGCTTTGAGCCACAGTTGACGTCGGCTACTCACCTAGTTGCACTGACGTCTTCTCCAACTGTGGCGCTGCTAGGAACGGCCATTTTACGCGAGAACATCGCCCATTTACACGCTCCGCGGTTTCGCGACCGCGTCTTTGGCCTATGACATTGGCATGGTCCACTCTCGTCTCGCTTCAACCCCATCCCAGCCCGGCCTTTTGGCTCCTCTGGCAACCAAACTAATTCTGCAATTGGAGTCTCTTCTTTCCACCATATTCAATTTTCGACATGTTCTGATCTGTGTCTCTGCAAGAATTCCTCTCGTCAACCCGTGAACTGTGACCTCTTGGCCAGCATATATCGTCAGACTCGACTCCCCAGCTCAGCCCAGCCCAGCCTCTCGCGGCTTCAACAGGGCAATCGTTGCCTGCCATGTCCTCCGATGGCCCAGATGCTCTTCCAACGCCTGCATCATCGTCACGACCAAAAGGGACGCCCTCGATAACGCCTCGCCGCTTCAATCGCTTCTGGCAACCAAGACAGTTTCAGACTCAGCCGTTGCCAAAGTTTAGAACTGCTCTTGGGAGCTTGGACGAGTCTGATACTAACCAGCAGCCCATTTCCCCCCAATCTCTTTTTCATAGTGATCCTATTCTACCTTCTTCTCCAAGTGATAGATTCCAGGATGAATCACGGAAGAGGAAGCTTCAGGCCGAGGCTTCGGGTGATGAGGCTGTCTTCAAGAGGCCAACATTGAACTTGGATGATATGCCACCACTTCGGTTCAGTGCCACCACAACTACATCTACCTCAAGCAACACACTTCCCGGCTATGATAATGAAATCCAAATGTCAGAAAATCAAATTAGTCTGGAGAGTCTTGATAGCTATAGAAGAGCTACCCTGGTAAGTTTGGCTTGGTCTGAAATTGCTCACGCGATCTCCTCTACTTACACCACATCAGAGCAATTTCTTCAAGACCAGCCGTGGAGTTGCTCGAACTCCTAAAAAGTCACCATTTCTCGTTAATACACCCAGCATCACCGAGGAACCTCAACCTGATAACGTATGTTACTATCTCCAGGGTCCTTGGAGTCACTGACATCATCACTAGGAGCTAGCCAACTACGCACCTAGACCAATCCGAAAATTCGGCGATAGGGGCGTTGCATCACAATTACTCAACCGTGAGCATGGACTTGGATATTCAACCGGCCAGACATATCTTCACACTCCAGCATGCGACCCTCGAACCGAGACTGCAAGGTTTCACAGCCGCTGCATCGATTCTTATGAATGTCTAACTCCTAGTGGCGGCCGCACCATCCCCTTCTGCCTTACAAGCACTCACAATGCCCCCGTGACGGCTGTCGGTGATGAAGAAGGTTGTGTTAGGTTCTTCGACACTTCTCCAAACGATGATCCCAACGAGGAAAAGGACTTGGGCGTTCACTCTGTTCATGACAATGCCATCTGGGATATGGACTTTTCCCAAGATGATATGCGTCTTGCGACTACAGCTGGTGACGCAGCTCTGGTCATGGATGTTACGACCAAGTCTATTGCTGCCAGACTCGCAGATGGCCATTATAACTCGACTCGACAGATTGCTTGGCAGAAAGGCCAATCCACTGGCAACGTATTGACAACATCAGACAAGGCTGGTCGAATTCGACTCTGGGATTTGAGGTGCCCTCATTCTCATGTGAGAAGTTTCTCAACAATCAGTAGCAGCGAGACAGGTCGTCGAACCGTTGCTGTTCGAGATGAGACCATCAGACCATTCCAGGCCTCGACCGTGAACACTCTTGACAACACCCATGAGCGTACTGCCCATGGTAAGACCTCTCCTGCTTCTGTTACTGCAATCCAATGGCTTCCCGCTGGTCGTGAACATCTTTTACTCTCCGCTTCTGAGGCTGAAGCTGTTGTCAAGCTCTGGGATCTTCGGTATATCAACCGTCGTCACCAAGAAAAGAGCACGCCTCTCTCAGCTACCGCTGTGCCCTCCAACCACGCCTGGCGTTCGTATGGTATCACCTCTCTGTCTCTCAGCAGTGATGCCGCCCGTATGTACGCAGTGTGCAAAGATAATACCATCTACGCTTACTCCATGGCTCATCTCATGCTTGGTCACGCTCCTGAGCTCAAAGACCTAGCCACCAAGAGGAGACCCATCGAAGCCCAAGGCCTAGGACCTCTTTATGGCTTCAAGCATGACTCTTTCGCAGCACGAACATTTTTTGTCAAGTGCAGAATAAGACCCAAGGGCCTCTCCCACTCATCCGACCTCCTTGCAGTGGGTAGCTCTGAGTCTTCGGTCGTGCTCTTCCCCACAGACGAGCGATATCTTCGATCTGCTTGTGCCCAGCGTGCTCACCTCCTTGATCCACCTGGATCTGCACCTACACCCTCACGCTCGTTCTCATCTACCGCAGGCGCTGAACCCACCTCATCCACAATCCCCATCTTCCGCAATGGCACAGCTCTTGTCCATGGCCATCAACGCGAAGTTTCAAACGTCAGCTGGAGTTACGATGGCAAATTAGTCAGCGCGTCTGACGATTCTATCGTACGTCAGTGGCAGGAGGATGAAGGCCGGGCTCGGTACTTGAGACAAATCGGAGATTTTGGTGGTGAGCGATACATGGCGGGCTGGGCTGATGTGGGTAGTGACTGGGATGATGAAGATGATGAGTAACGAGTTGATAGCATGTTGCAGTAGCGCACGGCGTTTCTTTGATATTATACGATACCCTTCAGCCAATATGGGCGTTTCAAACATGTATGTTAGTCAGCAGAGCCTTCAACAGAGACTCAAGCACGCAAGCGGGTTCATAAAGGTCATTTACAGATGGCATTCACGAGGAATGACGGTTTAAAAGATAGCATCAACGGATTGGAATTACAGTATAATCTTGTTCAAGGATGTGTCGTTTAGGTATTTGTGACGTAAACTAGCTACCTCTGAATCTAGTGTCGTAATCGTTTCTTTCTAGAACGCTGAAAGGCCGTGAACGGGTATCGAGTACAATCGTGTGCGTGTGCTCTAGGTATAAAAATGCAACCGACTCCAGGTATAAACGTGTTTGCCCCCAATGAGGGCTATCCTGAATCCTTCAACTCCTTAAAACGCCAAACAAAATGCAATCGCTGTATGAAACAACTTTTCCTCTCATGCTTCGATAATCATTACTTCGCGGCCACGCCTAGCAGAGCACAATGCTCCCAGCAGAATAACACCAACGGTCAATACTATCAACCAGTTGAAGAGGCTCATACTATCAAGCTTCTTGGACGCAACTTGAAGACAATCTTTCAGCTCGTGCTCGGTCGTGTTTCTTCTGGCGGGCGGGCGCATTGGTCGCGGCAAGGTCTTGTCAAATCTCACAGACTTGGAAAACGCTGGGCAGAGTTCAATGGCTGCAGCATCATCCTTGGAGAGACCAGGATGGCCGATCGGGAGCTTATTCCCACTCTCTGGCTCCACTGTCGATGCGGTTGCACTGTAGTTCCAGATCTTCCAGACTAATTTAGTGCCGCTTGGTGCAAGCTTTGTAGATCGCTGGATTCTGTCTCTTGCGATAGAAACACTATCCCTGAGACGAGAACGAAACGGGTGCAGTTGATCGACCAAGTCAAGTAGTGACGAGGTTGCACTGCCGCCACTTTCTTTGCGCGCTGGGTCATCACAGACCATGTCGAGCTGCTGAACCAAAAGTGTCATGTTGTCGAAAATGCAAATCGACTCTTGAACGATATCCTGCTTCTCGCGTGCTGTGAGTTGACCCTCCATGCTAGCGAGTCGTCGCTTAAATTCCCGTTTCAAATCTTCCCCGTCCTCAGGAGTCTGGAAGTGGAAAAATCGGAGAGGCATCGTGTGAGTCGCATGGCAGTGGAAGTCGTCTACTGGGATCTCTTCGTCGGGCAGGCCACTTGCACGCTTAGTTGGCCTTGATCTCTCTTCACAGGGGAGACGGTTCGGCTGAACTGGCGAAGGTAACCGGTCCCAAAAATCGTCTCCAGCTGATTCGAGTGTAGCTCTGATAAAACGGCCACCAGCAAAGAGCGCCATGAACAAGATATAGGAATAAGCCATCAGCACATGAGGCCTATGTTGGACAGTTCTTTTGATGTGCTGTATGAATTCCCCCAATCGACCATTTTCTTCGACAAGCCGTAACTGCTCTTCAACAGTATCGGTGGACCACCCTGCCAAATTGGCAATGTCGGCCTTGAGACGATCCGAACGTATTAATCCTGGAAGATACATTTGTTGGAGTATCGATTGCATCCTGCTGCAGCTCGACAGCTCGTGAAGATCGGAAGCTGGGAATGCAGTTTCTGCTGAGTTTGGTGGAGTTTCCGGCTCACAGGTCTCGTCATCCTCCCCGGGCAAATCTACAGGCAAGCCCGACTCGAGGATGTCACGCCACACCGTCTCAAAGGCCACATAAATAGGTGTAATGTGGAGTAGGCCAGTGATATAAGCAGAAGAATCGGTAGCAAGAGGAGGCAACGCAAGCGGTAGCCGGGCGATAATAAGTTTGTTAAGCTTTGCGTGCACCGATCTGGTAGCGATGGCGACAGACTCAGCTAAGGAGAGGTCATGTTGGCGGTGTTGAGGTTCGGTTTGTGGTTGCGGTTGAGAGTCGGACGCAGGTTGAGGCAGAGGATGTTGTGAGACGTCGGCTTGAAGCGAAGCCATCTCCGTTGGAGTTGACTGGGTTGCTTGGCCACTCTCAGGCCTGGACTTCAAGTAGCCGGTAGGACTGGTTTTATTTGCAGGTTGAGCTTTAGGTTATTGATGTGCGACGAAGACAGTAGTACCAGTACTTGATTGTCAAGAAAAGTTGAGGTAGGTAGGGACAGCAAATATTCCAAATGAAGAGTGAGGAAGACAAGATGATGAGGACTAGGGCCGAACCGGAAATCGGTCAGTTCAGGTTAGGCAAAGTGAATGTAGGGTTATGAAGGAGGAGGAGTCTGGCCTGGGTCGAGATGGAAGAGGACCCTGCAAATGGAGATGAAGGAGGCAACATGAACGATATTACAAGCGGAGCAGGAGCAGGTATGATGCCATGCCTTCCTCAGAAGATTTATTTTTATGACAAGGGGACGGGATGATTCAGAGCCTCTAAAATTCGAGTGTCAAGCAGTGCCTATTCACCGTCCCCCATGACTCTGAAAAGCTGCCTCTAAGTGCTAAAGCCATCATCCACTGTGAGCTGCTTATCAAGCCACACATCGATTCACGCATGGAGAATCAAATCAAGCATGATGCAAAACGCCGCAATCCTCTGATTCCCGCCAACGCCACATCAGGAACAAGGGCACTGTAGATCCCCCTCATGACAAGGGCCCATGATACGGAGTGCTACTGAAAAAAGAAGCTCCCCCACTTGGAGACGTCAAGTCATGATCGGGATTTTGGTGTGTCATCGGTAATGGACCCGCTGGAAACAGGGATCTAACGCCAAAACGCTCCGGAGCTCTGGGTCGAGCAGGGAAGAATGTTTGACGGAGCTGCTCCGGGCCAGGACAAGCATTCTATCGTTTGAGCATAGAGGAAACGAGAATCAAGGCAGATGAGATTTACCAAAGATCTAGTCGATATGAGTTTTGATTACAGTAATCAGAGTCTTTCAGCTTCGAAGAAGCAAATACGTCCACGTATACTATTACGAGTACTGCTGAGCTGTCAAGTATTGCAAAAGTAAAGAATCACCTAGACGAGAACATCAGCCATCACCAGACATGATACGATTTTCCACAGCTTCCATATCTAAGTGACATCCTTTACAAAATGCAGTACAATTGGCCATCTCACCCTAGGACCCGGCTGCCTCAAACCCCTCCCCGATCCGAACCCTGGTCCCGAGGCGCATGGTCCCGCCCAAACTTTCGATTCGATCTTCACAGATCATCGTAGATGGCCCAAGATCGAGAGTATAACTGAGAAGTTCAGGGTCTATCGGGTCCAGAACCACAGGACCCTCAAGACCCTGCGCGATCAAGGTATATTTCCTGCAATTTTCTAGATCGGGAAATCTAATATTCTAATTTGAGTCCTTAACTCCTTATCTCCATGACTGAACTGTTCATCTAGCCGTATCTTGCGGTTGAAACGCCTTGCATCCTGTGCATAACTTGTCCCTGCTGTCCCGTAACTTGCTGTTGAAAGCAACCCAAACGCCTCAAAATTCCGTAAGCTCATACATGTCGTTATCTTCATGACCCGTACACTTAAACTCCCACCGATCTCTCCAAGTCCTCGTCCCTTTTGGGTTCCTCCCCATCGTCGCTCTCTCGGCTGACCACAATAAATGAAACAAAAACAACTGCAGCACCAACCCAATAGGTAAAACTCGAATATTGCTGATACTGCAAGATCTCGCCAATCAAAGACAAGGGTATTGTTAGAGATAGGCCAACTGTCACCACAAGGGGTGTCGTCATGAGCAGAGCGAGAGCCCACGAAATATCGCTAATGAAGGATGACACCGCATTGAACTAATCGTGTGTTAGTTTTCTGATACTTTGGCGGAACCACAGAAACTCACAATAATGATGCCCCAAAGTGTGCTACTAGGTGGGAGTTCAAACTGGTCACGGTTAGCTCATAGTCACATCACGTCTCGGAACAAAACTCACCGGTTCCAAGCCTGTCCAATGCAAGATGAAGAAAATGGGCCAAAGGAGAACCACGTTGAAGACACCAACAAGTCCGAAGAACAGCTGCATATCGACCTTGTCCTCGTTCGGGACCTTGCGCTTCATTACGGTCACATAAAGACCATAAATCACGGCACTCAGAAGCGCCATCGAATCTCCAACCGCGATTTGCGTAGGTGACTTGTGCGGGAACGACCCTCTATCCTCATCGCTTTTGCCCGACAAATCCACAGTCGAGATAAGAATCACTCCTGCTAGGGAAGCCCCTACACCCAAGATCTTGGCTGTTGAGAACCGCTCGATTCCGAATAGGGAGCAGAAGATAAGAGTCCAGACACTACTCGTGGATGTCAGGATCGTAACGCTCGCGACGCTTGTGTATTCGAGGCAAGCTGACGCAAAGTAGTTCGCTGAGAACCATAGCATGCAGAACTCGAAGCTCAAAACGGCAGTCTCTTTAAACGTCAGCTTCTCTTCGGAGGTTGCGGTTTCGGTGCTTCCGTATCCTTGCGATATCAAGCGCTCGGTTGCCTGTTCGTCCTCGGATTGATAGAGTGACTTCGTATTTATTTTGCCATGCTTGTAATCAGACCATAACTGCGTCGCATCATGTCGCATTCCACCGATTCCATGCTTCCGTAGGTATTTGAAGAACTTGGGTATTAAGGAGATGGCGAATATCGAGGTGTTGAGGTAAACGATGAAGAAAGGCTTGTTGTAGGTTTGATCAGAGAACATGTACTACAGACAAATGTTAGCTTGAACATGAAGGCTACCGTTTTGATGCTCGTACACTGGCGATGAAGTTGTATAATGTCCATAGGAACACCGTCAGCAATAACAGCGCAAAGCCAAGGGTTCTTCTCGCAACACCGCCCAAGCCCAGTTTCGCCCTCAACCCAGCTGGTGATCTTGCTCTCGATTCTAGTAGCGGGCTCGAAGGTACTGCCACATCGTTCTCATCTTGTACATGCTGTCGCTCTTGCGAAAGCGATCCTTCATCTGATAAAGTCGACATAGCCGGTGCCATCTCTTATCTCCAATGCGAAATCAGATTCCCCGGAAGCGCGCAACTGTGCGCGTCTCGGCCCGAGTCGCGATAAGCGAAGATGTTGGTGATGTCAGCGCAAGGCGACCACTGCGACTTTGAGAGTAACTCGATGGCTGAGTTGAAATGTGGGAGGGGGATAATATTAATATGGTCGCGGATGTCGGACGGTTATTGATTTCAGGGTCTTGAGCACGCAATTAATCGAAGCGGGGATCTTGGTGACACTTTGGGGTAATCATTCGCAAGTTTAAGATAAGGGTTCTATTTTGGAGCCGGTATCGGGGGCGGTTTATTCCCACCAGTAAAACCCATTCTGATGTCACTTATACCAACATCACATAGAGTTGACTCCAAGTCAGATCTTTTTTAGTCTTTTAATTTTATATGATGGCTTGGATAACGATATCAAACTAGTGCATACAAGATACTGGCCTCCAAGAGAGTGTTTCCTGACATGCTCAAGATATTCCGAACTGGTGAACGCAAATAGGGTAGCATTTGTGTACAAAATTGAGCATCGATAAATACGGATGCGAAAGGTTTGACGGCCTACCAATTTCTTCAATAAACCAAGAGGACAAAGCTCTTTGCTACTAACGGCAGTGAGATATATAGGGAATGCGGCGTGTTTGTGAAGGAATATATAGGGTAATTTGAAAGGAACCAGCAACAGTACTAGCAATAGGTAGATATATTGGCCAAGTTCGAAGACCAATGATTAGAATCAGATTTAAAACATATAATTAGGTGATCTTAAACTCAATTATTTGTTATATTTTCATTCGAGTATCCTCCTTACTTATTTGAAGGTGTTGATAGGGTGGTGATATAGCAAACACCAAGGATAACTCGACATAACCTGACGGATATATATCATTTCTCCTTCTTTCATCTCGGAAGGGCCAATCAAGAAGCCTCCTCTTAGACTTCAAACTCGATGTTTGCTATGAAACTGCATGTATCCGTTATGCTTGCTCAAATACATCCAAGCTCCCGGTTGATTTTCTCGGGATACCCAGATCGATTCACTGGCCTCCTGGTCATTTCTAAACACTGTCAAGCTGCGCCGACTCCAAGTCACCCAATCAAAGTTCAATCTCCTGATATACCTATGCATGTAGTTCGGTTTACTGCATCACTTCTGCCTATTTCTTTGACTCATCCTTGAACTTTGTTGATTTGCGTTTAAACGGTCGCACGAGTTAAAAGAGCAGCCACCGCCTGCTCCTCAAGCATCATGTCCCGCAGGAGACCAAGAAAGCGCAAAAACCCCAATGCAATGGTAAATAATAAAGAAACCCCGACGGAGAAGGAAATTTCAACCTCGAACCGAGACCGGCCTCATATCACACGCAGCGTGCCTCGTCGTCTTTCTCAATCGAACAGAGACAAGCGAACCTCGACGCTCTGTGTGTTGAAAGGAGACGAGATCCTAAGCTTTCCCGTCAACGAAGATCGTATGAACAGAATATGTCCTCCGTGGCGCCAATTCAAACTTCTGGGTGGACGCAAAAGGTTGGCCGACACCAATGGCATGGACTTCGAGAATGAGAGGGCTAAGGACGCTCTCCGAATAGTCTTGGACATTGTCCACGGCAAGGAGGTGGTGGACTATGAAAACTCCAGCCCTCACCTTCTGTTCTACATCCTTGAAGTTCATGCCTGGTTGGGATATCCGAAAGCCACTTACAGCAGTGGTATGGACCCAAAAATGGTCGGTACTCAAGGAGCAAAATTCTCTCCATTTTTTCACAGGGACACCATCTCAAGGTGTATCTTTGACATGGCAAGAAAGGCTAAGTACTTGTACCGGGTGAAAGACTGGCTACTTCTGGCTCTTGTCGCCGAAAAGCTAAGACTTCACGACGCTATGCAATTAGTCCTCGACAACTTATGCCTTTTCTGCAGAGCTAATAAGAGGGAGTTGCTTGAGGAGGCAAGGGATTGCATCAAGGATAGGGACTGGGCCAGGATACAGGACCTTAGACTAATTGGTAAGTGGTATTCTTTCTTTTGTATATTGGATGTTGAGCTGATTGTGCAACAGATAAGGCCTTGTTGGAAAAGCGCGAGTTTTATGTCGAGAGAATTTTCAAGGGGCTACGTCTTCTTTCCCACCAACTCCTCTATTTTGATGGAGGCATTCTTCTCAACGAAAAGATCTTCAATACCTATCAAGACTATAAAGTTGCGGCATGTTCGTATTGCCGATCGCTTTCGTCTGACGAGTTTCATCGGGAACTCATTTCAGCGCATCTATGGCCGCTGTGCGCTGACACTTACAAAGAGCGCGTCATCGATCTCCTTCACGTAATCAGGGACATGGAAGAAAGGACTCTTGTTGGAAGACACTGCAACCAGTTAACCCATCTTTACGATCACCTACGACGGATGTGTACCGAACAGGAGCGTTAGGGAGATAAGGATTGGTTGATAAACTGGGTGATAAAATGCCCAGGGCGAAATGGTAAGGCCGGGAGCAAAAGATCGAATTGACGAATAGCCATAAATTGGAGTTGCTAGTTCGTAACTTTTGCTAATTGATGGGTCATTAAGGCCAGCTTATGACGAGAACACCATGGTCTGGGGTTCCATGCCCTTGCCTTCAGCCAAAACTCCCGCCTTTCTCAAGATGGAAACCGTGTTCTGAACAACCTCAGCCCGAACACCCTCAGTCTTGTTAGGGAATAGGACAGTCTTGAGCCACTCTCGGGCATCAGGTTCTGTGTATCCGAGGCTGCTTGAGATGTACGCGACGGCTTCCTCTTGATTGTCATTGAAGTGCTTGATACCCTGATCCAGCTTTCCAAAAAGGTCTTTGACACGGGCGTCTAGACCATTCTGGGTGAGCTTCGTAGAAGCAACGATCTTCCAGCTGCTCCAGGGAGTGTAGATCTCGCCAACGCGACGAATCTCACCAGAGTCGTAGAACTTCTTGGAGGTGAAATGCTCCCACATGAAGAAGTCGGCCTCGCCGCTGTTGACGGCATTTCGGAGATTCTCAAAGTTGTTGAGAACAACTGTATCGGAAAAGGGCTTCTCTGCAGCGCCGGGGGTCAACCAGCCTTGCTGATCGGCCAGGACGAAGCCCATCACGTAACTTCCTGAGCCAATGCGTGACACACCGATCTTGCCGCCCTTGAGGGAGTCAACAGAGGTGATATCAGGGCGCTTTGCACCAGTAGAGATAGCCCAGCCTGTGTATATTAGTGACTATACCATCATGATGGCGAAGAAGACTTACAAAGAGGTGTCTCGACATATGTGCCAACGAGACGATATCCGCCATCATCCTCAACGCCCTCCTTGCCTAGACCCGCAATCCAGCCCTCGGTCAAACCAACAGCTACATCAATCTCACCAGCTCGAATAGCAGTGACCATGTGGCCGGTGCCTGAAGGGAAGGGAATAAGCTCCGCAACGAGACCGAAGTGCTTCTGAGCAAAATAGAGGGGAGTTGAGAAGTGCTCTGGCACGTAGCCAATACGAAGAGAAGAAGACATGACTGGTATATTTGATCTCCGAGTTTGAAGAGCCTAAGTTGACCGTAATAGACTATTGTTTTTCGGGTGACGTTGATTCTTAAAAAGAGACAGACCGGATCCGGAGAGACGGATGGCACGGATGCGGGGTTTGATATACGGCCCCGCAACGGCAGTTGACGGTCCTGCGAAATAGAGTTTCTATGCATCACGGCATCTGCCATTATTCGAGCGGCATAATTCATGATACCTTCCGATGGAATATCGATATCCATTTTAGATGTGACGCTTACAACTTCGTTGGGCCCCTGACTATTCTTGGTGCTTGTCTGTAATGACTTGGTGCATAAGAAAGAGCATTAAAATCAGTGCACAATACGGAGCCAATTCCGTCTCGGAAACAAATTGTGTAACAAGAAGAATCCGATATAATACGCGTACCAGCACGGTCCAGGCCTACCTAAGCCACGTAACAAAAACAGCCCTACAGAGGCTCAGCGACGAAGAACAAGGGGTTGTCGATGGCTTTCTAACCCCTGAAATCTCTGAAGCTGCCAGCCAAGACGCTAAATCCGGGGGGATCTGATACTTGAAATAGCCTAGTCAAATTTCCAGTTAGCTCAGCCTCCCTTGATTATCCTGACGTATCTTCTCAAATTCTCTTTCTTTTAAAGCCAATCTCAGCCATCTTTGGCCTCTTCCAGGCCGGATGGCATTGTTTTGAGTCGTTCCTTGACCTTTCCTATCAATATGGCACCTCAGTACCATCCCATTTCTAGCGACGACGTGGAGTTGGAGTCTCATCTGGATGTGCCTCTGCTTGATCTCGAACCGCTAGAAGATGATGCAGTAAGCGATAGCGGGAGCCTACATTCTCATTCAGAACCGATTCCGAGTTACCGATTCTCGCGATGGGGCGTTCACTCACCGAAAAGAATTGTCATTTTGATCGCTGTCATCAAATTTGCCGTTGTTTTGAGCGGGATGTTGTTGCTTTTGCCGACTGTGCGCTTGATTGAGGACATGTTTTGCCATATACACTACCAGGATACCTCTACGGACATCATTGATGAGATGAAGTGCAAGGTTGATGAGGTGCAATCTCAGCTTGGATACTTGTATGGCTGGAACAGTCTCATCACCTCTATCGTTGGTGAGTGGTCCCCCAGACGGATGACTTGCCCAATGTTCAGTGTCTAATATTTCCCAGGTCTTGTCGTAGCCTTTCCTTATGGCATGATGTCCGACAAGATTGGCCGTAAACCCACTGTGATGTTGGCATGGTCTGGCATTGCCGTTTGCTTTCTTTTTGCTCCCTTCAGCATGAAGGCGTTTCAAGGCGAGCTCCGGGAAAAGCCCTATCTTTTGATCGTGGGAGGTTTCTTTCAGATATTCGGCGGTGGCATTCCGGTAATGTTCTCTACCCTCTATTCGATCGCAGCCGATGTCAGTTCAGAGGAAGACAAGTAAGTGGACAGAATACCGTCCTCTACGGGCATATGCTAATATCACTTCCAGAGCCAAGCATTTCTTGTGGCTTACGTTTGGTGCGACTTTGGGAGGTATTTCAGGGCCTATTATTGCAGGCATCCTGATGAACAAGTATGGGCCCTGGGTTCCCGTCTACTTGGTCTTTGCCACTGTTCCCATCATCATAGGCATCCTCTGCTTGCTTCCTGAAACCTTGACCATCAACCTCAAGCACCAGAAAGCTCAGGTGGGCAAAAGCGCTCCAACCACGTTCAAGGGGCATATTTCACATGCTATCAAAGATCTCAAGCATTCCGTTAGCATGCTCAAGGACCCGAGTGTTCTCATGATCATGGTGACATTCTTCGTGACGAATGCACGGTTTACGGCATACACAACAACCCTGGGCCAATATATCAGCAAGCATTTCAAATGGAAGATGGCTGAAGTGAGCTTGATTCTGTCTCCTTTGGGAATCCTAAACCTCATCATCCTCGCCGGGTTGCCCAAGGTATCGGAGATTCTGGTGTCCCCTCGATTTCGAATGTCAGCATTTGGCAAGGATTTATTCTTGACGCGAATCTCGACCGGAATACTCACCTTTGCGGCATTTTGGCAAGGTATCAGCCATAATGCTGTCATGTTCCTTTTTGGCCTCTTCATTGGGACGTTTGGCGCGGCGGACAGCCCTCTGGCTCGCGCAACAGTCACACACTACGTGCTGCCTGAGTATACTGCTCGACTGTATGCCTTGATAGGTATGATTGAGGTGATAGGGTCATTTATTGGAGGACCAGTCTTGGCTTGGTTCTTTGACCAGGGACTGAAGCGAAAAGGGATCTGGATTGGATTGCCTTGGTTTTACATCTCGTTCCTCTGTTCTCTGTCTTGGATTGCGCTTTTCTTCGTTAAGCCACCGAAGAAGCGCTCAAGAGAAGATCCAACAGACAGCGATGGCTACGAAGAAGATGATTACATGCCCGATGATCCATTGCGACTTCAGTAGTTGAAGGTTGGAGGAGCGGCAAGCAACAATCCCAACATTGACTGGATATGCCAGATTTAAGAAACCTGTTCATCTACTATCTAAACTGAAAGATACCCAAATAGAACGCTTTTATTTGTTACTGCCATATAATACTTCGTTTTGCTGTAGTTTGTGAGGAATAACACTCTTCCGATATACGGTTAGATAAGATACCCAGGAGTAGTTGCGATATGCCTATCAGTTACCTTCCGAATAAGGCCATGCCAAGGGACTTTTGTAAGTCGGCCAGCAAATGATTAAATGCCAGCCGAACTCGCAAAGGAGATCGTCCCAACAAGGATTTTGATCCGTCTCCTCATTTTAACGGACTCTATTCATCCGAGATGCTCATTATTTTGTGGCGTGCTGACCGATGCTGCCAAAATCGCGTCTCAAATGCGGCACGACCTTTCGCTACCTAGGTATACATAGTAGGAATGTTAGCTTGGCCAAGTTACAAAATTGCATCAAAGTCGCTCTAGATTATGTGTAGTGGTTGCAGAGTAACCATAATTGCGTGCGACTTATAGGATCCGTGCAATTGGAGCTGATGCATGCATGAGCAGGGTACTACCACGCTATCGGGTCCACGGGTATAAGGTCTTGGGGACGTCAAACTCCATTTATATCCCCCTTGGCTTGCAACATTCTGCTTCCCAAGAGGCCAAGAAACACCTAAGCTTGGTCTTTTTCTTGACTGCGGGCTTTTGGTGATAGTCGTAGCCGCCATGGACGGCTACAACTCCACGGCCTGTGGCGATAGCCTCTTTGGGCCCAGCGTTTGGACCAAGGGCTGTCGCGGTGGATTTGATTTCACCTGTGAGCACACCACGGAACTTGGAGTAGGCAATTGACTAACTGTGTCTCAGTATCGTTCCAAGAGAGTATCCTCAGCATCCTCCCATCGGCTATTTTCCTTGCACTTGCCGGCCCACGAGCCTTCTACCTCTTTAGGAGTCCAGACAAGACCAAGCGTCACGCGACATATACACCAAAGCTGGTAAGAATACTCTTTGTTGTCTCTCTTTGATTATTTTGGGCTGAAGGGAATACTCAGATCACTTCCGCTCTATATGCTACTTTACAGGTGGTTTTGTTGGCTTTGGTTCCATCCGCCAAGAAGCTCAATACTCGCTTCTCACTAGCTGCGGCCATTCTCAATCTCGCAGCAGCTTTCGCCATTCTTTTGTTGGCTCACGTCGAACATGTCAAGTCTGTCCGACCATCCTTCATCCTCACTGCATATTTGTTTGTCTCGCTTCTGTTCGACGTCGCGCGGCTTCGCACAGAATGGCTCATGTCACTGAACATCGCGTATGCCGCAACTCTTTCAACCTCGACAATCTTCAAGTTGGCCTTGCTTGTACTGGAAACAGTTGAGAAACGCAGGATATTGATATCAACTGAAAAGCCAATTTCAAAAGAGAGCACAAGTGGTCCCTTTAGCCGTGGGTTCTTTGTTTGGTTGAACTCACTGCTCATCTCAGGCTGGGCTACTGTTCTGACAAACAACGATCTGCCCACAATCTACGAGAAGCTATCGTCGGAGAAGCTCGCAGTTCGTTTCGGAAAATCCTGGAAGAAAGGTATGATATCAGTACGACAAAGCCAACACTTCTAATGCCGGACTGCAGCCACTTCGAAGAGCAAGAAGCCTTCTCTATTTCTGACAACCGTGACCGTTTTGAGATGGGAGCTTCTTGGTATAATACCACCCCGCGTTGGCATGATCGCCTTGAGCATCTCTCAGCCCTTCCTTGTCAGCAACGCATTACGATTCCTCACGATGCCCGAGTCTGACTCGACAATGAACTTGGGTTATGGCTTGATAGGCGCATTCGCCTTCGTTTTTATCGGCTCTGCGGTATGATGACAATATACGACGGAAACACCACAAGCTGACATTATATAGCTACTCACAGCTTGGTATGAGCACCTGACATTCAGAGCTGGTGCTATGGTTCGGGGTGGCCTTATGACCATGGTTTACGGGAAGATTTTCCAACTTCCTACCGACGACCTCGGCGAGTCTTCAGCTGTCACGCTCATGGGTAATGACGTGGAAACCCTGATTGAAAAACTTCACATGCTCTTGGTTGAATCATGGGCGAACACTCTCACAGTTGGCATCGCTATGTACCTCCTGGCAGCACAGCTCGGCGCTGTTTGTGTTGCTCCCATTGTCACAGCAATCAGTGAGTATCTCTGTCTTTTGGTCCAATAAATTCTAACCGTGTAGTCTCCCTCCTCCTTACGGGTTCTATTGGCAAGATGATGGTCGCTCGCCAGATCAAATATCAGAAGGCCACTCAGGACCGCATTAATCTTACTTCTGAGGTTCTCGGCTCAATGAAACCAGTCAAGATGCTTGGACTGTCGAAAAGATTCAGCAGCCTCATTTCTCAGAAACGAGATGAAGAGATCAAAGCCAGTAAACATTACCGCGTGATCAATGTCTACCTGAATTGTATCAGTAAGTAGTTCTGGTCTAGAAGATATTCTTTTGCTCACCCTTTTAGCCAACTGCAATGTTGGAATGACTGAAGCGATCACTTTTGGCGCATATGCCCTTGCAGCAAAGTTCGGAAACGGTGAACCATTCTCTGCGGCCCAAGCTATCACCGCATTGTCTATCTTGGGTGTCATGATGGATCCTCTATCGCATCTTCTTGGAAGCATTCCGGGATCTTTCTCGGTCTTTGGATGCTTCAGAAGGATGGAGGATTTCCTCAATTTGGAAGAGAGAATTGACCGCCGCCAAGTTAATGGCCGCTTCAAAAATACCTCTCGGTCATCTTGGGAGAGCTCACAGCCCTTCCAAGAAACCATCGAGGCGACTCCGTTGAAAGCCATCCCGGTTGGAGCTGATGGAACCCGAATAGTCATAGAGGATGGCAACTTTCACTGGGGCGAGAAGGCTGTTCTTCAAGATATCAACACAACTTTCCCGAGTCACAAGAATGGAACTCTTACCATGCTTGTCGGTCCCGTTGGTTCCGGTAAATCGAGTCTGCTGAAGGCTATTCTGGGCGAAACTACGTCTTCCATGGGTAATGTGTTTCTGAACACATCAGATATCGCATTTTGCGACCAGACCCCCTGGGTTATGAATGCGACAATCCGTGCCAATATCATCGCAGAGTCCAAGGGATACGACAGTGCCTGGTTTGAGACAGTCATCAATGCCTGCGACCTGACCACCGACTTGGGACGGCTTCCTGAAGGAGACCTTACCCAGGTTGGCGAGCAAGGAGTCAAGTTGAGCGGTGGACAGAAGCAACGAATTGCTATAGCTCGTGCTCTATACTCCAGGAAGCCTGTGGCCATATTTGATGATGTGTTTAGTGGACTCGACAAGGTGACTGAGCAGATCATCTTTACTCGCGTCTTTGGAAAGGATGGCCTTCTCCGAAAGAACGGCACTACTGTTATTTTGGCTACACATGCAGGTAAGTTGTTACTGGTGAATCATGCTTCAGTCTTTTGACATCCTTTTAGTCAATAGGCTCCCCGAGTCTGACTTTGTTGTCGTCCTTGAAAGGGGCGGGAGACTTGTTGAGCAGGGAACTTACCATGAGCTGCGATCCGGAAATGGCTACATCCACGATCTTGACATTTCGAGCCACGACGATCACGACGACCAACCTTCTGCCGAGGCCAAACCTGGAGAGGAAAGCGACAAGACCGACAACAAAGACGCGGTTGAAGATGAACCGACCGAAGTGCCGAGCGATCGAAGCGTGTTTATGTACTACTTTAAAGCTAATGGAATACACAACATGCTCACCCAGATACTCCTTATCGCCAGTGCAGGGGTTATCACATCCTTTCGATGTAAGTTTTCTATTCAAAAAGTCTACACACTTCTAACATTTGTCAGATGTTTGGGTGACTTGGTGGGGTGATGGGAAAGGTCGTGACAGCAGAGATATTGGCTACTGGCTCAGCATATACACCGTCCTATCTGCTTTCGAGGGCATTCTTATTACGCTTGCCATTGCGTGGGTGAAGCTAACTGTGAAAAATGATACCTTTGCTAACAAGAACTCAGGATGTTCCTTTTGGTTTGTGCACCCGTTAGTGGAAAACTGCTTCATTCACGACTCTTGAACGCCGCTATGAGCGCACCTCTATCTTTCCTTCACAACAGTGCGGCGGGATCTCTGATCAACAGATTCAGTCAAGATTTGCGCCACGTTGACATTATTCTCCCTATGGCGTTTTCCATCTTCCTC
Source organism: Fusarium mangiferae (assembly GCF_900044065.1). NCBI lineage: Eukaryota > Fungi > Ascomycota > Sordariomycetes > Hypocreales > Nectriaceae > Fusarium > Fusarium mangiferae. Next base: position 2,793,406 of record NW_024573922.1, read on the forward strand.
TTTGGTGAGATATATCTATACATCGTGGTTGATGTAAGCTAATATCCATTATAGAGGTTGCTGCATGCTTCGGTGCTGCTGGTCTTGCTATGGCAGCTGTCAGCTGGTTTGCCATCTCGATTCCATTTGTTATCGTTGTGCTTGCCCTCATCCAGCGTTTCTACGTCCGAACATCCAAACAACTCCGCCTTCTGGAGTAAGATAAGCATGCTCTTGGCTGGTTGAAACGTGCTGACTCACAGTCTAGAATCGAACACAAGGCGCCGCTGTTCTCACATTTCCTTGAGACTATCGACGGACTCGCCACAATTCGAGCCTTTGGTTGGATTCAGCCGTATACTGACAAGGCACTGAGTCGAATTGATGATGCCCAGAAACCAGCTTATCTTCTCAACTGTATTCAACGATGGCTGACTCTGGTTCTCGATATGGTGGTAGCATTCTTGACGGTAATTCTTGTTGTTTTTGCTGTAACCCTCCGCGAGAAGATTGACCCCTCGCTATTGGGTATCGCACTGGTCAACATGATGCGGCTTGGCACCAACATGAAGGGCATAATTTTGAATTGGTCCCTCCTGGAGACATCACTTGGCGCTATTGCGCGCATTCGCATGTTCTGTTCTTCTGCGCCAAACGAACAAAAGTCAACCGAAGACAATGATCCAGGGGAATTGTGGCCGAGACAAGGCAGTCTTGAAGTCAAGAATCTGGATGTTCAATATCAGTAAGTGGCATCTAAACCAACAAATGCTTTGTCCAATGTGCTGACTCTGTAGGCAAACAACTGAACCTGTGCTGCGTGGGCTTTCGTTTAGCATCAGACCCGGACAAAAGCTTGGTCTTTGCGGTCGAAGTGGAAGTGGGAAGAGTTCTTTCGTCCAAGCCCTTCTTCGCATGGCAGAGATCGTCAATGGCCAGATCACGCTTGATGGGCAAGATATTTCGACGGTACCTAGATATCTGATCCGCCAGCGTTTAAGCTGTTTGACGCAAGATCCATTTGTCTTTGGCGATACCATGCGAACCAATCTTGACCCATGCAATACGGCGTCAGATGATGAGATCAAAAGCGCCCTCGAGCGAGTTGGTATCTGGTCTGTCATCGAAGCCAAGATCGGCGACAACAAGGATCCCCTTGATGAGAAGATGGACGAGAACTTTCTGTCTCATGGTCAGCGCCAGCTTTTCTGTCTTGCAAGAGCGTTGTTGAAGAGAAGTTCACTGCTCATTCTTGATGAGCCGACAAGCAGGTAAGTCATATCATCAAACTTGAACTTTTATTGCTTCTGACACCGTTTGCAGCGTCGATACACAAACAGACGCAAGGATGCAAGAGGTCATCCGTACCGAGTTCTCTGACTGTACGATTATCATGATCGCTCATCGTATTGATACACTGCTCGACTTTGACAAAGTTGCTGTATTGGACAAGGGTTCTTTGGTTGAATTTGGAGCTCCTCAGGAGTTGTTGAAAGACGAGGCTGGTGTATTTGCCAGATTGTACCGGGCGAATAAGGGGAGGAAGACTGGGGGGCAGTGAGTGTGTGACGCGTTTGGGGCCGGATTGTTTTTCACGTAGCACTTCAGTCGTGATTCAGAACCTGCTGCTGTGCTCAATAATGCTTCGCATCGGTGGTCCTACTGGTTGAAGACGAACGATATAACTGAATATCTGTCATAGACATGCACCGGGGAATCACGACCTCTAGTGAAAAGAAAAGAAGAGCAGTATAAGTTCATTCTCTCCCACCCATTCTACCCTTCACTCTTCTATCGCACTATCAATTCAATCTCTCAACTACGATCACTAAGCCGAGTATAAAAATGTGCCAAGGGGTCATCTTTTGGGCACGGTGCCCTGTCTGCCGTATTCGACACGAAGTCTCGCGAGCGTACCGCCCCATGTGCGAAGAAGCTGAGAACACAGACCTATGTACCTACGGCGCTTGTGTTTTGGGCGTCGACTGGGTATTCCGACAAATCAGTTCAACTGGATGGGGCTGGGATCGATATTGCAGAGAGTGTAGGCCTCGGCGTAGACGCATCTCACGTCTGAATAGGAGGCTCGACAGAACTGGAAGAGGGGTGAGGGTCCATAGAGTCATCTATGCGCCACCTGGTTTGAGTAGGCAGAGTAACGAGGATCTGTATTTGAGGCTGGAAGAGCAGTGAGATACTATCCGGTCGGCAGGATAGAGTGGCTTGTTCCAGACAGGGTTGATCAGGGGCTAGTTTGGATAGTGGCAACTGGACAACATCTCCAGAATATGACATGTCTGTTGCAAATTTCAATTCACAAATTAGACAGATGATGGCGTTGTTCTAGGCTTACGCGGTATCATCACGATATGTTCCGGTATTATTAGTTCTTTACGTTCTTTTCGTGATAGATCACAGGGCGTCTCATATTCCTGTTCCTACGTTGTCACTGTTCTTTGTCTATACAATCGGTTGTGAGTCACGGGCACCTCGTAACAGATGCGAACAAAGGATTTATTCGCATTATGAGACAGAAATGTTCGGTTGGCTTTAGAACATTCACTCTCTTGGACTACTGAATACGAGGCTGCTCCCTCTCCCGTCAGTGACTGTTGCTACTGCTATATATTCATCTTCAAAGACACAATCCTTCCAACCACTTTCACAAAACTGCAGACCGCAATCAACAATTGACCAAGAAACGACCTGAGACCTTTTATCAAAAGTTCATCAATTCTTTTCATTATCCAACAATCATGTGCGTAATCGAGATCTGGTGTCGCAAGTGCACCGTCTGCCAACACGTCGATGAGGTCGAATACTCCAACCATAAGGATGGCTGTGGATCCTGCACTGTAGTTCGCACTACTTTGCCTGAGCAGTCTCTCCAAGGTGCAAACGAGAACTACCGTTGCCGAGGCTGTCGATCCAGACAGGCTTATGAGAGCCATCAACTCAACAAACAAATCATGGAGACTCGCGAGGGCAACAAGTATGGGTATACAAGGTAAGCAAGTTTCCTAATAGAAAACAAGGTAGGAAAGTAGATCATGTGCTCATATTGCCTTTTGGTGTATCATCACGGACATAGTATCACTCCAATACAGTATCACAAGTTGCCTTTGAACACTGCTAATTCCTCCATCGTGCAGTGACTGAGAATAACTCTAGAGATTTCCAGTGACTTACAGGCCAAATTCAATCCTGATTAACTGTCTCCAAATGCAAACAGACTCATCATGGCCGCGCGTCAAGGCCATTTGTTCTCTGAACGACCTCCCCATCTCGTCTCTTTTCCAACCTTATAAATACCTCTTCATCTCCTATATCCTTTTCCTCTCTCATAGATAACCCATACCCCCAAATTCTATTTTCTATAGATTTTATCAACCTGTCTATCCCTCGCGAGATCTCTCCTTTGGATCTTCCAACCTATCTACTTATACACCAACATGTGCCAAACGCTCGTCTTGTACAGAACCTGCGCGCACTGCGATGGTCAATTTCGCCTCTAGGAGACGGCGAAGTTGCTCCCAGATTGCGACGGCTGCGGCATCTTTGGACGAGGTGCTTGCAACGACGGTGTTACTCTGGCGCTAGAGCCTCATGCTGATGACCCTTTTCGCACGTTTGTCTGCGATGACTGCGGGTTTTATAGACGGCGTCACCAAGCAATGCTCTGGTTCTCGCGCATGAGGCTGTGGCCTTAGATGAGGAGTTTCTGTGAAACGGACAACTCTGGAGTTTCAATGGTTAGCTTCCAATCTATTTGTGTGGAAGACTCTCGACCAAGCAATATTTTCATATGCGAATATCTCAACATTCAGGGAGTAACAAGATAAGGGCTGTGCCCGAGAGCATCTCAAACCTGATTCCCCCAATTAAATACAAACTAATTGGAGGCCTGTAATAGTCTTGCACCTACATAAGGTAAGACAAGGCAACTCACAAGATTCTCATATGCTGGTAGCTGACCGTCTACTCCATTCAGGGGCTCTTCATCTTCATTAAAAAATGTAAAGAGCACATGAATTTGATCAATAACGTATGTTTTAGGATGAAATGATCCAGCTGTCGTATCAAGACCGAGGTTCTTACTGTCACTTAAGAGAATGGTTGGGGCTGTCAACTCAACTGGCCGGACTGGTCATGGATAGAGGCCATACGAAATAGAACACTACCATAGAAATAGAGCCCCTTTTACCGAGGTTTCTAATGTTTTTTTTTCCAGAGTGAACCACGATCAACAATTCCTGAGCATATGTTCATTCTGCTTAGTATGTATCTCCTTACACGAAACGAGCCATATACGATATAGTCGCACACAATGTGACCATGTATGTCAGGGTCAAATGTAGTCTACTCTTTGAAACTACCATAGACCTTTATAACTATTGTCACTTCCGTAATCCAATGAGAAAACAATGGCCCAAATTAGCAATGAGATATTTCATCCTTGCACCTTTTTTCAAGGTGGTTTCGAGTTATACAACCAGTCAACCTGGTCATTTCCTATCAATTGCCTCATCTTTCTGGGAGCTATTGAATCCAAGACAACAGCTATTGTACGGCTCTTGTTTTTTTTTACTTTTATCAAATTGCTGACGGTATTTTATGAACCAACTTTATCTGCCACATCTCGTCCGAGAGTAATATACTAGTTCATGTAGTAAAATTAGTCAAAGATTGTGTCGATAACAATGTGAAGTGAGCCTGCTCAAAATCTGCCCTCGAAGTATTGCATGAACTATATCACGCTCTACCTAGGCAGCATGCGATGTCACGCCAGAGAAAGGTCAAAAATGCAATAATTCATAAGTTCTATGATATTTCCAACAATTGTATGATGGCAATGCTATTCAGAACGCGGATCAACGCCTTCAATGATTAATATACAGCTGGCAACTTGCCAATCATGAAGCAACTCCCTAGCAGCAATGTTTACCCCCTTCCGTCCGCGTAGTTTTCCTTCTCTTACTCCTCATGGCTGCCCCGCATTATCGTAACATATAAGAGAGATCCGGCAGATCTCGAAGAATATTGGCGACGATCTCGTCGTCTTGAAAGGACTCAACGACTGTTTTTGGTCGCGGAGGCACAGGTAGTGATACCGGCCGGGGCTTTTTAGGAGATGCCATGTGTTTGAATGTGTCAACTGGAGTCCGAACTTGTAGCTGTTGGCTTGCAAACATCTCATCTTCCTTCGGCCTAACTGGCTTGTTGGAATCATCGAGCAAACCTAAGCCCCACGAATCCCAATCATTGACCTTGTTTGCTTGATCGACTGGTGTTTTGGCCTTGTTTGATATCAGGTTTGCGGATGCAAGACTTGCCAAGGGTGACCGAGGTGTTCCCAAATCAAGTGTTGTGGATCTTGAATGATTGGGGATCAAGCTCTTCACAGGGGAAGTGGTCAAATCGACAGTAGTCGACCGAGAGTGGCTCGAAGCTATGCCTTGCAGCGCTGAAATGTTCCAGGGATCAGTGGGCGATTGAGCGTGGCTAAAAGAGCTTTGAGGAGGCAAAGGCAGAGCATCCGTAGAAGGTGGGCCGTTGGTCACTATTTCGGCTTGCGGTGCACTCTGGACTATGTCATCCAACGGACTTTGAGCTGTAATTGAGGGCTGACTGGTATTGTCTTTGATGTCATTCGAGCTGGAATCCACAATCGCATCCATGGAAGTAAACCCGCCGTTAGTTTCGGCTGTGGGCGATGAAACCATGTCGCCCCAATCATCATCATCATCATCGTCATCTTCGCCCCAGCCTGCGTTTGTTGGAGGTTGTGCTAGAGGGGATGTCGGTGCTTGCGATACTGATACCGGCCGTTTTGTTGACAGAAACGAAGGAGGATTGAGTGGAGACTGTGGTTCCGAGATCGTAGGTGATGCTGGGAAATTTAAAGGTTGCGTTATAGAGATAGGCCGGTTTGTAGGTTTTAATGGTATAGGCTTGATAGGAGAAGGAGGCTCCTCGGTGATACATGGTCTTGGAGGAGATGCCAAAGGAGACGCTTTTGTCTTTGACACGGGGGATGTTTTCGTGGCATCAACGGGCGACGTTTCAACAGATGACCTTGGCTCACTCGTGGTCGAAGTACGAGGCGCAGAAGAGGCTGCAGCAACAGTTGGCGAAGGAATGGGGTTGCTACCCCATCCAAATGCTGCAGCTGTAGGCGATGCGATAGTCCCTTTGGAAGCTGCTGAAGCATGTCTCGAATGATTCTTTCTCGCCAAAAGTTCAGAGATTGAGATCTCAGTGGATGGCGCCGATGAATCCCAGTTGAAGATCTTTGCACCAGCGGCGCCACCTCTTCGGCCGAGAACAACACGGCCCGTGATCGAGTCTTCCTCCATCCATCGCCTAACAATTCTGATTGCCTGTTCACGCACCTGGGAGGTTCCCCAACCAACGCGAACATAGTTCTCGTCGTCTCCCAAGTTGTGCTTCCGTATCGAACCAGGTCTCGACATAAGATACCATGCTTTGCGCTCCGAGATGGAAGTGAAGCTATCGTCGATAATGACATCGGGAATCGGCTCCGGGGATGAGAAGCTCGTTTCGACTGACGGTAAGATACTATCAAGCTTTGTCATGTCAATTACGAATGGTTCCGGCGGTGCTTTTGGCGGAGCCGGTGCTGGCTCTTTGGGTGTCTCGTCATGGCTCGCCGTGTCAGTCGTTGTTGCAGCTGGCTGTTCTTTGTCAATTTCAACTTCAGATTGTTTAGCCTCGTCTTGCTGTGCCTCCTTCATTGGTGATTCGAAATCCGACCATGAGTCTGAGTCTGTCTGCCCTTGGTCTTCGTCCTTGGGTGACTCTGCAATTCCATTCTCCACCACATTCTCGTCTTGATCTAGGGTTTCGTCAGACACGATCTCAACTTTCGCGTCTGGCTCGGATTGAAGTTTCGATTTTTCTTCCACTTCCTCTTCTGGTCGAATTTCAAGTTTCTCATTCGGCTCCTCCTTCAATTCCCCGTCCACCTCGACCTTCACCTGTAAATCATCTTCAATCCCATCTGGTTCGTCGATTTTCATGTCAACCGTGACATCCTGCACCGACGCACTGTCCGACACCTTCCGCATGGATGGATCAATAGGCGAAGCACTATGGCTGCTTTTTATCATATCATCGTACATCTCCACCAACTCAGAAACCTTATTGGAAGATTGTCGCAAAGCAGGCGGTCTTGTTCCACGCTGCAAAGCCGGTCTAGGTACTTCACTCGGTGACTCCGGTCCACCTTCATCTTCGGTCGGTAAAGGACTTAAGCTCCTATTCGAGAGCGCTGGGTCTGGTTGCTGCCAGATATCTGCTGCGTTCTCTTTAAGTGACCGCGCAGGTGATGGTGTCCTCGTCGCAATACGCCCTAAAATCGGTCGCAGTCCTTCGCCGAGACTGATGGCTGAATCTCCGTTATCCTCCTTTCGTAATCGTGCCGTATTAAACGTTGGCGAGTGTCCCCATGGATCCGGGGTCGGCGATGGTAACCTCGAACCAGATGGACTACCCCCTATAGGGCGCAAGCCAGGACTTCTGCCCCAGCGTGGGCTACTGTCTTTACCCGCCTCGGCCCATCCACCCCATGCATCATCATCTTCGTTCCATGGCGTATGAGCAGGCGAAACGCGCTGTGAACTGCCCGAGTGGTCTGCAGTGAAGTGCGCATGTGGCGGCGGCGCGGGGAGGTCTATCTTCGGTGGCTCGTCGTTGGTCCAAGGGGAACCCCAGGGATCCTCCATGCTGGGCGAGCGCACATGTCGCGCTGCCGATGACAGGAGAATAGAAAGAGAGGAGTAATTCGAGCGAGTGATGTTATGATGATCGACTTATCATTGCGCGCGGTCGAAGGAATGTGCTGAGGTAGCTCAGAAGCTTAGAGTTCCAAGGCGCAAGAGGCAAGCTTTCGTAATCGTCTTCAAGATAGAGGCAATGGAAAAGATGGTTCAATGATTGAGCGCCACGAACCGAATGTATACAGATACGGTTTGACTCGTGGCTTAGAAATCGGCACGAGGCGCTGAGCTTAACGAGATGTAGAATAAATCGTCGAGTTGTTTTGGTTTGGAGGAATGAGGAACAGTTCCAGAAACACGTCCACTATTTTTCGTGGATCCTGAATCTTCAGGGGCGCGCGGTCCCCCCAGGTCTCTAATTTGGCCCCGCAAGCTTCCGTCATCACCACCAGGAGCTCAGACAGAAATGAGACTCTTATTGCTTTGAATTCCCAAAACAGTCACTAGCTTTAACACAATGCAGTAATTGTTGCTAGATTGGTAATTTATTCACCAACTCGAATAGTATGAGGGTATCTACTCCATGTCTATCGCATGCAATGTCAGATACCTCGACATCGTCCTGATGCTTTGCTGTAAAATTGTACATCAACCTCCTTTTTTCCATCCCGATCAATTCCATGAAGCAATCCCAAGCAGACCTGTCACTCCGACGCTAATATTCAGCCAAAAATTATCATGTCGTTCCGATTCTCCCGGTCAATACTCATGAGGCAATCTCATGTCCACTCTTCAGCGCCCACTCCTTGGAGCGTCCTTTACCGATCTTCTCTGCCACCAACTCCACGGTATTCTTCACCTCAGTGCGAGACACATCGTCCCGAAATTGGTGGTAGAGAAAGTCGATGATTCCAACCTTGGATAAAGCTTTGTTGCTCAAAATAGCTCTCTTCACGTCATCAAGTAGCTCAGACTTGACGAGTTTTGTTGGTTCACCACCGGTGTTGTTGTTACTGCCTGCCAAAGCTGAAAACGCATTGGCAGGCGTAGGAGGAGGGGGCATCTTGCTGCTACCATCAGAGGCCGCTGTAGTCTTCGTAGGCTTGAGCGTCTTGTTCTTGACTTCAGGTTCCCAATATTCCGCTGAGAATGGATCAATGCCCCAGGTCTGCTGAAGTCCGTCTGGAAATATGTCAGTAGATGCTCATTCCAATCAGGTCCAATTGCGACTTACCATGCATGAACTCCATTCTGTGGTCGTAGATAACCTGATTCGCCACGGTGCTTCCGTTCTCAAAACAGATCCCGGTGCTGTCTGGCTCAATGGTGTTTGCAAAGATTCGTCGAGATAAACCAGCATCTTCCGAATCGTCGAGAAACTCATCCATATCGTCTTCGTCGTCCATCTCCTCTTCATCATCGTCAACATCGAGATCCTCCCCTTCCTCTTCTTCCTGCCACTCGGCTTCCGAATCATAGTCGTAGTCAAGAGGCAGTCGTCTTGCTGTTGGCGTTCGGGCCAGCTGGCTCATGTTGAGCCTTCCAAGTACGAATGGCTTGAAGGTCACAGTTCCATAGTAAGGGGGGCGCACGTCTTGTGAAAACGAAACCACCTTCATGGGTACCTTGGAAAGCTTCTGACGGGTGTCTCGCATGATCTTGTCAACATGTTCAGGACCTGCGTTTTCTGCCTTTTCTGTCTCTCTGAAGACTTGCTCCATAATGTGCTTAACTGGATGATGGAGTACGCCTCGTTTTGGAGGCTTGCTAGGCAAAGAAAAGAGCCGAGCTGGGTCGAACCGAGAAGGGTCCAATTCTCCAGCTCGTTGACCGTCGATGCATTCATCCAGGATCTTAGATTTAACCTCGCGTGTTTCGCTGTCCATCTCAGGCCCAACATGGGCAATTCGTGTGTTATCCTTAATGAAAAAAGGCTTAAATATTTTCTCGTATTCGGTCTTTGGTAGGTTGCTCGCAGGTTTTGCTGGGCTAGGGTCTCCTGGCGTGGCATTTTTAGGTTGAGTAATGTCGACGGTCTTCTTAGGAGTGCTCGGAACCTTGAAGAAGGAGCCGAGTGTTCGTTGCTGCCGAGCCTTCTTTTCCTCTTCCTCTTCCTTTCGCTTCTTCTCGTCGTCCTTGCGTTTCTTTTCCTCTTCCTTTTGACGTCGTTTCTCGTCACGCTCTTTAGCTTTAGCTGCCTTCTCAGCTTCAGCCTTAGCTTTCTCAACTGCTCGGATGGCTGCTTTCTGTTCACGTTCTTCCTTGAGTCGAGCATTCTCCTTCTCCTTTTCTGCCTTCTGCCTGGCACTTTCCTTATCCCTCTCGGCCCTTTCAGCAGGCGTCAATTTCTTCCTCTTGACCAAAGTGGTAGCAGGTTTCGATGTCGAGTTGATAGTCGTCTGTGTGATTGGTGTCTTAGATGGTGTTTGAGGAGACGGAGACAGGCGAGGAGGAGTGCTTGTACCAGGATCACTCAGTTCTGATGAAGCTGGCGAAGGGGCTCTTTCCCCAGGTGAAGCGGAAGACAATGCTGCGGGCGATTAATATTTATCACAACTGATACGTTTCCCAGACTTACCAAATTCTCCGTTTGGTTGATCGGAAGCCAAAGGCGGCAACTTGATGTCTTCTGTAGTGTCTATTCCATCATTATTTCCCATGAATTCATCGTGACTTCTCTTACGGCCAGTAGCCTCAGATTCTTGAATGTTTGGTGAAAGTTCATAGAGGGGCATGGTGCTTTATTGCGAGCTGATCAGCTCAATTTTCGATTCGCTCGAAGCGAAAAGGTTGTCGTGTCGTGCGAAATACGAAGGTGACGGTCAGTAACGATCTTGAGAAAGGTAGTTATTAGGTATCGTGAGTAGGAAGAGATCATGCGATTAAAGGTCAATTAAAAAGAATTAAAACAAAAGCACAATCATTCCGTATGATAAAGCTTTGTTTGAAGCCTGAGGTTGTTTGGAAAGATGTGAATAGTCTCTTGGGTAGGTGCACGAGATCCGCAGGTGGCATGAAGCAACCAAGTTGAAAGGGAAGCCTCCTCCCCAAAGGAGACCAAAGTTAATGGAAAGCGCGACCCGACGCGTCGATTTGGCGCCCTAATCTTTAAGTGGGCAATTAAGAAACGCGCTGGGAGATGTGACAGGGAAAGCGCGGCTAAGCCTCGGCTAGGTGATTTCCAGGGTCTCTGTGGCTGTGCCCCGCGTGGCAGCCTGAACGCCTCAAGCGCTTGCGGCTAACCTGGTAATCTAGCGATCGACATGCCCATTTCGACAAATTGCCATCCACACCCAACATGGGGATCCCCAGTGATATCATAAGGGGGCCCGATCTCGTAACAACAACCGAGAATAAACGATTGGTGCCGCTAGGGGGCCAGAGTGAAACGACCAGATAACCAAGTGGAAGGTAACGTCACTGGAGCCCTGACATACATGAGAGTTTACCAGATATGGATAACACGAGAGGGAGCCGATCTTAATTAGATCCACAGAAAATTCAACTTCACAGGGAGTCAGGCAAGGAATAGTCATGGTTGTTGGATCCCCTTGTTCTCAGATGAGATCATGAGGTAGTATTAAGCATGCTTTTATCTTGAATCCTGGCTATAGTAGAGGGCAGAGGTATCTTCTTCAAACATTATCGGTATGTCAGTCAACGACAGTGGAGTCCCCGCTCCAGATGCACACTTCGACCATTCAAGAGGTGTAGAGATGATAATAGCGAGAGATTGGAAAAGGAAATTCGTAGGGTGTGACGTCCCTGAAAACGATAGGTAGTGTAGAAAAGCAAGCAGTAAAACAATGCTGGAACGCCGACCAATGCAAGCCACCTCCCGAAACGAAGTGTGCTGTAACGAATGATGGAGAAAAGAAGCTTCCTCTTGGCTCATGGTGTCATGATATAGTGGTTCATAGCCGGTTGAAGTTTGTGTCGCGTGAAATAACACCTTAATCAGGGTTGGCAATGAAAAGACGGCCAGAGGTAAGGGTAGATGTTCGCTCGTCCACACTGCCACGTCTCCTCAGCTCATCAGCTGACTTGACACTCTTCTCTCGAGTAAGAGCCGAGTGCATGAGAGAGTTGGAGGCCAATCTAGGGGCATTGCTCAACTCTCCCACATTGTCGGCGCGTTCACCACTGCTGCCGCTCGCCATGCTGCGAGCCTTGCCGCTGGCAGCGTCATCGACAATATCTTCAGGTGTAGCTTCCACCAAGCTGCCGGTGCGTTCAGGTGTGTCACCAGGACTCCACCTTCGGCTATGCTGGCTGCCCATGCCTCCTGATGTGCGGTAGGCAAGGTTTCGGCGGCTGCTGGTTGTGCTGCTTCGTCCGCTGCTCCCCGTTCTACGGTGATGAGGGCGGTTTCCAGCATTTTCATCTTCGCTGCTCTCAGCCTCGACTTCAGTAGCACTAAGTCGCATTGGCACGCCGCCGACACCAACGTGGTTCTCGCCAGGAGCGTAGCCGACAACTGGGTTCTTTCCGTGATGTCGAATCTTGGGGATCTTGGCGGCGACCTTATTTGTAGTACTGAGGCCGGTGCTTGTTCTTGCTCCGGCTCCACCGGAAGCACTGCGTGATCCACCAACAACCTCGAGAGTTGCTCGCATCTTTGCAGCACGTTGTTGTGCTAGCAGTCGTGGGTCTTCATACTGGGAGCGATCACACCACACAGTGCCCTTTTGTTTTCGGAGAAGAGCGACATAGCTGGAGGGTTGGCTGCTGGCTCCGCCTGAGCGGCTAGATGTGGAGCGACGAAGCTCAGATTGTGAGGAAGAACGGTAGGCGGCAGGAGGAGGGATGCTCGAGGCGGTGCTGAAAGTATTCACAGAAGGTGAGCGACGGTTCTGTGAGAGATTGGGGCCCGGCTGGGCAAGGTGAGATGTTTGAAATTGCATGGGAAAGGCGGTTGAGGAAGTGGTTCGTGTTCGAGAATGTCCGTAGCCGACTGTCTGGTCGATAGGCCCTCTCATGGCCTGGGGTTCCAACATGACCAAAAGGGCCAGGCGACGTCGAGGGGGGCGCCAGGTACTTTATGTGTTTGCTGCTCGCGGGTAGCGGCGTCTGTCCGAGAGTAGGGAGAGAGTTTGACCCCGTCGGGCGCGGCTGGGCGGGTTATAGAGGGAGCCGAAAAAAGTGAGACTGAGCTGAGTAGCGCGCCAGAAAGCGGGGCGAACGAGCCAAAAAGGCGAAGGACGGCAGTGTGAGTGTGACGAGAGCAGTGAGTATAGAGATGCCTCAAGTATCGCAAGTATTGGAGGTATAGATATGGATGTACCAATATGGGCAGGTTTGGTGTTTTGTTGTTTGTGTATGTGAGAGAAGAAGAGAGAGCGGAAGTGGATGGTGGGCGGAGGCGCCTACTGTACCTAAAGAAGGATTTCGGTTTCCCGACAGTGAGCACTGGCAGTGGCAGCCAAGTAGTCCAACGTTGCATGGGCCACGGAGGGGAGCCAAGCGGAGGGCACCTTAGGTTAGGTGAGGTCCGGGTGGGCTCAGTGGGTTCCAGCGCTAGTGGGTGGTCGCCTGCAGGTGGATCACCGCTAGCAGGCGGACACTTTCCATTGAACATGGGCATGAGGTCAAAGGGCGAAGCACGTTCAGCGCAAAGAAATGTGCTGGAAGCGGCTGTCTGTACGGGAATTGAATGTACCTCTATGATGTCGAGCTGTAGATCATCAATTCTTGGCCGCCGAGACCAGCTGTCTTGGCCTATTGCAAAGGGTCATTGGTCTCCGCGTTGGGGATATTACAGGACGCAGATTGGGGGTTCAATTCTGGCCGGAAAGGAATTGATGTTTCGTGATGATTGTCCGTGAGAAAGGGAAGAGAATGTGGAACATGGGGCGTTATCGTGACTGAGGCTGGTGATGCTGCTTCACTCTTGTTACATCCGTCTCGTCACCGACGCTTCCCATCAATGCTGGATAACTTGATTTCTATCCAATGCCTTGGTCTGCAACAGATTTGTTGGCATGTTATTAAAATGCTGGTCCTTAATCGCCCATCATCAACCTCTTACATCGTCTCCTACACTCCCCAGTTTCAACTCCAACTCGAGCAACTCGTGCTAGAACAAGTCAGCCCTGGCGTCCCCCAAACGTGGGCCAGCTGAAGGCACACCACCGAAGAAGAGCCTGGTGCGTTATCCAATCAGACCCTGCAATCGACCGTGATGTCATGTTCTTGCATGCAAGGCCAAGTGGGTAGACACTAAGGTAGCTAAGGTTGATGTCGACAACCTAGGCCTGGTCTGACCGGGCTGCTCTAACTATCCCCGTACTCGTCTCGTAGGGCAGCAGCCGCTTGTTGCTGAGGCGCTTTTGTCGCTCATTCTGAATTGAACTGAACCAGACTAGCATTGCATTAATTAGCAGATAAGCGACGGGAAAGAGAATAATAATCAACAAATGCGAGGACTGGGGTTGTGGTATTCTCCATATCGCAACCAACCGTGATTTGAATTAAAGTGATTCATCCTTGCACGAGAAAGAGTCGACTTCATATTCCATTGTTTCTTAGTTAACTCGCCGTCGCCTCTGTAGAGTCTCTCAACTCACACACCCTTGCGACAAATCCGTAGCGGCTGACAATGCGTCAAATAGCATGCCACGCCCGCCGGGGAGGCCATTTGCATGAAGGGACGCTGACGAGACCAACAGTCAGGGTGATGTGAGCATCTCGAGACATCTAAGGCGATGTCACTTTCATTGTCACCCTCGCAGAACTGAAGTTACAGTACGGAGTACCTACTGAACCGACATGGGAGCCCCTACTGCAGCACGCATTGAGCCGCGCCAAGAACTGCCCTTCTTTTGCAATCCCTAGATCCGGATGCAGGTGGGGGTTTGTGGTCACTTTTGTGTTCTCAGAGCACAGTCATCGAAGACAAAATCCCGCGTAAACCTAACTTTTTGGTAGATCATCTATGTTGAAACTCAGCTGCCATAAGCGGTTGGCTCGAACTCTCGACTCTCTCACAGCACCTGCAGCCTTTTTGGTCCCAATGCTTGAAGGCATCTCAAGAAACCGTTCCAGTATTAGAGGTTCTCCTTACACTTGTGCCCCGCGTAGAGGGTACCGCAGGAATTCGATAACGACAAAACAGCTTCAGGACTGGAACATATGACCCAACACAAAAAAGGGTAGCACGAGGAAAGTCGATGTGACCCTTGAGGAACAGTCATGCCGCCTAGTCAATAGCAGGGACAGCTTGGATTGGTTAAATGCACAAACATCGGCATGGTGATTCATTATCAAGCCCACGCTCATTTGCATTGTTACTCCGGACAAGGGAGGGCTAATGGGAAAGCATACCATCGAGAAATTACTTGAGCCGGCTTCATTGAGACAAACCCCAGGCACAGCACTATCAGAGTTGATAGAGGTGTAGAGCCTTAGCTATTGGATGGACCCCGAAAGGCATGGGCTTCAACTAAATTCCCATGTGATCCAATCGCCTATTCAAGCGAATGTCTTAACCATGTATGCGGAAAGTTTCTAGACTCAAAAGGGCTTCCCAGAGGACATTTTGACCAATCTCAAGACCCATGGGCCTTGAAGTAACTTCCCATCCATAGATCCAGTGCAACCTCGACCTGCGTGCAGGCGGCCGCAGTTCATACATACATTCATTATACATTGTACAGCCAGCCCATCGCCCGGGACCGAGAATACAGTTTGGCGTGAACTATATGCGGGAAAATTAGATTTTGACAACTGGCGTCCAAGGGTGGGAAATATCACCACGAGTGGCTTTTGAGGCTTGTTTGTCAACGGCTGAGAGAAGATGGCGTTCATGGCAGTTCGCTGTAATTACCTCCTCCATAACTTACCGACAAATGCAAATACCCTTGCATCAGTAGAGAATACCACCTACAGCAGCCTAGGTTTACAAGACCTTACTCAGATCATGCGTGGAGTTCATGTAAGCGCACTGGTGAGCTTCCTACAGACTGATCCTTGTCGAAGAAAAAGAACCCCTCCATGGTGTCGGATGAACTGATGTTTTTCTGGTAGCAGGAGTTTTGGAGTACAACCTCGCTTCCGAGATACTTATGGATCTCATCTCAGTTGTTGACT
This sequence comes from Fusarium mangiferae, assembly GCF_900044065.1. Lineage (NCBI taxonomy): Eukaryota > Fungi > Ascomycota > Sordariomycetes > Hypocreales > Nectriaceae > Fusarium > Fusarium mangiferae. The sequence goes on from NW_024573922.1 coordinate 2,809,212, forward strand.
CTTCTCCTCTATTCTCTTCTCTCAATCGAATCTCGACCAAATCATCTCCCCGCTTTCTCTTTTGCATGTACCGCAGCCCTGTCAAGCTGAGCTTAATCTCAACTCTCTCACCGGGTTTTAGACCTGCTGCAAGGACACGTCTTATCTCTCAGTTGATTGATTGACCGTCTCTGGCTCTGGCTTTTCAGCCCACTCTGCTGCTGTCCTTCAGTTCAGCTCCGTTTGACTCCGGGGACTGGGGAAACTGCAGGCTTTCATAGACCGGCCCCGACCCCAAATGCAAGGATGAGCAGTGGGCGGGGCACCATCGCATCACCGCAATTGTTGTAATGTACTGACTGATCAGTGAGTACCATTATGGATATCTCTCTGATCTGTCAGAGGCTTCATTTGATAGGAACCGGAGCAAGTAAGCAAGTGGCCTTGACGTCTGTTTCATCAGATCATCCTGCATCTGCGTCAATCACCAACAAACCCCATTATCGATGCAGCCACTGGTCGATATATCGGGCAACTGATCGGGAAATCATTCCCATGTTTCTGATCCCACTCATCATCCAATTGATCTTGACCAGACTTATACAAGGCACTGCTAATTAATTCATTGAAAAATATACCTATTTCAATTCACGTCATGTAAGCGTCAGCCCAATCCTGGTCCTTTCCTTTCATGGCGCTGATTTCCCTCTATTAGAAACGACTTCAGTTGTCACTGATAAAAAGAAATGTCCCGAAGCCACAACTTACAATTGAGTTCCTGGTTAGTAGTTAGCTTTAGTATCCGTTTTCGCTTCGCTTGTAAGCGCGAGTTTCTCCACGTACGTGGGGTGCCATTCGGCCATGACCGTGTGGGCTTGCTGGCTTGCCTTAGTAGCTTGCATGGACCAAATGGAATGAGTTGAGAGAAGAGAACCACCACCAACACAACAGTAGCAGAAAACTTGATATAGTGTCGCCTTGGCCGAATTCTCTTTAGTAACTGGGCCTGTGAGGGAAGAGTCTCTAACAAAACTGATCCATAGAAATGCGCCGTATTACCGACTCGCCAAGAATATGTAGACTCGAATCTGCAGATGCAATGCATGTTCCATCTCTTCAAGCCTGTGAGTGAGAGGGTCCTTGTCAAGGCCAAGGCTGTCAGTGTGAAGAAGAGCCTTGTTTCTCATGCCGCCACTACACCTGCAGAGATCCTCACATCTCTTGATAATCTCTCATCTGGGAATCTGGTGGCGAATCTCACAGAAAAATCCTCAATCTCGGTCCTTTATCGTCCCTCAGACCTCTTCTTGAGCGGATATCTGGTTGCCGAAAGTCTGGAGCGTTCGAAATCAGTCCGCGCCGCTCCAATGAGCCCAGCAAAACTTGAAAACCATCAAGCTAACCTTGCGCCTTGAGCTTAAAGCTTCTAGGGAGCCGCAATGGATGGACGGCTAGGGTTTAGCTGATTGGTCTGATAACTCGACCTTTCTCTCTTGCATCACGCGGGATAAGGATAGTCAACTGCACTACAGCAGTCAAAGCTCTGGTTATGTGCCTGAATATCCGTGATGGCTTCCTTGGTTTCCCGCTGCCAAGGCCCACAGAGTCTTCCAGTATGCTGGTACAACCTGGTCGCCGAAGCTTCCGCCAAGACCAATTCCGCGGATGAAACATCAGGAAGTGATAAAAGTCAGGAAATAAAAGAGAATTAGGGCCCATTAACAGCTCGCCGCGATCTCGATCTCACAGCCATCGTTCCATGATTTTCCGTTTCCAAACCTCACTTTCGACGGGAGAATTCCTCCATTGCGGCTAGGCAATCCCTGTCGGAAATCAACAATCCTTATTTCATGTAAATTGGCATTCACATTAAAACTTTCATCAACCAGTGGAAGCTTGAGGAAATCGTCACGTTTTCCGGTTTGTAACACGGCGTCATGCAGGAATATCTGCCCGGGTCTCAGCCCTTTCAGGAATGTGCCGCTCCAGGTGGTGTGTAAGAGAATTATAATCCCCATGTATAGACAAGGTACATTCCAACTTGTCATCAATATAACACTCTGTTTTAAGCTGCAGGACCCTGGAGCTTCGGGCGATGGGATACGCATGCAGTATCGTGAGGATGCGATTTGCAATATAAGCAGGATTGAGGTGGTAGTATCGAAACGCCACACAGAATAACAAGTTTGGCTTTCGACCTTGGTGTTGAGGGTTTGGTCCTTTCATGATCATGAGTTGGCAATGCTGACCGATGAACTCGAATTGGCTTAATCGAAGGCACCAGGAACAAGGAACAAGGAACAAGGCACCACAAGGCTTCCATCAGCTTAAACAAGTAAACCAATATCGATAAGCCGTGTGTTGTTCGCTGAGTGGTCATCGAAAGCCCATACAGGCCTCAAGCTTTACAAGTCCAGTCCCCAAGCTGCAGTGACGCACTGTCACACAAGTTTGTCCCGGGATGCAGTTCCGCTTAAGCTGAAAAGACGCCCATGTCATAAGCACGTAGCCTAGCCACATACATGTCCAGCTTTGGTACGTGCATGATAGCTTGAGGTAGATCTTTGCGGGAACCAAACTCGGCTGAGAGACAAAGCTTTCGATTCGCCAAACAAGTGTTTGTAGGTTGATGCGAGGTCTTATCTCAATCACACCGATTGATAGATAGTGTGGGTGAACGATGCGGGGAACACTGTTTCGTTTCTCGCATTGGCAACCGGAAGTGGCATTTCCAATCACCTTATTCGTCAGAGTTTCCGTGGTTGTCGTGGTGGGCATTGCTCTCATGATGCTACAGTTTGTTTACTTTCTACCTAATCGACTCGGATATTCGGCAGCAATGCTGCGTTACCAGGTAAAACATGTCGGTCAAAACAAGTGGTTCTGAGTTTCACCAGGATATAGTTTTGTTTTCGTGATGCATTGGCTGAATCATGCGTTGTTTATATCTCTTGTCTATCAAAGCATTCCTTTCTTTGTCATGACAATGGATTCTTGAGCGTTAAGCCGTTGATCCTGCGATCCAGCCACCTCGAGGAGCATGTCTTGGACGATACAACACACGTGGTAATAATGAAGTCATCAATGTCGCTGAATGAAAGATCTAGATCGGACGGACTTTGCTTAGCGGGTTTCTAAGTTAGACGAGAGACTAGGAAAGTTCAGGCTCCTAGAGTCGATCAAGCGTTGAGCCGGTGCTTGGCGAACAAGTCCGTGTAAGTCAAGTCTCTGCTGAGGGAGTAATAAACCCCTCAAATCTCGATACCATGAGGTAAATGTTGATAAAATATTTTACCTTTTGCAGGTGGGAATGAAGCATCCGGTGATAACCTAGTAGCCACGAGTGGTATTTTCCCGTTTGTAGGCAATGAGGCTCAGGACAACAATTGCAATTCGCAAGTGCTGCTTCGTCCTGATGGGATATCATAACGTAACCACATATTAGTTTTTCTCTCAAATTCGGCCTTGGGGCATTTCGATTTGTCCTTGAAGTTTGTGTGTCTATTCTCGCCGACTCGTTGTTGCACACGGGGCGGTTCCTGAGTGCTATGAGTCAACAGTAACACAATGTGTTCAACCTTCAGGAACACCATCTTTTCACCAAAGCTTAGGTCTGATCATTTCCTCTTTTTGATGATCTTGCGATTAACACGTCAGCAAAGTTATGTTTCGGCTGCGTTGTCATGATAAATCGAAGGTCGGCAGAGTCGGATACTACACCGCCGGGAGTTTGGAGTGTTTTTCTCAACCTTTGTAGGACATAATAATAAGGTTACTTTTGTAAGCAATTTGTATTACGCGTAGGATAGCATAGAGGGAAAAATAGAGCATATGTCACAGCTTTGATCATGGAATACCCTTGGCGTCGTTAGTAACGGTTTGGCAAGTATACGTAGATCCTCGCGTCATTGTGCTATTCAATAACTCAGTTCTATGACCCTGAAATTGCTAAGTAAACATCGGAATACAGTCAGATATCTTTATGTAACATGGTAGTCTGCATCACCATTTGAGGTGACAAGAAACTATATTAAGTTCAACGTTGAGATAAGGTTGGGTGTACAGGTTGAACGCCAAACCCAGATATCAACGGTTGCGCCGCATAATCCTAAAATCGGTTTCAAATCTTATGTGAGATCACTTTTCTTTCCTTTGTATTCCTCATGATCGTCGTTTTTTCAACAGGTTGATATCCAATCGTTGGGGGGGCGGCAATAAGCCATTTGTTAGGTCAAGTTGTAAGCCAGTTACGGCCTTCGAACTCAAGTACAGGTTAGCAAAATAAGGGTTAATTCGCACAGTCAACTTCCTCAAGACTTGAATTCCCAAGCATCCTTTCCTTGGGTCATTCTTATCATCGTCTACCCCCTCAAATCAGAACTCAATTATCTTGTGTAGGGTAATTCGGCACCTAATAACCTATGCTGATGGCGGAAGACATTCCCCGTCTTGGCTAGCGGATTCGTTTTGTTTCGCTTTAGTGAGGACCTCGTGCACTGACGTCAAAAGCAATTCATTCGTTCATCTGAACTCAAAGCTCCCGACCCTAGTGGTCGAATCCATTCATGATCACCAGGGAGGGGCATGTTGACGGATTCGACGCGATCCAACAAATTTTCCACGAGCTTAATTAAGCCCAAGCTTTTTTACCCCTAACTTATTTAGCGACCTTCATCCGAATTCTAGATGCTGCAAGTTTATAGTCCGCTTATTGTTGGGCTGTGAGCAGCTGTCATGAAGTTCGCCAAGGAGCTCGAGCGAGAAGCTGTGCCTGGTAAATACCTAAGAATTGTCTTATAGATTGGACAAAACTAACCTTGAACCTGCAGAGTGGCGCATCAAGTACCTCAACTACAAACAAGGGAAGAAGCACATCAAAGCTGTCGGCAGAGCTCTTGCTCGTGCAAATGGAACACCTCGAGGTCTTGGGCAGCTTCGCACTGGCACATATGCTTCGCCTGCAACACCGCGTCAGCCATTTACAAGAGAAAACACGGCTTTGAACTCTGCGACAATTCCATCCGTAGCAGCCGTTGCCCCCCCGAGGTCGATCCCAACGCCGCGAACCAGAGCCGCCGAAAACGAGTCCCTCACAGATTCAGGCGACAACCGACACTATGGAAGCTTTGTCAATACACCACCGGAGCCTTCGCCTTTGGCTGGTGAGACCAAACACGCCGAATTTCAATTACCTGCGCCTGCGCTGAAAGTTCATGATCATGAGAGCGACCTCCCCGGTTCGCCTGCTACTGTTGGGCCTTCCGAGGCGATGCGACGAAATATTCAGCGAATTGACCCTCGACGAACATCATCAGCCAGTGTCGTGTCGACAATTGCGCCGCCAGACGTAAATAACTCGACCAAGAAACCATCAGAATCTGGTGCTCAGGACTCACCTTCTCACCTCCGACGACTATTTACCCACCAATCAACAGCAAAAAGCGACCGCAGAGTCGATATCAACATGCAGAACTTCGACCTGGTTAAGGAAAGGGAGCGAGAGTTCTTTGATTTCCTCGATTCAGAACTTGAAAAGGTCGAGAGTTTCTACAAGATGAAGGAAGAACAGGCTGGTCAGAGGTTGGACATTCTGAGAGTACAACTTCACGAGATGCGCAACCGTCGAATTCAAGAGATGGCTGATGAGAGAGCCCGTGAGGAAAATCCCCAGAAAAGAGGAACCCATGATAGCGCCAATGGCAAGCTCAACGGGATCATGGATCCTATAAAGTCCAAGATATTCCCTATCGGACCCAACACGAAGGCATTGCAGAAGATGAACACGACACCCAATATCAATGGTGGCGTCGTAGGTGACGCTGAGAGAGATTACATCCGTCGCCCAACCCATCACGAGGTTTCATACCGCACAGCAAAGCGCAAGCTCAAACTCGCACTCCAAGAGTTTTATCGTGGGCTTGAATTACTCAAATCATACGCAATGCTCAACCGCACGGCATTTCGAAAGCTCAATAAGAAATACGACAAGGCTGTCAATGCCCGACCTCCGTACCGCTATCTTAACGAAAAGGTCAACCAGTCATGGTTTGTCAACAGCGATGTACTCGAGGGACACATTCGTACGGTGGAAGACCTGTATGCTCGCTATTTCGAGCGCGGTAATCACAAGCTAGCCGCTGGCAAGCTCCGCAGTTTGAACAAGAAGCCCGAAGACCAGTCAATCGGCATGTTCCAGAATGGTCTGCTCATTGGCACTGGTGCTGTGTTCGCGATTCAGGGTCTCATTTACGGAGCACAGCTGTTGTACGATGACGATGACGAAGTACGCGTGCGGACGAGCTATCTCATGCAGATCTATGGAGGCTATTTTCTCATGCTCTATTTGTTCTCGCTTTTCTGCATTGACTGTTTGATCTGGAACCAGAACAAAGTCAACTACCCCTTCATCTTTGAGTTCGACCAGCGGCATCATCTAGACTGGAGAGAGCTGGCTCAATTCCCAAGTTTCTTCTTCTTGGTATTGGGCCTCTTCATGTGGGTGAACTTTAGTAGATATGGCGACCCGGACATGTACATCTACTATCCGGTCATTCTTATCTTCTTTACTATTGTTGTTTTATTCTTTCCTGCTCCTACGTTGTTCTATAAAAGCCGGCGCTGGTTTGCATATTCCCATGTAGGTCTTCCCTCACTTGTTGTTGAAACTTGCTGACATGAGCCAGTGGCGTTTGCTCTTGGCTGGACTCTACCCTGTCGAGTTCCGTGATTTCTTCCTCGGAGATATTTACTGTTCACTTACATATGCTACCGCAGTAAGTGTAAAGAATCAAGACTGAGAATGAGGAATTACTAACAATGACAGAATATTGAACTATTCTTCTGTTTATATGCCAACTACTGGCAGAATCCCGTGCAGTGCAACTCTAGCCACTCACGGGCTCTTGGATTCTTGACTGCCCTTCCGCCCATTTGGCGATTCTTACAATGCCTTCGTCGATATAAAGATACACGCAATGTCTTTCCTCATCTAGTCAACGGTGGCAAGTATACAGCGACTATAATTGCTGCTGTGATGCTGTCTTTGTATCGTATACATGATTCCAATATGCATCTTGCTCTATTCATTACTTTTTCGACCATCAACAGTGTCTATTGCTGTAAGTTGCTTGGCTCATCATCCGCAAACACTTCTGACCACTACCAGCTTTCTGGGATCTTTTTATGGATTTCTCTCTTCTTCAACCCAACTCGAGGCACTGGTGTCTCCGAGATATTCTTGCCCTGAAGCGACGATGGCTTTACTACTTCATCATGGTGGTAGACCCTATTCTTCGGTTTGCCTGGATCTTCTATGCTATTTTCACCCACAACACCCAACACTCCACCATTGTCTCTTTCATGGTCGCCTTCATGGAAGTCACTCGTAGAGGCATGTGGACTCTCTTCCGCGTTGAGAACGAACACTGCGGAAACGTCTCTCAGTACAAGGCCTCTCGTGATGTGCCCCTTCCCTACAGAATCGAGCCTCTCATTGCTCGTGCCAGTATGGACAGCACCGTCGCCAGCCACCAACCAGATGACATCGTAGGTGTTGCCTCACTCGAAACACCCTCCCGCCATGGCACAGCCGAATCCACCGCCGTCTCAGCCGGTCAAGCAGAAGAAGGCTTGTCTCGACGCAGAACAGGAGGAGTGGCGCCCCCACCACCGCCAAAACGCACATTCTCACGCATGCTTGCCGAAGCGCACAAGCAGGACTTTGAGAAGAAGCGCCGTCCTCTCGAACAGACCAGTGAGGACCCAGCTACCGAGATGGGACAATCCGACGATGAAGATGATGCCGACGAGGCTGTTAGTCTGCTAGAGATGTCGGAGGCTGAAGATTTAGCACGAGCCTCTTCAAGTTCGAGATATCGTTGATTTGGTTCTGGCCTGATATTCGATAGATTGGTTGCCTACACCTGGTAAATTGTTCAGCATAGCTCGTTTAGATACCCCCTATACATATACTACACACATTTGCATACACATGTATTGTTTCGATCAATGTTTTAGAACTGGAATTTGTATTTTACCCGACAGAGTCCATCTTCGGTCTTTTATATCAAGCGAAGGGATGCCTCTACCCCCTGTACGATTTTGAGATTTGCCTCTACTACCCTTTTGAAGATAGTGAAAGCTGACTCGGCTTCAGTAAGTTCGACTACCTCTGGAAGGGCAACAGGCGGGCGAAACCCTTCGGCAAACCCAGCCTTCGCAGCACGGATGATGTAGTTTCGAGATGATATGAAGATGCGCTTATGATTTAAATCCCGAATCCGGGCTCGCTCGCTGCGCTCCCATTTCGTGAGAGCACGGCGCTTCAGTTCGTCGATGTCGTCAGCGGTATTCCATTCGACATACTAGGCGGCGGCGATCTGGTTGCTCTCATCTTTCACGTCGAATGTGACCTTGTCCTCGCCTTTGCCGGAGGATATGCCGACTCCGAAGTATGCTGGCTTGTGCAGACGTCGCACGTCATCTCTCTTGCGCCTTTTGGTAGGCGACTCCCCATCCTCGTCTCTCTTTCTCTTGCTCTTGGACGTTGGCAAAGTTTGGGACCACTTGCCGATGAGGATGCGAGTGTCGTCTTTGTTTCTGTCTTGAGGCTTGGATGGCATATCTTCGATATCTGCAGCGCTTGACCAGTCTTTGAAGAGTACATTAAAGAAGTTCGTCCGGTCCTCTGCGTTGATATTGATCGCTTCTGGCTGGATACCTCGGTTGAGCTTAGGGTCCTCTGTCTTTACCCATTTTCGAATGTTGTCGGCAAGATCGAACTTCTCAAACAGACCAAGGTCTGTAGGACTGTTCAAGAAACGACCGCCTGGCCGCGATGCACGGTGATCGCCATCTAGTTCATGGCCGCCTTTCTTTCTGTCCCCGGCGCGGTAGAGCCTATTGTCTCTGTAACGGAGACCAAGGGCATCCAGGACTACCTGGCATTTTCTTTTCGTTACGAGGAGGCAGTGCTGTTGGAGATCGAAGAGCTCGACGTTCGGTCGTGAAAACTAATCTAGACCGAGACGTGCGAGGGTGTCTTCCTCTAGGCCGGAGTCCGATGTCAAGAAAACAATGTGCCGCTCGATCTTGTTTTTTTTCTTTCTTTCTTTTTTTCGTGTTTAGTGCGCTCTCTAGACTCGATGGAGTTCTTGAATAGGCTTTCGAGAGTTGGGGCCAGTTGGTCTGAATCTATGTACTGAGATGGTCCGAATGCAAAGCTGTAAGGTTCCGTGACGTGGTATTTCCCACAGTTACCGCCAAAGTGGCCTCGGTATTCGTTGATGATGAAACGACTCGGATGCATTTTGGTGAAGAGGTTGGAACCTCGGTCTCCAGGGGATGGGTAGGGCTTTGTTTCCTCGAGGTAAGATTCAACCATCGGGCGGGTGTCGAACCATGTCCAACCCAATTCTGTGATTGGTTTGTATGAGTATTTGGTGCCGTTTGCATACTCGCCGGTCGCGAAATGGCACAGACCCTCAAAATCAATCGATATGAGAATGGGCGCTTTCCAGTTTTCGGTGCAACATACTTGCTCGCTGCTGCGTCCTACACAGGCATCATGCTCTTCAGTCTCTCATCCGTGCTATTGTCGTCCGGAGTGTCGTCAGGGCAGTCCCAATTCCGACCGTGAACCTGGTCGCGTTTGAACCAAGGGGCATCAGGCTTGGTCTTTTGCAGGCCAGGGTATCAATAGTATCCGGTCATCAACCTTGACAATGTATTTGCAGCAAGATGCCTGAATCTAGTCATCCAGCGCACGGACTGCAATACCAAACGACACTGTCTTCCAGATGCAGATTCTCGTCACCCTTATAGAGGAGTCAAGAAAACCTAGGACCTCAATCCTAAGGGACGAAAGGCTTAGGTAAGTTTAGTGTATCTTAGCAGGCCTTTAGACCAGTTTATTTTCACACTCTGACCAAGGTCGCAATTTTCCTTGCCCCCCGGGGCTCTCGAGTTCATAAGTGGACTTGGTGCTTCTTATGAGCGAGGTCAGCGAATATTGCGAGTTCTTGCATGGAAAGCAACCAGGACAAAAGGCCAAAAACAAGCCGCCAAATAGAAACATAAGACGTAATATGAAATGGGGAAATGGAACGCAGCACTTTCAGAAGAAGGGAAACAAACTTATACGTAGCAAAAAGATAGAGTACGATATTGAGGGTCTAATGACAGATTGGATCTCGAGAGGTGCTGCAGTACGGAACAAGTATTCACAGATTGAGATTCGCCTATCTAATGCGACAATTAATCATGTTTTTGTATTAGTGATCAAATCCAAAATATCTTGACCCTCTATTCCAGGTAGACCATATGTATGTTTGTTGGTTGAAGCTTAATGTGTTACTCACTTCCCTGAAAGTGACATATCTTTACATATACACTTTACACGAGTGGCCACATTTAATATTTTCTTAGCTTTAGTTAACAAAATTCATGATCAACTATTATCTCACGTCACTTGTCATCCCTATCTCACTCATTTAGCCCAGTGGTTGCAATTCATACATCTATCTACTGGAAGCCCAGGTGATCGGAGAACGCGTCAAGATAGTTAAAATTGTTGGTGAACTATGCTTCGAGCCTCTCCTAATCTCAGAACCCAAAGAATACCTGTGCACAATCGGCCAGCCTGGGGTCCTTGTGGGAGAGGATGTCACATGAGATACGTATTAAGCTTTGTCTTGAGGTTTAACATCTGAATCTAATGTGAAAATAAAGCTCAGATTCCTTAGCGACGTAACACTCACCAATCGTTGCCGCCATTGGGTTAGTTACTGGGCGAATCATAGCTTGAATTCACATCTTGGGTTTGTGGAGTGGAAATGAACAGGTCTTCCATTGGGAGTCTCATCAGATACTTAAGGTGTAAGTGACAGTATCGAATCAGGGTTTGTAACCATTTCACGGCTATCTAGTGACCTGAAAGTACTTTCCAGATAAGACATGTATATAAGGACATGCTCTCTGCTTGACTTGGGACATCTTTCAACTGTTCAGTAACTCCTTTCCTTCACTCCTCGCTGCTACAGTTGCCACTACACCCACAACCTCAGCATCACGACAGCCCCTTACTACACGCAAACCTCGTCTCATACCTCTCTTGGCACAATGAGTGGATCGATACGGTCATTATGGTCGCGGACTTCGTGGCCCTCAATATCTTCGAGTCCTTCCAAATCTGACCAATCTTCAAGGTCATCACAGTTGTCACAACAAGTCAAAAAGTCCATTGAGGAATACGGGCAACGAATGAAAGCAAAGATGGGTCAGGCCCGCAGAGGAATAAAAAAAGCTGCTTCGAAAGCCAAGAACATGCGAAACCATGTCCTCGGCCGTGAAAAGACTCTCCGTGAGCGGTATGGTTCTCCTTTTTCTGAACAAAGTGGTTGAATGTTGACATTTTCTCAGAATGGGGAGGTACACCAAACTATATGAAAGCAAGTCACAGTAGACCGCTTCAATATTTCCCTTGGAGACCCGAGTTCCATTACCGGACATTTACGAGATCAAATGATGTTTTTGCGTGGCTGAAACGGTTAATATTTCCGTGGATCTGTCCCGTTACGGCACGGTTAGATTGCGATTTAGCTGAAAGGAATCAGATTTGCAATAACGAACCTTGATATTTGTCGTTCGCCGGCTCTCGATCAAATCAGATTGTGTTTTAAGGAAGACCAACATCAAACTCTGGGCTTAGAAGTGATGCCTATCGAGTAGTTGCTACAGTCCAAGTCCGCATCTCTCTCTAGGCTTGTCGCATGATGTTCAAGTCCACCGACATGTCTTGATCAAAATTAAAAGGGGTCATATTATAATATCTCGGCATCTCGCTTTCAGTAAAACTAAAGCCTATGTACATGAAATCTCCCATCATCAACCAAATCTAGTGTCCCTTCATGTATCAATGTATGGCGAGTCTATCATATGGAAGCCGTTCTTCATTCATCGCAGATGAAAATAGAGCAAGTGTGTCTTTTCAAGGTTAGGGTATTGATCAATGAAACATCTTAGAAGAATGATGACACACCATACGTGATCGAACCAGGAGTAAAAAGGGCGAGTGGTGCTAAGGTTCAATGAGACAGCTCCAACCCGTGCCAATAACCATAATTGTAACTTTACCAGCGTGGGAATTGCGAAGATGCCAGTTGTTGACATGCCATTTCTAAAGCTGGAAATCCCATGGGCAGGCATGATGGTGAGCCATGAACAGAGGTTTTGCCGAATACTGAGAATATGACCTTGCAGTATTATGAAGCGCTGCGAACACGCTTCAGTCAGAGTCAGGGTCGTCAGTTCCACCCTCGTTTTCTCCATTCATGCCTTCAACAATCTGAGAGTACGTGGCAGCCATGGAACGGGCAAGGTCCGATGCAAGAACAAGTGGCTGGATTCTGCTGACCATGTCTCCTGGCTCGATCTTGAGCGGACTCTCACTTCCACGAGCTGCCCACTTGACTAGAATACGACGCGTGGCACAGATGATATGCTGAGTGTTGGAGGAACTGATTCGCCGCCGCTCATGGTTGTCGTAGTTGTGAATAGCATTGATCTTGGCTTGAGTGACGGTGAGGCCTGGTTCGAATTCAATACGACCTGGAACAATACTCCGGCCATACTGTTGTTCCAAGTCCACTCTATAGACTCAGCGTGTTCATTAACGCGTAAAATTAAGTAAGCAGGCTCACCACACTTTTGCGTGATAGCGTTGCCAGCTTCTTTGGAACAAGTCTTCTTTATGGACCCTACAAGTGTCTGCAAGTCTTCGGGATAAGTGGACGATGGGTTAGGATTTCTCTTTTGTGAAGTTGACCAATGGAGGAATATTTCGGCGTAGAACTTCTTCAAAGGCTTCTCTGAGTTTGCGGTAGTTTGTCCTCGTTGGTGAACCAGAACCCGGGCGTATTCTTGGGCATGTTGGATGAGAGCGAGTTTCTCTTCCTTCCTGAGCATTCTATGATTGCGCAGGATTGTGTTGGGATGTCTGGAAGAAGCCACCCTGTCGTCGTTAATGATGTCTTCTCGTAGAATCAGCCTGTCGCGCCCTTGGGACGCCATGGCGTAGTCGGCGATGGAAGAAGACTGTGTTCTTTCTCGGTCAGTCAAGATAGGTGAGAATACTGTAGACCAAAAGCTTACACAATACAGCAACACGCATGTGAGGTTGCCTTTCAACACTTGGTATAGGAGATGATGCGAAAGGCGAAGAGAAATCGGGTGTGCAGTGAAGGAGATCCCCACTGGCCTTGTTTTTGCTTGCTCTTTTCCCAGATCTTTACTGGCACCACACTGTTTGGCACTGCCAGTTCATCTACCGACCTTAACCTGATACTGCAGATCCTTTATTTACTTAGGGACGTAGGCATTTGGGTCTGCCATTTACTCAGGTAAAGCAAAGGCGTCAATCAATGCATATAACACTGAGAGCTTGCAGCGTCTCTCGAATCTAATATTGAGCATCACATTAATAAAGCATATGTTGAGTGAATTACTGGTCATGTCTTGTCGTCATTGTGATTATTGTCGTACCACCCCCTTTTACCCCCTTTTACCCCCTTTCAGCGAGAAATTGCTTCTTGAGGTCAAGTTTCCACGGACCTGGTTTGATAGTTTGATCATAAGGGAGTATGTAAATTGTAAAGCTGTTGCCTTGTATGGGACTGCTTTTTCGCCCTGGTCCAACTAAGGGAGTTTTCAGACCTTACGTCCTCCTTCTTTGACTCATCATTGCCATGGAAGTTGACACCACTATTGATTGTATCATAATAGACACAATTTCTTAGTAAAATCAATTTTCTCGGCTATCAAGATAGAAACGCCAAGACATATCCTATCCTATGAGATTCAGAAGAAGCTGTAAACACCAATACAAGTTTCGTTAGCAAAGAGACAGGAGACTATTACTCTCCTTCAAAGTACAATACTCTACCAACGACCAGCTGCAATCTCCCAACAATAGCAAAACTAACACTCCATCGCAAGACACAATGGGAAGCGGTGTTCCTCAACTTCTCCTCTGACTTGATTGATACGTTCAACGAATCAGGGTTAGCACACTGGCAAATCAACAGAACGTAAGAAATATGGGTGTGGCAGACCATTTCTGACTGTGGTATCAAGCGAAGGCGACCTTGCGATCGAGTGATTCGCATCTCAGAGGTACTTGGTTGGACCTTTGGCGCAATCTATGATCAATTAGTAAGATGCCATGGGACATGTAAGGAGCTTACAACTTGCGTGAGAATGTTGATAATGAACAAGGCTCGGCATCATCTCATGCATCTTCATCCCGATCTTCATACCGTATGTTGGGATTCTCTCCATAGCTTGATGTAAGTCGATCAAGAAAGACTCTGTGGAAAACTTCTTCTAGCTAAGGATCTCCTTGGGTTATTATTCTCAAGAGGATATCTCCAGCTCTTCTTCAATAATCGCTTCAAGTTCCGAGTGGGCCATGAAAAGACGTTCGACCTGACGGACAATTTGGTCCCAGCGTCGTTCAACCCAGTCGATCCAAAGTACCATTTTGAAAAGAGTGCCGGAGATACACCCGCACATAAACTGGCCCTCTGCAATAAGCTCATTCGACCAGTATGGCTCCTCGAACTTTTCCAAACGATCCCTGGCCCAATCACTTTCCAGCCAGGCGAGCTCGCTGAAGCCACATGAGACTCCGTATTTGGTAGTGCCATCAGCCTCATGTGGTGTCCATTCGACGCCAAAGATACGCTCAGTCCTATATCTATAGGAAGGGCTTGTCGACAGTCCGGAGCAGACATCGAAGTTGGTGTATATCTTTAGGTATTGCAAGGTGCACCTTGCTATGTTTTCCAAAGCCCAGTGACCCTCTGACCAACGAGCAATCCATTCATCCCCCCAATACTGAAGATATTCGGTGGTGTACTCAGGCATATTGAGGCATTGAGGGAACTTGAGGGGCTGGTGATTTTGTTGATAGTTCTGGAGTAAAGTAACTGCTGTATGTTTATTGATGTAAACGAGTCGAAGATGGATGTTGATGAAGGAAGAAGATGAGGGATCAAAGAGACAGGATTCAAGGAACCAACATTGCTGATGACTAGGTATTCAGTCCAAAGAGCCACTGCTAAGTATGTATTGAATGGTATCCATAAGTCACTGCCACTGCCACTAACACTGCCGCTGTCAAAATTAACTGTTCTGACACATCACGGCACTGGCAATGTGGATAATGACGCAGAACAGAACAGAACTGACACTGACACTGACGGTTGCTTCGGCAATCATTTCATTGTAATCATTCGTTTACATTCTATCTTGTTTTCTTCTTCATCTGTGCTTCTCTGCTCTTTCTTCCAATTTCTCAGACTGTAGCATCGTCGGCACCAATGGCTTCCAACACCACCACAAGCGATAGCCCTGAGGCTGTCGCCTCGACTACAGGACCCCAAGTCCTCAATATCCAAGCTACCCATGCTCAGCAAGTCTCTGCAACTTATCAGGATACCCAGGTTGCTCAGGATCATCAGTCTCAAGAACATCCTCCGGCTCCTTTGGAACTCATTGGCCATGTCGATGAACTCGTCGCTGACATTCCCAACCAACAGCACAATGTTCAGAATCTCATTGCCGGCTATGCGAGCATGCAGTCAGCTGCCAATTTCTCCTTTCCCCAGCAGACTCCCCATCAGGATATCATGCAGCATCCAAATGTCTTTCCCCAGCAGTCTATCGACCCGAACATCGCTCAGCATACATATGGGTACCCATCTCAGCAGGCGTTCCAGTATGCTTCTCTTGCTGGTCAACAGCAGTATCCTCAGATGGGACCGCAATTTCCCACTCAGTCGGCGTTTCCCTTCCATCCGCAGTTTGGGAACCCCTATCCCTCTCAGCAAAACTTCCAGCAGAGCTCACAACTCCAGGCTCATGCGCACCAATATGCTACTCTTCAAGACCCACGAGGCGGAGCACCACCTCAGCCTCAATCTACTCAGGGTATGCCCCTCAACACTCCTGGAGGTGGAAGTTCCTTAGCCATGCAGCAATCTCAGCACCCTGGACTTCCCGCCCAGCAGGTAGCTCCAGTAGCCTCATCGCATCCGATTTGCCATGAGGTCGGCTTCAAGAACCTCCTCGAAGATCAGGATGTCGTTGAATCCCGAGCGGCTGATGAGTGTGTTTCTGAACACAGCCAGCTCGTCATCAAAGAGAAGATGTGGCTGCACGATCTCATCAAGCTGTACGAATACGTCCAGCGGAAGGGGGATGTCTATCTCCCAGCCGATGAGACCTACAAGAACTTCTGGATTACTGTCTTTAAGAACTGGAATTCCAAGATGCCAGTTTCCGAGAGTGACCCTCTGCCTGCGCGTGGCAAGCCAGACATTCACTACCAGGTCGGCTACTACTCTACAGATGCCTCCAGCAACCAACCAGCAAATGGACGCCGAAGCTCCAAGGCTCGCAAGGGCAACGCGATTCCTATCTATCTTTCACTCGACCTTGACGCAGATGGCATCAACTGGCTTTACAAAGACAAGACTGGAAAATGCGTTTACAAATCACAAGTAAAACTCCTAGTTGGGCTCAGTGAAACTGAAGCGAAGAAGAATTTCTTGACCCATTACGACATTTCTGAGAAGAACAAAGTCTGTGGGCATAATCTGCAGCTCATTGTCGAGGCTGCTCGAAGACGAATTCAGAAGTGGGCGATTGCTGGTGCTGGAGCCCCTATTCAGCTTGGCGTTGAGTGCCGGGCCCCCAATTTGTTGAGACTAATTCTCGCCTCCGAGTACTTCAGACACCAGCATTTGAAGAACTGTGCTATCGCTGACCTTGAGGCCCTGCGACCTAAGGCGGGCTATGGGGATCGAAAGAATTGAAACAGAAGTGCATTCATGGTGGATCCCACCGGCAAGTCTTCTTCCTTGGACTAAGTGTTTGGCTTGTTACTAATATCTTTCAAGGCCGTCCCCCGTACCAAAATGAAGGGCTTGCTCGTGTAGGGCGTATCCACGCTTAATGGATATCAAGGTTCAGTTGCTGCTAGGTATACTTGTCAATGGAAGTGACAGATGATTGGAGTTCTGATGTCGATATCGGCTTTTGAATGGATGGATATGCTACAGTAGTCATGTTGGAGTTACGAACCCATAATAGACACTGATTTGCACACCCCTGGCTTCAACCTTCTTCGTTGCGGTATGGACGTTTAAAAATGAAACAATGGAAACTCCGTATTGTTCTCAATCTATCCATATCGTGTACAATTCTAATCTAAAATCGCCAATCTCTACTACCATAACATCCATCCAAGCAGGTATCGAAAACAAAGCCCCTGAATCATATATCAAACACCCTTACCTCCACCCCTAGTGCCACTCAGCGTCAATCTTCTCCCAATTGTCAAGGAAACTCTTGAAGAACTTGACACCCAGGCCAGGATCCAATGCACCAGTAGTGGCGCGGATGGAGTGCATGGAGAGTTGTGGGAGGCCAACATCTGCAGCCCTCACCCCGAGCATGCTAGATAGTGCTGGCCCAATGGTTCCGCCGCTTCGAGAGTCGCTTCGAATTTGAAATCTCTGTGTCCGACATTCACCAAGCTCACCAGCCCGCTCCATAATAGCAGCCGAGACACTATCCGTGGTCATATGAGCGTTGGAGTCGTAAGTGATGGTTACGCCAACATTGAGCTCTGGCACATGCTCAGAGAGATATTTCTCAAGGAAGTTGGGGTTTCCGGCATGTGTGACATCGGCAGAAGCGAGGAAGCTTGCAGACCATGTTTGTCCTTGAAGTCCTGGTCCATATACATCTGGACATAGACTCTCGACAGTCCTTTCAACGACAGAGGGAAGAAAGTTACCACGCGCACCTTGCCTCAATAAGCTACCTACCTCCTCGTCATCGAAGCAGGCGACGAGCTTTATTCCTCCCTCGTCGCTGTTTTCTGAAGATGCCAAGAGGGCGGTAAGGGCTGCCCAACTGCAGAGCTTATCATCAATGCGACCAGCGAAGATGAATTCCCGATCCAGGCCACCAGTCTGGGCGGGTTGGGAGTCGTAAAGTTCGAGTTCCCAGTTGACAATCGAACTATACGATTGAATGTTGAGCTCCTTGGCAATGAGCTCAACCAGTCGTGGAGGTTGAGTGTTGACAAAAGAGCCAGCGGGTCCAAGAGCCTCGGCAGACGGACGCTGTGAACTCTCTAGGCCAATAATAGGAACGGCTTGAGTCTCAGCGTTGTTGTTTCCCATCATACCGACCCCGAAATGAGGCGCAAGAGTGGGGATTCGAGCGACAGGCCAGTCGAGCTTGACGAGCTTTACAGTCTTCTTTCCGGTTTCTTTATCATCGAGGATAACCCGTCCACCAATGCTGAGATCCCGGTCCCACCAGGTTGCATTCAGGGCTCCAGCATAGGGTGCAGCTCCCAGTTGGATGTATCCGGCCTTGACAGGCTTTGTGCTAACGGGCTTGAGCTTCGCGGCGAGAGCGTCAATGTGGCCACCGATCATAGCAACACCATCTCCAGGCTTATATGCTTTACCGACTTTGAAAGCGATAAGAGAGCTCCCATTCCGAGTGACCCAGTACTTGCCACCAGGCTGAATCTTGCCCGACCAGCTATCGCGGGGAGAGAGTTGCTCATATCCAAGCGCCTTCAGCTTGTTCTCAAAGTAATCGACGGTGTGAAAAATCGTAGGGTTCTCCCGAAGAAAGTCGCAGAAAGGCTTGGTAAAACACTCAGGGTCCAGCTTCTCAACCTGACACAGTTTACAAGCCTGGCCAGCCTCAAGATGCCAGTTGACTTGACCGACTTCATCAGGCGCAAGCTTGGTAATACAGGAAGCGCATACACGGTTGTCCTTTGTATCGCGGCCCTTCATATCCGAAATGATAAAGTTCTTGGAACTTTGCTTCGATTCGGGCTTTTGGGGCGCAGTCGCATTGTTGTTGAGCGTAGCTGACGACGATAGCGCTTGTTGTCGCAATGATAGTGACGAAGCGCGGGCGCTCAGCATTGCAGGCGTAACCTGAGTCATTTTAGGGGATGAAGCTTTGTGCAAGCTGGAGAAGTAAATGAGACTTGTTGTCAAAGGTCGAAAGGCGGGATCGGTGAAAGGTGGAATGTGAAAAGTAAGAATTGTCGATGCTTGGTTGAATGTTGTCGAGGAAGGTTGAGCTATAGGTAGCAACGACGATCTCGGAGCTCGGTCACCTGGTCAATGCGGCTGATAGAACGTGTGTCATGTGTCGAGATAAGACAACAGAAATAGGTAGGTAGGTAAGTTAGTAGGTAGGTATACCTAAACGTACCTTTAGATAAGGCATCTACCAGGTAAAGTATTATATCAACATCTACTGGAAGAATCTTCTGCCTCATGACAGGTAGGTAGGCACTTCTGTCGGCACTGGGCTTTTTCGTTTATTTACACAGTATTCTTCATAGCTGAAATAATCGATATTCTTCCTTCAATACGTCAGAATCGATGACAACAATGAAGCTACCTATACACCAATGCGATGCCGTTAACAAAAGCATACAGCATTATATTTCATATCGCTATCGATTTTCATTTTGATCCTTGAACACAGATAGACCGTGAGCCAGCATCGAATACCCGGGTCATCGCAGAACTCAAAACACGAGTTACGACCATCGCACGATACTTTCTATCGCATTCAGTATCATAGATAATTACACACACAAGCAGAAAAATAGCGTGCCAGAAGCATTGATTTCCCGGGGTTGCGCCATCCTAGTGATTAATCTCTGCTCCGGGAGCTTCAGACCAAATTTTAGCAGTGGATATAAGAGGAGCATGTTCCAGGCCAAGTCCGACATAATCAAGTAGTCGGATTGGATAACAGCCATGGATCGACCAACCTATGACAACCCTTTTCAAGAAATGATTGCTTCTGGCGCTGGGCAAGTTGTTGCTGATTGCTGATGCAAGCGCATCATGTCTCCCAACAGGCGTCACCGCTCTCAATTTGGGGCAAGATCGGATCGAAAACAACCCGTGTAGGGACTCTGTGGCCACTTACGGGCAGTCGACCTTCCATAACGCCGTCATTGCAATATTTGACGATTCGCTTCTGAGCAGTGTCAATTATGGCCTCGATATTGTATTGATAAGCCCGGGAAGTCTTGCTCTCGTCGTACTCTTTGATACTTCTTCGCATGTAGTCTTCACGAGTCAAGCCGCCTGGCTTGAAAGTTACAAACCCTGGAAAATCATTGAACTCGCCATCCGCGTCCATGTATAGGAATACGATCACGGTTTTCTTGCCCATTTTTCCCATTGAAGGAACCATAAACGCTTTCTGACCAGCCTGCCTGACTGTCTTATGTTGACGAGTTGGTTCCTGTTCTCCATTCTCTAGGGCACGTTCGCGTTCCTCGCGCGAGATTGGGAGGTCTTGGCTCCATACGCCAACTTCAATCTTTCCGTCTGTTTCCATATAAGGTATGTATTTTGGGCTGCAGGTAGGTTTGGAAGGATCCCAGTCAGAGAAGATACTGGAGAAGAAGGACTCGCGTTGAGATCGTGTGATTGGGCAGAGACTGAGAAGGTCGGTGGTGTTGTGGGAAACCTCGAGCCAGGCAAAAAGTAGGTCTCTTAGGTCGTGCCTTTCTAAGTATGTTAGATGGCAGTAGTGCGTGATGAACGCATCGGGGGCGCGAGACGTGGTAGCGTTGGAGTCTCCAAGGAAGTCTTCTAGCTCGGCGCCCTGGATGGGAGTAAATGCCATCCCGGTGCTCTGATGAGCCATTCTGCCTTTTCTTCTGGTTATACACGTCTTGGGAGAAAGCTATGTCTTCTCAGAATCGACTTTTCTGATCTTCTTAGCAATGCTTAGAGCGATGATTAACATGAATATTTGGGGGAGATGTAAGATGCGTTTTGATGGTAAAATCTATTTGTACGATGATATACCCTTCTAATAAATGCTATTTACACAGAGAATAAGGGCGAAAGCTTTGCCTTCCTTGTACTGTTCACCACCTACCTAAAGGTAAGTGTCATGGTTAGGTAGGCGCTGCCTGTTGACACTCGGAAAGGTCGTTGCTAACGTAACGTCTAACATAAGGTAGGTAATATATCTTAGTACCTAACATGAGATGGATGATCTCAGGGGTAAAACCCAAATGACAATAAACGTGAAAGCTTTAGAAACAGCATGTTACTTCACTGATTCATTCATGCTAAAGCAGCATAGCAATGTAAACATATTCAAGTCGCATAATGTAGCCCTCTTTTGCGATTGTCTCCTCATTGTCTCCCTATTGTCTCTCTCTTGTTGCTCCTCCTCTCCTCGGCTTTCTAACTTGTTCGTAATATCACTTCTTACCTTGCTCAAACCTCTCCCTGCCTGTACTTCTCTCCACACATTCATAAATATTCTACCCTCCTACTCTTTCACCCTTTCACACTTCTCCTCCTCTGCCACACCTCCTCACCATCCCCCCCTCGCGTGTTATTTTTTCATTCCTGGCCTTTTCTCAGCCTCCGGCCTCCTTCATGCAGCCTTTTGCTCTCTTCTCTCTTGTTGTCCTATGTGCACACTGTCGCTCTCTTCTTCCTCGTTGTCCTTCGTGCAGCCCGTTGCTCTCTCCTCCTCAATCGATCTCCGCTTCCGATATCCGCCAGCCTTCCGGCAACGATCCAAGATATGTCTGGCAATACTGGCCAAGCTGGTCAAACTGATCCGGGTCTGCAGGAGGCAGACCCCGTTCAGGTTGACCATGCTAATATGGCGCCCAATATCAAGGAAGAGCCCGACGGTCTTCCTCCCCCTGTGGTGGGCACTCGCCTCAAGGACTTCGAGGCACTGCATAATGGTGCCAAAGATACAGTGTTTCAGATCCAGATTCTCCTAGCGCTTCAGTACATGGACCCAGAGCTGAAACCCAAACTTATAGCAAGGCTTATATCTGGGCAAGATCCGATGACTCCCATCACCACACATCACCACACATCACCACATGGCTCAACTTCACCTGGAGAGGAAGCGTGCTGGACATGATGAACGAGCCGCTAGTCGACCTCGAGGAAGTCCCGCAAGAAACAAAAGCCCATCAGCCCACAGCCAGGACTGAGGCGCGGATGAACGACAACACTGTTCCCCAAGCTCCACCACAGCCCAAACAGGGGTGGAACAAGAGGAGGCGATAAAACACTGGCCACTGCACCTGATACTGACACATATCATTCAACCTCATTCCTCCTCCCAAATACGACTAATGGCGGGCGAGTAGGCGAGTGAGAAGTTGCCAGGTGGTAGTTCCACTGGGGGTGAATCAGGGCACAATGTCGCGATTCTGATTATACCTACCTACCTACCCGAGCGGCAGAATGCTTGCCAGTTGCTGGCACTGCCTGACACTTCAAGGCTCGTCTCCTATAGTGTGCCTCAGGTTGAGCACAGGTGAAAACTTTTCTTATGATGTTTACCATTCACCTCATCAACTTCCCATCTCCTCATCTCCTCCGCTCCTCATCTGATCTCCCTCATCAACAACTCAAACACAGGAACTACGCACGGTATTTCCATCCGCCCCTAACAGCACAATGCCAGAGCTAACGTCTCCAGATTCCAGAATATTCTCAAGCATACCTCGATCACCTTGGCGAAGAGTGGATGACTCGATGGTCCAATTGCACACCAAGCATGAGAGACTATTCTAGAGTTGCTTTGGAGCTGATGGCAACCATCACCAACCCCGCAATCATTGATCGTCTCTCGAATTGCAATCTATACCGCCTGAGAACCAACGTCATCTTCGGAGTGACTTGGTCTACGGAAGACAATCACACCTACTGGCCCTCTGTCAGTACCAGCGACATCGTGGAAATGGAGAACGCCTGGGGAAGAGACAGACTCGAGCATTTCAATCTACACTATTTCGACAATATCTACATCGCAGAGGGCCATTATATCTCCAACTGCATCGGCCAGACATGCTTTCGAGTACACGAACTCATCGATTACATGTACGAGCAAGAAGAGCAAGAAAGGGAGAGGGAACGGCTCGAGATGGTCCGCTTCCTTCGAGAGGCGAAAACCCTTGCGCAAGAGCTAGTAAGTATTAAGTGGTTACTGCATGTTTGCTGCCAACCTCCCTCCAATTTCCCGGGTAGTCCCACCAGTTCTTGAAGAGTTGCAAAGCCTATCTACCTAGCCCGTGACGGGACACAGGCGCAGTTGCTGGACTGAATCAGCCATTCTTGACAACGAGTTCAAATCGGCACCTGGTATCTTTAAATTGATTCAAATCACCATTATTTCTCCGGGCATCGGTCTACGATCGAACTTGATGGGTTTCTTTTTTGCCGCTTTTGAGCATAGGTGTCCCCAGAAGGCCAATGGATATGGCCCTTGGTCGACACATATCAAAAGCATAAAAGAAAATCACGCTGCTGTTATCCTCATGCTCTGTCCTCTGCAAGAAAATCAGATCATGGCTGAATCGGACGGGCCATGATTCACTGACGAGTTCGTCACCAGACTTGAACACTGTAAGTTCACTATCAACGTGAAAAACTGGCATCTAACCATCTGAACAAGCATCGATCCCCTGGGCTTCGAAGCGATCAAGATTGACCTTCGAAAGCAATGCCGTTGCAATGAAAAGGGCCGTCCCTGCCGCTGGCGAGTTGCAATAACTATACCTTTTCCCCATCCCACACCTTCTCTCCGCACCATCATAAACCACAACTTTCATACCTAAACGAGATATTTCGCATTACCATATAGGCTGGTAAAAGCAAGAGATATATATCGTCCTTATAAGCAAAGCGGTACGATTTAACTGCGGATTAAAGCTATTCTAGGACGACCTGCACTCGGCCTCAGACTACTTGGTCTGTTCACCACCATCAAGCTTCTGATTGCCACTCGCGTTGCCAACATGCATCTCAAATTCGTATTGACATTTTCCGGTCTGTTGTAAGTCCTCCTGATAGCCCCCCAAGGCCACCCCTCCCCCTCGACCTCCTCTTGCATCTCCTTCCAAACAAGGCATCTCATATAGTGAAGCCATTAACAGGACTGGATATGTTGCTGAGCGCCCCCCGAGGTCCATCTTGTATACAGAAGGAAAGCTAACCCGTAATGAACTCAGGCTTTTTACCGACCTTGCCCAGATGATGCACCAAGTCGAGGAAGGATGCGATGCTCCTCGCCTCTCCCTCCATCTTTCTCCTTCTGCATCCCCTCATTCTTTTCATCTTCATCCCCTCGCCAACTGTGATCAGAAGTGGCAAACCCGAAACACCCTGTTTTTATTGTCATGGACGACGATGATGATGTTCTCCAAGTCCCCCCTCTCAGACCTCTCCCCCTCGCAGGCAAGGCATATCATATATCGAAGCTATCAGCCAGACCGGGAATGTTGCTGAACGCCCCCCGGGGTCCATTTCGTGCACAGAAGGATGCCTGACTCATGATGAACTCACGCTGTTTACCGACCTCGCCCAGATGATGCACCAAGTGGAGGAAGGCCGCGAAGTTCGTATGAACTCAAACACTGGCGAAGCTTCTTGTCTGCTGTTTTCAAAGAGTGGGAAACCACTATGGGTAATGCCGATGACTTACCGCTTAGGCCTATTACTATATCAGATGACAGAGTCAAAGGAGGCAGACTCAAGATGAACCATCCCTCGGAGAGCAAGGAGATATCGAACCCTGATATTGGGTGACAAAATAAACTCAGCTCAAGGTATCCTAAACTCATCATAAGCTTGCCCTAAACTTATGCTAAACTTATGCTAAGTTACCTAAGTCTTTTTGTCGTTTAGGATCAAGTTCATCTAGCCATCCGCCGATGACCTGCCTGCCCCTCAAGCCGGTAACCTTGTCAGAAAACAGAGTCAAGGTTGGCAAACTCAAGACAAACCATCCTCCTAGCGCTGAATATCCTGGACCACCCGGTCCTAATCGACTTCAAAACTGCCCTGTCTATATGAGCGTAATTCCTTCCGCGCAAGACCAGCTCCTCCAAGCTATCTGGAAAGACGAGAATGGAAAGTTCATCAATCCTCGCTATGTGGAAATGGATATGCCAGTAGGAACCTGCATCGATCTTGCCGTCCTCAAGTTCGACCGAACCGCCACTTCTCGAATCCAAGAGTACAACAAGGCGCGCATCACGAATGCTGCTCGCCGCCGACTAATGCATTTTGCTGCAGTACCTAGGTACGGGAATGGCACCTGTTGTTCCAGAAAATTGTCGAGAACCAACCCTTCTGGTACCTGAGCTCATCGGAGACCGTGCCGAGCAGACAGCCGCCGCCTAGAACGCCATGCTGGACTCCCGTGCTCGCCGTCGCCTTGATCAACGTCATCCATAAACCTCCCGCCTTTACCGCAGACGTTAGAGGTGGGCGTCATATTGGCATTTACCATCCAGCATACCTATGTTCTTAATGTGTCAGTTCGTCAGCGGCCAACATGTCGCTTACTTCGATACTCTTCGCATATAGTTGGACTCATCAGCACATCGCGTTGGTGAACCAGGAGACCTTTTTTGTTCAACGTCACATTGCTCGCATCAGTCATAAACCTCATATCTTCAACACAGGCGTCAGAGGTGGGCGTCAAGTTGGCCTTTACCATCCAGTATATGTCTTCATATGTTTGTCGGTCAGAGGCGAATATGTCGCTCGCTTCTACACTCTTCGCATGTGGTTGGACTCAACAGCACGCCGCGTTGATGAACCAGGGTTGTTGTTCAAGCTTCATGGCACCAAAAGCGGAAATGCGCGTCTGATATTTTGTTATGTTATAGTTACTCTTCAACCATCTATGCTATAGCCTTTAAGCTAATCAAGATTGCGAAAGCCTCTTGATACTTGACGCAAATACAACAAGTTGACGTACAACTTAATTCAATATTCTTTTGGGAGCTCAACACACGTGAGGGTATGTACTCAGCTTATTAGCTATGACTTCCCGGTTTATGAGAGTACGTCTAAATATAAGAGGCCCTATAGCAAACTGTAGAGACCAAGTAGGCTTCCGTGGCGCCTTTCATTATGCGTAGCCGTTGCATGACCGTTGGGTGTCAGTGCCAGCCCAAACCTCCACCTCAATAGTAGCAAGTGCAGCTTTGCCATCGGTCAGAGACACAAGGCTTCCGATTTAATCCGCCGGTACAAGCCTATTCTCGTTTCCGGATGAAGTTGCAAACTTGGCTGATCATGACATAACTTGACAAACAGGGATAGGCAGTAGCAAACATCGTTCAGATGTGGCAAAACAACTGACTCAAGACAACGCTCCTCTTCCGTTTTGGTACATGAAGGTTATCTTTTGGTCCAAAGATGAGCCGCTAACGGCCAAACAATGACTTTGTGGAGTTTGAGTTTAGGTGCCTGCAGCACCTGATGATAGACTTTTACGGGGACAGTCCGCTTCCCAATCGTCTCCCCGCGGTTGCCGGGAAAAGCAACTGTCATGGTTCCACGAGCAGTCTTTGTTCTTGTGTGGCCTCGGATTACCCAGCTGCTTGGCGAGTCTAGATCCATTTGTGCGTCAGGTCGTGATACCCACATATGCCTCACCGCTGATGTGCTGAAGTGATTTCACAATACAGATAGGTCACTGTCGAGGAAGCTTTTAGGCATAAAGATAACTGTTATACATTATTAAGGCTATTAATGCCAATCCTAGTAATACTGGCTGTTCAAAACAATCATTACCTTTTCATCATCATTAATTCCATCTCATTGTTTACCAAGATACTCCAGGTTAAGGGCTGTACTTCTCCCACTTGATCTTGGAAACATCCTTGTAGCACTTGGACTCAAGGGCGTACTTGTGGCTGGAGTACGATCCCTTAGGAAGAGTTTCCAGCTCGGCACACTGGGGCACAAGGCGGATGGGAGCACAGCCCTTGGGGATGTTGCGCTGGATCTTGTTGTTCTTATCGATGGTGAGGTGTGCCTGCTCAATGACGATGAAGTGCTTGCCCTGGTAGTATTCCAAGCTCTTGTTACACGCCACAAAAGTCTCGGGCAGCAGATATGTGTAGGGGTCCTCGGGCTGGTTCAACTGAACACCGGGTGTGCCGGGCTCGAAGTTGAGAGTAGCACCGAAAAGGTTCTTGTTCTTCTTGTCGGCCACGAGAGCGATGCCATTGGGAGTCAAAGGAGTGCCACCGTCGCTGATGACAGTAGCCTCGCCGTTTTGGCGCTCCTCCTTGGTACCGTTTTGGTAGAAGATACGGCCGTCCTTCTCGATAACTCCGACGAGGGCGAGGCCGGCTCCGGTGTGGATGCTGGTGAGCTCGGTGTTGTGGATGGGAGGATGAAAGTCCTTGGAGTGGTCTGTGACGTTGACGACGAGCTTGAAGCCCTTTGATGTCGACCGTGAAGGGTATTTGGGGTTCACGTTGATGTGAGGCTGGACCGGTGAGGCCGCTGCAAGGCCGAGGAGGCTGAGGAAGAAGGTTGAGGTGAGCATGGTTGTTGAGAGGTAAAATCTGAGAAGGGAGGATGGGAAAAGGATGACAAGAAGCAAGTTAATGTCTTGTCTATGGTGTTTGTAGTCTTTGGAGAGAATTGATGATACTAGCAAGCCAAGAAAGAGAAAAGGGCGATGGCCGAGTGTCTTAAATGTTTGCCTCAAAATCGTCCGTCCTGGTTCTCAGCTCAGCCGATGTAACGATGAAGTCCATCACAGCTGGGCTGGCCGATCAGAACCTGGAAGTGGCTGGCCTAGCTGGCTAGCATCGTGAGGTGACTAGCGGACCCTCAGTGGGTATTGAGCCCATCAGTGGTCAGAGTGGAACCCGCTCCAGTGGATTGCAGGGGGTTTAGCGAATGGCTAGAGGGATCACCGGTGCGGGGAGTCCCAGCCGTGGCCAAGTCGGGGCCTTTAATACGAGGGTCCTGCCGCGACTACTTCATTGGATGGGTGTTTCTCTCCGGATGGACAGAAGAGACAGATGCCATTCACGATGTTGAGGCCAGTATCAGAGGCAAGATATACAAATATTACTATAATACACTGACTACACAATCTCAAACACACCCAAGCAAGCAAATGAATATCGTCATGAAAGGTCCAGTTCTTCTGACGTCAAGAGATTACGATGCTCAATCCCTTGTTTCGAAACATGAGAGGATCCCAGTCCAATCGTTGAAGATCCGATATCCATAACTAGGTAGCTTCCTTTTTTATCTTTCAAATGCCATTCTTCCGTCACATGCTACGATATCCATTGGTCTTTTTTTTTGTCCCTCGCCGATAAAACCCAAATCTGTGGATCTAACACTAACGATTAGTTAGCAGGTTAGCTAACGTACATGCACAGGCGAGACCGATGCCAAGAAATAGGATACGATGGTCTTTGTTTGACAGGACGGAGGCTGGCCTCAGCCTCATGTTACGCGAAATGGTGGTCCTCATCATGGACATTCCGTTTTGTCAAACGTTGAGCTCCATCGCGTGGCATTGCAGTCGCAGGGGTTGGCTCACTAGTCCATTGTCTGTCAACTTTTATGACGTTTCTGTTCAAGACTCAACAGATCTTTACGAGATGGCGGTTTCAGATCCCTTGAGATGATATCACCAGGGTCTTTTTGTATGTGTCACTGCGATGATCTTTCGTGTCCTGCATCGTGAATTATATCATAAATGTGGTTCATATCTCAATTACGTGTAGCCTGTTCATATGAGATCACCAACATTCCTCCAGAATAGTATCGTTGGAGTCGGAGTTTTCGGGCGGGCATTTTCTTCCAAACGTAAACTCAATCTCGATGTCCTATCATGCAACTAATTGAAGCATAACGTTACTTGGCGGCGGCTTAGACGTGAAAACACCATCATGATCATATGATGCTAGTCAGTGCAAACCTCTCATGATTTGGAATGGGATTTGGTTAGTCAATGTCTATTCTTGATAACCGTATCCTCAATTCCTCCTAGCCTAGGAACCGGGCTCGCTCATCGCTTCAACGGCGTGGTTTGGTTGTGGAGAATGTCTTCAGTCTAGACCTGGGCGAGTTGACGACTTTCTCCATTTGTCTTCCACTTGTTATGGTTTAGGCAGTGACTTTACCCCAAGCTGTGGCTTGATGACATCGTTGAGGTGTATGGAGTACTGCAATGTCTATGCGTCAGGTTGAGAGATAAAGCATTGCTTGTCTTGGTGTAGATGCGGTGAGGCAACTAAAAGTCCTCTTCTTTCGCCAAGTCTGATATCGCGAAAACACCAGAGCCTCAGTTGGAGGTGGTGGTCAGACTGTCAGGTGTTGGTTGCAACTTATTACACTTCGCCAGGCACAAGTTTACCTGGCTACTGTCGCCTCCAATAAGCAACCGTCGGAACTCTCAAGGCAGATAATTAGAGTACACCATTAAATCCATTGAGTTCACTCCAAGACATCGTCTCCTCAGCCCGGGCCGTGTGAGCCAAAGTTCCCGCTGGCCCCGACCTCTATGTATGTATGTATGTATGCAACCACATTGATCACCAGCCAATAAGATAAGGTAGGCCTCCCCTAGCGGGCATTTTTACACTTCCGAACAACAAACATGGCCAACCAAATACCAATAACATGACTTCTGACCTCCAGTTGAGGGGTTGAGGGACAATCATTGGAACTTGCCGGGCCAAGAGGTTACGAGAAAGCCTACTCAAGGTGTCATTTTAAGCCATGCCGAGAGTATGTGAGACGTACCTAGAGTAAACGACAACAGAGTATAAAGTGAAACGCTTCGTCTGAGAGTTTCTTTGTGAATGCACCCTCTTTCCAATCCCATTCACAGCGTCTAGTTCATGAGTGATACTCAATCACTTCCCCAGATTCAGGACGAGCCTACGGAATTAAGTTTCGTAGGCTCGGACAATTCGCTCAGCCGTAAGTTAAAAGTGTCAGGCTCGAGTCATTATGCTTGGGAGATACTCCACCGGCCGCTGTACTGACGTTGCACCGCCTTGTATCTAGTCTCTCCAACAGACTTCGAGGCCTTGTCCGCAGTGACATACTCTCAGGATGTGGATCAGAGCCTCATGGACTCATGGACGAACGAGATCATTTCTCTTGGCCCTTTGATGGATCAAGAGGATGTCCTTGGCTTGGCTATGAACTCCGCACCTCCAGCTGTGGACGACTTCTCCGACCTTGACTTCGCAGCGCCGATTATCGGGATGAATTCGCATCTCAGCGACGTCGAAGCACCTCCCTTTGACCTTTCATCCTCGCCTGTATCTCTTCTAGATCTTCCTGAATCCGCATATGAGGTGATTCTAGGATATGTATCGCTCTCTGGCTCCCCAGACCCCACATCCACTCTATAGAGTGCGGGTTCTGTGTGCAGCCAGTCGAACGATACAGTCCTTGACGCATTCTCTCCTGTAGTTTTAGGAAGTGATGGAACTCAGATACAATCTCTTGACCTCACCTCTCCAGACTTTAGTTCTCCTCCTGCTGAGACCTCGACAGATAATGGTTCAGGTTCAGAAACGAGCAGCAAGGAAAGGTTCGAAGAAGATACTGTCACTCGTTTGAAAAGTGACAAGTTTGCAAGAAATGGAATATTTTTTTGCAACTGGCCCAAATGCGACAAGTCCTTCAGCGAGAATCGCAAGCGGAAGTGAGTCTTGTCATCCCTTAATTGCGTAGGCCCAAGTTGCTAAAGAGAATTCAGCAACCATCTTCGAACTCATATCAGACCTGTTCACTGTTCCTGGCCTGGATGTAACTATACAGATGTTTGGCAGAGGGATATGAAACGTCACTACGAGACTCATCGCTCCCGGAAGACCTTCCAATGTTTGTCATGCAATGAATGGTTTACCCGGGAGTACAACTTGAGTCGACATGAGCGGGAGGCACATCGTGGAAAGAAGAGGGAGAGGAAGCGCCGTAGCTAGTCGGTCCTTTTAATAGCGTGCACCGAGAGCAAATTTAATTATTATTCCTCCATTGTTGGTTTCTTTCTAAGTATACAGACTGTATGGTAGTATAACTAAAACCTTGAACATATGCTCCTTTCACTTCAAGCATCCAATCCTGCGCCTCCATCCGACTCAGTATCACTATCCTCACTTCGATCGCTGAATTCATCTTCATTTATATGTGCCAATGAGGCAGAATCTGTGAGGATTGATGTCAATATACCGTTCGACAACTGGCATAAATCTGTGATAAACTCACCGTCACTCCATCCATCACCGATTCCCAAGACTTCGTCAGCCTCAACCTCGCCGAGGATTACAGAGCTCATAGTCTCGGTGATATTCGTTACAGAGTCGGGCTGCCATGGGGTAGGCTGTTGCTGAGTTTCGATCTGCTTTTCAACTGCTGTACTCAGCTCACTACTAAGCATTCCCAAGGCTTTACGCTGATGTGGCCAGTGCTCATTCTCCCACCCGCCTGGCAACTTAATAGGTCTCCAGTTCAGGTACGCTTTCTGATGAGACTCGGGCTCCTCGAACCTTCCAGGGTGGTGCCTAAAGTAGAATTTGCAGCATAGACATGCAAGCTTGCTGCATGCTATATATCGATCACCATCGACGAAGCTTCTTTGGTTGCGATGGAATTCTTCTAGCACTTGGATCTCAGAGTGCACACGTGCTTGGCCGTTATCCTCGTCGTACATGGATCTAATGGCATCTTCCAGTTTTAGTGGTCCATCTAATCGAGCGAGATAACTCTGCATATCCTTAAGGCGGGGATCCCCAGGCTGCAGTATCCTTTTCAAGATGGAGTTGAGGTTCCTGAGCCCATCCGCTGGTGGAACAATTGCCGGGGTAGAAGCCTGGACTTTCTTGATCTGATAAGAGTTGAACAGTAGTCCTAACTTGAGAAAGTCTTCGATCAGAAGTGCTGGAATGCGGATTCTCTCGGCAAGACGACCTATTAAATGTCTGACTGCCTTGATGTTCATTACAGTTTCTCGAGGTGCAACGCCAAGCTCCCTACTCAGAGACCCAAGGCTCGACATTTGAGGATCATGTCGAGAATCGTAAGCAGTTTGACAGAGGACTAGAGTGTCAATATTAGTGGCAGAGAATCGAGGTAGCCACTCTAGGAGGGATCTTCTTTCTATGGTAGTCTCTGGTTAATTATGCCTCTTCCTGTTGTTATGGCCCAACTTACCAGCTCCTTGGACAGCTGTGGCATCTTCTTTTAGATACTCTTCGCAGTAACGAGTAGCACGCAATAATAGCTTGTGCTCTTTCTTCAGTCTTGGGGCTGCAAAGTCAACGCATTTCTTTGTCAACTTCTTTCTCAGCCTTTCTCGTTCTTCCTCGGTCCCTTTCGGGTCCCTTTGTAGCTGCTGAAGAATGTCGTCGAGGAACAGAATGACATTACTGTGCGGCGTGAAGTTCGCGGCAACCCAGAGAATAACCTCGTTTGTCTGTGATTCTAGAGCAATTGACGTAGTAGTGTCTCCGCCCTTTCGATAATCGCAAATGAAGCACAAGTTTTTGAGGAACCTGCGCCTGATACCTCGAACATCAGTTGGAGCATGGGCGGCGATCATGTGAGGGCCATCGATGCCTTTGAGGATATGGAACAGTGCAAGATTCTCAAAAAGACGTGAGAGAATCTTGTCGTATTTGTCTAGACGAGGCGGTCCCACGCCCATGGTGTTGATAGTCAATGCAGGAGTATGGGTAGAGTAGTAAGAAACCTCTTTGAAAGGGAGGTAGGGATCAACGTTATATAACGTTGCTTCACTCTGTTATTCCATTTTGACTTTTAGTCGAGGACGTATAGCCTTGTGTTTGTACCCTCCATCTCATGTTGGTTGGCTTCCCGTTGTAAGTCTAAGGCAGAATGGGCCGAGTGTGGTCTACACTGAGGCTGGGTTGCCCCTGGTCATAACAAACCGTCCTCTCTGACTTAACAAAGCACAGAGAAAGTGGAAAAACACCAATGATATTCCAGGGCGCATATGGGAGAGTGTGTGCAAATCCACCAAAAGCAAAGTGCACATTGATGATTGATGACATCCGGTGGAAAGGGAGTATCTCAGAGCCGCTGAATGGCCAGACTTGTTGGATCTGTGCCAAGTAAATGAGCCTGCTCCAGGGATGAATTGCCTTTTGATTCTCCGAACCGCTTTGATGTTTCCTCCCTTGTTTCCAATTGACACAGGAATATCCGAGCCCATTGGTTCTATCGTGAACCCATATTTCAACCAAACCTACCTACCTAGGTACCTTACGTACAGTACGAACCTTCTATTCAATTCAACGGATGTCTTGACTAAAGCAATGTACGATTTGACAGTGGGTCAATCCCTGTATGTATAGCACCCAGACGCTGACACTTCTACGAAAAGCAATGACATACATTGATATAGGCTAAAACAAAAGATACACACTTTTTTTCCTCCTTTTCCATCTAAAGTGCTTAATTCCTCCTGATGAAACAATCCATACTCCCGAGGCACTGGGACCTACCAAGGAACGAATGGACAGTGCTTCAGTTGACCAGGACAGGGCTGATGGCGCTAGACGCGGAGCGAACTCCGCTAAACTAAGTAAATCTCGATCTGGTTGGCTCGTCCAGCTTTGGCGTGATGCGAGAGCTTCGCCAAACAGGTCCACTTCGGGAAAATCGAGAAATTCCATTGCCATGGATTATTATTAGGCATGAGCTACAGCTCCCCCTCATACTCACTCAGTCATACCCTAACTTTTCTTTCCTTGCATCATCCTCTTCTCCAGGTCCCTCGTCGCCCAAGGTAGCTCGCCAACCATGCCTTCGCTGGACAGGCTGCCAAACGAGGTCCTCTGTAATATCGCCGGCTTCTTGGTCAAGAAATATGATATAGCTAGCTTATCACGAACCAACCGACACTGCTACGATATCGCCAACCCGATTCTCTGGAAACGCGAAGCTCGATCGGATAGACCGGGCGCCATACATTGGGCTGTCGAACATGGAGACATCAATACCTTGTGCCGTGCTCTCGAAGCTGGCGTTGACGCTTCACGGGTAGCCTTCACCCATAGACCCAAACCACGCATCGACCCTGACCATAAGTGGTACAACTATCATTCGAACTACTACGACGACCCTGTTTGGAGGATTCAGGACGATGACCACTCAGTTGATTTAGACGCATCATATGTGTTACACGACGCGTGCGATTGCTTCGAAAGCGGTTGCGATGATGGCATATTTAGCGATTGCAGATGGGAGCCCATACATGTTGCTGCGAGTAAGGGACGGATCGATATGATCGAGATTCTCCTCGATGCGGGTGCTCCTGTTGATGCCCCTTCGTGGGGTGTGTGCTTGTGTCGCCCACATCTGCCCATGGAAGCCTTCACCGAGTCTCCAGCTGTTGATGAAGGAGAGCTTGAGGATTTACATGGGGGAAACTGGACTCCTTTACATGTCGCCATATGCCATGGGCAAATTGAAACGGCAAAGTTTCTATTGAAACGTGGAGCGTCGCCGGTCATCTATCAGGGAATAGACTTTGAACTGGAACCGCTCGCATGGCGACAGGATGACACTCCTGTGGACTCGAGCAGATTCAAACTCACCGCACTACACCACGCGGCGAAAGAGAACATGATGGATCTCATCGAGTTTCTCATTGACGAAAAATACCAAGAAGACGTCGATGTCGAAGGTCCGTTTATGGGAACACCACTATCTCAAGCAATATGGTATGGACACTGGGACACCGTAGTCCCATATCTCCTTGAGCATGGTGCCGATATTGATAAGAGACTCATTGAGACGGGGTTGACATCCCTCATGATGGCGTGTTTCTCACGTCGCTTCGATGACGCCGCAAGACTCGTTGATTTGGGTTCAAATGTCACCACATTATCTGTACATCAATTCAGTATTCTTCACCTGATTCTCGGGCCTCGTCACCTCCGGCCAGAAGACTTTTTTGACCCCCTCGGATCTCCTCCGAAGGAACCCAGCAAAGTCTCCGAAGCCGAAATCATCCAGAAATTCATTACTAAGGGTTTCGATGTCGATGCACGGGAAACTCTTCTTGGAATGACACCGTTGATGGTGGCGAGCGCGAGCTGCAACACAGATGCAATGCAAGCATTGCTCGAAGGTGGTGCCAATGTCAACGCGGTAGACAATGAAGGTCTGTCTGCGCTTGCCAGGGTCGGTGAGACTGCCGAAGGTTCTGCTATTCTCGGTTTATACGATTCTGCCAAGCTGCTGCTTGATGCAGGAGCAACATTGGAAGATTCGAGAGACGAGATCACTCCACTCAACATCATCTGCACACGGCAATGCGAACCCTACTTCAACCGTGAATGGGATAATCAGCACGCCACTCTAGCCAAGCTTCTCATTGAGCATGGTGCTGACCCAAACGAAAAGGGGGTTGCTACCAGTCGTCCATTTACAGAGGCCATCATTCATGGAAACTTGAACATCGCTAGAGCGATCATTGAGAACGGAGGACGGCCAGAAAAGGGCGACTTGGAAAGACTTCTCTCAATATTCGTTCACGAACCGTATGATGATGGAAAGACGGATTTCATTCTACACATCGATTACGCCAAGTACGGCATCTCAGGTCCCTCCGAGGGCTTCTTGGTGGATCTTCTCAAAACAGCCCTGAACAAGCAGCTCTGGACACGAGCCGCCGACCTGATGAGGTCGGTGCCAACCCCGAACGTGTTCCGTAAGGGGTTGATCTACCGGTGCTTGGAGAAGCCCTCTCCGATTGCCGACGAGCCATCAAGCCTGATTCAAGTGCTTCTTGATCGTGGCCAGGACCCGAATGAGCTGTTCGAGGGCGAGCCACCGCTATATTATAGCTTCAGATCTGGGTCTTGTTGGCGGACGACACCTGTGCTTGTAAATGGGGGTGCTGACATTCATATGCCTACAAAAGCCATGCCTGACGGTGCTTTCATGTATACCATAACCCATGACTATCAGCCACAGACATGTCAACTTCTCGCCAAACATCCGCACGCGTTGCGTGACAAACCCGAGAGGCTACATCGGGAATGCTGGTCATCTCTTATACGCTGGCAGCCCCATCCAAGTAGGGTTCTAGTCGGAAGATCAGACGATCGTGTACCAACACTCAACTGGACATTTACCAGCCGGTTGATTTCAGCTGGTCTCCGAACTGATGTCACAACGCTTGATGATAAAGATGTCAAAGAACTCGTGAAGCAAGCGATCCCGAAAACTGAGGTCTTGAGAGTCGAGGGGCGAAAGGTCCTGGAAGCCTTCGACATACCCTATGTGGAACCCTCAGTGGTAGATATTCTCAATGCTAACATTGGAATTGATGATGAGGGCGAGCGCGAGGAAGAGGAAGAGGACGAGGACGAGGACGAGGAAGGGGAAGACTTCGAATATGGCTCTGTCAGTGATGAGATTGACGATCATTCAGATTACTACGTCGATAGCGATGGAATTCCATTCGAGTTTTTCCCTCCCTACATGGGCGGAGGGGATGAGGAAGAAGAGGAAGAAGATGAAGAAGATGAAAATGATCAAGGGCAGCAAGATGAAGAAGACGGATGGGGTGAGGAAAACTCGAGTGATTTTGATGACTATGATGATGGAGCTCCCATACCGATACCAGCCTCTCTGTTGTTTGGGTTTTTGATGTAAGTTCATATTTGCTAAAAGGTACGGTCTACGGAGTAATGTCGTCGTATTTGCTTCATAACGACTGGTCAGAGCAGGGTTGGGTTTATTTTATGATAGGTATGGTATGATTTATGGACTGGCGCTTTACGGATGGGATAAAGAGGTAGACGGATTGTGGGACGGCATCACGGTCTGGGGCTCGGCATTCCAGCAATATGGATGCAACGACATTCTGCGATGAAAATTAGGACAATGGATTTCATTTTGCTGTAAGATATGGTTAATGGGGTCTCGTGGAGTATCGAGGGAAAGGTGTTGGTTCAACTGAAATTCTATGTTAGAAGCTGAAGGGCGCGGTCAGACTGAAATCCCTCCAGCCATTCAAGTTATCTCACTGAGGCTCATTATCCTTCAATCTCTCCTTGTGGATGAAGCGTGACTTCTTGATACGTGAATATTACAAGACACCGAGCTGCTACGGAAGCGAGCTATGTTTCCGAAGCCGGCTTCGACCTCCGGCGGCGGGGGAAAACGCCAACACTATAACTAACGCCAGGGGCAACTTTGGCAGCCTCAGACTACGCTAATTTGGGTTTTGGGTGACAGGTCGGAGATGATACGGCGTTGTGGGACAGATTCTGAATGGGATCACAAGGAAAGGAAAGGTAGGGGATGAGGATGAAGAACCTTGAGGGTTTAATAGAGGCCGGTTGTCCGGAGATTCAGGGTACGTAGGTATGCTAATAGCGATAATATGAGTGTCAACATTCTAATTTTTTATCCTTCTCTTGAAATAGATAACTGAGTGTTGAGTAAAGTGTTGTTTGTGCGGAGTAGGTTATGTTACTCATATTAAGCTGTTTACTGTCATCGTGTGAAGCTATACACATGTTTTGATAGTGTGCTGTTCATCTGCAGGTTCTCAAGCTTAGGAATATGAGAATGCGGAGAAATAGCCAAAGAGGTAAACACTCGAGATGCAAAACAACTGAACTAACAAAACAGATCGAGTCCGAAAAAGCTTGGCTTCGTCGCCATCATCATGTGGCGGTTCTGGTCGAATCTCACTGAAGCTCCGGAGATGAAAGTGCGGAAGAGGCCACCCCGCATCCGCATCCGTGACCGTAGCCGGAGTTATGGGTCAGGAGGAGTTTCGGGGGCTAAAAACGGATGGATGGCGGGATACCGAATAGCGACGGAAATCAGATTTGAGGCATATGAGTTTACGACAAGGTATAGTATGCAGTCATGAGATGATGGAAGTCTTACTAGGTGTCAGTCATCGGTCAAAGTATACTAGAGATATTAATGATTGAGAGGGACGAGTCCTTGTAAAGTGTAAATGAGGCAACCTACGTACGATATCAGAGCCTCATCAGTGGAGAGTCGGTCCATCTGTGGACAACTGCATCATTGATAACAGTTTCCGAGTACAGTAACAATTTTCCACAGTTGACGACTCCGTAGCGATAACTGGAGCCCAATTACTCAATAGCGAGTATTTTAGGTACGGTTGCTGTGGTGTAGTTGTAGTTGTTACGGCATCATCCATCCATCATAGCATGCCCCCACTTACACCATCATCATCAGGTAGGTATCACATCGCCTCGGACAATGTTTCCCTAGAATGTTCCATTTTTTTCTCCAAGAGGCAGGCTAGCTTAATTTTCTCTCGATTGGAGTCTCTTGGAGACACATCATCACCTTTAATTTTCCTTTTTGACAGCAGAATATACCTAGAGACGGAGATTTGTACCGTAGCTGCCGTTGACTTGAGGAGGCTGGCGGCTTCAACCCCGCTCTGTGGGTGCCGAAAGAGGCAACCTTGGAGACCCCGCCTGGAGCAAGATGACCACACGCGATTGGTCTACAGCTCTAGCTCTTATCCTCCACTTTGCCCTTCTCGAGCTCTCCCCCAGTCAAACCAACACCGAACACCGAGATATGCCCCGTATCATGGACGAGGAGCTTCTCGCCCAGTTGCCCATACTTTCCTCTTCGAGTAAGACCCCTCCCAGTGTGTGGTCGCACGCGCTCCCCCTCCCCCGCTCTCTACGGCTGCGAGCGTGTTAGTTGGGACGGCATCCAGCGGGTTACAGGCCGGTCGCCGTGAATTGCAGACCACGGACACTCCAAATAGCAGCCTGACCAGGTACCTAATGGGATTGACAGCTCGATATTCAATGTCCGGTCTCGTTACGGCTGCCAGTTTCGGCGCTTGTCGCCTCCACAGAGAACCTACCGAGATGGAGAATGCTTCCAGACTTTGACGCCCACAGCTGATAGAGTACTCCATAACGTACACACACGGGACCCCCCCTCAGATGCCGACACCTTCGGGGTTCGCGGGATCGATGGAGATTCGCTGTCTGAGAGACACCGGCCCCTGCCCGTGCCACGGTTCCAGTTCCGTTCATGGCGAAAACGCAAGCATTACAGCGCAGCACTGCGGTCCTTGTGCTTGTGCTTGTGCGTGAGACGTGGAACCTTGGCTGTGTCATCTTTTGTCTTGTCTCCCTAACTGTGGAGAGCATACATCGTTGTAACAGGCTCGATCAGACGCCGGTGCCCGTTACTTGGTGACAAGATACATAGCCATGGCGCGTTCATTTCCAGAGCATAAATATCTGGCATCGGACCCTCGATATCCTGCTTTCTCTCCTCCTCACTCTCATCATCATCATCATCATCATCTTTCTTCCTTCTTCTCTTATTACTTCTTCCTCTCACCAATAAACCTTTTTCACAACCGCCAAAATGGTAAGCATTCCTCTCCATATATATCTATATCCTCTTGAGCCTCAACTAACACGTCAAAACAGGTCAAGGTTCTTGCAGTTCTCTACGACGGTGGCCAGCACGCCAAGGATGTATGTCTTTAACCACTTTCTTTGTTTCAACCCAATTCCTCTTGAATTTCTATCAACTATCTTCAATTGTCGTTGATTCTGCCTTCAACTCTCATATCTACCGACAACCACAAACAACTCCCCACACACCACCCCTCCGCGCTTGTCGACCTCAAACGCGGGGAAATGGTCTCACTACATGAGAATCAGCCACATCCAGCCCAATGATGCGGGGCAACGTCTGGGCAACATGCAAAGACATTGAGAACTGATAGTTGGGTGGCATTATTCAACTCGTGCCACTCTTGTGGTATACACTGCATGGGTCTGAGCAACAATGTAACCCAACTTACACCCATTGTCTTGAACACTGCATCATCAACCCCTCAATCACTCTTCAAATCACTTCTCCTCAGCAAATTGAGTTCATGGCAACTAACGCGTCTCATAGCAACCCCTCCTTCTCGGTACCACTGAGAACGAGCTCGGTATCCGCAAGTGGCTCGAGGACCAAGGTCACACTCTCGTCACCACATCTGACAAGGACGATGAGGGTTCTACCTTCGACAAGGAGCTCGAGGATGCTGAGATCATCATCACCACTCCCTTCCACCCTGGTTACCTGACCGCTGAGCGTCTTGCTCGCGCCAAGAAGCTCAAGCTCGCTGTCACCGCTGGTATCGGCTCTGACCACGTCGACCTCAACGCTGCCAACAAGACCAACGGCGGTATCACCGTTGCTGAGGTCACTGGCTCCAACGTCGTCTCCGTTGCTGAGCACGTTCTCATGACCATCCTCGTCCTTGTCCGCAACTTCGTCCCTGCCCACGAGCAGATTGAGGCCGGTGACTGGAACGTTGCCCACGCTGCCAAGCAGGAGTTCGATCTTGAGGGCAAGGTTGTCGGTACCGTCGCTGTCGGCCGCATTGGTGAGCGTGTCCTCCGCCGCCTCAAGCCCTTCGACTGCAAGGAGCTCCTCTACTTCGATTACCAGCCCCTTTCTCCCGAGAAGGAGAAGGAGATTGGCTGCCGCCGCGTCGACACCCTCGAGGAGATGCTCGCTCAGTGTGATATCGTCACCATCAACTGCCCTCTCCACGAGAAGACCAAGGGTCTCTTCAACAAGGACCTCATCGCCAAGATGAAGAAGGGCTCTTACCTCGTCAACACTGCCCGTGGTGCCATCGTCGTCAAGGAGGACGTTGCTGCCGCTCTCAAGTCTGGCCATCTCGCCGGTTACGGTGGTGATGTCTGGGACCACCAGCCCGCTCCCAAGGAGCACCCCCTGCGAACCGCCAAGAACAACTGGGGTGGCGGTAACGCCATGGTTCCTCACATGTCCGGTACTTCTCTGGACGCTCAGATCCGATATGCCAACGGTACCAAGGCCATCATCGACTCTTACCTCTCTGGCCGCCACGACTACAAGCCTGAGGATCTTATCGTTCACCAGGGTGACTATGCCACCAAGGCCTATGGTCAGCGTGAGAAGAAATAAATGTATTGAGAGAATGGAAGAAATGATTTGTACATGATGATGAATAGTTTTACAACAACTGCATTATAGACGCGGGTCAAAAGCAATCAGCGTTGCAGATAATACAATTTGTTAAAGTTCTACCTCCTTTTGTCTTGCCTTCAGTGATCTCAATAAGATGCCATGAAATGCCTCCCTTAATCTATTGAGCAAGCGATTGTTTTACTTGGTGATCTCCTTTAGATAACTTTAATATTTAGAGCAAAGGCTAAATCTATCCTGAACCTTGCAATGCACGATAAATACAAATACTGGCATAAAAGCAAAGGGAGGCAATGGATATAACACATACAAATGAACTAGCTTTGTCAAAAGAAACCATGTGTCCTATCTTTTGATTATTCTTCTTGGTTCCAAGTCAGGCTGCATGTGCACGTCAACAGCCACTTTACACATTCACTCATAATAACTGCCGCCAAAATGAAGCCAAGCAGAAATGTTCTGCTGTTCTTTGTCTTTTCATCTTGCTATTAATACAAAATTTCTCGCTATTTTTGGTATGCTTCGTTATGAGCCATCATCAAGCGCTATATGGCTGACCATAATTTTACCATTCATGACATGAATTCGTTGCCAACTCTCCCAATCCATGCTATATTTTCCAATCATTTCCAGAATTGCCACCACTTCTTTTCCTCGCTGGGCTGTCCTCTCCGTCTCAAGACCTGCTCGTCTCGCCCTCTAATACGCCAGAAATAAACAGGCACACCAGCTACCACGAAGAACACGACGGCGATAGTCTGGAAAGGCTGTGCAAAGACAGCCCGGCTGAGGAGGAAGAGACTAACGCAGCAGAATATAATAGGCGTCGTGATCCAGGTCTTGTACGGTCGTACGAGTCCCGGCTCTCGCACGCGCAGGATGATCAGGCCCAGAACTGTGAGGAAATAAAATGTGTAACCTGCAACGCCATAGAAGGTGACGAGAGTGCTAAACTCGCCAACAACCACGTAACCAACTGTAAGAACAGCGTTGAGAATGAGTGCATAGACTGGCGTATAAAACAGTCCAGCATCTTCATCGCCAAACATTCTTCGCATCTTGCGCGTGAACCAACTTCGTGTACGCTGGGTGCTGAGCTCGTGCTCGTGTGGGCTGCCGCCAACACCGATAGTGCCAAAGATCGAAGGAATGTAGCCCTCTTTTCCAGCTACATATGCCAAACGACTGGAGGTGAACGTCGAAGAGTTGAGAGCACCGAAACAACTGGCGCTAACGATGAGTGCGAGAATGAGTGAGCCTACAGAACCAAACACTCGGTTGCCAAACATGACAGCTACTGTATTGGATCCATCCATGCTCTCGAGAGGTAGGACGAGGAAGTAGGCGATATTAGCTAGCACATAGCAGAGGATGACCAGAGGCATGGCTGTGTGGATGACTCGGGGTAGGTCTTTAGTTGGGTTCTTGAACTCCCCAACGACGTAGTTTGTCTAGACTGGGTCAGCAATCGAGACTTACAAACTTGACTGATGTCACTCACATTGTCCCAGCCATCATACGCCCAAAGACCAGCATAAAGGGCGAGAGCCCAGGCAGACATGTCGGTCGATGTGTTTTCAAACAGCTGATGCGGCTTCCACTCAACTTCCGACTTGCCCTTAAGCGTCTTTCCTGTGATGGCAACGACAATACCAGTAACGGTGACGCCCAGCAAAGCGATAAATTTCATAAACATGAGCGTATCGTTAACGCGCGTGCCGAGCTTTGTAGACACACAGTTCAAGAACGTTACAATGAACAGCCCTACAAGCGCAACAGCCTTGTTGATCCAAGGACTTACATGCTCAGCGTCAGGACCGATGAAGGCTCGAACAAAGTATTCGCCCATGATGATGGCGATGATGGCGGCACTACCAGGCTTAAGAACCAACATGGCAACCCATGTAAAGAGGAAGCCTATCACCTCGCCAAATGTCTTGGCCAAGTAAACTTGAGCGCCGCCATTGAGAGGGATCGCTCCTCCGAGCTCAGCGTAAGATGCAGCGCCTGTCCAAGCGAGTATACCCGCGATAATCCAGACGAGTATCGCTGCGCCAGGCGATCCAACTCTTGTGCTCACAGATCCTGGCGACGAGAATATTCCTGAGCCGATAATAAGTCCCACTATCAGCGACAATCCGTTCAAGTATGTCAAGGTCTTGTTTTTCTCCAATGATCCTCCTCCTAAGCCGCCGCTCGGCCTTGATCTTGATGTTGGTGCTCCAATGGGAGCGTAACCTTCGGCACCAGCCGTAGAGCTTAGAGGAAACATATTGGCGGAGAAGTCAAAGGCTGAGGATACTGAGTATGATCGATTCATCCTGTTTGCAGGATTGGCACTGTCGAGGGGGTCATCTTGTTCGAGCGACAGTCTCCGCGACGACGATATGCTGGGCCTTGACGAGATCTCTGTAGCTCTCTCTTCGTTGAGCTGGCTTGAACTAGCCAAGGAAGCGAGTTCCAGCGAATCTCTTGTATTCGACGGGAGTCCGTAAGACGGCGCCATTGCGGTGTCTATGTGGTTGTCCTTTCCCCCTCTTCCCAGCGACTACTTAATCGACCAATCCGCCAAAATCAAGGCACCGCGAGTATTCAATTCGAGTATTTCAGCTGTTAAAGACCAATGCGCATCGCGGTTCGTTGTCGCGCAAACTTGGAGTGGATGTGTTGGGCGATCGGCAGCCGAAGGATGTGAGGAAGCAAGATCTGTGACGTAGAGATCTCAGTGGTCGGTAGTTGTTTTGAAGTGTTTTTGGAGCAGTCGAGGTTAAAAAGACGGGGTATAAAAGCACAATTAAGAAAGTATTCGTATTCGTCAACAATTAATTGATTGATTGCTCATGAACTCTCCTTTGCATTCAATACCAAAAGGGGCAATGTTTGCTTCGTTATAGTGGAACAGGACAAAGAAAGAAGGCCAAGTTGAAAAAGATAGGAGTCGGCTTTACCCAACTCATCACAAGGAAGCTTCTTTGTCAATGCAAGTGCTGCTTCGCTTTTCCCTTCCGCGTATAGATCAGAAACACATTACCACTCTAGCCCAGCCCCTTGCTCTCTTCGGTGGATCTCAGCCACTTGCACCGCCACATGTTGATTAGTCACTTCTTCTACCATTGACGTCGAGTCCATGACCATCGCCTCACCAACAACCCTTCCGAAAGCACCATAACACCATGGGCTCCGACGATTATGCTGCTGTCGGTGGCGGCGGTGCCCTGAAACTCAAGGGCGCCAAAATACACAAGAAAAAGAAGAAGCGCGATAAGACCGATCTTCAGAAGAACCTCGATACCGGAAACAAGGACGAAGAGAAGAGAAAGAAGAAGAAGAGCGAGGATGAAGAGGAGCAAGAACCCCACGATGTGGATGATGAGGACAAACCCGAGGTTCAAAAGACGGAAGCTCAAAAGCGCCACGAAGAAATAAAAAAGAAGAGGGCAGGTCTTTTATCGCCTTCTATTGTTGAAATCATGCTAACCAGTCTATAGCTGCTCAAACTCGCCGAGTCTGCAAGCTCGCGGCCAGAACTTCTCAAAACACATAAGGAGCGTGTCGAAGAACTCAATACTTACCTGTCGAGATTGAGCGAGCATCACGACATGCCCAGGATTGGCCCCGGTTAAGGATGTCAGGACAGAAGGTTGAGTTGGTGGCGAATGTGTGTAGGCGGATGGGGAGGAGTTGTTGGCGCTTTTGGTTATACCCTCGAATTAAAAAAATACTCCCACAAATTACATCTGTTGCATTGATCTACGGCATTATCCCAATCGGTCACGCCTGGAGGCGCGTAATGTTTACCCCTTGCTGGGCTGAAAGCACCAAG
Organism: Fusarium mangiferae; assembly: GCF_900044065.1. Taxonomy (NCBI): domain Eukaryota; kingdom Fungi; phylum Ascomycota; class Sordariomycetes; order Hypocreales; family Nectriaceae; genus Fusarium; species Fusarium mangiferae. Next base: position 2,853,954 of record NW_024573922.1, read on the forward strand.
GCCCTGTTTCTGAGAGGAAAGGTCAAGACCACTGTGCACAAGTTGACTGCATCGATTTGTTTGAAAAGGGGAAAATGAAATCGAGTATGCAAACTCAAGTGCTTGTATTCGCTCATGTACTATGCATTTTTAAATACAACCCATGTTCGGCATATATGCTGGACGCCATTAATGAACCAAATCTTCCCCCAAGATACAACCGTATGTGGAAGTTCTTGTCTATTGATTAATCCCGTCTGATGCTGACCCCAAAGTCTATTATCCTGATTTTATACCCATGAAGAAAGGACCGTGATATTCATAAAGATGAACCCATTCTGAAGTAACTGGTGCTCCCAATGGGACCACAAGTTCGTTCGCCACGGGATCCGCGTGACATTTTCGCTGGATGTAAGGCGAGGTCGATGTGTAAATAATCCATTTACAGGAGAATGAAACCACCGAAGACCATACCCACAACTGCGCCAAGAACTGAACCGACGGATCGAGGAGCGGCGTTCTGAAGGTCAGGGCTGCCAGCGGTAGCTTCGGCGGAGGGGACAACCTCAACCCAAGAAGTCGAAGTCAGGGTTGTAATGCCACCATCCTCAAGCGTAGAAGTGAAGGTCTTGGGCACAGCACTCGAAGTTCGTCTGGTACCTGTTCCAGTCACAGTGCTTCGTTCAGACTTAGTCTCAGTCGCGCTTTCGGCATCGTCTGAGGTTCGTGAAGCCTCGTCTGTCTGAGTTGCGGTTTCCTGATCTGTCTTAATGTTAGCATATACGTTCAGATGGTTCCCATTTGCAAAAGTGTGTAGTCAACGCGGAGGCAATCAATGGTCAAAAGACATTTTCAAGTTTTGGCGCACTTGCGAAAGTCACGAAGTCAAGGCATCAGGATGTGGATATGGCACGAAACAGTAATATCACAACAGGTTTGGGGAGTTGGATTCGCAGCAATGTCCCTGGAAAGAGCCGTGTTGCTGCTCGTCCGTCCCACATACCGGTAGTCGTCTCTGTCTCCTCTGAAGCCTGGGAGGCTGTTTCCGACTCTTGGGTTGGCCCGGAAGCTGACTCAGAAGTTGAATCGGGGAGGACAGTGGTGGCTTCGGCGACAGTGGAGGGGGGAACGGTGGCAGTTTCGATAACAGTGGAAGTATCATCAAGGGCGGTGGATTGAAGGGTCTCACCCGAAGAAGCCGTCTCGGACGGTAATTCAGAAAAAGAGGAGGTATCAGGCAAAGAAGTTCTTCGAGTAGACGTACTGGCAGCAGTGGAGGTTGCAGCACTAGGAGCAGAAGGATTGGAAGTTGAAGCACGAGAAGAGGGAACAGTCTCAGAAGGTTCCTCTTCCGAAACGGACGTACCAGTGGCAGTGGCCTCGGAATCATCGGTGGTCGATTCAGGGGAAGAGTCCTCAGTGGACGAGGGTCGGTTCTCCGTGGTCCTGCGGGTGGTTCGCTGTGTAGAGGCGGCTGTGGATGCAGGCTGAGTAGACTCATCTTGAGATTCCGTGGCAGAAGGAGATGCTTCAGTAGCTGAGTCCTCGGTAGGTTGGGCGGTGGCAGAGGGTCGGCCTGTATCCGGGTTAGAGGTGGGTTCCTCAGGTTCTGAGCTCGCAGGGCGCGAGGGTGAGGACGGCTCACTGGTGGCAGATGGCTGAGTAACTGACGGCTGAGCCTGGGTGTTTGAGGCCTCATCTGTGGCGCTGGCCTGGTCGGTCGGCTCTCCGCCGGTAGCGGAAGGCTGAACAGCAGTCTCGCTAGCCTCGTTCGTGGGCTCATCAGCCGTAGCAGTGGGTTGCTGTACGGTGTTTGAAGCACCACCAGAGGCTCCGCCTGAAGAGCCGCCCGAGGGAGCATTGGAAGCGCCATCAGAAGCGGCATCTGTAGGATCAGTGCCCTGCTCTGTATCGGTAGGTGCTGGTGTATTTTGTCGTCGAACCATCTGGGCCATGGAATCGGAAAGATTTGGTCGATGAGCGTTCATACCATGCTTTCCAACATCACCATGGCGGAGATGTCCAGGGCAGAGTCGGGTAGCGCCTCCAATGGATGCTACACCGACACCCAGAAGACAGCAAGCGGCCAGAGCAATCAAGGCCTTGCCAGCTGGGGATATCCTTTTGGTCTTTGTCCGTGGGATGGTCTGGGCAGATTCCGAATCCTGGAGGAGTGCTTCCTTTGACGACATGGTCCTCTCTTCTCGGTCAGTGCTCAACAATCCTGCCTCCATGCTGTAGTCGTTCTTGATGTCGACAGATGCCATGATGTAGAAGTGAGTGAGGAGGTTTGAAGTAAGGGAGAAGGTTGAGTTTTGTAAGTTGAGCAGGGTGATATCAGGACTGAAGAAGACTGGAGACGGATATGCAGAGGATGTTTAGCGGCTGAGAATAGACCAGAATTGCGGACCCAAGACAGATGGCAGCTTTTTTTTGGGTTTGCTATTTGGGGATGGTACGAGAGACGACTGGCTGGGAGCAGGTGGTGAGGTTGAGGAGGCGAGATCCCCGACGGTGAGTGGTGAAGACAGTGCAGCAGCAAGCAAGCTAGGGTTCAAGAACGTGCAGACGACAGCCGGCCAGAGGGGTGATTCCCTTTATCGATGATGAAGAGTGTCGTGTGCCAAGCAGACAAGGAGGTGGCTCTAGCGTACAAGAGAGGAGTCTGCTCGGTTCTATGAATGGAGACACAGCTGGTGATGTGAGGATGAGAGAAGCAAAAGGGACCAAGAAAGCGAATGGTGTGCCGCCTGCCGGTACTGTACTGTAAGCAATTGACAGTCGACCGAGGCGTTGCGGAGAGTGTGAGCGAGGGAGTGGAGGAAGTGGAGGAAGTGGAGGAAGTGGAGGCAGTGGAGTGAGTGATGGGTGTTACACGAGCTGAGTCCGTCACGTCAAGCCAACTGCGAGATTGAACTCAAGTCCAGGGCGAGCAAGAGGAGATTTTGGTGTTAAATGCGGCCTGTGGTGGTGAATCGTGGGTAGATGAGGGGATCTGCTCTGTCCTGCTAAAAGCCCCGAGGCCTAGACTAGTCTTGGCAAGAGGAGGCTGAGCTGCAGACAACTATCACAATGGCCCAAGTAAGCTGTTTTCTTATTTGCTGCTGTGACTTTTGTTTTTTGTCTGCTGAGTGGCAAAGGCCAAAGGCTGTTGGAGATCTGGACAAAATCGCTATGCGTGTTTCTTTTTTAGGCTTGGAGGGGAGCCGCTTGCAGTTTTTAACGATAGCCACCCGGGCACTAGACAAAAAGCTAGGCCTCGTCTAGCGCTCTTCTGTCGTCCCGCCAAGTTCAGCCGGCGGCCGGCTACACCTCCGCCTACTGGAAACCCAGTCGCAGAGGCCAGAGGTTGTGCACTGAGCAGCCCGGGGAGCCTGGGAGGGATGGGCTTTGGTGGAGTTTGGGTGCCCAAGGGCGGCTCAACAAGGCCATGTCTGCCTGTGTACGTACATAGCCCTCTGTCCTCATTTCTTGTTAGTAAACACTGTGGAGGGTAATCCAAGACACGAGGCGTGCTGACTGCTTGACCTGAAGTTGACCAGAGATGAGCTGAAGCACTGACTGTCTGATAACAAGGGCACAACTGCTCATTCTTGGAACATCCAATCGCTATAGAAACTTAATAAAGGTTTCAGCCATTGTTTAGTAATTATTGGCCGGTACAAACTGGGCCATCAACAGAAGTCGGTTGTCACAATTCCGATATACCACCTTTGGTATGGTTGGGTCTTGGATCCCCGTCCTTACTGCACAGGCGTTGGTTCGACTTGATCACCATGTAAACGGTTGCACGAGTATTTTTGTCTATAAGGGCACCGTCACCACATCCGTTGACCCCCTGGTACCTGTCCTTCCGTTGCTCAGACGGCGGCGCCTCATCAACCCATACATACGCCGCTAGGATACGGAGCTTCATGAGCTTTGTGATGTCACTGTGGATGTAACGGCAGATGGGCGGGCTTGTATAAGAGGAGCATTGTGTGATTGTCTCCGTATGAGCCCATCGTCCTGCCATTCGTATTCTTTAAAAAGCTCCTGAGACCCATGGGAAGTATGTCAATTGACAGATTGGAGAGGAAGGACAAGAAGGGGTGAGAAACCGCCTCGTTCCCAGGTGAATACGAGGAATCGCCATAAAAAGCTGAGCATCCAGGCGGGTCAACATTCGGGCCCAAGCCATTGGTCCCAAGATGATGCTTTTTTTTGACCGCATGGCCCCGATCCTCATTCCATGTTTGACCCACCTGCTTAGTCCCCTGAACCCTGTCCCTGACCTTGGTGCAGGTAGTCTTTCCATCTTCATCTTCTCTTATCCAACCCTTTCGGAGCGTTGATCGTGTCTTGCAACTTGGGGCCGTGATTATGAACACAATCAATTGACCTGGCGCCTGGTCTGGCGTATGTATGATCGCCCATGTGCAGCAAAAATGCATATCGATCATCAAGCAACTTGTCTGCGTGAGACTCGTTGCTGATGTTCGGCCATGAACCTTTGTTCTATGATGCGCCAAGTTGAGACTTGTAATGGTTGCTCTTAATTGTCGTGATAAGCGACCAGGTGTGATATCTTTCAACTCTGAACTTGAACTTGATTATTCGTGCCAACTTCTTTGCTCGTATGACGGATCGACAAATTCACCAGCTGCGATGACGGAGATGCGCAATATCAAACTGTAATACGATGGGGAATTTCGGTTGATCCTTATTTTTGGTGCTTTTTTGTCATGAGATGGAGTACGGAAACGTGCACAGTCCTTGGCTCCGGCGGCGTGTCCGTCCAAACGAAGCAAATTTTGGTGCCAAGAAGAGATGATGTATGCAACCGGATCTGGCGGCTCAACAATTCTGTGTCAGAATTGAATTGTTACTGACCGTTGATGATCAGTTACTGCGAGATGATGCTCAGCCAATATCGTGTCATTCATTCACAAAGCTCCACGCGGCCTATCTCGTTATCCGTAAAGTCGATTCCGCCAACGTGGACCAGCGCATCTGAAAAAAAAAGGGAATGGCTGGCACAGATGAAATTCCATTGGGTCATATGCAGCCATGTTTGCGCTGTAACCTCAGCTGTAACGATTAACCAAATCGCAGTTCGAGTCACTACACCCAAATTCGGAGCATGAAACTCCAGCCTTTTGTGGAAAAAAGCAGAGACACATACTAATTGTGTTTTGATGTCTCCTCTGTGAATGACGGTAAGCCAGCTGCCAGCACGCACACTTACGAGATGTGTCTTGGCTGTGAGACACGCCAATGCAGCCATAGAGGCCTAGTATCAGTTGGTAGTCCAACCAGAAACCGCAATCAGAGACAAATTGCTGTCAAAAAAGCGCAACTGTCTCGAGACAAGCAAGTAGCAAGTTGACTTTTGGGTCTTAGATCCAACTCTTAGCTCTTGGTCGATTTTGAGCTAACTCATGGCTTGCGGTATAAAGATGAATGATTGTATGGTCTGGCGATAGTTGGCAATAGCCAAATCGCTTACTGTTGTTGAACCGGCGGATATAGCTTGTAGACCATTCATCCGATATAACCAACAAGTGTACTCCGTATGCTGGATACCTTGAGACTGAAGGGCGATTCCTGCACTGCCTGCGTGCGTGTGCTGAAGGTCCGGGATGGGCGTGGGGAGACAGCTGAGAGTCCCACTGGCTGAAGGTTGAATGTATGTCTAAATTTAGACCACTCGGAAGCCCCAGTGGTTCGATCCGTCAGATGTGCGATACGATCTGATTGATAGTGACACTCACTGTTCTGGTGGTGCTGTTGAGTTGTTGGTATCGTCATGACTGTTTTCTCGTTAGACATGTCCATCTGTAAATGAGACAACTCGGTATATTTCTCTTCCCAGTAAAGAAGCTTGTGCATGTGATCTTGTTTCATTACGTCTTTCTCCTGCTCTCCAAGGGATAGAAAAAAATATTTGAGTTTGTTCTCCAAGACGAGGGAGGGAGTCAAGGAGATATCTAGCGACGGAACTGGAATGTTACAATACCAGCATTCAGATACTATAGAAATTGATAAGAAACATCAGGGGAAATACAAGATCAAAACAACTGGTTGGATCCATCGAGTCCTTTAATTGTCATTGAATATTTGCCTCGCAGCTATAGGGTATTTCTGTCGACTTGGTCAATTTGATAGTGAATTTGTTGAAGACGGATGAGGTTACTTGCATATGATAAGGTATCGAGCCCCTCCAATGGAGGTAAGAAAACTCGAAATCTTTACGGAGTAATGCCAAGTGATAAAAAGACTTGAGTAAATCAGGTATAGGTTTAGGGGGTTTATTGCCTAGGTAATTTAGGTACTTTTAGCACTTGAAGCTCAGGTCCAAAGTTTTCCTGCCTCCCAAAGCCACTATCGATAGACGTGGCTCATGAGTGGCCGTGCCTTATTTATGCATGCTGCTGACTGATTGAAGTTAGCTGACGAAACACCCGATGGACAAGTCCACTGTCACATGTGGACGATGACAGATGCTCGAGCTTCCTCCAACAAAACCGACGACGTGGAGATAACTCCACTGACAGGAATAGTCTCTGATTCAAACCACCCTCACTCTCTTTATTGATCAATTTGGTCCATTTGTTTGCGACAATATCCTTGAAACGTGTTTGAGGCGCATACGCAGCCCCGTTGTCTTCCCATGATCGATATCGAGGTACCTTGAATACCCTCGTCATGACAGAGCATCTCAGCCCCGACTCTCTAAATACTCTCGACCCCGACGAACAAGACAGCCTTCGAGTTCGATCGCGATCGCCTCACCCGTACCATCACCAGAACACAGACCTTCCCCATCTCTCGGATCGTTTTACGCTGAGGAACCGCCAAGCGCAATCCGCCAAGACCAGTGACGATGATCCCCACGAACCCTCGCCTACGACATGGCCAAGTTTTCTCAAGGACTCGCCGCAGACGAGCGACAGTGGCTCCGAAGCTGACGACGAGCATTATCTAAAAGGTTTACCGGCGCCAAAAGCCAACCTGCACAAAGGATTGAGAGGTCTCAATGAACCGCTGTCTGGCTCTTCAACACCTCTTCCATCACCAGCGCTTCTTGATGGTCATGTCATCCGCACAGTAGACAAGCCGCCCATGTCTACCGAGACACCGGAAACGAAACGTCTGCTCGAAGCCCTCAAAAGACGAAGAAGAGTCGTTGTTCGACGCATAACTGAGGCTGGCATTGTTTTAGCGCTGGGTCTCATGGTAGCTTCAAATTCCCAGGTATTGCAGCTCATAAAGATCTGGGGAAAAGGTATGCGCATTTCCTCCCTTCTGATAGCCTTGCCTTAACCATCATAGATATCCTACTCTGTGGCCTTGTATATGCGGGACTACTCGCTCTGTATCCTGTCCGGGTCGTCGCTTGGGCATACCGTAACAGGACACCGTCTCACCCAATACCTCTCGAGCTTCCTGCGCACTTCGACCCCGCTCCCATATTATACCCTTCGGCGATTACTCTATATGTCTCGCTTCTTATTTCGTCAAGCAACCCAGCAGCGATTCTACCTAACCTTATTCTGAGCCTTGCTTCAATTCCGCAGAGCGTTATTCCCAAGGTTGATCCATATGCTACATATGATGTACTAGCATGGGGCCTAACTTGCATTCCACTAATCTGGAGCCCAAAGCAGCGTGAACACTTCGAAAGCAAGCATCCAGAATCTTTTATTTCAGGAGAAACAGCTATTCTGCTGTATCCTCTTCACCAAACTTTGTGTGTGACATTGCACTATCTCACTACAACTAGTCTCTTGACGGCTGAGCTCCAGCTCCTGTCAGTCGCCCTTATCAACGTTTTGCTTCTAGCTTCTTCACCCCAGGTTTTGATTCTCAAAGCCCTGTTGTGGGGTGGAGGACTTTCTCTCCTCTTCTTTTGTGGACGTGTCATAAGCTGGGGAATTGCTTTGGCCAGAGTGCCGAAATGGAGATTTCGGAGAGTGTCAGTCTCTCAACGGCCGCCACTCTGGAAAAATTTCAAACAAATTTTCTCGCTACGACGGCTGAGGCACGAATTATTAAGACCAGAGTATGAGGATGCTGTGTACGATACCATTGGCTCATCCGAGGACGAGGCAGGCCCGTTGTTCAAGAAGCCTACTCGAGTTCGAACCTTTGGACCAAGCTCCCCGAACCCAGCAGAACCCGATAGTGCTCCCTCTTCGCCCACGGCTGCAGATGCTTTCGGAAGCTGGTCTTTTGCACGGAGACATACCTTACCACACCTTGATCATGGGAATCGACGTAACGCGACGCATACTCCCTCGGGGCGCAAAAAGCGAGCAACTTCCATGTCCGTTCGGCCCTTCTTCAAGCTTACTCAAGAGCAAGCGACTATGAGAAAATGGTTTTATGCTGGATACGTCTACTTGAGTATCATAGCGATCATCCTTGGTGGCATTCGAACTTATGTACAATGGTATGCCCTAGATGACAATGAGCCCATTGGGTGGGCTTTGGGATATCTCCTCGGCGACTGGTCTTGGTTCCGATATCAAGTGGTCAGTCTGAACTTGGAAAGATGGATTTGCCTACCCCCGCGAATTGATCCTACAGAAGACAAACAATGCCACTCTGGCTGGGTACAGCACGTTCGCCATAACGACTTTGGAGAAGCAAACACTCGACTTTTGTTGAGTGCTTACTGGATGGGAATCTTGATTCTGGGGCTCATTATCGTCTTTCGTCTGAAGGACATCTATGAGGTAGATACACGGCGGAAGGTGTTCCACTTTATGATGGTTGGCATGTTTTTGCCCGCAACCTTTGTCGATCCAACGTATGCAGCTCTTGCCCTGTCTCTAATCCTTGCGGTCTTCTTGATCCTGGATCTTCTGCGGGCAAGTCAGCTACCTCCACTATCAAAACCTATTGCCTCATTCCTAGCACCATACGTCGACGGCAGAGACTTCCGTGGTCCAGTTGTCATCTCACACATCTTTCTCCTAATTGGGTGCGCCATTCCTCTCTGGCTGGGCCTTGCTTCTCTACCACGCTCTGGATCTGGCTACCTGTCTGGTTGGGAAGTCACAACTCGAGATGTCAGTCTTGTCTCTGGAGTTATCTGCGTGGGTTTAGGAGACGCAGCTGCTTCTCTCATCGGCCGTCGATATGGACGTCGGAAGTGGCTCTGGGGAGGCGGTAAGAGCCTTGAGGGCAGCGTCGCCTTTGCTGTGGCTGTCATGCTGGGACTTGGTGCCGCCAGTATGTGGCTGAGAATCGGTGGTTGGCCTGCTGCAGGTGAGCAGCCTGGAGTGATTGCTGGCACACGAAATGCTGCGATGTGCGCATCCATGGCGAGCTTGACAGAGGCTGTTCTTACTGGTGGGAATGACAACGTTATCGTACCAGTGGTGTTGTGGACATGTGTGAAAAGCCTCGGTGTTTGATATAAAAGTACATCAAAGGTGGCGTTCCGGTGGTTTCTTCAGGACTGATGCTTGACATAGAGAGCAAAACATGGCAGACGGCTGCATAGACGACGTAATGTTCATGACAGACTTCAAGATGGTCTCAATTTAGGGTAATTGTTTCCCTATGTGTTTTAATTATACCCTTTCCAATTACAATAATGTAACTCAACTCTCTCATGAGATCTAATGCTCTCCCAACACCAGCGCCCATGCACCTTTGCTATGCTTCCGATTCTATATGTTGAACTAGTTTTACATTATGACATGAGATCCTCTAGGATTGCCTCGAGCTCGTCTTTTCTAAATGGCAAGCTCAGTAGCTCTGTTCCCAGAGCATCCTTCATACTCGTGATTATTTGATGGTCGTGGAATCTAGTCTTCGTTAGTCGTGGTTGTGTAACGGAATGTGACAATGAACGTACTCTTTCAGCAGGGTTCGGAAAGCCATCTCGGAACTGCAGATGAACTCTTCCACGGCCTTGTTGTACACCATTCGATACTCAACACCAATTGGCTCATCGCCACTGTCGCCCTCCTCCTCAATAGCAATGAGAACCTCGCCAACCAAGAGGCGGAACAGATTCTTGGCATTTTCGGGCAAACTTCGTAAAACGAATGCAACGCCTTCTCTACCATTGACTCGGTGAGCATTCCTCCCGAGAAGCTCGTGTACCTCATCCACAACATCCAGCTCGACACCATATGGGGCGAAGGTCGTACAGTCATGGAACACCATGTTAAAGGCAGATCGCACACCTATATCCCACAGTAGTGCAAAGTCTGGTGTATCAGCTGAGCACACCAGATTTATTTGAGGATGCGCCGCGAGTTGCGCTAGAGCAGACTGCGAGCCAGATTTACGAAGAGGCGCCGCATCGATTGAGTTAACAATAAGAGTCAACGTTGACGACGTTGTGGCTAGGTGTGAGAGAATGGCAGGGACCATGACGGCAGGTTGCGTCAGAGGAATGCGGTGACCTGGATCAACAGCCGCGCCAATTGTGCTCAATACCTCGCGCATAGTGGTATTGTGGGCGTAGCCGTTGATTATAACAATCTTATCCCCCTTCTCCTTCCTAATGGAAGAGTACAAGTGACCAGCAAGCTTGTGCAGGAGACGTCGCTTCGAGCCATAACCATATAGACACAAACTGAACCCTTGCGATAACTCGAACGCCCATTGCGGGAATGATTCGGCATGCAGACTCTCTAGAAACTCGATATCAGCCTCATGGTGATCCTGAGTTTCTCGCATAATGGTAAAGTATTCATCGTGTGTAAGTAGAGCAAGTGATCCCAGAGTATTATTCGAAGTCTTGGCCCGCCCAGGTTTGTTGTGCGCAAAGTATAATTCGTGAGGAGGCAAGTCGCGAGGAGGAGTTGGAGATCGAGCTGGTGCTTTCCGCTGAGCTTTCCGGCGAGGTGTCGATTTCGAAGGTGTCGCAGCTTCATCTACACCTGAAGCCTCGGTGGAAATGGCAACGTCGCCTTCGAGCGCTTCTTCGTCTTCACTAGATTCGTAGATTTGCTGCGCAAGACCATCGTATTCCTCCTCATCCGTAAGGTCGTCGCCAACAACATGTTCTATGAGAGCTCTCGTACTCTTTCGCTTGGCAGATCTGTCAGCTCCTCCGGGTGTTGCTCCATTCAAAGCTATAGGCGTTTTCTTGTTTGGCGTTTCAAAAAGAGCAGTACGGTTCGCTTTCGGCGTAGGAGTCTCGCCATTCACAGCCTTCTTTGGTGGTCTCCCTCGTCGTTTTGGTGCAGGTTTAGGGGTTTCATCTGGGTCGACTCTTGAAAATGATTCGGATGAGCTTGCATCACTGTCTCCTATCACATCTCGGTGTATCGTTTCTGTATGTCCATTCGTTCCAGTGGCGACTTTGGGTGAATGATGAGCTGTACTTCGTTGTCGCTTTATTGGTGATGTTTCAAGGTCGCTTTCGGGAATGGATTCGAGATCTTGGTACCCGCGTTTTCGTAAGGATCTTGGAGGATCTTGTTGAGTATCAGGCTCATGTACTGCCTTTTTTGGAGGCATTATGTTGTCGCTGAGGCTGACGGAATCACTTGAGTTTCCCGAGAGCCAACTTTTTATAGTTGTTAATGTAGTTTCTAGAATGGGTAAAATAAATACAGAGCCCAGGCGCGTGGTAACTACTGGTAACGCGCCTTCTAAATTGGTTGTGGCGCCTGTGGCGCTAATGCATGTGGCGCGAGCTTCGCCTCCAACGACAATTCATTCTTCCTTCACATGCTCCCTCCCATTAGTACGCATTTTATAGACAACGGAACGATGTTGAATCTAAATCTATCGGCATCACTAAATATCACAAGGCTTATCTTCAAGCCGAGTCTGTGTCTGCCTCATCACACAGTCTCAACTTTCAATGACTTGCCGATTCCACTTGAAAAAGGCTTGCAAAAAGATGGTCGAAAAGTAGAGATCAAGGCTGTTGTTCTCGACAAAGACGATTGCTTTGCTTATCCTGATAGTGTTGAAGTGTATGATTCCTACAAGGTGCCTATAATTTGTACCCCGCCTCATACTCAAGACTGTCTGCTAAACTGAAGCATAGTCTCACTTTGAAAAGCTAAGGTTGGCTTATCCTGGTCGCAAATTACTTGTGGTGTCAAATACTGCGGGAGCAACGTCATGGGATAAGAATTTGAAGCTAGCTTCTGAGGTCGAAGAGAACACAGGAATCACTGTGCTCTCGCACTTGGTCAAAAAACCAGGTTGTGGCCAGGAGATCATGGAATATTTCAAAAAGCACCCAGAAACAGGAGTGACAGATCCTGCACAGATTGCGTTCGTCGGTGATAGACTGACGACCGACATGATGCTTGCAAATATGACAGGAGGGTGGGGTTTTTGGGTGAGAGACGGTGTAATACCTTTAGAAAAGAAGAGCATCGTGAGTCGCTGTCTGCCCCTCAACAGACGATAAATCGTCGTAAGGCAACAACTGGCAACAACTGACAACACTAGTTCTCGAGATTGGAACGACCTTTAGCTGCTTTCCTCTTTGCTAGGGGTATTCATGCTCCTGAACCCCGCAGCATCTTTGAGGAGTAGCCATGTCGGAAGCTGTCGAAGGTAAAAGTCAGAACCAAACGGCTCGTCTGAACTTCTACGTTTACATTGAATCACAATGTCACTTGCTCCATTGTCCTTCATTCAGTACGGGCACCTGACCTTTGATAAGCATTCACATGGCTTAAGCAGACAATGCAAACGGGACTGAATCACTCATCTATTGTCCTGAGAGTCTATAAAGCTGCGTTCATGATCTTCATTCTTTACTACTCTTATCCTCTTTCCACACTCCAATTCTATATAGGCATCGTCGCTTGCCTTTACTCTGCCTTTTGTTCTTCGTTAGCGTCACCTTTTTATATACTTGCTTCTTCACTCCTCTCTCTTTGGTCCACCCTCACATTGGGCCTTAACCATGGGTGGAAAGACTTGGTCTATAGACGAAGAACGAATGCTCTGGGAAGTCGTTGTTCCTCGCTCAGTAGCTGCTGCTAACCCAGTTGATCGACGTATGAGCTGGGAGCAATGCGCGCAATATATGAACGACAATGCTGGTGACATCGCTCAACGCAACTATACTAAGAACATGTTATGTGAGTTACCCACGCGCTGGCAATGCCTTCTAAAGCCTCTGCTGACTCTGATAGACGAGCATCACTACCAGAACATTGTCAAGGGCGGTTCTTCTCCGAATGCTGGTCCATTTGTCGAACGGCACCTACGCTTGATCGGTTAGTCTTGTGTGAATGCCCCTCGATTTCAAGATTCTAACAGATAACAGAATGGTACAAGAACCATAGATCGCCTCCACCGGCTAGCCCCCCTCCAGTTCCACGAACCCCTCAAAACCCTGAACTTACTGCCCTTCTGAGCCAGCAGTCGAAGCCAAAGAGACGACGGGGCAAGAATGCAGCCAAAACCCGACTCGTGGAGAATCGAATTGCACTGCCCACTATCGATGAGGATGGACCTGGACCTGGACCTGGGCTTGGACCGAGTGGCTCAGGCACACCCAACGTCCCATATGTTCGTTCATACGCTCCGTACAAAGGGGCTCAGCAGCAGTCTTTTGAAGAAAACCAGTCACCCCCAGTTGACCCGAGGGCGAAGTATGCACTCGATTTTCGCCCGCTGCCTAGAACAGTGCGTGCTGCTAGACCTGGAGGCAACTTCTTGAGCCGGCCCATGGAGAAAGTGGAAGGCGGACTTTGGCGCCTCGTACCCGAAACTCGAGAGGACGAGAGGCCTGGAGAATCGATGTCCCTAGTTCCGCGAAACAGCAGTGTCCAGGCTCGACATCCCAGGGCGCAGGAGGAAAGCTCATGGACTCGGCCATATACTGTCCCCCCTCAGCAGGCCCCCCAGGGACCTCAAGGAACTCAAGGGCCTCAGGGAAGGGGCCTCCCTTCTATCCGTCAAGCGTTTCCTTTCATCAACTTTAGGCATCCTTTGAACTCTGCCCCTTTTCGGGAGACATCACATCAGACTGGCAAGCGCGGCCACAGTGGTGGTCAGGACCAGAATCAGGCCCCTAAGCGACGAAGACTTCCTGATCACCCTGTCCCCCGTCAAAGCAACTCGCAGCAACCGAGCCAGAGAAAATAAATCCTGGATGATCATGGACGACGGTTTAGCCCACAGTGCGGCAAGACGACCCAAACATTGGACGAGGACGAGTGAGAGATTGAGAGTGGGACGGAAATTGTAGCCAAGGGGGGATGCGTGAAGAGACCTTTATTTTGAGCTTTGAAGATTTGTGGCTAGGAGGATGATTGCTGAGACTTGACCAGAGGAAATGTATTATTAGAGCAACAACTTGAGGGCAGCAGTTTGTTATGACAGCCTTGTTGATATTTGAAACAAACAACAGTTATGCAAATCCCGGACTTCATTGTCCCACAAATCGGTGACCTCAACTTCGTTTAATCCTTTGCTTGTTCTTCTACATCTTCTAGCTTTTGAACAATTAAACGGACGGGTCCGCCGAAGTCGGCATGGTGGGGCCGGATCTCCGACAACGCCCCAGGAAAAGCGGTGGCCACTGGCAGAAATAATCCTCCCGAAAGATTTCCCCAGAGAATCTCAAGTCCATCCGGCCATAGCTAAACCCGTCCTCCCACTTTAACGACCGCGTTCCTCATCTCATCTCATCACAACCATGAACTTCCCGGGAATGACACCCCCAGGCGGCGCCGCCGCACCGCCTGCGATCGGCGGACCTCAGGATCCCAACGTCAAAGCTGTATGTGGATGCGCAACTTGCTCGGAATTTCGCGGGGCGCATAGCTAACTCTGAGAAATGTAGGTTCAATCTGCGATGGAGTCTTGTTTTGGAAAGTCAGTCATGTCGGGAGTTATGGGATTCGGTATGGGTGGTTTATTTGGAATGTTCATGGCCTCTGTACGTTCTTTGGCGAACTTCGACCCGTTATCCCAAGCTAATATCCCTGCCAGATGTCCTACGATACACCTTACCACACAGCCGCCCCCGGTAGCCCACAAAGCACAATCACATCGCTTCCTCTCAAGCAACAACTCAAGATCGGATTCAAGGATATGGGAACACGTTCATGGTCTATGGCCAAGAACTTCGGAAAAGTTGGTGCTTTGTACTCCGGCGTCGAGTGCGGCATCGAAGGCCTGCGAGCGAAGAACGATCTTACGAACAGTGTCGCCGCAGGATGTTTGACGGGCGGTATTCTGGCCAAGAATGCTGGCCCTCAAGCTGCTGCAGGTGGTTGTTTGGCTTTCGCAGCATTTAGTGCGGCTATCGATGCATACATGCGATCACCACCCAAGGACGACTAAATGCTGGCAGCTGATATGAACAAAATTGGGGTTCGGATGAGTGGGTTAAGACATGTATAAATACGCTTGGCTTTTCTACAGACGTGGGAGTTTACGGTAATCATATTTCTAGAGCATAGGGCGGCGTTGGGAGACGGACTCTCCTCTTTTGGAATGTTTGCCACTGAATGTACGAAGGTGGTACAAGGATAGATATGGAGATGACGATATGGCATTTGTATTAACAGGTATTTTAAGACCCGAGCTTCATAGAGGAGCTGCTCATGTAGAATCCACGAGCCTACACTGTAATCTTAGCAAAAGAATTTATGTTTGCAATGACTGCCTATCCCATAATTGCAACTTGAAGACCCCTTTGTTCTTAACGCCGCGCTTTCAAAAGAGCAAACAGCACACGATCTGCTTTGGACAAACTCAGGCTTAACTTGCCTGGTATACTTGGAAAGTCCCAAACTCCCAATACGCATTCTCAAATGCTTCAGGGTTGTTGGCGACGAGATCAGTGCATTTGCCCGAACCTAAAAATAGTCAGCATTATGTCTTACAAGTACATGAGCCAACTTACATCCAGAGTCGTCCCAAACGTGGTAAACAAGACTACCACACAGGTCGATATTGGCAATGATGCTCTGGTTTTTGAAATGCGTGCCAATGTCGCAATGCGTGTTGGGAAAGTCGGCAACAGCAGTGCCCCAGGTGTCGGGCTTTGGGTTGTTTCCTTTGATATCTGATGGTATAGAGTCTCTACCGAACTGCCACATGCGGATGCCTTCATGTCGCCATTCAACCGCCATCACACCTCCTCCATTCTTGTTGAAGACGGAGCCGTATCCCGCAGGCTTTGAAAGAACGCCACAGCCTGCATTATCGTCCTTTTCGTGGTTGCAGTTTTTCTGTAGTGTCTTTCCTGTTTCCTCGCGGCGTACGTCCATTGAGCAGTCGCCGGTAGTGTGCAAGGTCATTTGATTCCCGTCTTCAGCTTTGTTTGTCGACTCCATCACATCAATTTCTCCATGGTTTGGCCAGTTGTAACGGTCAGTAAGCCAAAGGGCCGGCCATGTGCCACAGCCATAGGGAGTATGCTTGACGTCGAAGATGAAGAGACCGTTCTCGTATGTCTTTTTGGACTCGATTCGGACAGAAAAGCGACCCGTAGACGCATTAGGCTTGCTGTTGGGGCCGACAGAAGTGTCGACTTTGAGAACGGCAGTGCTGGGCGAAACATATGTGAGATTCTGGAGATTATTAGGTGAACATGATCCAAAGCAGTAACTTGTGTTGTGGCCAGTAGGGGTTTCTTACAAGATCTTTTGCTTGCGCTTCTGGAACGTAATGTACGAAGCCCTCAGCTGAAAAGAGGCGTCAGTATTACAGCCCTTGAAATCAGAGGTAGTTCTTACTGGGGTCGTATCCTGTGAAATAGTTGAACTGGTCAAAGAAGGATTCACCTCCATCTGGGCGGTGGTTAGCGGGTCTTTGTATATCCAAGTTGAGGGTGACAGGCACTTACATGTGTCTTTCAAGGTGTACGATAACGGTGAGTAGTCAGGATACATATTCTTTCTAGCTCTCTCCACAGCGACGGCGACGATTATTATCACTATAACAAGGATGACTATGATAATAGCGGCCCAGATTCTCTTTCGCCAGTATCGAGGATTCCACCAGGGCATTGATGAGCTCGCATGGCGGATTTCCTGGCCTTTGCGAGCTAGCATTACCTCGTCGTAAATTGGAGGTATCTCTCCAGGCTTGACGCCAGATGAATACATCGACATCTTGTGCAGTTGGAAGTGGAAGAACTGGGGCGATGGGTGAGTGACGAGTTGGAGCTGAAGTTGCTTGCATCAAGAGAAGAAGTGAAGTGAAGTGAAGTGAACTCAAGTAGAGAGAAGAGAGTTGGGGATAGATAGAATGGAATGCAATGCAATGCAATGCAATGCAGAAGAGATGGATGTTGATGGAAATGGGTTGTCTCAGCCTCGAGTGCACCCTCTCAGAAGCATATGAATCAAGTTTCTTTTTTTATTCACAGAAGGAGGAAATGAGGAATGAATTTCTGTTGAAACATTTGAAGGAGCAAAGCAGCTCTCTTCCTTCCTTCAATACTGTGCAGCTGCAGAGAGGTAAGTAGGTAGTCGGGCGCACAATCCAAGACAGCCCGTGAGTGATTCACAGTCCCTTTCTATAAGACTTGCGTCCAAAGTTTATTGGGCATTTGACGTAGGTATCATGAGCAGCAAATCAATATAATAAGGGTACTTGACGGCACTCGCGCCGCCCATGGGGCATCCCCCACATGCCGTCTTTCCGATCTGCCTACTCCCTAGCGCATGCATCTTTTTGGTGTGGGCTGAAGTTCGATGGCTGATGATGGTATCCGCGTAGCCGTGCAGCCGTGTTAGCCACGAGAATGGGAGGGTTCAGGGGTAAACACGAGAGACCACAAACAAAAACCACTGATAAGCCAGAGTCTCAACACCGTTTCCGAAATCACCACAAAAATAGTTCGTGTTGATTGCATTATTTACCTGTCTCAAGGGATAGCTTAAACTCGGAAAATGGCTCCTAGCAGATAGCGAGACGCGTAATCTGCAGACCAATAACTGACAGAAGCGTGTAAACCCAACACTACCATGAATCGATGACCGGAAATACGGCCTGGCAACGCGTCATTTTACTGATCTCTTTATTTATAATCTCCACTGAAAAGAACGAGCTCGAATTATTTAAGTTCGAGAGCTCAGTGGACATTGTCTTATTTTGGTGCCGACGCTAACAGAAATTGAGGATAACTTACACAGGCATGAGACGTACGAGACATGCCGTGAAGCCGAGAGCCGCTTACAGCGTGTCTGAGACCTGAGGGGATAGAAAATGATGCTGTCGCGTGTGCAAGGGACTCGGCTACCATTGTAACATAACTACTTACAGATAGCTCCTAAGAAAGTATCAAGGGAGCGTTTGAAATGCTACTAAGTACTCCGTATCACGCCTCGCTCATCGTCGATGTAATGTAACATATGAAAGATCTCTGATTCCAAATCCCACTCCGCCAGCAGATCCTCCTCGACTGAAATGACGATAAATTTCATACAAAAGACATCCAACGCCTTCCAGCAACCATCCATGGCTTAGACAGTCAATGTCTTTGAAATAGCCACAGCAGCACAAAGCCATGCCCCAAGATCAGTCGTCAACATCCTCAAATTATTGACAGCCAACCATCTCTCCAGCATCCCAACATTATCCGTCCCCTCCACAGCGCAATTGTCCTCCCACAGCGCCCTGAGCTTCCACGCTACAGCAGGCACATATGCAAGATGTCCCAGCGCCAGTGCAGCAGACCAGCCGTACCAGAATAGTGAGCCGCGAGACCGGAGCAAAGCGCGGTCAGACCAGATATTGACGATTGAAGTGCCGAATGTTAGGCCAATAAAAGTGAGCACCGCCCACGGGCCTGAACCGTAGAAATTATTGATGTAGCCTGGGAGGATCTCATTGGCCTTCTTGCGCTCAATGGGAGGCTTGGTAAAGAGGGTGAGGAAGAAACTTTGGTCACGGGCGAACCAGAGTGTGATGCTTGATGAGACGAGGGGAGCTGTTAAGAGGAGGACCCTGGGGTTGAAAAACGCTCCAGAAGCCATTTTGATGCAGTTGAATTGATTAAAAGGTACAAGACTGAGATCAACTGGGCTGTGAGTCTTGATACTCAACAAGAGGATTCTGCTTAACTTCAAGGTCGGGTTTATATAAAAGCAGTTTGAGAGTAAAAGCCTCCGAAAAACATTGACTTTATGCAACCCTGGGATGTTACTGTTGCTTCTCTGATCATGGCGATCCTTCAAACTCCTCACGCGCTAGCTATTACAACGCCAAACCCTCCGACCATGCAGAAACTGATGACCAAATAATTTCAAAAGATCAGCCCTGTCGTATGATGTCGGAAAATTTAGGATCATGTTTTTAATTATTTTCTTGTCCCAAGGAATCATAAAATTCATTTTTGATAATCGTTGTTCGTTGTTAACTCGATATACAGCTTATAATCTATTCAACCTCCAATCTGAGTGCATCATACTGAACATACACCGATGTTGGCAGCACAGCAGACTCGTAGTTGGTAGCGTTATAAGGCAAGCTCAGGATGATCTCATTGTCACCCTTCTTCAACAACTTGGCATCGAACTCGAATTTATGAGCGATATTGTAGCAGCTCACCGAGGAGCGAACAGCACAGGAGCTGCTGTGGTCGTAACTTAGGAAGGGTCAGTATAGCTCGTCTTCGAGAGACCCAGGTTTGACTTACGGGATAACCCAAGGCTCGAGATCCTTGCCGTTGATGTTCACGGTGTACTTGAGATTCGAGTGAGGCTCAGAAGCATTGTAGATATCCGTGTTTCCAGCAGCAGTCTTGGCACCCGCAAGTTGAACGGTAAAAGTTGCATGCTTCTTGTGCTTGACCTGCGACTCCTTCAGATCGAAGGCAATAGTCCAGTTGTTGACATTGCCATCGCCAACATACTGATCTGGGCGTACGGAGTTGCCCTTCCCTCCAAAAACACTCCAGTGGACGTAGTTGAGATCTTTGCCGACATCGCTCTCCCCAACCTTGAAGTTGACACCGTCAGGGAAGTCCTGGACAAAGTCCCAGTTGGCCCAGTAGATACGGTACTGTTCCGGCTGCAGCGGCTTGGATGTGTCGGGCTCGAAACCGTGGCGGTATTCACCAGAGGTCTTGTCAGGAGTACCAATTCGCCAGAGTTCCTTACCAGCGGACTCTTCCCTCCAGCGGACATTCTTCTTCTCTGTCTTGCCAGCCTTGATCTTGACCTTATCCTGAGTGTATTGTCCAAAGATGTTGTCGGCATAGACGGTAAGACGATATGTTCCAGACTTGACTCGAGGAATAGTAGCACGGCCGCTCTCATCAAGATTAGCCCAGTACTGGTAAGCCTTTGTATTGAAGACATTGTCTTGGAAGTCCACGCCGCTCTGTGCGAGAACAGCAATGGCATTCTTAGCCCCCTTGGGAAGATCGACCTTGACCTCGAAGGACCCTCGTGATTTCGTTGGTACATAGTTAGGAACGTGCTTTGCAATTGAATCGTAGAAATCGGCATTCCACTCAGGGTCGGCGTATTGAGCTGCATCAGCCTGGGCTTTCAAGATGTCGGTCTCTCCAGGAAAGCGGTTGAAGTGGAAGTATTGCTACAAGAGATTAGAGAAATTGGTATGGATGCTAGATGCTTCAGATAGACTTACAGGTCCAAATGTTCGGTCAAATCCATTGGTAATGTTAGGCTGAACAGGTTAGTTCTAGTCTTAATAGAGAAGTAAGTTGACTTACCGTTTGATCTCCATGATGGTTAGAGCTAATATAGTTGTAAAGAATACCATCGACAACCAAGTCAGAATGCAGAGGGCCACCAAAGTAGGTGTCTTTGGTGTTCATGACAAGCCAAGCACCATATGCATCTCCATCTTCGGTCTTGGAACCATCAGCGAATCTTTTATCTGTCAGTCAAATATCCCAAAATGCCGAGACGCATGTAACTCACAATCCATAAGCATCGATATCACGCCAGCTGTCTTGGAACGTATACTTGGTAAAGTAATCCGCTTCCTGCTTAACATATGGATCATTTGGTGTGTTTCCTAGATACCATGTGGCATCTTGCACCACAACCTGCTTCTCCTTTGCTTCCTTGCCTGGGAGAGGCGCATATTGCTTCGTGTTGGTCAGGAGATGAGTCCACATGTCGTTATTCGGTCGGAAAAGGGTTCGAAGCTCCTGAAGGTTGCGAAGGAAGGGCTGCTCCTCGTTATGATACGCGACTCGACTGAAGGTATGGAGGCCAGTTTCTCCATCTCTCAAGAACCAGTATTGCTCCAGAACCTGACCTGTCTCGGTGTACGTGTCGGACATGACGATCCCGCCATAGTCCTTACCCTTGCCATCTTTACCCTTAAAGAGTTTGTACTTGGGGGCCACAGAACCCGGCGTCCAGAATCCCTTGGGCGTGCAGTAGCAATCAAGGTAAGGCCCAATGCCTGTAGATCCAGATGGGCTCCCGAGAAGGTTCGTTCCGTCAAGAGTGAGCTTTACAATGGCGCCGCCCTTCTTCTGAACAGCCGCATATAGTCGGTCGTTCGAAATCACCAACTGTGTATCGGTCTCGGTCGCATTGAGAGCCGCGGCTACCAATTGAGGTGCCTGGAGCAGCGAAACGAGAAAAGCGGCCGAAAGCTTGCGGAACTTCATAGTCAAGGCTGCGATGGGTGAAAGTGGCAGAAGCTATCGATCAACAACTCCAGGGCGATCAATGAGACCTCAACTCTCTTTATAACTACACAAGTCACCCTTGACCCCACAAACAACCCCCAACAACCTTGTGGGGGATGAAGCCTTCATGAGAAGGTGAGGGTAGCTTGGTCATGTATTTCCCCATGGGGACGTTGTCGATCACATCTTTTCAGGCTAAGGCCGAACTTTAGCAAATTGTTCGGGAGAAATAAAAGCCCCCTGCTCTCGGTTTCGGGTCAACGATCAGCGAGTATCAGGGGAAAGCTAGCTTCACACAGGCAAATGACCTTGTAGACCTGGTCAACACCATGGCGATTCTCCAAAGGTTGACAGTTCGTGACGTCTACCCCGCAAACAAGCCCAAATTGGTCATATATCCGAAATGCGGAGGGAGATGAGATCCAGGTGATTCCACGTATTGGAGCTGGGGCCTCCCCCAACGATGGTCTTAGCATTGAACGGTTGGTATCATGAGGCAGTTGAATAAGATTAATTCGCCAAGCACCGAGGGCTGTGCTCTGGTACTGTCTTGGCATTGTAAATATGCTTCCTGTGATCCAAAAACTGCCTATTGACGGCTCACTGAGTCTAACTGTATAACCACTAACTCTCCACAATTTTGCTGTTTAATCTTCGTCGTCGTCAGGGTCGACTCGCGGTCGTTTGGATTGTCTGTTGTCTTCATCCTGCAAGCCATAACCTCGCTTAGACGATGAGTTCTGGTCTACCTCAGATAGAAACTTGTCAACGTTGAAAGGATCTCCAGCATCCTTCTCAAACTGAACTGGTCCTTCACGTGCCTGTGTTGAGCTTGTTAGCAAAGTTTTAGAAGGCGTTCTGTGAAAATGGAAACTGACCTCGGCGTCTGCGGCACCTTTGAAAGTTCCCTTGCCAAGGGCTTCACCAAAACGACTGCTCTTCTGGATCTTGGCCATTTCCCTGTCACCAGCTTCGCCATCGTCATCATCATCCACATTCGCTCGTGGCCGGTAAATACTGTTGATGGCGTCCTGGGCAGCGAAGAGAGGCTTGTCGTAAGGGTTATCTTCGTTAATACCACTATCGAATCCGCTTGTTTGGTTGAAAAGTCTCGAGTCATACATCGTCTCCTTTGATTGTGTAGGTTTGGCTAGGCCTAGAGCAATCTTCTCAGATATATCTCTGCCTTGTTCACGGGCCATAACTTGAGCTCGGCGTTCAGCTCCCATACGGTTTTGTCGTAGCTTTCGCTCTTCCTCCCTCTGTTTCTCTTGTCGTGCTTTAACACGCTCTCTGACTTCTTCATCCTCACTGTCAGAGCGATTTGAGTCGGAGTAACTGTAGCTTCGTGACCGCGACCTCGAGTCCCTCGAGTCCCCAGAGTCACGAGAATCTCGACGTCCACGACCAGCAGCAGCCCGTTCTGCCCGGGCCTTTTGGGCCAATTCTCGAAGAGTATCCTCTTTTTGTGACTTTTCCTTCTCCGCTAGGCGCTGTTGCATCATGGCACGTTTCTGAACCTCATCACGAGCAAAACGCTCGGCCGTCTTTAAACCTTCGGCCAATTGAGCATGACTGTCGCTAATGACCACATCCTGTAAGCCTCGTCCATCTGCAGCCAGGCGCTTATCCAATGGTACTGTGAATCCCTTGGGGTTCTTCCAGTTCGAAATTGGGGGAGGAATCCTCCACATTTCCTGGTCTTCAGCGGTGAGCTTTCGTGGTGGTGAGTGCATAACTGGTGGGGGCGGCGAAGGTGGTCCTCGAGGAATCTTTTTATGCTTGAACTTTGGCGGTTCCATGGGATCTCTTTGGCGCTCGACAATCTTCATGATGCGGTCCTGCTTCTTGGAGTTGTCGCCCATCTGGTTTGCAGGTGTATATCGAACAAACGTAGCGTCTTTTCGTTGCCCAATATTAACATTCTTCGGTTTCTGGGCTGCGACGGCTCCCGAGACCAATGCAGCTAATGCGTTCTTCGTCCTCTCTGTTGTTGCCTCCACAGACTCCTTGTCAGGTCGCGAAAGATCGATCTCGCCCGCGTCGGCGCGTTGTCGAAGAGGGATCAACTCCTTGAATGAAGTGTGAACGATACGACTTTCGCTGTGTCCTTGTCGCGCGATGGCATCGTATTTGACCTTGCCCTCGGAATCAACTTGAATTGCCAACGCGTTGCTAGAATTTCCTCCTTTCTTTCCCATCTCTAACGGATACTGAGCGATCGGGATTTCAGGAAAAGCACCTCCATCGCCAAAATCCTCCTGCGATCGAGGGCGCCATCCTGAGCGCTGGCCATATGCTGGGGGACCAGATCGCTTGAGGACCAGCTGGGTTTCGTCAAGTTGCCCGGGGCCAACAATTCGAACACCGCGTTGTTGCGCTCGCGCCGGAGGTTCTTCATCTTCGCCCGTGTACTTTGGTTTGGGCAGCGCAGCCTGAAGCGACCCGGCGAGTGATGCCATTTTGTGTTTGTGAGAATGTAGTTGTTTGGATCATTCGTCAGTCGCGAGGCTCCAAGGTTTAGAATTTCAAGAGGCGACGGCTCTTGAAAAGGTTTAGCGCACAGAGTAGCTTGGTGCTACGCCAAGATTTGATGGTGCATCAAGCAACCTTGAAAAGCAAAGTTTAAATCCGATTGAAGAGTGACAATAGAAAAAATAATTAAAGTTGCAGAGATTGTGAAGCGGATAAATCATACCCGAAGACCATTCCTAGCATTTGGGATTGAAGTTTGCAAGGCAGCTCACGGTAGGGTAACGTAATTGGGCGTTGAAGCTTTGCAATCAGGCAGCTCCTGGAACCACGTGAAAGACCTCCTCAGCCTGTACAATTCAAGAGCTCAGGGAGTATCTGAACTGTGTTTTACATATCCATGGAGGCATTACTACCTCAGCCGTTCGATTTTTGATAATCTTCTTTTTTATCTTTATTATATGAAAATTTAAGAAACATAGAGATATCTTTGTTTTTATGGCAGGATTATCTGGGCTAACAAAAGTCCAGGGGTAATTTACTGTATTGAAAGCATGGAGCTATTGGAGCCATGCCCAGAAATGTCATCTCATTGGTTGAGAAACTACTGGCCAGGTATTATTTCAAGTGCGTGAAGATGATCAGGGGACTTGGATGTTGATAATGGCAGAAGTCAGCAGAGAACTTCAATTCGCATGGAAAACACCTATTCATAAATGTAAATTGCCACAGCCTCATGTCATTTCATTGACTGTCAGGCCAAGCAAAAGCGTATCATGACAGCTATCATATCAGTATCGCAAATCTGTAAATTCAACCCAAATACCAGACTCTCAAGACAGTTCAAGCGCTCTGCTTCCGCTGATTATACGAAACACTTCCGATATCCATCTCCTTTTGATTCCGCGCCTCGTAACACCTAGTTCCGTCGTATATGATACAGCGATTTCCTTATACGTAGCCTTTGCGCGCACCCTGATTATATAGTTAGCCAGCGCTCCGCGAACTTTCATACACGCAAGTAGGACTTACCTGGAAAAAGAATCGAACAACAAACACCTGCAGGGCACCCATGCAGATAATCAGACCGATCTGGATCATGCTGAAGTTGATGATTCGGCCCTCAGTGCTGTTGACGGTGGCAAAGTTACGGTTTTCACGAGTTCGGAAGTACTTCTGGTTTCGGGAAATGGTCGAAAGCTGGCCAGAGACCTTGAAGATGGAGTCCTCGAGGATCGAAGTCTGTTCGGGGGTGGTACCCTGCTTGGAAGGCAGTTGGGCGCGGGACTCGTTCTCGACGGCAATCTCGAAATCGACAAACTTCTCGGCGAAGGTGCTCATCTCGTTATCGAAGCAGAAAGAGTAGTCGCCGACAACGTTGGCGGAGAAGACAAAATCGCCTTGTCGCTCCTTTTGACCATCCATGATGATCTTGCCATTGGGACCCTCCACGACGTAGTCGACATCAAAAGAACCACCGGATTGGACCTGTAGTTCATGTTAAACTCCAAATTCGGCGGGTGACTTGCATTGGAGGAGGCTCACAGCAAAGTAGAATGCGATCTTCTCTCCCTGCTTTTTCGTGGTGGTATGGAAACAGGCCTTCTCGTTGGCATCGAGCTTGTATGTCAAAGCAGTAGCAGCGACATTGGTGACCAGACCGGCGAAAAGCCCAGCGACAAGTGTTGATAGTCTCATTGTTGCGGCTTTGTGTAGGATGTTGTCGCGTGCTGTTCAGGACAAGCTGTCGCTAAAGTGGACATGTGTCGGAGCCAACGACCCTGTTCCTGACTGAACAGTCGGCATCACGTGATTGCATTGTCAGGTCTCCCGTCCCGTCCCGCCCGATGCTAGGGAGGTACTTGTATCCGATTCCTGATAGGGAGTTGCTAACTGTGCTTCAGCATTGGATATCTCTGTGTTTGATCTTTCGTTTGTAGTGATATAGCTATCTCTAGCTTGACAGTTATTAGGTAACTGCTCTTTTTATTTTTTCGCCAGCTATCTGAAGCCTCTTTCTGTCAACCACTGTTTTCCCCCACCGCTTCTGTTCTCAACTCACGCTTCCGTAGCAACTATCATCTTTATATCTTCCACCCCCCAACCTCTGTTTTTTCTCGTTGCACCCTCGCTGTCTATTTTCCTTCAGGCGTGAGATACCTCATGCCTTGAGAACCTTGACTAGCTCAGCAACGATGGCATCTCCTGCTTCAGCGGTGCCTGTGCTGCCGCCCATATCCTTGGTTCTTAGTCCGGCGTCGATGGCAGCTCGAACCGCGTCCTCAACGGCTTTAGCCTCGTGGGGAAGATTCAGAGAGTACCGCAACATCATAGCCACGGAAAGGATGGTGCCAATGGGGTTCTAGAAATAATGTCAGCTCTGGGCTTGCAGCAAATGTATAGGAACCGTCCGAAACAGGGTTTTAACGTACGACAATCCCCTTTCCTGAAATGTCCGGCGCGCTACCTGTCATCTGAGTTAGCGACTGATATCTTGAAGGGCTCGAGTGGAGGATGGGAGTCTTACCATGAATAGGTTCATAGATAGAAAGCACTTTAGAGCCTACTTCCGGAACTCCGCAGAGACTAGCGCTTGGGAGGAGCCCTATGCTGCCAGTTATGGCGCTCGCCTCGTCGCTCAGAATATCTCCTAAAAGCTCATCAGCTAAGCCGCCTACGAGGTGGTCGAGGGGCCTTGCTCACCTGCCAAGTTTGGCGCTATCATAACGCCGTTGAGCTGCTTCGGGTTCTTGACCATGATCATGGCGGCGCTGTCAATGAGCTGATGCTCAACCTTCAAGTCAGGGAACTCGTTCTTATAAACCTCGTCAACCACAGAACGCCAGAGTCTGCTTGTTGCCAACACATTGGCCTTATCTAGCGAGATGACCCGCGAGTCTCCCCTAGTCTTGGCTAGGTAGCCGCCCAGCCGTGCGATACGCTCGATTTCTGGCTTCGTATAAACAGTAGTGTCAAACGCATTGACTCCATCGTACTCTTTCCTCTCTCCGAAATACAGGCCTGAGGTCAATTCCCGGACTAGCATCATGTCGACGCCACGGCAAACATCCGCCTTCAGGGGGGAGGTCTCGACGAGCGCGTCGGACGCGAAGAAACAGGGACGGAGGTTTCCATAGGCGCACATCTCACTGCGTAGCTTTAAAAGGCCCTGCTCCGGGCGAACGGCGCCAGTGCCCCATTCAGGGCCGCCAATGGCACCGAGGAGCACAGCGTCGGAGGCTTTGGCGGCGGCGAGGGCCTCGTCTGTAAGAGGGGATCCGGTCTTGTCGATAGAGCACTGGGGAGAAAGCAGAAGTCAGCAAGAGAATTCTCTCATGAATGTCTTCGGACCCGAGTGATCCGTCATCCAGGGACGACTTACTCCTCCGAGCAGCAGGTGATTCAAATTGAATTTGCCAGCAGTCGGGCTGTTGTCCTCAACCGCCTTGATAACCTAAATTCTGCGTCAGACATGCCCAACTGCAGATCGAAAACACTAGACTCATACTTTAATTGCTTCGGCAATAACCTGCAAAATAACCAGAGTCAGCCTCTCTCCGTCTAGAGTGAAGGGTGGGAAAGCTCGCGGGTAGCCTACCTCTGGGCCACAGTGGTCGCCCGCAAAGACAACGATGTTGTGTTCCGCCATGGTTACAATACTTATCTGGTAGAAGAATCCGTTTTATGTGACGAAGTACGAGAGTAATTGGTTAGAAAAGGAAGAGGAAATTAAAGAATAAATTCGACGAGATATCGCTGAGCTTCCCTTACCCTTACCCCCGCTACACAACTGCCGAGATCGGAGAGGGGCATTGAAAGTGTGGCTCAGGTGCGTAGCACAAGCTTAGGTAGCGGCGGGGTGGGATCCTATGCCGTGTGGCTGAAAGACCCCGCCCAGCTGGCCCAGGTCGGGGAAATGTTTAGCCACAGCTACGCCACACATGAGGTTATAAGCCAATACGAGCCAAGGTAATGTTACAGGACAGGGTCATCTCAGACCATGACCTCACCCCCTTGTAAGGTAGTCCTTCATAACAAAGCTTCAGGTAAAACGGGGCTGTCTTCTTGATAAATAACTTGCTCCTCATGACGCGTTGAGTTGTTGATATATGAATTTCCAGCTTTTGTTCTTCTTGACTCTCCTTAATTCCACCGCAGATTTCAGAGCTGTCTTGTCTTACACCCCCCGTCTCATCCCAGCTCTCGCGAACTCCCCCTTGATTGTTTTGGTATCTCCTTTTAGAGGGAGTCGTCATCATGGCTCTTCAAACGAAGGCCGCAAAGCTGTCCTCAGTCGCTCTGAGGATAAGCGCTCTCATATTCTTCAGACTTGTTAGTTGCTCATACTTGCTAACACGAGAAAGTGCTGACCATAGACTATAGTTCCCAGTAAGCCGCAGTTCAAGAAGCTTTAATCTCACCAACTAACCGAATCCTCCAGGCACATTTCCCTTCCATCGCGTTTGCGCTTTTTGCAATCTATGTTCCTTCTTACATTTCGAGCTACTTCGCTCAGCCAGAGATTGGAGTTATCGAGGATGAAGTCGACGTCACTGTCAAAGAGTCCACAGTCACCTCTGAAACTCCATTATTAACAGAGGATGGTGTGGCAGTCGCACCTGAGGCTGAGGTTGTCGCCGAAGTTGTTGACATTAAGGAGAAGCTTACTGTTGGAGAGAAGGTTCCCAGTATTGCAAACATCCTCTTGTCCGGAGCTCCCAGTGCTAGGCGCCCAATTGCGTCGTTCTTCACCTTCCTCATCAACGCCATTCTTATCGGCTTGACGGCTGATGCTTTGTTTCGTGCAAGGTGGTATTATCCGTCTGATGATCTTTCTTTTGTTAGACTCGGATATGTGTCACCATCAGAGGCGAGGTTCGTCATTCGCGAGCCCGATCAGTTGCAAATGCCCATCACATTCGAATATCACATCAAGGATGATGAGCCGACCTATGACACCAAGATTTGGCTCACTGCAGGCTACGTCACTTCGACAGACAACGGCACCGATTTTACCACAACTCTTACAGTGCCTCTTGACTCCGCGAAGCAGAACATCTACGAGTGGAGGACTTCCAACAACCACACCGGCGAGTTTCGCTCTGCTCCCAAGGTTGGAGAGATGCCGAACACCAAGGATGGCCTTTTTACCTTCCTGTCCACGTCTTGCATTCTTCCACGATTTCCCTACAACCCTATGGAACATGCTTTGGCTATCCCTGGCCTGAGGAATCTTGCAGGTCTACTTCCTAAGTTGGATCCTCAGTTCATGCTCTTCCTTGGCGACTTCATCTATGTTGACGTCCCTGAACGTTTTGGGAAAACGATTGACGAGTATCGCATGCAATACCGCCAAATCTATGCTTCACCTGACTGGGCCCCTGTTGCACAGAATCTGAGCTGGATTCACGTGCTCGATGACCATGAGATCTCCAACGATTGGTCTTCTAACACAACTGGCATCTACAGCGCGGCTGTTGACCCTTGGCACATCTACCAAGCCAATGTCAACCCACCGATTTCTGAAGCTGCAGGTTCTCTCAACCTGAGACGCAATGCCACATGGTACGAGTTCACCCAAGGACCTGCCACCTTTTTCATGATGGATACCCGCAGCTATCGTTCCAGCAACAACGCCCCTTTCAATGCCACAGACAAGACCATGCTAGGCAAGGAGCAATTGGCTGACCTTTTGGCATGGTTGGAGCGTCCTGTTCCTCAAGGAGTTCGATGGAAGTTCATTGCTTCTTCTGTTCCTTTCACCAAGAACTGGCCTATCAATGTGAAGGATACCTGGGGTGGTTTCCTTGCTGAGAGAAAGCAAGTCCTAGAAGCTATGTGGGATTCTGGTGCTAGAGGCGCCAGTGTCGTTATCCTCTCTGGAGATCGCCATGAATTCGCCGCAACCAGATTTCCACCCCCAACTGACTCGCGATGGCCACAGTCCGCTGCTGCTCACGAGTTTTCAACAAGTCCTTTGAACCAATTCGCTTCTCCATTCCCAACGTACAAGCAGACAGACGATGATATTATGATGAAGTAAGTTTATGCTCCATTGATCAAGGCACAGCTACTAACAGACACCAAGGTATATCCCTGGAGGCAAGTCGAAGTTCGGATCCTTTTCTATTGAGAAATTCGAAAACGGTGGGAGTTCACTGCACTACACTCTTTACATCGACGGAAAGGAAACCTGGAAGAAAACGGTGGAGGCTCCGGATGCGCCTGAAGCAGTTCCTGTTGAGACGGTCGTACCCCCATCACTATGGGACAAGCTCAGCAAGTTCTTTTAGATGTTAGATCTTTACACAAGAGGCGGGACCAATATTCAGTTTTTGAAAACTATAGCACTATTTAATACCACTCTTTCACCTTGGAATCTTTCTTCGCCCCCAAACCTGGATAAATTCCAACAGAGTAATACCTGCTACAGGACCTCTTAAATACGGCCCCACTAGCACCGGCCCCACAACACATCCACAGAAGCTTAGCTCACCGCCCAGGCCCACCCCTCCACTGACCAGAAAATTTCCCCGGCAAAATTCTCAAAAGTTTGACGTCCAATTCAGATCCGCGACGATTTGCTCTGGAAGCATTGAATATCCCAGCTTCATCAACTCGACACAAACATTTCACAATGGCCGGACCTGGAAACAAAAAGAAGAGACAGCACGATGGTCGTCTACAACGGCCCACAAAAAAGCAAAAGAGAAAGCAACTCCGAGATTACAACAGTGACTCTGAATCCGAGGAGGCGCAAGAGTTTGACGCTGTAAATCTGCTTGATTCAGACGACGATATTCACAATGTCAAGGTGGACGATGTTGGCGACTCCGAAAATGAAGTTTCAAGCTCAGAAGACGAGGGCGCTGTGGCAAACAAGCCCCTGAAGAAGACAAAAACAAACGCCAAGAATGCCAGAAACAGCAAACCAGAAGCTGAATCCGACGAAGAGGAAGACGATGATGACGACGAAGGGTCAGACGATGACGATGAGGATGACGATTCCACAAACAAACGCAAAAAGTCCAAGCGAAACGACCCCAATGCCTTCGCAACATCGCTCTCCAAGATTCTCTCTACCAAGCTATCATCGTCCAAGCGATCAGATCCTGTCCTCGCCCGAAGTGCGGCAGCACACGAAGCCTCCAAGGCCGCTGTCGACAGCGCCTTAGAATCCAAGGCGAAAAAGCAGATGCGCGAGCAGAAGAAGCGAGCTTTCGAGAAGGGCCGTGTGAAGGATGTTCTTATCGCAACCACAAACGACGCCACTGGAGAGCTCGAGACATCGACATCGGAGATTATGGTGACAGAGAGGAGGCTACGAAAGGTTGCGCAGCGTGGTGTTGTCAAGCTGTTCAACGCCGTTCGTGCCGCACAAGTCAAGGCTGTTGAAGCCGAGAAGGGTGTGAAAAAGGAGGGTGTTATCGGTATGAAGAAGCGAGAGGAAAAGGTCAATGAGATGAGTAAGAAGGGTTTCTTGGAATTAATCGCCTCAGGAGGCGGCGGGTTAAAAAAGGGAGCGCTCGAGGAGGCGTAATATCATTTCAGTGTGTTCATTTCTTTCTTTCGTTTAAGAGGAGTAGTGGAATCATCAGGCCGTGCTGTTCCGGCCTTACAACTAAATGTCACAACAAAGATACCCCGTATGATGCACCTGAATCCCCGCCATCGCCCGGTCTTTTCCAAATACAGTAGTTTTACAAAGTACAGAGTTTTCCTCATCTCATATCAAAACATGTGCTTCATTAAGCTTCTTAACTGAAATCGCTCGCTTGCAGGTTCCTCGTCATGGATGGCAGCTTCACAACTAAGCCGTCTAGCTCCTTGGTCATCTTAACTTGGCAGCCCAGTCGACTCGTCTCGGTGAGTCCAAAGGCCAGGTCCAGCATATCGTTTTCGTCATCCTCGGGCTCGGGCATCTTGTCGAAATATGCGTCGTCAGCAACGATAACATGGCATGTCGAGCAGGCGCAAGATCCTCCGCACGCGCCCTCCATCTCTAGATCGTTTGCTTGGGCGATATCGAGAAGGTTATCCCCCTCAGAAACAGCAAACTTGTTCTCTGTGCCGTCCTTCTCGATGAACGTGACATAAAGTCTAAGCAATGTCAATCAAATGCTTTCCAGCTGGGATTTAGGTTCAACATACTCCTCACCGGGCTTCGGGGGGTCAATGTGTCCATGGCGCCGTTGTGTCGTGGTAGTGAATGCTCTATGGGAAACAGGCGAGAAGCGAGTAAATCGAGAGATTGTAGAGGATCGACCTTTGGACGTCTGAGACACTGCATTCTGACCAAGTCGCATTGGCTGTATTGTTCGTGGTGCCGCAACCGGAAGCTTGGCCAAGCAAGTCGCAAAGGATCGTGACGCAGACATAGTTTCGGCGAATTCGGGATATTGGCGGGGTTCTCGTCGAAAATTAATGGAGGAACTGAGGGTCACAAACGTTATATATTCAATGGCAAACTGCACAGTCCTTAAGTTGAAGAGGGAAAGTGTTGAGAGGCTCTAGATGCGCCAATTTCGGTCAATGGACGCTTATGCCCCCGTCTCGTCCTCTCACGTCCAAGATGATATTAAGCAAGCCCGAAAAAAAGTGAGTAGTCTCGGATAGCGGATCAGCAAAACAGCGCTTTCGGCCGGGAAATTCATTGGCCGGAGTCCGACGTCTAACTCCGGGTGGCCGGGGTGGGGCCATGGGCAGGCATGATTTCATTTTCTCTGGTGGGAATCGGGTAACGTTAGAGCTCTCAACTGTCGCATTTTCTCTATAATTATTTCTTATAGAGGTTTATGTCGTCGTGTTGTCTCGACCAACCATGTCGACTCACAGAGAAGGCGTCAATCCCTTGAGGCCGTACTACATCCCTCCCACAATTGGAGAAGCCGCCGAGACAGTCAATAAGTCGAGCCCTAGCCCAAACCCATTCCCCGATGGACGACATGTGACTGCAGCTGGTGAAAGATATGCCTCCAAAGCACGCGATATCCTATCCGACCTGGAATACAATGATTATTTAGGCGATACCTCCCCATCTATGGTCCAGAATGTCAAGGACCTTATCGATGAGCTGCTATGGAAGTACACCTCAGTACTCATGGCCCAACCTTTCGAGGTAGCAAAGACGTTGCTTCAGGTCCGGAACCAGGATGAAAATGCTGCATACGAAACTCCTGTTGAGCCGGAGACGCCTAAGAGACAGCCCTCTTTTCACGGAAGCTCTATGTACGGTGGTGTAAGTGAATTTGGAGCTTGGTGGGAGGTACACCGCTAAATCATGACGCATAGTTCGGAGACTCAGATTCTGAAGGCGAGGAACCTGCCTATTTCACATCTCACGTACCATCGACCCCCAGTCCCTCGACTCCTAGAGGCTCACACGGTCGACGAGCTCCTTCTCCTGTGAAGAAACCGAATGTTCCGGAACATTACCTCACACTCCGCCGACCAGACTCGATTCTTGAAGTGATTGGGCAGCTGTGGGGGAAAGAAGGTGCTTGGGGTGTATGGAAGGGATCGAATGCGACATTTCTCTACACGGTGTTGCAGTCGCTGCTGGAAAATTGGGGTAGAAGTTTTCTCAGTGCGATCTTCAATGTCCCGGACATGGGCGTTAGAGAAGACATCGATCGCATGATCGATATCGCCTCGCCGTATCCTTGGGCGTCGCTCTTTGTCGCCGCGGCTGCTGCTGTGGCTACAGGACTCGCTCTATCGCCATTAGATTTGGTGCGAACTAGGTATGATCTATCGCATCTTGGTTGCAAAAGCAAAACTAACGTTGGCCAGACTTATTGTCACTCCGAGCTCAAACGGCCAGCGCAGGACGCTAGCCACCCTCAGAAACCTCCCCTCATACCTGTGTTCGTCGATGCTAGTACTACCAACCGTCCTCAACTCCTTGATCCACCCTCTTATCACTCTCTCAACACCCCTGGTTCTCCGAACTCAGTTCATGATCGACAGCCATGTCTCGCCAATGACCTTTTCTATCGCCAAATTCGTCGCCTCATCATCTGCGATTCTGCTCAAGCTTCCTATTGAGACTGTCCTTCGACGTGGTCAGGTTTCGGTTCTGTCAAGCCACGAATATGTGCAAGCACTTAGCGGTCCTGACCAACAATTCACAACTATTGTCCCCCCAGGGCGTTATGAAGGCACCTTTGGTACCATGTTCCATATCGTGAACGAAGAGGGAACTCACGAGGTCACCAGCACGAAACCAGCCGCAGCAAAGAAAGGCAAGGCTAAGACTAAGGGTGTTGCCGCCACAGTCTACAAGGGCCAGGGTCGCGAGGGACTCTGGAGAGGCTGGAAGGTCAACTGGTGGGGACTAGTTGGTCTCTGGACTGCCAGTGTGGTTGGCCATGGTGGAGAAGGCGAGTTCTAAGACGGCACAGTGATGAATGTTTGTGGTGTATGCACTGAGGTGCATTTTCCTGGCATGGCGTTGCGGTTGGGATGTATCTCTCCCCTACGAGCTTGACGAAGAGACGGCATGATATCCACCCCCATCTTTCTAAAAATGGTGCAAAATGATAAAAGGGGTTGTTTTCTAGTAGTCCACACATATTTATATCCAAACGACAGATCACAACTCTTGAATATCTTACGAATTCCTGTTTACTTCACAATCAAGTGAGATTTCGGCCTGAGACATTTCTTTTGCTTACGAAGCTAGGTACTGAGCCTGCCCTCAATTTCAGTCTTTCTCGACTGGCTGATCCGATGCCTCATAGTTGTCATCCAGCCTTCGGCATCCCGGGACTCTAATTCAGCCGTCTCAACTCCAAGTGGCGTACGGGTTGCTGCAGGTCATTGACTAACGCTTCTCCAATGAGTACGCACAGTCGGAATACCCCATGTTGAAACAACGGCTGCAAGCTCCCGTCACGTTCTGTTCCGTCTGCATGCAGGTAGAAACAGCACCCTATTCGTCTAGAGATCAAGTTGGCGCTTTGGTTCAGCCTCTCCCCCCTGATTCAAGCAGTCATTATAGAGCATTTACCTCTGACTCTGGTTTCTCGTCTGATGTATCTCCTACTGTGGCTGTTTCTTGGCCCTGCGGAAATCTTGTCTGGGAATGTTGTACAGATCAGGGGATAAAAGTTGACAGCCGAAGGGGAGACCAATCATGATACAGCCGATACATCCTTCGGGTGTTGATTCGCCAAGAAACAGGATAACTACATCGGAGGAAAACTCCTCTGTGCCTTTAATCAAGGTAAGGTTATCGTTGGTGTGGAGGAGATGCAGGAGAGTTTCAAACGCAGATATTCAAATGAAATTTGGTTGTCCCAGCTTCAGGTATAAAGTCTGAGTGATCTCCCAAGGTTAGGGAAAATGAGAACCGCAGAGCATTTCCTTCATCCCATTCCAACACTCTTTCTTTGACTACACACTCATTGATATTTCTCGACCTCTGCCTTAATCTTCACCATGGGCCTCCCCTTCAAGATGACTCGTTTTAAGGCCGCTTGCTGGCTTGCTCTTCTTCTTCCTGCCATCATCGTTTCTGCCCATGGTCATGTTGATGAGATCATCATCAACGGTGTGTCTTATCAAGGCTATGGCAGCACTGACTTTCCCTACATGGAGAACCCTCCTGTCGTTGCTGGCTGGACCATCTCGCAGCGAGACAATGGTTTCGTTTCCCCTGAAGCCTATGGCGATCCTGATATCATCTGCCACCGCGATGCCACTCCAGCTGAGGGCCACATCGAAGTCACGGCAGGCGACGTCATCACCCTCCGATGGTCAGGCTGGCCTGAAAACCACATCGGCCCTATCTTGAACTACCTCGCCAATTGCAAGGGCCCTTGTGAGCGAGTTGACAAGACTGAACTTGAGTTCTTCAAGATTGATGGTCTGGGTCAACTTGAGCAGGGCACTCCTGGCAGGTATGCAGACAGTGTTCTTCAAGAGAATGGAGACAGGTGGAACGTCCGAATTCCAGAGAACATTGCGCCTGGGAACTACGTCCTCCGACACGAAATCATTGCTCTGCACAATGCTCTTGAGCGAGGCGGTGCCCAAAACTATCCACAATGTTTCAACCTCAGAATCACAGGCGATGGTTCCGACTCTCCATCTGGCTACCTCGGTACTGAGCTTTACGACATCGAAGATCCTGGAATTCTTGTCAATGTCTACTCTAGCTCTGTTGACTATGAAGTCCCTGGCCCAACCATTGTTGAAGGAGGGACATCATCTGTTGAGCAGAGCCCCTCCAGAGCTACAACGACTGCAAAGTGTACCACTAGGTACTAGGCTGATCAATTGTGGCAGGGTTGGTTTCTGATATCTTGAGACTGGCATTGTTGTTCAGTGCTTTTCCTTCTTTAGGGCGATACTTTTTTTTTTATCGAGCTCAAGGTGATGGATGACAATGCATTTTGCTCTCGCCGCATAGCTCACTCATCACGCGAGCTGGCAGAGTTCGCTCACTCTGCACCAGATAATGGCTTGAATCCAATATGCACTGATTGATAAGAAAAGTCCAAAATAAGCTTTATCTATATATCAATCAACGTGTGACCTGCTACACCAATCGGAGGCCATCATCATTGGTCATCACCAGTGACTGGTATACCATGCTTGCCGTGAGAGATCCCTGTGACTTGTATTGTCTGTTGCTGCAATTTTTTACCACTGAACCATGTTTTCTCTCTTTGAGCTACATGTGTCTAATACAATGCATCCATTGACAGTCATCAATTGAAAGAAGAGAACTTAGCTCATGATCAGGCCGAAGGGCCAGTCTGATGATTGCTATACCAAAGCTTCTGGCAAAGTGATCCAAGTAAGCTGCAACACAACCCATTATCAGGACCCAGGGCAGACCCCCGAGGACACACACCTACAGGTTCAATGAATGACTCAATTGTTTCGTTTCGTTTTGGCCGGCTGAGCGTCTACCATCCGCGGCCAAGTGGTTGTCTCAACTCCCAATAGCGCGTCCCTCAGAGGATCCTCCCCACTTGTATAAGCGCCAGACCTTGAACCTGCGTCGCTTCGATCCTCGAGGTTTCGACACCACCGCCCTATAAAAGAGAGTCGTTTCTGGCCTCGCTTCCGAGGGCTTGGGTTGTGTCAGGGGAGAATAACTCAGAGGGGCACATCGACCACTTCTTGGGGCCTAGTCCACGCTATTTGTCGCGCCCGCGGTTAGGATGCCTTCGTGATTGGCGTCTCCAGGCGATCCGCGAACCCATGCTCTCAAGGCTGACTTGGTTGTTTCTTAGAACAGAACCAACAGCTCGAAAAATAGAGATGGTTCTGGTCTGTGATTCATGTAGGGAAGAACTAACAATGGGACTGGGCTGCCGGAATAGCTTGGTATGCGTCTTTCAGTTGCGTCTCTCGCTCCTTTATCATTAAGAACTGCTGCACGGCGTCTGCACATGAGGCGCTTTGCTCTCATTACTATCAGCACTCTTTCTTTCTGGCACATCTCAACTCCAGCCTGTCGGTGATATCGTCCATCTTCCATGTAGATGTGCCATGGCTTTCACTCTCCAGCCTCACGAGGGACATCTCCTCAGGATCTTCGTCGTGCTGGTTTCCTTTCTGCTGGCTCCAGCAAGTCCAGCTGCCGTTGAACCACACGTCAGAGTCTTTGCCAGCGAAGAACCTGAAAGCCCTCGGAAGGCTCCTCCGTCCTTCTTGGACTTCCCATCACAACACCAAAGGCGAGATGGGTCATGTCCGATATCCGGAGATCATTGGTGTGGCAACGAACTTCCCGGTGATTTCTGCTGTTCCTCGCAGGCTGATTGCAAGGTCCTTGCTGCAAACACAACCGCTTTATGCTGCCCAAAGAACTCGAAAGGAGAGTGCGAGATCATTTTGCCCATAACCTGCAACATCGAGAGACAGAACCCATCAACGAACCCAGAAGCTGAGGTCAAAACACTTGCACGGGATCGGAAACTAAAACGCTGTGGTGCCATGAATGGGGCCAGGAGATGCTGTCCTTTTGGATATAGTTGCAAAGACGATAAGGAATGTGTGCTCGACAAAGACCAAGACGAAAGCTATGCCTTCTTGCTTCCGATTCCTGAATATACATCGGCCATAACTTCTACTCCAACATCCACAATTACATCCTCGTCAACTTCTGATATCCTGTCAGTCGAAACATCAGAAGTACCTGATATGGTTTTCCAACCGCCTTTTGCCTCAGCTGATCCTACGAGTTCAACTACAGAACCAGTCACTCCAGATGATAAGGAAGAAGAGAAGAAGGGCAGCGGTATAAGCCCAACAGGAGCCGTGACTGCAGGCACTGTTGCTGGCGTCTGCTGTCTGGTTGGAGTAGGCATATTTGTGTGGATGAAATGGTTCAGAAAGAAGGGAGATCAAGAAACTCCTGAGATGTCGTTGGCCCGAGAATCATGGGGATACTTCTCTACAAGAAGTGCGCCCTCAACACTGCACCTGCACCTGGCTCGTGGCCCTGATGACAAGTTCATTGTTACACCAACCACGGCCGGTTTCACACCCTCCTACCCACCGCTTGCTCCAATTGTAGAGGAGAACCAAAGCCCTGTTGAGCTTCCCGCAACACCCGTGTCGCTCTGCATGTGGTCAAATTTCGAAAATGCTGCCGTTGAGGAGCCAAAGTTGGCTTATGTCGTTCCAGCCAAACGGCAATGACTGGGTTGAACAGGGAAAACAAAAATAAAAACAAACATTATGATGAACATGACATGCAAAACGATGAACGGTCTACCTTTCTTGTACATAGATTATATATTCCTTCACGATACGTCTGCTCCTTTTCTTCCTTCCTATCTAGCTACTACTATACCTTCATGATTTGTGATTTTGGAAGTGGAAGATATGTCATCTATCGTGGGATTGTCCGTTTTGTTAGAAACTCTGGAACTTTCATTTACACGATTACAAATATCATGCGGATATCTCTGTGGCGTATCTTGTGATTTCTAGCATCTTCTATATATAGCAAATTACTTTGTACATACCAACATTCTAAAAAGCCAGCAACCTCAGGCACGGTAAGACTACTATAGGTAGGCTAGGTAGTTATGATGCAGGAACAATGTACAGTGTATAGTATGAGACTGCACTGTCTTATTGCTTTAGAATCCACTAACGCAAAGATACAATGTTGTATCAATTTCAGCAAAATGCTGTTCCAACACGACCACATCTCATTGTCGCAATTGTATCTTCCTCTGCCAATTTTCTCGCCTCCTCAAGTGGCGATTCCAGATTATATATTTCTGCCAACTGCATCATTTCAACCACCATTCAAACCCGCTATCGCATCGATTTTCTCTGCCGCATCTCCACGCCCATAGAGCTAGGCCATGGCTTACCTTTCGATCGGCACCAATATTCTACCACTACTTTCCTGATCACGGGTCCGAGGCTAAGACACTTCGAGCTGCGCTGCGACTTCGAATTTCTAGGCGGAGGTTAATCCGGCCTCCAATACAGCATGACGTCTCGACATCCTGACTTCGACGAGTTCTACGACGATTCAGTGGCAGCTCATCGACAGCTCTTTCCACAACAGAATCCTTGGGATCGCATCACTCAACCGAGTGTCCTAATCTCTTGCCTCATTGTTGTCGTCACTATTACATACAACTTATATGCTTCAACCACTACCTTTCAAGAATCAATACGCCTTTTAGGAACTAGTCTCTGGGACGGCCTTGTATTCATTGTCCCTGAGAGCCTTCTGAATGCCTTGGATACACCCGACAACTCCACCACAACCGCAACCTCCGAGTCGATGCGTCTCGTCGAACGAAGCCACCATGCTGTCAAAAGCGACAAGATGCGGAGGGTTTTGGGGCTGACTCGCCCCGGCGGCGTCATGTCCTCAGTCTTCGAAGTAAGAAACCGCGCCCTCTCCATGACCGGCAGCGTTTTGGGCTTGAAGACCGAATCCGATCGTCCACCAGGTCTTGGCAATATGGACAACTCATGCTACCAGAATAGCATACTCCAAGGACTTTCATCACTTAAACCTCTGCCTGAATACCTCTCCACATATCTTGAAGCATCGGATAAAAGTGGCGATCAAGACGTTGCGCAAACATTACGGGCTCTGATCGCCGACCTGAACGACGTTTCGAATTATGGGCACACATTATGGACTCCAAGTCTGCTCAAGTCTATGAGCACATGGACTCAACAGGATGCTCAGGAATACTACTCCAAATTATTAGATGATATCGATAAGAGCGTCGCAAAAGCTATCAAGAACGCACAGCCTCAACATCCTGGTCTGGCGGTTAAGATCGATAAGGACGACGCTGCTGTAAGTGAGCATAGCGACGACAGTGGCTATCAAAGCATAATATCTTCACCCGAGCTTAAGTCGAGCCACAATCCGTTGGAGGGTATGCTCGCACAGAGAGTGGCCTGTGTTCGTTGTGGATATTCCGAGGGGTTATCCATGATACCTTTCACATGCCTGACACTGAGTCTTGGTTTGAACAAGAATCAGCATGACCTGTATGAAAGGCTGGATGCTTACAGCAAAGTGGAAGCGATCGAGAACGTCGAGTGTGCCAAGTGTACACTTCTCAAGCATGAGGACCTTTTATCTAAGTTGATAGACAGGATGCGAAACGACGAGAAGCCAGACGAGCACCTCCAAAAAGCTCTGTGCCGACTTGAGGCAGTGAAGCTAGCTTTGGAAGAAGATGATTTTGAGGAAAAAACTCTGACGGAAAAGTGCAGCATTCCGGCTAATAACAAAGTCAGCTCTACGAAGACCAAGCAGATTGTTATTTCTCGGGCGCCAAAAAGCCTGGCAGTCCATATGCAACGATCGGTGTTTGATCCTTCCACTTTCAACATGATGAAGAACTCGGCTCCAGTCAACTTTCCAATGACACTGGATCTTGGCCCGTGGTGTTTGGGCAGTGCCTCCAATTCCTCAACCCAAGCATCGAGTGCAGAGGAGAAATGGGATGGGGACCCTCGAGAATCAATGATAGCTGGCGACCAAGGCTCATCCAAATTTACGGGGCCTATCTATGAGCTTCGAGCAGTGGTTACCCACTATGGGCGACACGAGAACGGGCACTACATATGTTATCGCAAATATCCACGACATAGCCCGCCTACCAAAGCAGTTGACGATGAGGAACCTGATAGCATGATGGATATTCAGCCTGAGCTCGAGCGAAAGAATCATGAGAACGACATCGACGAACCTGAGATGGACTGGTGGAGGCTGAGCGATCACAACGTCTCAAAGGTTAGCGAAGATGTAGTGCTTACCCTTTCTCCCGGTGTCTTTATGCTCTTTTACGACTGTGTGGACTCTACGATGGCTATGAATGATCAAGACGAAAGAATGCAAGATGCCAATGAGGTTGCAGATCTTGGTGCCGCAACCGGGCTGGCCAGTGCAACGGACAACACGGCTCAAATAGCCCAGGGGCACGAAACTCAAAAGTCCAATGGCAAGCCAAAGGAGGCATCGAATTTGGAAGAAGACGCCACGTCATACGTCGCAAATGATCAGGCTGCCATTGAAACGACAACGCGCGGCTCTAACCTGATCACCAATACAGCTTCATTGGTTCATGTTACGCCATAATGCATTGCAAAGCTGAAGGATGGAATTTGGAAAGGAAGAGGCGGTGCATGAGTAGACAGGCTTCAAGTCTCGGCGGGCAACAAGCGAAGAGCAGGCACGCGTGGTGTCATTTATGGGGTTTTATTCAAAAGCATAGCGATGGCGTTAAAGAACCAGTTAACAATGGTTGGCATACCTGTTTACTGTAATAAGGGTCTGGGTTAGAGAGATCAAGCGGTTCAAAGTGCATGTTGTATTGCGTTAGTTGGGTTATTGAAGGGTTGAGACCAATGGTGGTACTTTGTGCACGGGATTATAATGCATAGAAAGGTTTCTCGACGCAGCAAACCGATCATTGTCACAAGCCAGCCAGAATTGATTTGTTAACCGAAATTGTTGTTTCTCGCTTGGATGAATGGGTTAATATGTTTCAGTGAGGGAAAGGCCAAAAAAAGTTATAAATATGGTGCCGGCACTGAAGGGCCGAGAATAGAGAGTCGAGAAGCGGTTTGGCCCACTCCAGTGGGAACGGACCCGACGGAGTGCCGAAACAATAACGGCAGGACGCCGAGGGGAAAATGCGTAGTGGTATTTTATAGTGCCAGTTGGTTGATCAACCTCCTGAAGAAGCGGGATAAACTTCACTCCGCGGTTAAATCGGCAACTAGTAAGGAGGGCATAGGCGTCTAAGTTGATGGTGAGTTTCTGAATATCTGCTAAATGTGTCATGCTGAGGAAAATGCTAGCCAGAGACAATATGAGATGTCATTGATATGCAGGTCCCTTGGCATAATTCCTCAGATGCAATGAACATCGCAATTCTGGAGGAATTTAACAGCCCGTATAACTGTTAGTGGCCCCATCAGATTAGAGCCAGTTCAACTTTCGAGGACCTGGTCTGTGAGGTGCTGCGTACTCGGCCAAGACCGATCAAAGGGAGAATTGACAGCTGCCATGTGCTTTCTGTTCATCCTGCTCTCAGAGTCCCACAGTCCAGAGGACCAAACGAGTTAGGCGGTTAC
The DNA here is from genome assembly GCF_900044065.1 of Fusarium mangiferae. Taxonomy (NCBI): domain Eukaryota; kingdom Fungi; phylum Ascomycota; class Sordariomycetes; order Hypocreales; family Nectriaceae; genus Fusarium; species Fusarium mangiferae. The sequence goes on from NW_024573922.1 coordinate 2,896,561, forward strand.
AGATGAAATCTAGACCAAGGAGGGTCTCCTCGTATAAACAGCTCGCAATTATGCCAAGCTTCCTGTACCAGCCAGGGGACAACGCTTAGCTGTGTCAATGCATCAGCCTGATTGGTCAATCCGTAAACAGAAACCCCCGGGGCAGGGTCTCTGACATCCATGCCCCCAGGTGGTGATCAGCATGGGCTTGCCTTGCCGTCTAGCCAGCTGCTTTTGCCTTGTGGGACGATTTGCCCTGCGCCCCTTTGCACTGGAAAAGCTTCGTCTGTGATGATAGGTTTGAGCGTAACTTGCTTGGCAGGTACGAGGAGTAAGACGAACGACGGTGAGTTCTTTCACGAGGGTCTGTTGACGTATTAGTTCCGCTCTTTGACCCGGTTGTTGGCTGGAACTCGGCGCCTTTGTCTGAAGAACAGGGCGTTGAGTCGTAGGATTTGTTCGTTTGGGAGTCGATGTTGGGTTGTCTATGTCAGAGATCGGCAACACTGAGCCGATGTCTGGCTAGGGACAGGCCTATTTCGAGGCTGAGCGCGATGAGAAAACGTATATCCTTGACTGCGATTGTATCCGTATAGTGTTTTGTTATTAATAAGTACGATGAACCCACGTGTGTGGTGCCTCGTCCAAATTTGAAGGGTACCTATCTCCTACTTTTGTCTCTGCTTCCGTTTCTTTCATTTTTTGCAATAATCCTGAAAAGCAAATAATTCTGGGAACAAAGAGCGACGTATATGAAGCTTCCTGCTTTCATACACAGATCGATCACATCACTAATAAAGGCAGTCGCAACAAGCTCGCATCAGATCAGCTTCCGCTTGCACCAACAGGAAAGGAAGTTGCTCGACCAGCCACTTTCCCAAACCGTGCTATTCGACTTGTCTTGTGAGACCTCCTCATCATCGAACTCTCCCGTCTCTTTCCAGCCTCTTAAGACACCGAATTTCTTTTTCTTTTACTTTCGGTATCTTTTCTTCTCCTCCCTCTTTTTGGACTTCCAAACTTTTTTTCGCCCTGCTCTCCCTTGGATAATACGTCACTCGAAGACGAGAGTTTGGGTCTAGCTCCAGGTGGCTTTGCACTATTTACGCGCTGTATCGTGTCTCCGACGACAGTCAGCAAGCCACCGATCACTTCCTACTCCTCCCCATCTCGAGAAACGAAATCGAAGGATTGTTTACTCTCAAACTGAGACACTCGAAACAATGGCGGGATCAAATGATCTGGAGGCCAACAACAGGATGTCGCGTGGGTCTGAGGCTGTCGACGATGGATTCTCAGAAAAGCCTCTAAACCAGGGAACAGGTTCAGGAATACACGCGTCCGTCTACATAATGTATGTGAGCTCTAGGTGTGGCTAAATAAGTTCTACATGTGCGGGGATGCCTAACATGATGCTTGAACAGAACATGGATCTTCTTTTCCAACACCACGATTCTCTTCAACAAGTGGCTAATTGACACTGCTGGATTCCGTAAGCTTCCTGCTATTAACCAAGTTGTTTCAAAATTGAATGAGTTTGCTAACTTACTCTTACAGGATATCGTGAGTAGTCTACTTGTTCATGCATAGTGTATCGTGACTTGAAACTAACAAGCTACCAGCTATCATCCTCACAACATGGCATCTTGTCTTTGCAACAATAGCAACACAACTCCTTGCTCGCACTACGTCTCTTCTCGATTCACGCCATTCACTCCCAATCACTCGACGACTCTACATACGGACCATTCTCCCTATCGGCGTCCTCTACTCGGCCTCGCTTGTCTTCTCCAACATCGTGTACCTCTATCTGTCTGTTGCTTTTATTCAGATGCTCAAATCTACCGGCCCTGTCTGCACTCTTGTGGCATCGTGGGTATGGGGTGTCGCTCAACCAGATAGTAAGACATTTGGCAACATCATGCTCATTGTTGCCGGTGTCGCCATTTCCAGTTTTGGAGAGATCGAGTTCTCCTGGTGGGGTTTTCTCTTTCAGATGTGCGGCACTATTGCCGAAGCCGTGCGTGTTGTCATGATCCAGGTCATGCTCAGTGCCGAGGGTCTCCGTATGGATCCTCTTGTCGGCCTCTACTACTACGCACCTGTTTGTACCCTTATGAACATGTTCGTTGTCTTGTTTAGTGAAGGCCCCCGATTCAAGTGGGAAGATGCAGCTCAAGCCGGTTATGGCGTCCTGCTTGCCAATGCTTGCCTTGCATTCTTCTTGAATGTCATCAGCGTCTTCCTCGTAAGCCAGAATTTAATCCCCCGCAATTCACTTTCACTGCTGACTCCTATTCAGATCGGTAAAACATCAGGACTTGTCATGACTCTGAGTGGTATTCTTAAGAGCATCCTTCTCGTGGCTGCTTCTGTTGTGCTTTGGGGTACTCACATCTCCCTTACGCAAACACTTGGATACGCTGTTGCCCTTATGGGTCTTGTTCTATATTCGATCGGTTACGAACAACTCCTCAACATGTGGGAAGAAGCCGTTGCATGGGGTACCGGTACCCTAAATCGAGAGGGCGAGATGTCTTCTACTTTACGCAAAGGCATCATGATTGGATGTTTGGGTTTCATCACCGTGATAATTGCTGGCGCGTTATGGCACTATCATGGGTTATCTAGCGAGCATGTAACTCGGGTGACCTCGTCGTGGTTTGCCCATTGATGACGATTTCACTTAGGCATTATATAGACTTTTAATAATGATCAAACGTTTTAATGAAATTATGTATACCATCAGCCGTGTGGAGGTGTGATGCTAAATTGTTGGAAAAGCTCTGCTATGATTATCAATTCATGTTTAAAGGGGTATCTTATTAATCCACCTAACCCATGGCGAACGAACTTGCAGCTGTGTAGCTAGACTCCCGATGCTCTTCAAAACTGCCAAAATTACAATTGTTCTGTGAAACCCAACTTATTATCAACGGCGGCTTCTACTTCCCCGCCTTTCTCGTCGAGGAGATAGACTACGCTCTCGCCTGTTCCTCCTATCCCTCGATCGTTCTCTTTCACGATCCCTGTCACGATCACGTCGATCCGTATCGCGATCTCTGTCCCTGTCCCTTCGGTCTCGGTCCCTATCACGATCTCTGTCTCTATCTCGCTCACGATAGCTATCTCCACCCCTCGGCTTATCACGATCAACTCTGTCTCTGTCTCTTTCTCTTTCTCTTTCTCTTTCCCGGTCTCGATCTTTTGTTGTATCCCGTTGTCGGCTGCGGCTCCGAGAACGGCTCCTCCTCCGCTCCTCACAGCCTCCAGGCGTATACCTGTCGATGTCATCCTGAATCCGGCGGCGGCGTAGGTCAGGAGATACTTCACCACTGCTCTTTTTGTCGTCGAGTCCAGGGATTGGGAGGCCTTTGTTCCTGGCGTCCTTCTGAGCCGCCAGATAGGCCTTGGCTTCTTTTTCCCGCTTTCTGACTTCTTCCATCTTCCACTCCTCAAGGCCATCCTGAGCTTTGCTGGAGCTCGGTCGTGCGGCTGTGGCAATGGCTCGTGATGGAGAACGACTACGACGCTCAGTTGGTTTTTCCTTCTCTCTTTCCCGTTCTTTCTGGGGGGCGGCTTTTTCCTGCTCCTTATCGCGAGGCTTTGCTTGGTCACGGTCATCACGAAGCCTTTCTCGGCTTCTCCGTCTCAGAGGAGATCTCTCGCGGTCGCGCTCTCGGTCACGAGGTCGATCTATGTCTCGTTCACGGTCTCTTTCTCGAGGGTCATAATGGTCAGCTCCACCAAGACGAGTGTCGTGAGACCTGCTTTGATCACGTCGAGTGCGAGAACGACTCCTTTCCCGTCTATCAGAGCGCAGTCGTGAGCGGTCCCTTCTGTCTCTGCTTCGATCTCGGCGCTCGGGTCTAGGTCTTGATCGGCTTCTCTCTCTTCGCTCGACCACTCTAGGTCGAGAACGGCTACGGTCACGTCTTCGGGATCTACTTCGCTCGTAGTGGTCATACTTGGGTCGTGATCGGCTTCTAACCGCACGGTCCTCTCTGCCAGTTCGTGAACGACTCCTCTCCCGTCTAGCTCGAGACCGGCTTCTGTCACGTCTGTCTCGAATACGCGACCCACTGATGCCTCTGTGTGGTGAGTTTGAGCGTCTATCGCGACGAGAATCTCGTTCCCTCAAGCGATCACGCTCTCTATCTCTCTCGCGATCCCCATCGCGGTCGACGATCCGAGAAGCACTACGACTCGGCTTTCGATCGTCCGCTTCAGGTCTCTTGGCCTGTGCAGGTGTTCCATGGCCATCACGTTCAGCTCCGAGCCCTGCATCGCTGGTCTTGCGGCCCTCTGCAATCGACGAACGTTCTCGCCTGATCGGGTTGATGGCCGAAACAGGCCCCGTTTTACGTGGCGGCGGTGCGAGGGATGAATCAACCTCCAACTCTTGCTTTTGGGCCGGCTTGGAGCTTTCGCGGAGTAAATCGGCCAGAGCCTCTTGCTCCAGTCGATCGTGTTCTTCTTTAGAGAGTTTCTCTTTCAGCTCTGTAGAGGCCGCTGGTTTCTCCTTGTGCCGATCATCCCTATGTCTGTCATGATCACGATGACGATCCCGGTCGCGATCTCTGTCGCGTTCCCTGTCCCTGTCCCTATCTCTATCCCTATCCCTTGTATCGCGGTCTCGGTCCCTGTCACGCTCACGCTCGCGCTCTTTGTGTCGCTTTTCTCTTTCAATATCTCGTAGTCTTTCACGCTCCTCGCGCTCTTGTTCTCGCTTTCGGCGACGCTCATCTCTTTCTTCCTGGCGCTTGATTTCGGCTTTCTCTCGCTCTCGCTCCTCCTTCTTTCGTTCTTCTTTAAGGATTCTTCGTTTCTCCTCCTGGATTGCAGCCTCTTTTTGTCGTAGCTCTTCCCGAACTTTTTCACGTTCCGCACGTCGAGCCTCAGTCTCGGCCTCATATTCTTCGTCTGTTTTGGCGCCCCGAACCTTTTCTGCTTCAGCTGCTTCCTCGCCGACTTCGGCCCGGCGTGTTTCGCGGATTCGCTCCTCTATGGCGCCCACATCGATCAGCTGGCTAATGACATCTTCTGCTTTGTGATAAACCCCGGATCTCTCTAGAGCGCCATCGATTAGAGCCGCAGCCTTTCTCCGATCAAGTGTGAGAAGCTGCTGTGGGTTGCGCTCAATTTCCTGCTCGGCCACCTCGAGAATCGATTTCGTGACCTGAGCCTCGTAATCCTAATTATGCATCAGTATGGCATTGCGCATGTATTCCTATCTCATCGTACGCTGGCTTCAAACTTGTCCCAAACTTGCTTTCGAATAGAATCGTAGGCTCCCTCTTTCTTGAAGCTATGGGCAAGCGATTCTATCGCTGCTCTTGTCGCCGAAGGTAGAGGAAGATCTGAGGCCTTGAATTTACGCGGTTCAGGAGCAGACGCTTTTTCGCCATTCGACGGTGGTTGTTCGACACCCGATTGCGCCATGATGTTGGTGTTGTCTGCTGGGGCGCAAGACATTGAAAAAGAGATGTGACAACGCGCGTCGTGGGAGCGCGGAGATGAATCTTGAATATCAGCGCATAGCGCAGTTTGCTAATAAAGTATGGGTGAGCCTTAAAGCTAGGGGGGCAATCTTCGAGAACAAAGAATATTTGACATAATTCAAGTCAGGCAAACGGTTCTTTGAGCGACGTGACATACAAAACGCCAGATCACGTGAGACTTTCAAATATCACAACTAATAGAGTTACCCTATACGAACAACCTTGGAGATGACCATGAATCAACGTAAGTGAATATCTTTCAACATTTACTTTAAAGCTAATGCATTATGTCTCATTATCTTTACTTCATTATAACTCTCACAACTAAGAGTACTTCCATAGAATTGATCCTACAATATGTTAGTGTTTTGGTGTTCTTTTTTCTCACTCGCTAGCCTCCGATAGGTGAGAATATCAAGGCTAGTCAGCTATGATGGGCTAAGTGAAGAGACGCTCTGAGATGTCAGTAATATGTGCTGTGGTGTAAAATTCTACCGCCAGCATCCAATGGAGGGTTGCAGCAGCTTACACCGAGGATTGTCAAGAGAGCTTCTCCGAGCTTCTATCTTCAGACACAAAGCACAATCGACCATTGAAAAGCATTCATGTATTCATTAAGGTGCATTGCCAACTTGAGACTCTGGGTAGCACATCCACTCTTAGACAGTGTGCTCAATGCTATTTGCATATCTACTTGGCACTCAGAAAAACGCCGTTGTCGTCTATCCTGCCTTGTTCCTTGCCCAAGTTCAGAGCGTAGGACCAGTAACAACAACCTGACTTTTCGTTGCTAGTGAAAATGACCAGAGTGTCAAGTTACGATGAAGAGGAAAACCTGGCAGGCTTCAGCAGCCTTCATATATGGGAGAATGATAATTAATCGTTCATCCAAGTCCTTCACCAGTATTTATAACAATAACGTATATGCTACTGTACAACTATGTTCATGACGTTGGAGCTCGGTTCTTGCGATCACTGGTGAATATTAGTGGCTTGGTTCATGCCATAAGATTGGATGACTTACGTGCTGAGTCTTCTGGAGAGCTGCTGCAATTTCTTGTCATTGTTGGCATCATCGGCTGCTTTCTGCAGCGCGATGTTTCGCTCCTCCTCCTGGTGCTTGACGACTTCTTCGTGAGTGGGCGGTAGCCTCTCGTTTTGTAAATCAACCTTTCGAGCATCTTCGAATCCGTTGATTGCGTTCTTGAGGCCTTCGGCACCAAGCATAAGGGTTCCCGCGGGCAATCTTCCACCAGATACAGTCTTGAGTTCTGTGACCTTCTCCGACTCCTCGCGAAGCACCTGGAATACACGAGACAAGCGACCGATGGCGAGAATCTTGTTCTTGATGGCTCTGCGTCGCACTTCAATCGACTCAGGGTCGTTGGACAAAGCTGGCGAAGCAGGGCCAGGCGAGGTTGAGGAGGGTGTCTCTTCTTTAAGTTCATCCTCGGAACAGGTGTTGAGAATGGCTATGAGCATATCGGTGATCTTCTCTCCTACGAAAGGAAGAGACCAGGTGAAAACATCCATGAAGTTGGGTAGCCAGTAAGGGTGAGGAGTGCAATTGAACTGCCGAATGTTCATAACGTTGTTCTCATACTTGAGTACCGCTGCCTTGTTGTTATAGACATCGAGGTAATTCGGGGCGGAGAAAATGGTCATAACACTTGGAAAGCCGGTGGTTCGGGTTTTGCGGTACATGCGATAGCCAGCATCTTGGGCCTCGTGAGCACGGATGATAGAAAGAAGGTTGTTCTTTTCCAAGAAGGCGCAAGCAGCTGGGTAGGAGAAGAAGTATGAGCATCCTCGGACATGATTGTGTAAGAAATAGTCGCTTGTCTTCTCCTGGCCGAAGTCTTCGAGAGGATCAGCCCAGAGGATGTCGCACATAAGACCCTGAGTAGGGGGCTCGCGGAAACGATCAATCTAGTAAGGTCAGTCACAGGCATGTGGGCAGGATGCGGATCAACGAACGCTCTTCAAGTCGTCGAGGGTGTGCAACTCGGGGCTCAGTCCACCATGAATACAAAGAAACTGCTTGTTCATAACAGCAGCAAGGGGAAGAGCGCAGAATGACTCCATGCAGGCCTCGTAGATAGTCTCTGAGTATTTATGCTTGCATTCGAGTTTGAAGGTGAAGTAGTCAGTCAAGTGGCGACATTCATGGTTTCCTCGCAACAGCCAGAGGGTCTTGGGGTAATGGATCTTCAGACACCAGAGGTAGAGGACACACTCTATGCTGAAGTAGCCTCGGTCGACATAGTCTCCGAGGAAGAGGTATCGGGTCTCAGCGGGGTCACCTCCGACTTCGAACAGCTTCATCAAATCATAGTACTGTCCATGAACGTCACCACAGACAGTAATGGGAGCGTCCATCTCCAGGAGATTGGGCTCGGCGCGCAGAAGTTCGGTACCCTTCCTGATAATCCAAAGAGCCTGCTCTTCGGTAAGACGGCCCTCGCGATAGAAATGCTGCTTGAGAAACTGAAGGTTGGGCTTAGAATGGGTGTCATCATCGAAGAATTGCTCGTCGGTAGGCTTGTACATGGCAGGTGCTTGGACATCTGTTAAAATGCAATAGATTCGAGTCAGTCAAAGTGAGACAAGCTTATGGGAAAGACCATAGCTGTAGTTTTGTAGGTACCATGATACCAGCCTGAGTGGTAGCTAGGAATATTGTGGACAAATCTGCGACAACATTGTTGTCGATGATGATGGCGGGGTTGAGGCGGCGACAACTGGAGGGGATGTCACGAACCTTTGCACACACGCTCCAAGGTGCTGACCTGAGTGTTATCCTCCATGGTGTGAATGGTAAAATCGATCTCGGGGACCGGCTTCTTCTCCTGAATGGCGCGAATGGCATTGTCGACCTGGACGTTGCGTCGCTCCTCAGTAGAGGGCGCAGTGTTGGCCTCGCCTTCAGAGTCCATGGTGGGCGGCTAGGGGGCGACGAGGCGAGGGGAGGATGGAGCTGGCGGCGGTGAAGGCGTTGATAGTTGTGATCGATGAATGTGTGATACTTATAGAAACTTGCACAAAGAGATAATGCAATGCGACTAAGTAAAAAGGCAGACGGCGATGCGCACGAGAAGTTTCTGAGCAAATGCCGTGGCCGGGTTTGAAAGAAGGCGGTTACTGGATATAGGTAGGGCTGACTAGAAAGAGCGGCGGGAGGTCAGGTTGGGAGGTAAGAACTCAGCAGTCACTGCTAGTTGGGAGATGACGGTTGAACGATTCTACAGGAACCTAGGGGCCACTGGGCTTGGGTACCCCGGGAGGGAGCTCAAGTACTGATCCAGCGTTGGCAGGTGGAGATATACGAGTGAATGCGGGCACAGTACTTACTCATCTAGGCAGCTCCCGTCTTCTAAATCTAACAGCTCCTAACGTTTCAATGACAGATGCTGACCTCGGCCCAATCATAAGATAGAAGTAATTAAATGGAGGAGTCTCGCTCGTGTGGTCATCATTCGTTTACCAATGGAAAGGACACAGCTGAGCTTTTCATTCTCTCTTTGCGCTACTGCGCAACGTTAATTTGTCCTACGGGGAAGGGAAAGCTAAGATAACGACCGACTGCCCTGAAACTTGCTGCTAAAATCGGATATTTGGCTGGTAGGTTGGGCCTAGAATCTTATCAATGATCCAAGTGGGATAACGGTTAATAAAGAGAGCGGTGAACAGTGCAATATTATTGCTCACTTCGTAACATTCTGCGCATTTGCGCTCACATCGATTTTCACGAACCTACCCATGTGGTCTTGAGTGTATTTAGTCCACCAAAGATCACTGAGACAGAGGTATCCGAAATCCGACGGTTATTGACGAGGATATGAATGTTCGCATTCCTAGCCCGTGTTATGCCCATCAATCAACAGTTCATTATTACAGCTCGCCAGCATGTCTTTGCCCTCTTGGCTGCTGAATAGTTCCTCCAGGTGCAGATCATCAGAACCTTGTTTGGAACGGTCATTTCCTGATAAAGCCACCTTGGCATTTCTGGTCCAAGATGATAATCTTGTTCACATTTCCTGACCTCAGCCAAGTAGTAGGGAAGCTGACAAAACGACGTGACACATATATTCATCGTAATACCTTTGATATCTGTTCTCCAAGCTCTCTCGTGCCAATGCATAGGTATGCAGCTGGTCTTAGCCAAACAAGACATGACATGAACGCTCAACTGCCAACAGTTTGTAGCCATATTTAAGGGACGCAGTAACCACCATCAACGACCAGGTCATGACCAGTTGTAAAAGATGAGGCATCGCTAGCCAGGTACAGATAAGCTCCCTTGAGCTCTCCAGTTTCGCCTTGACGTCTGGATATGGTGTTAGTCAACAGGAAGTCAAATTTTGATGTCAGCCCAGACTCACCCAGCAACTGTCTTTTCCTTGAAAACGTTCTTCACGTCCTCGCTGATGAAATCTGTGATCTCGGTCTTGATATATCCAGGTGATACAGTGTTGACACGGGCAAAGCCTGTCCATTCCACAGCCAGAGATTTACCTAGAAGCCTTTGGTTAGTCGTACAAGCTTAGGTAGTTCTGCAAATGATATGATACTTACAGAAGTGGATCACAGCTGCCTTCGAAGCGTTGTATACTGCCTGCAATTGAGGGATGTTGACGATGCTTCCACTCATAGATGCTGTAGCGATGAAGCTGCCCGCCACAAAATTGGTCAATTTCTTTCCATCCAGCGTTGTGCCCTCCTTCTTCTGTCTTCGAAAATGTGCTCCTGCACTCTTGGCGCACCACATAACACCGTCAACGTTGACTTCCATAACACGGCGAGCTCTCTCAGTAGGCCCGTCGATAAAGGACCCATCTTCCCAGGCAATACCGGAATTGGCCACAAACACATCTAGACGGCCATTGAAGTCAGAGATAATGTCGTTGATGGCCTTGTCAACTGCTTCGGGTGAGATAACATTGACTTGGTATGCTCGGCCTGGCACTTCGTAAGTAACGACGCTATTGAAAAGGGATAAGCTGGCTTACACTTGACACCGTAGTCCTTTTCGATCTTCTCAGCTTCTTTCAGTGCTTGCTTGTTGCTATTGTACCAAATAGCCACATTGGCGCCAGCCTCTGCCAGCCCTTGAGCAATGGCGAGACCAATACCTGCACCAGCGCCAGAGACAATAGCTGTGCGACCTTTGAGAGAGAATAGTGGAAGAATTCTGGAAGTATCTGGCACAGCCATGTTATCATGGTGAAATGCACCAGTTTTAGGATCCATGATTGCAAATCAGGTTGAACTCAGACAATATTAATGTTGTTTCACTTGAGCCTCTGGCGTTGAGTGATAAGCTTCAGGTCGACAAGGTTACGCACCCAAATCAATATTTGTAGGGCACCGTCATACTTTATATAGTCCTGTAACTTTTGTCCAATACCAAACATCCTCGGCTCTTCTCCCAATTGAATATCTATCCTCATTTTGCGACATTTTATCGACGAACCAAACTCACCAGACCAAGAATCTCCCACAGCCCTTGTCCCTTCAGTGGACCCAACGTACTGTATTACCTGAAGGTCTGTAGGTTGGCAAGGCACAAAGCCGTCTCCACCGTCTGGCGCGCCTATGAGCAGGCGTCATTCACAGATTAGCCGTTGTAAGACTTGATGTTTTGTGACATGCTGTAACAGCTTCGCCTCTAGTGTGACTGCTATTTCTGTGAGGGCCCGGATGTTCACTTTCGGCCCTGTTACTGTCCATTCAGCTCTGATCAATTTTCCATATCTCGCCGGGTTGAGTCTGTCAACTGGCTGAGTGGATTTCGCGGGGTTAAAGCGTCCCCCGCCATTAGCGGCTGTGCCGAATTTGACATAACCTTGTCTCTGCATTCAGGCTGGCGATTATCGCGGGTAAAATGAAGCCTTTATCTGTCTAATATTGAATAATACAGACACAACCTGCTACAGTCGGCAAGTGCATGTAACTAGAGCTCTGATTCATGAGTCTTACTGGTAAGGCGCCAACTATTCCAACAAGCCATCCAGCTAAAATTGAATCCCTTCCTTGTTTACCAGGCTTCTTCAACTTTTCTGTATGACTGGCGCTTCTTGTTTAGGAGCTTCAGTAATGTCTTTGTAGTTCTTGCTCCGATTGCTGTAACCCATCCTCGTTCTGTTGTTGTAGCTGCGTCCAGCGACCCGACCTCCTGGTGTGTTTGTCACCCGGTAGCAAGACACAAAGTCATCATAGGGGACTGTTGAGTGAAACGTCAGCCAATATGTAAGGTTCATAGGATTGATTGAAGACCTACTGTAGGCGCCGCAGATTCGCCGAATACCCTTGAACGCACTTCGGCCGTGCAAAACTCGCCAGTTGTTGAAGACTAGGTAGACAAGGTCAACATGTGACTGTAATTTCAGCAAGGAATCTCTCCACTTACTGACGATCTTTCCGGGTTCTAACTTGAACCAATACTCATTCTCTTTGCGGCGCAAAATCTCATTCCACACTCGAGCCGCGGCGTACCAGTTTTTAGCATCGTAGGGACTCACAGCACCACGATCATCGTTATTCCAACGAATTCGCTTCAGATGCCCACCTTCCTCCTGCTCAATGACAGGATACACCTTGTCTGGAGAAATAGATATTCCTACGTTACCGCTTGCATGCCATGGCAGCTCGACTTGGGCAAGAGTTTTGAAAGCCCAAGGGTTCTCCTTTCTGAGGGTTACAGCAGCATTGAAGCCATCAACAAGGAGTGACTCTCCACCTAAGGACTCCCCTTCTTCAAGCGCTTCACCCGGAGCTGGCTCGTGTGAGAGACAGTGAAATGCTTGTAAGCCCGCAGGCTCGGTAAAATATGTAGTGTCTGTGTGAGCTGGCAGAGCGAGGTTTGTGTAAGCTGTATCAGCCATAGCAAGATCTGGTGTAAAGTCGTAGAAGCCGCCATAATGTGTATTTCTGATCGGACCAAGGCGCTTCAGGAGATCTTCCGTGGACTCGGGATAGACTGGTGCATCTGTGACGAAGCAGAAGCCGTGAATACGCTAGGATGCATAAGCTATTGCGCCATAGTTATAAGGTTCAAAATGCCTTACAATCTTTTTAGTAAGCTCACCGATAGCTTCCCAACCGTGGTCGACGAAGAATTGGTTGTAAGGAACTGAGGGAGGTTGGGTCTCAATGGTCGAGTCCCACAATCGGATCATACTAAACTGTCAGAGATCTCGACATTGCAAGTAGTTTGGTGGTGATGAGCTTACTGATCCTTACCAAACTCTTCGGCGTATGCTCCTCTGAACCAGCAGTGGAGGTATGACAGAGGATGCTGGCTCTCGTGACCATCAGACCCTATGGCAATCAGTATTTATCGATAGCGCCACCCAAAATCAAATCAGCTCTTACAGTTAACATGGAGTTTGTCCTCTGTTTCTTTAAAATCAACGACTTTGAGGTCCTCCTCTCTCAACTAAGTCGTGTATCAGTTTAGCTACACGGTCCCCAATGTGTCGTAGAAGTAAGTAGTCACGCACCTGGAAGGTGTCAACATTCCTTTGCTTTGTATCCTGGTTGACACATTGGCTGCACTGGCAGTTATCTCTAGAAACCCATGAGCGTTTAGCAATCGGTGAAAAGGGGTCGTCTACTCACCGTAACCACATGTTTGGACTTCACCCCAAGCCCAAATGTCAGCGACCTCAATATCATAAGCGCAGCTTCACTTACAAGGTACGATACTCAGCGGTACTTTTACCATCCAAGGCCTGGCGTTTCATGCGAATCTGCGATGTTTCTGTACGTCGAATAGTTGTTTTGTGGGCGGACTTTTCGATTTGCATCCCCATTTCAGATTGGGCTTCCCTTTGCCTCCGTTTGGCTTCTCGGGATAGCATAGAGCCCAGACTGTACGGTTTCTTCCCAGAAACTGCAGCGCTTAAGGGGCCAGGACGGCTAAAGAGCCTGGTGCTGTGGATAATAGAGAAATTAGCATGGTTGGTAGAGTCGTGAGAGTATCAAATTACCCAGAACACCGAGCAAGTCGGCTGAACATTGTGATGGAGTTGGGAGACAGTAAATAATACTAGATCTTTTGTTTAGAGGTCAATGGTCATGAAGGAACAGTCATATAATACATTGCCTTCTTTCCCCAGCTGCATATACCTCGGTATATATCGGCAGCCCTGACATTCGCATTAGGATTCTCCGATAACCCGAGTTCGTGTGAGTCGACAAAGCAAAGGGCGTTTCTGTTCATTGATGGCACGTGCATAGGTGGAGCTTATGATCATCTCAACTACACTACCTACTAACCAAGGTCATTCATTACCTTAGAACTAAGGCCCCTAGGTAATATTGCACTTACTATGTTAGTACTTGAAATATTTACTGTTCACTTTTTGTCTCTGCTCTGACAGCTCTACTTGCTGCTGGGATTTCTAAGGCATCTAATGGTTTTAATGGATAGCTGAACGGCCGTCCAAAAATAAACCCTTTCCATTAAGCACGAAAAGAAGAAGTGGAAAAAGAGAGAAAAAAAGACTAGCCACACATTTGCCATTTCTTTTAAGGAACATTATTAGTGCATGTGTATAGATGAGACCTTCCTTTGCTCAGTTATCTTTTTGTTAAAGTTTTGGGGGAGATAACGTTTCCTTCAACAGCCGCTCGAATGGCATATGTCCTAACCATATCAGAGGCAGAATGAGCGAATACAAGTAAGGAAGACCGCTACATCATTAGCAGAGGCCAATGGCGGGGTTGGATGTAAGAGATAGTTGTGAGGTATTTACTTATTATACTAATAGATATCTTGTTAAACATCGATAGTCTTAGTTCACAGTGGCTAGTGTCGCTAAAGACAAGGATATTTGTTCTACCATTAATGTATTTACAGCATGATCAATATGGTGTTATAGGATATATATTATGGATGCTTGTATGTTTTGACAGCTAAAACCTTGTAATGCAATGGGCGATAGTTCTCGATTATACTTGCAATTGAGTTTGCAGACCTTTTACTTCTGAAACCAGGCAGTTGAGATTGAGAAATCTCAGTTCGATACTTATGCGCCTGTATAGCAATCGGAATTCATAGATCATGAGACATAGCCTCGAACTAATAAACCCCCAGTTAGGCTTTAACCTCAACTTCTATCACATCCCCGAACGAAGCAAGCGCAAGCCATACTAAGTTCACCACAAGCATAGTCATTCGCCTGAACGGTGAAAAACCTCGCCATCCCACAGTCGTACCCGTTGGGACAACATCCAGCAATGGGCCTGACATCACGGCAGCAGAGCTACTCGCCTCGGAGACGGGTGTGCCCAGTGAGAGGAATGGGGTGGATAGCATCGGCGAGGTTTTGATCGTTGAGCAAAACTATGGTTTTCTGAAGACTTCAAGCGGAGCACAGAGCTCAAATCGAGAACACTTTCTGGGCAAGCTCCAAAAGATCAAAGAAAGCTTCACGCTCCAGGTCTGTTTTAGAAAGCCCAAGTCCAAGGACCAGTATTCGTCGGTCATCGGGAGATCTGAGACAAATTTGGCTGGCAATTTGTGCTGCATAAAGTTGACCTAGAGTTTCACGCTCCTCACCCCCTCCACCAAAGAGCGTTGTTGGTGTGAGATGTGTTGATGGAAGAAGGCCTTTGCTTGAGCTGGGAAGATTCATCTCAACAACTCCAGATGATGAACCTGTCAGGGGAACTTGTATCTGTTACAATGTCAGCTATGGTAAAGCTTGAAGGCTCGGAGTACTCAATTACCCATTGTGAAAGTCGACCTTCTTGGGAGATAGTGATGAGTATCTTGTCAGTGAAACTGGTGGATGTAATCTCTGTAGCTATGCCATTCACGAGACCTGAGACCTCTCGAGATCTGGAAGGGAAAGCGTCCTCTCTAACATCAACAGTCGCCATCTTTGAAGAAGTATTATGCTTGAGTAGAGTTGAGCTTTAGCTTTGAAACCCCTTCGAGCTACTGGGCTAGGTTCAGGCGTTCCATGCCGCTGAGCTAGACGGCCCCACCACCCCGCACTATACCTAAAGCAGGTCCAGGTTCTGGCGGTAATTCGCGGCAGAACGACTTTGTTCCCAAAATTTCATGAAATTTATCGTTGCATCTGCGACTTGGGTTGATCCTCCAACGTATCAATATTTTCATGCCATTTTCGCAAAATTATTGTCAATTCGCTAGACAGTAAAAAGAAAATGGCCAAATACGTTCCTCGTCAACGCAAGCACAAAGTCCTCGCCCGTGAACGAGCCAAGGAGAATGCTCAGCATGAAGTCCAGGACAACCCAAACCAGGAGATTCTCCTGCCGACGGCCAAGGCTGATCGGGAGGCCAAAAAGGCACAGATGAAGGCGGAACTCCGCCAAGAAGGAGCTAAAATGAGCGGAAAGAAGGCCAAGCGATTGGAAAAATACATTGAGGGCAAACTGCGCAAGGATGAGTCCCGCGAGCTGATGGCCAAACTTGCTGAGCAACAAATCGACACAACCTTGTTCTCGAGCAGCCGAGTCCTTGGCCAGGGTCGCGAAACCAAGAAGGAGGCATTGAGGCGGGCTATGAGAGAGGAGAAAGCTGGTTTGGAGGGTGGTGAGGAGGAGAGAAACGAGATTCTTCTTGAGAAGAGAAAAGAGCTTAACGTGGATGAAGAGATCTCGAGCGATGAGAGTGAAGAATCTGAGCCCGACGAAAAAAAGCCATCCAAGCCCACACCAACTCCTGCGCCCGCGCCCACATCCAAAGAGTCGGATCAAACGAAAACAGAAACCTCTGCGCCAACAATTGGTTCGGGTCTGAAGAGACCGCTCGAGGTCGACGACGAAGGACGACCGGTGATCAAAAAGCGTCAGAAGCGAGGTGGAGTCAAATCAAAATTCTCCCTAGCGCCAGTCGAAACGCCACTTGAGCTCGAGTCTGAAGAAGCCGACAGTGTTGCAAGTGATAGCGATAGCGACGAGTGGAATGGTTTCAGCGACGACTCGGCTGACAAGGATAACAACGCAGATGATGACAGCGAAAGCGATGATGAAGAAGAAGATGAATCTAGTGAGGGACCCGAAGAGTCTGATGAGGACATGGAAGACGCAGACGAAAACAAAGCACAGAGATCATCGTCTTTCAAGGCATGGGCACACCAACAGCGAAACGAAGCTCTGGGTTATCAATCCATCGAGGGAACAACAACAAATCTTGAAATACCCAAGCCAGAAAATTTTGTTCCCCGAGCCCCTGAGCAAGATCCTTTACCCATGGAACTGCAACCAACGCAGAATATCAACCGAAAGGTTTACAGCGTGACGGTTACGAGAATACCAGAAGTTCAGGAGGCTAGGTTAAAACTTCCCGTGGTATCAGAGGAACAAAGGATAATGGAAGCCATTCATAACCATGACATTGTCGTTGTTTGCGGTTCCACAGGTTCAGGAAAGACTACTCAAATTCCTCAGTTCTTGTATGAATCTGGTTATGGTTCACCTGACTCGCCAACGCCTGGTATGATTGGCATCACTCAACCCCGTCGAGTCGCTGCTGTCAGTATGTCGAAGCGAGTTGGCGAGGAACTTGGTGATAAGTCCGAGGTGGTGGCATACCAGATCCGCTTCGAGGGCACAGTTGATCCTAAGACGGCTATCAAGTTCATGACTGATGGTGTCTTGCTACGAGAAGTTGCGCAGGATATCACACTGAAGAAGTATTCGGCCATTGTCATCGACGAAGCTCATGAGAGAAGCGTCAACACGGATATCTTGATTGGTATGCTCAGCCGAGTTATCAAGCTCCGAGCAGAGCTAGCAGCAGAGGATCCTACAGTCAAACCCTTAAAACTCATCATCATGTCTGCTACATTGCGGATAGAAGATCTCACCATGAATCCGACGCTGTTTGCTACTCCCCCGCCAGTATTGGAGGTTGAGGGCCGACAACATCCTGTCACCATTCATTTCTCCCGAAGAACTCAGCATGATTACGTGGAAGAGGCCTTCAGAAAGATTAGCAGGGGTCATAAGAAGTTACCACCTGGTGATATCCTTGTGTTCTTGACTGGCCGCAACGAGATTCTAGAGCTCAGCAAGAAGCTAAAGGCTACATTTGGCGGTCCAAAGACTGCGGATGGACCCAAAGTACAAATTTCTGCTAGCGAGGCTCCTATTGAGGTCGAGGATATTGAGTTTGGAGATGTGGATGACCGTACTGGTGATGATTTTGATGAGATACCCACAGATGACGAAAATGAGGACGACGAGGACGAGTTTCAGATCGAAGAGGACCAGGAGGTTGCACCATTAAAGATGCGAGTTTTGCCTCTTTACTCCTTGCTTCCAACACGCGAGCAGATGCGAGTCTTTGAGCCAGCACCTGAGGGTACACGAAACATCATCTTGGCAACCAACGTTGCGGAAACCAGTTTGACCATTCCTGGTATTCGATATGTCTTTGACTGTGGACGATCAAAAGAGAGACAGTATGATCGTCTAAGTGGAGTTCAGAGCTACGATATTGGATGGATCAGCAAAGCCAGCGCAAACCAGCGATCTGGTCGTGCTGGTCGTACCGGTCCTGGCCATTGTTACAGGCTCTACTCCTCTGCAGTATATGAGAGAGATTTCCCACCTTTCACAGATCCTGAGTTGTTGCGAATGCCTATTGAGGGTATCGTGCTACAGCTCAAAGCGATGAACCTCCAGCATGTTGTCAACTTCCCCTTCCCTACACCACCTGATCGACGAGCCCTTGCTAAGTCTGAAAAGCTTTTGACATATCTATCTGCTATCTCCTCGACAGGACAAGTTACGCAGATTGGCCAAACCATGTCTGTGTTCCCTCTGTCTCCTAGGTTTGCGCGCATATTGCTAGTTGGCCATCTTCATGACTGCATCCACTACACAATTGCTCTTGTTGCTGGTTTATCAGCCGCCGAAATCTTCCTTCCTGAGAACCAAGCGATTCCTGCCCTCGCAGCGAAGGATGATACAGCTATTCGTACAACATCAGACGTCATTGCAGAAGATCGTCAAGCCAATGTGCGAAAGATGTTTAATGAGGTTCACAAGAACTTCTGTTACCTAGACGATAAATCCGATGCTATCAAACTTCTGCAAGTCGTGGGTGAGTTTGCTCATGAGCCTACAGAAGAATGGTGTGAGAGTCATTTTGTTCGATACAAGGTGCTTAAGGAGATCCAGCAACTGCGAAGACAGATCACAGAGTTATTGAGGACCAATGTTTCAGCTTTTACCAACCTGAAATACCAGGACAAGCTGGATCCCCCATCCCCCAAACAGGTCGCTGCGCTGAAGCAAATGGTCGCGGCTGGCTTCGTGGATCAGGTTGCTATTCGAGCAGATCTTACACCCAACCCCCCTGAGCAATTCCGCAAGCCTCGCCGGTCCATCGACGTTCCATATATCCCCTTGATTCCTATCCACGCTGGCAAGGAAGTTGAAAGCGACCGTGCAGTATACATCCACCCCACCTCGCCTCTTGCCCACATCAGTATTCAGGAATGCCCCGAGTACATCGTTTACTCTTATCTTCAGCGAGCCGCGCATTCAGTTGATGCGGAGAAGCGCCCCAAGACAAGAATGCATGCCCTTACAGACGTAACTGGCGGGCAACTAGCAGGGTTGGCCAAGGGAACGCCCCTTATCACCTACGGCAAACCGATTAAGGAGCTCAAGCCCACAACGGGCACGGATGGAGCTATAGTAAGAGAGTGCTTTGTGGTTCCATATTTGAGAGCCGAGAGCGCCGGTGGTCAAGGATGGCCTCTCCCTGCGAAGAAGGTGAAGCAGAGAAAGCTTCCTGGCAAGGGATGGGTTGTAGAGTAGAGATTGCAGATATGGAAGATGTTTTCGATAATTTAGTCTTGAAATAGACAGGATACCTCGTGGTTTATAAAAACTGGGATTTCATATATATATATATTCGTTCTGAGTCTGCAGTAAAAGCGTTGTGTGATTGGGTGATCTCGACGTCATTTTGCAAGATGATGCTATAAGTAGGTAGTATGAGAACTTCAAAGTACACGGTTTCAGTTGAGCTCATAAGACAAAAGGTGTACGCTTGAGGTCCTCTTCTCGTGTGAGTCTGGACAAAGTAATCATTAATATGTCTGAAAGATCCAATACCCTCTTCCGAGGCGTGGCTTTGGTAACCGGCGTCGCATCAGGTATGGCCCACTGCTCCAAATAGCTATCTCATCTGATGGTCCAAGGTATGGGACGTCAATTCGCTATATAATTTGCCATGGAAGGGTGTCGGAAGCTCGCGTTGTTCGACAAAAACAGCACAGGCCTGAACGCTACCAAGGCGGCTATCGAAACTGTAAGCAGAGATGCAGATCCATGTGTGCTCATCAGACACGTTGATAACCTTGACACATGTGAAGTTGGTGGGAACATGGAGCTTTCTATCAAGCATTTTGACGCATTAACTATGCCGTCAACTGTGCTGGTATGTCTATACACTGTTTTCCTTTGACTCCTACTCACGATGGCTGGAAAGGAATCTACGGTCCAACAAAGAAGAGTCATGAAGCCATCCCTGAAAAGTCTGATCATGTTACACATACCAACTTGCGTGGTCTCTGGCTGTTTGCGAGAGAAGAGCTGAAAAAAAAAATATGATCAGTGAGGATATTGGACGGCCTGGGTTTAGAGGTTCCATTGTCAGAGTTGGAAAACCTTGGCTATAGGGAAACCAGAAACTTGAGAGAATACATTACGTTTAACAGACTCTAACCTTGAATGGCAATTGGGACAGCGATATATAGTGCTTCAAAGGCAGCTATCGTCAGTTTGACGAGAGGCAATGCTATCAACGTAAGTCCAACTAATGAATTGACGCTACCTTTTTGTTTAACACAAATAGTATACAAAAGATCAGATTCGTGTTAACTGCGGCTGCCCTGGAGTTATTGAGGAAGTTATCTCTTGATCTCATTGTGCCCATACTGATATCTCAGAACTCCTATGATGGCTAATGTTCCGGAAGATGACCCGACCGTACAGACTGCCGTCAAGAAAAGAAAATGAACCCCGCAGGAAGCAGCAGATGCTGTTTTGCTCTGATCAAGTCCCAAGGCATCTTTCATTCAAGGTGCTGCATTGTCAATTGATGGAGGCTATACTATTAGTTAAGTGTTAAAACAAATGACAAAAGGATATTAATGAACTGTATTGGGGTATCAAATTCCTGTATAGAAACTAAAAGCATCACTTTTCCCCAGGTTAACGCCATGCTCCTACCGGTAATAGCTCAAGATGCAGCTGGTGTGCTAGTAGAGTTTACCATTTTGCTCTTCTTACGCTTAGGCTTGGGAGCAGTCGCAGATTTGGGTGTTCTCTCCTTGCTCTCCTTGCTCTCTTTCTTATCATCGATCTTTGCATTGATCGTCGTCGGCGCATTGATACTCCTAATGGGGCCATCCGTCTTTGCGATTTGTGGTGGTTTGCGGCCCGTTGTTGTGAGGTGGAACTCACCTGGGCGGCCTGTGATAGGATTCTCGTCGATGTATTCGCCCCCGTACTTCATGTGAATCATGAAAGACTCTTCTGCTAGTCTTTCTAGTGATTTCTCATCATCTTTCTGCGCGGCTGCTGCAGGGGCAGCTGGACCTTTACTAGCTTCATCGGATACAGGCATTGGGGTCGCCGCTGCAGAGTTCTGGACCCTTGGTTTTGTTGATGTCTTGGTTGATGGGAGCTGGTAAAAGTTACCCATAGAGGGACCCCATTTTCTGACAGACTCAGCAGTTGTCACGGCGTTGGTAACTTGCGAAGATATCGTCAACTATAACAGTGAGGTCAGAACTGCTCGCAAAACAACTGCTGCAAAGAACATACAATTCTTGCTGAAAGAATGGCACTAAGAGTTGGCGCCATGTAGATATTCTCCCCCACAACAAAGTATGTGGCATGAACCGTAATCTCGTCGTCATCATACGCTGACTTTCGTCTCGTTTGCTTACGAATGACCCATACACCCGTACCTGCTCCAGGGCCAGTTTCAGCAGGCTCTTCGACAACCCTGAACTCAAGCCCCGACATGGTGTTAAGATGTGTCTCGAAAGCTTCGCGTGTCTGAATGACTGGATACATTGAGGGTACATTCATGGCTTGGTTATATACAACGGCGTTGTTCGACGTGCGCTCGAAGAAGGGCGATTCTGCGAAGTAAAAGAGGATGGTGTTATTGTGCAGGCCGCCCATTTGTTGAATCGCCATAGGAGAGCGCCATTGGATCTCATCGAGGGGAGGATCGTTTGGATTCGACATTGTGAAGAATCAGGATTATTTTGTTAGTGTTATGTAGGCAAGTTCCTTTGTTGTATTTGGTGCTATGATGGTGATATTTCCTTAGAGTTCAGTGTAAAGGTTCAAGAAACGTATTGAAGCTCCAGCTCTACCTATTTGACGTGGGGTTCCGCTTCTGGCGCGTTGCAAGGCGGCAGTGTTCCGCCTCAGCGACCCATCCAGTAAGACGGCGCATCAATTTCAACCTCTAACCTTCAATCTCACAACCATCGCAGTTCATAACGACGAAAAGAAAACCGCTCATATATCGAGGCCGCATCGAGTTAAGGCCACTAGCACTAAAAACACACCATGGATCTGCTTTCAAGTATTCGCAAGACCGGTTCAAGAGGAGGCGTCAACTTTAGCTGGGATGAAGTCGCAAGCTCTTCACATCGCGAAAACTATCTCGGCCACAGTCTCAAGGCACCTGTTGGACGCTGGCAAAAAGGTCGCGACCTCAACTGGTATGCCAAAGCGGAAGACGATTCTGGAGAGCCCAACGAAGATGGCGAGACCGAGGAGGAGCGTCGAGAGAGAGAACGAAAGGAAGAGTTGCGCAAAATCAAGGAGGCCGAGGAGGACGCCATCGCAAAAGCTCTGGGGCTGCCACCCCCCGTACGAAACTCTTCCGGTGCGAACGCAGTAGAGGTTGATCCCAGTAAACGAAAGATTGGTCCGGAAAGTGGCTCTCTGGAGGAAGCTGGGGACGAAAAGATGGAGAGCTCAAGACGTCATGACGATACCGAGAGGCGAGAAGGACGAAGACATCGAAGTCACGATCACGGTCATGATCGCGAGCGCCGCCACCGACGACATAGGAGGAGCCGAAGTCGTGACCATGATGGAGGCAAGGAACGAGATGTGGATAGATCAAGACACAGACACAGAGATAGGGATGGTGATAAGGAAAGTAGCCATGGCCATAGACGTCACCGTGAGGGTCACCGAAGAGGAATCACGGAGGAAGACGAACGACGCCACAGGGATAGGAGCAGGGAGCGCCGCCGATCAAGGTCAAGAGATAGACGCAGACGCAGTGCCAGTCCGAGGCCTCATCGTCGAGACTAAAGTCACCGCTTCTGGCCTTGAACTTTAAAACAGTCGATTATGAGATACCCCTCCCAGAGAAATCAAGGAAAAGCGTCAAGTCACCATTTGTGTCCATCTTGCGTCCAAATCAATGAGTCAATTCTTCGCGCTTCCCATATAATAAGAAGCTTGCACACTTTTTAAGCTATCTACCTGACCCAACGCCATACCAAACCACTGTTGTTGCATTCATACTGTTACAAGATTAAGACTGGCTAAGGGGTTGGCCGTCTTTAGCCTTCTGAGCACCATACTTCTCCAATCGGATAGACTGGATAGCAATGAAGCCAGTGCTGTCCATGGGAGAAAAGGTGTCAAGACTGTCCATTGAAGCATCTTCCTGGGAGTAGAGGCTGCTAGTCTCACTGGATCGTCCAAGGACGTATACATTGCCCTTGTACGCGCGGAGGCGGACTTGGCCATTGACACCCTTTTGAGCAGAAACAATTGCCTCATCGAGCCACTCACGCTCAGGGGAGAAATACATGCCATTGTAAAGGCACTGGGACCACTCGATAGTCACAAATTGGTCTCGAAGCTTGCGGACCTTGGAGTCAAGGACAAGGCCCTCGAGATCGACGTGAGCAAGGCGGGCGATGGTGAGACCAGGGGTGTCGTAGCATCCTCGGCTTTTGAGTCCAATCCATCGGTTCTCAACACTGTTTAACTGTAAGCATAGTGCTGGGCCACAAACCAATGTTGGGAGTGGACGTACATGTCAATTCGGCCGACGCCGTGGTCGTGACCAATCTTGTTGAGCAGCTTGAATAACTCTACTGAGTCGGTGGCCTCTTGGTCAGGGGTAGCAACCTTGACAAGGAGGCCCTTCTCGAAGTACACGGTGAAGTCGAGAGGCTCGTCGGGTGCCACAAGAGGATCGATAGTCTGAGTCCAAAGATCCTTAGGAGGGGTATGATCGGGGTCTTCGAGAATTCCGGCCTCGTACGAACAGTGGACAAGGTTCTCGTCCTGGCTCCAAGGAGCCTTGGGGGTCGATGAAACGGGGATGTTGTTCTCGGCGGCGAACTTAAGAAGATCCTGTCGACCTTGGAACTTTTTACAGAATTCGGGGAGTCGCCAAGGGGCGATGACCTTGATGGAAGGGTTGCAAGCCTTGAAGGCGAGCTCGAAACGAACTT
This sequence comes from Fusarium mangiferae, assembly GCF_900044065.1. NCBI lineage: Eukaryota > Fungi > Ascomycota > Sordariomycetes > Hypocreales > Nectriaceae > Fusarium > Fusarium mangiferae. The sequence goes on from NW_024573922.1 coordinate 2,920,547, forward strand.
GACTAAGGGGCTCTGTCAGTGATCTACGAATTGGAAATTTTCGTGGTGGAAAGTGCCATACTCGTTCTGCGAAATGTTAGCAGGTGGTCCTCAAAGTCTGAGGGGGTTGACTTACGCCTTTGCCTGTGCAGCCGTGGCTCAGAAGATTGCAGTTGTACTTCTCAGCAACGCGGACCTGGGCGCGAGCGATGACAGGTCGGGCCAGAGCAGTTCCAAGGAGGTATCGGTCCTCGTAGATGGCATTGCACTGGACTGCTCGGAAGACGATCTGCTCGACGAATTCCTTCTGGAGGTTTTCAATGATCATGCGCTCCGCACCAAGAGCGAGGGCCTTCTTTTCGACAGCATCGAAGTCCTCGGCCTGACCAACATCGGCGAGGAAGCACTAAAGTATGTCAGATTGGACCTGCAGAAGCAGCTGAAGAGGTTCACATACCACAACCTCATAGCCCTCGAGAATGAGCCATTTCAAGATAGTCGAGGTATCAAGACCTTGGTTAAATGTTAGCATTCAATCTCACACTTGATCACTCTGGGTGAAAGAGTCAGAAGTGTGTACCTCCAGAATAGGCACTGCAATCAAGTGTTAGCAAATGTTTTTTTAATCAGCAGGCTATTATCAACGTCATATAAACTTACAGACAAACGCGGCCTTTTGACATTATGAAGTCGTTTTGTTGTAGGGTGTGCTGTTATTTGGCTAAGATGAAGAGAATAGTGATGTTGAGTAGCAAGCTTCAGTGTGTGCAGGTGTTTGAGTTTCAGCAAATGAAGAGAGGTGAATGGAATATATTATATACTACGAATTTGACTCACTTCTAAATACTTCCATCCTGTACAAAAAGCAAAATCCCAACTCGGGCATGCACCCATGCCTATCACAAAAGCAGTGATTCACTTACAAGACTTCGACCTCCGACTCCGGACTCGACCAACAATCTACACAATGACCTCAGAAATTACCAAGATAGATTCCAGTTACAGGCTTGGCAATCTCTTGGTAGGAAGCGAGTCATAGCTGTTTGTTAGGGGTGGGGGAGAAATTACTATCAATGGTTCCATTTTGAGATGCGAATTCGGCAACCCAAGGCGATTGTTGACTCAATATCAAAAATTTCCATGGATGGGTCTAAGCACGGCTGGCCCAAGCTACCTTACTCAGTATAAGTTGATAGGATCCATGGCGGGTAGTAGCGGTGATTTGGAAAATGCCTACCCAGTAGAAACATATTGGATGTAACTCTGATGCACTTAGCCTTCGTCTGAGTACTGCCGGGAGGTTTATCAGTTTGTGATGCATACTGCAAATAGCGTCGCACAAGACTTTCAGTCAAATTCACTCTCGAGATTATTCAAGTCATCAAAGAAAAATGCTATTTAATAAAACCTCAGATCCGCCATCTCAAAGTAATCGGACTATTATACGAACGAGAGTATGAGGCCCACCTCAGTAATCTACTCTAGAAATTAGCGGTGATGATCATTAGAACGGGACCTAGGTAGCGGCGAGGCTGCCCCAGATCGCTAGATCTTCCCAGCGCGATGGTGATGGTGTGAGTCGGTATCCATCTTGATTGGCCAGAGACAGTGGACAACGTCACTTTCAGGGACCACCTCTAACAGCCTCGGGGTCTTTATGCAACCACGAGTTTGAGATCATATGAACGATGAAACCGTCTTCGTACCTCTCTGACTAGACTTCTGATTTCTGAACGCCATCCCCTTTTACCACACCGTTTGCTTCCTATTGTGATTCTGTCACATCCCCCTATACTCGGGGTTTGATAAAACCTAATTCCGTTTGCCACTCCTCACCGTTGTACGTAGTCGCTGTCTGCCTTGCTTGTACTCCAAGACCACTTCCTTAAATTCATTCAAGAAAGTATCATTACTAATAAATAATAGATTACAGGTGTCTCCTCCTCTTTTCTGAACCTACATCTTTCAACCCCTTACCGTTCCGTCGACCCAATAATGCACCTATAAACCTCATCACAACCCTGCCACGATGGACTATTCAAGACTACGAGCCACCGCTCTCCGCGATGGCGAAGACGAGGAAGCCGTTACCGTCGATACTCGAGCTCTTATCGACAAAGTTCTTGCGCGATACTCGGGCGAGTGGACAACATTGCGAGAACTGATTCAGAACGCTGCGGATGCCCAGGCAAAGACTGTCAGCGTCAAATGGGAAACTCTCCCATCAACACAGGTGCCACTACCGAATACCACGAGCCGATCCGAGATACTGAAACACACCTTGTCGAACCATACACTACGTCGATTAGTCGTGCAGAACGATGGACAACCCTTCACAAAGACAGACTGGGGAAGACTAAAGCGTATCGCTGAGGGCAACCCCGATGAAACGAAGATCGGTGCCTTCGGTGTCGGTTTCTACAGTGTTTTCGCTGATTGCGAAGAGCCGTTTGTCAGCTCCGGTAATGAGGCCATGGCATTCTACTGGAAGGGAAATGCACTCTTCACAAAGAAGTCTCAAATTCCGGCAGATCAAGCTACCCATCATACAACATTCGTCCTCGACTACAGGAATACAACCACACCCCTCCCGAACTTGTTGTCTGTTAGCCAGTTCCTTGCGACGAGTTTGACATTTGTTGCGCTCGAGCACATTGAGTTCTGGATTGATGACTACCAGATTCTGTCTCTGAAGAAAAAGTCATCTCCGAGCGTTGAACTTCCTCTTCCTCGCGACCTCGAGGCGAGGACAAAGGATGGCCTAATGAAGATTACTAGCGTTGACCGCACAAGCACGCAGATCGATGCGTCTTACATGGCCGCCATAGGATGGAAACCACAAGCTACGGCATCCACCACAAAGAATGAGTCCTACGGCACCCCTGAAACTCCTTCCTTGAGATCCTTCTTTGCCCGCCTTACGTCAAGTGCGTCACAGGCAGGCATTAGGACAAAAGCACAGCACGAGGAGAATGCTGCGCAAGTGACGATTTCCGAAGATGTGACTAAGCTTTCGTCCTCCACAATCTTCCTTCGGGCGACTTCTGCAAGCATCCGTACAAGCGTAGCCTCGTCCTTCGCTTCCGAACTCGAAAGAGCGACGAAGAAACCCCCGCCAAAGACAACCAAGATTGCCATCCTAACTTCGTCTTATGATGAGACTCAAGCTTCACAGGAGGCCGCAACATCGGGGGCGCTTGGCAAAGCTACAGATGTCTTTGCATCTGTGCTTCCCAATAAAAAGCCGGGCGGTCGCATCTTTATTGGCTTTCCCACCATGCAGACTACTGGAGCTGGACTCCATATCTCAGCACCGTCCGTGATTCCCACAGTGGAAAGAGAGGCTATCGACTTGAATGCCCGCTGGGTCAGGACATGGAACCTTGAAATTCTTCGTGCTGCTGGTATCATTACTCGGCTTGCTTTTGCCAACGAGATGAGCGACCTGAGTAGCCGAATCAAACAGGTTATGGCAAAAGAGACCAAATTCTCTCCCGCAGTCATCGCCAAGTTCATGCCAGAAGCTCTTCACATTCACAAGACCTTCACATTTGAGGACTCAACTCCCAGCGGTCAAGTTGGTCAGATTATTGAGGAAGCTTTTTGGATGTGCTTTAAGAAGGCCTCAATCGAGACTTACTCAACACGGGGCGTGTTGCAAACAGTCGATGTGCGCATTGCTTCGGATGAGATGAGTAAATTCGTCAACAGCATCCCTGTTGTACCAGAGGAAATGAAGGGTGTTCCATTTGTGAAGAAGCTCATAGATTTCGGTCTCATTTCACACATCACGGTCACAGATGTGAAGACTGAGCTGGAGACAAAGGCTATGAACAAAGTTCAATTGATGAACTTTATCAGTTGGGCAGGCAAGAAGAGCTTGAGTGGTGAGCTCGATCCTGGCAGTCGATCCGCCTTGCTAGAAGTAGCTGTTGGCACGATGAGTGATGATGGGGAACAAGGCGAGATCATTGCCCTTGGTAGCATTCGGAATCACCTCATCGCGAACAGGATTCCTGCCAACTTGCCCATTCCTCCTACAACAATCCCTCATGCGCTCACTGCCAACTCTCAGCAAGCTGAATTGCGTGCTTTAGGATGGGAGCCGTTAGAAATTCTCCCATGGTTGCGATTCCTTCTGGACACAAATTCTTCTAGACCCGAGGAACAGAACTTGACTCAATCGTCCAAGTTTGCCATTCAGATTTTGACTGTCCTTGCAAAGAACTTTGAAAACTCGAGCCCGAACGCAAGAACCACCATTGTTTCTCTTCTTCAAGCAAATACAGTTGTACCTACAAAGCAGGGTATGAGAAAGCCTACTGAGTCCTTCTTCCCGATTGTCAGACTTTTCGACGATCTTCCGGTCATTCAAGGTTGCGAGAAGATCAAGGAGAAATTTCTGGTCACTATTGGCGTCCGCAAAACTGTAGATCTCGAGACCATCTTTACCAGGCTGTTGAACGCCTCTGGTGAAGGTCATCAGAAATGGAGTCACATGGAACTCATCAAATATTTAGCATCTGTCCGCGAGGATATTCCAGGTGAAGACCTGAGCAAGCTAAAACAGACACGCTTTTGCCCAGCCGAAGCTGGTCCAAAGGGCATGGAGTCCACCAAGGGAACGACAACGCTTTACAAAGTTTCGGAACTATTCGAGCCTAAGGACTCTTTGCGTGCATTGCGATTACCTATCCTCCAGTGGCCAGGGCCTCCTGGGAGCTATCGACCTGGAGGCCCAGAAGCTCGATTCATAAATTCTCTTGGACTAAGGCCTTATCCATCTGTCCCTGAACTCGTTGAGCTAATGTCTGGCAACGATGAAAGTCTTCGGGTTTCGTCTATGACATATTTCCTCGCCAACCACCAGATCAATGGATACGGGTCATTCCAGCTCGGTGGCAGTCCCAAGGCAATCATGCCTCTGCAGGGTAGTACCCGTCTTGTACCGCCTTCGCAGTGCTTTTATAACCCGCGAGCGTCTATCCTTGGGTTTAACATTTTGAGGAAAGATCTACACGACCATGCTATTGTAAGTTTGATCCAAAACTTGACCAAGACTCAACTAATATCTATAGAAATTTGGTGTTGCACGAGATCCGCCAATGGTGGACTGTGTGAACCGCCTCTTAGCATCGCGTCCTCAAGATCATCAGAATGCTGTGGCACTTTTCAGCTATTTCGCCTCTCGAATCACAGAACTCGGCGAGAATACCCTAGTCAAATTGCGTAACGCCTCGATAGTTCCTATCACAAGGACCACTCGATCATCTGAAAAATCAACTTCTTCCATGACTCATGTCAGTCCTTCACGGGTGTACCTTGGGGCTTCAAATACATATGGAGACATCTTCGATTTTGTCGACTTTGGTCCTGAGGCGAATGCATTCTTGTTCCAATGTGGTGCCAAAAGCGAGCCCACCAAGTTGGAGGTTGCACAAATGGCATGCAGTGAGCCAGCCCGTCTCCTCGGTGTTTTACAGAGTTCAGAGAAGTACCTGGATCTTCTTAAATCCTTAGCAGAAGCATCCCCAACACTCCACCGAGACAAAGAATTATGGAGGAAAATGCGTACAGCGCCCTTCCTCCTTGCATACAAAGAACTCGCGCCCCCTAAGGGGAAGTCCGACGACTTAGAGGAAGAGGATGAACCTATTCGACAATACCAGCTTGCCTCTGCTGGTCAAATAGTGATCCTGGATGATATCATCAGCTACAGATTGTTCAAGGATCGCCTTATTTGTGCGCCGGAAGAGGATGCGCTTGAAGAATTCTATCTAGCACTTGGTGCTCAGAAATTGAGCAGTATTGTTCAGGAGGAGGTCAGAATTGGGCCCCATAGTGATAAACAAAAGGCTGCACTCAGTCTCCGCAAGCATGTTGTTGAGAGATCAAAGATCTTTCTCTTTGAATACACAAACTACCGACGCGATGCTATTAAGCATGACGTCAAATGGCTGGACAAGAACCTTACGGTCCACATTGTTCGCTCAGTGGCTTTGAGAAGGACTCTCAAGGGTCAGTATCAGACTCACACGGAGAAGCGATCAGCAGCGAGTGAAAAGACCAGCAACGGCTGGGTTCTTTATGTTTCTGATGAGTCGAAGCCCGACATGTACCAGATTGGCCAAGCCATCTGCCAAATGCTGCTAAACCGCCCGAATCAGCAGGCTTACTTATTCTTTGAGCCATTCCTCACGCTTGATCTTTACGGTTTGAGAAATCGCGGTTACAATGTCGATCGTATCCTTCGGGCCAAGGCTGCCGAGGCCAGAATTGCTGAGGAAGAGAGACGAAAGGTACTGGAAGAGGAGCAGCGCCAGATCAAAGAGAGAGAAGAGCAATGGGGGGCTGAGGCAAAAGCGGCCGAGGCTGCACGCGAAGCTACCAGGATCCCAGAACCTCTTGGTCCCACAATGCCAGGTTCCTGGGACTCACCCGAGGAAACAAAGCGCTCTCCTGAACAACAGGCTAGGAAGAGCAGAGGATTGTTCGCAAACATCGGTCGTCGACTTGGATTTGAGTCTGACCAGCATGAAGACGAGTCTCACAAAGAGTTGGACAAGTTCTTGGATAAACCTAAGGAGATTGAGGCACCTTGTGGAAGCTCTTCCAACACCGGCAAGAAGCCGCAACAGGATGAGGGCAGAGTCACAAGTCCTGCCCTTGTGCAGCAGAACTTGCTCAATGCTATCAAATCGACCCGGGCGTACGGATCTGATAGTGTCTTTTCGGAGCCCACGGTCAACGAGGTCAAGGAACAAGCCACTTACTGTGATAAGACGCCAGCAAATAACATCACTTTCATCGCAGAAACTTCAAATGGTATGAAGATATTCTTTTCCAAGGATATCAGAGACCCAGGGGGTTTCTTGTCGAAACATTTGAACAATCTTAATGTGTTCTCCAGTATGCTGATTGAGGTGGGCAATACCTACTCTATGTCACCCAAAGTCCTGCACATCTTTTATGACGAAGCTGGCGGCACTATTGCTTTCAACACTGGAGGCAGTATCTTCTGTAATTTCAGGTTCTTCTTGCAGTTGCACGCCGTGCAAATCGCAGGAGGAAGCGGGCAAGCCAAGGCAGAGGCTGCTACCTGGTGGTGGGTAGTTCTGGCACACGAACTTGCACACAATCTCGTGTCGCTTCACAATTCTGATCACAGCTACTATACGTAAGTTCACCCCATCTCGTCCAATGTTATCATGCTAACGATGCCAGTGAATCTTTCATCCAACAGTATTTCCCCAAGATCGTGGCCAGAGCGGCCCAATGGACTGCAAATGCTGGGCCTCGCAGCGAAACACCCGCGATTGCACCACCTCCGTCTGGTGCACCACCACCTTACCCGGGTGAACTGGGACGAAGCTTGCTAGACTGACGAGCGTTTTATTATAGCATAGCGGGGAGTTTTGAGACGTTTGGCTTCTTGTGATATCACCTCTCTGGTTGTTCTGATGGTTATGGCCGTAATTAAGACACTAGACTTTATGTAGACTCTAGATTCTTCCAGTATTACATATAGGGGCTGATACACACACCTCGATATTTCTGGCTCACAATATTGGTGCAACTAATAAAGCAGTCGCGATATTATGATCTTGCTGCTCGTTAGTCACGAGCGGGATTCACAAACCAACCTCTGTGGACACGTTCTGCCCACGCTGATACTCGCCGCATAAATAGTAATCAGGAGAAATCTAGTAGTAACTTGCCACGAGACCTTTTTATATTGTTTCTTAATTGCGAGAAACCCATTCGATACATAGGTATAAGTGAGGTATAGGGTAGCTGTTTGACGTGGTTTCACGTGATCGTCATCGTGACCAATCAATTCGACTCCAATTGCAGTGAACTTAGGATGGATCTTGAAGATCACGACCTCACCTTTCGGTAACGAACGCTCCCACTCGCATTCCGAGCGAACCTCTCCTCCAAGAGACCTCTCCACTCTCGAATTTGAGTACTCGACGGTCAATTGCCCATCATGGTTCACCGCATCGCCTTCTGGAGCCTTTTCGGTACGTCACATACCTGAGCCAATTCGCCCGCCCAAAGCACCCGAGCATACGACATGAGCAATTGGATTCAAGACACATGCGACGGACAGAGAGAATTGAATACTAACTGTAGAAAAAAGGCCTCGGCGCTCGATTCTGGCAAATGGGCATCGAGATGCGCCCATTCTTCAACAAGTCCTCCCTCTGGGTGTACCCCGTATATGCGGCCGGCGGCGCCAGCTTCGGATACTGGCTGCAGGGCGTTGACGACAGACAAACCTCTACTCTACAAGAACGAAAGGCTCTGCTCCTCGAGAAGCGAGCGCGCAAGGCGGAGCGAGATGCTAAGGCAGAGGCCTAGAGGGGAATGAACAGGAATGGAAATTTAAGATATTGGGAAATGAAGACCTCTTCGGCTTGAGACAAGAAGATTGAAGGGGCAACATTATTGTACATTGTGATATTGGGCGATTGAGCGTCGAAATGGGACGTTTGATTGGAATGTAATACCCCAAAGCTCTGAACCCTGTGATGATGTGATGTCTAGAGCACCGAACGCCTATTGCTTCACGGAACTCGATATTGATCACCAGATTGAACTAATGTCATGTTACACCACACGCAATGAATTAAAACTTATTGTCATTGCCTCATAGAGCTGCTTCTAATCCCAGCACCAACCCAAGAACGAGTTATCAAGAATGACAATTCAAGACGCCGCGTCGTCTATCACCCCTGATAAACTTTTCCACACTCCTTTGACCCAATCCAAGCCTGATTACAGCTCCTCTAGTTTTCTAAGAATTGCAGGCACAGACGTGGCAGAGGAATTGCCCAGCTCCGTCACAACCACCGAAATAAACGTATCGCGGGTAGTGTCAAAGAGTAAGCGGAAGCCGACATCGGTGGATCGCTCAGGGTCGATTTCGTTGTATGTGAGAGAATCGATGGATACACGCTCTGTAAAATTGACCGTCTCGCAGAGTGCAACAACGCGAACGTTCATATCAGAAGCTGCCGTGGCGATATCGCATGAGCCGGCGCGAGCGTACATGGCGCCGTTGCTGAAGATGGCCTCGGCTGCGATGAAAACTTTGGTTGCCTCATAGAGATGTGTTTGCAGAGCACCAAGATCGGAAACATAGGTGACTTGGATACCAGCGGCGGAGAGCCTTTTGGCGTGATCGATTCCGACGCGCTCATAAGGATCATCGACCAGAATCACGCGGAAGTCCGTTTTGTTCTTGCGAGCCTGAAGAAGAGTGCGCTCGACGAGGTGATGATGAGCGTAGGTGAGTACAACATCGCCAGGTATAATCATGGTGGCAGCAGTCTCAACAATCACGTAGTCTGCGAGAGTGATACGCTCACGAATATAGTTGTCGATGGACTCCTTGAGGAGTTTCTTTACGTCGTTGTCGTGAAGATCGACATCCACTTTACTGATCTGGAGCTTCAGCCACCGGATGGCGTTGCCCATTGAGAAGCACATGGGGCGGCATGCTGTGAGGTACTCGATCTGGGGGTTGAGAACGTGAGGTGTGAAATGGCGGGAGAAAGTGAAGCCGGGGGGAGTTGTATAAGAGTCGATGACCTGGTGTTGTTAGATCAATACTGCATCACAGGGGCAGAATTTCTTACCTTTTGGAAAGCATACAGCGTCGCCTCGAGTCGTGTAATACTATCACTGATAACGAATGCGCTCATGTGCTCGCCGAGAACCAAGACAGCAGGATGGACGTCCTTGTCGGCATTTGTCATTTCTATCCGCCTAGCCATAGAGAGGTGGCTAAAGCAGTCTGGTATCGAAGGCTTGTCGTCCTTAACCACAGCCGTCGCTGCTGCTGGCCGAATAGGGAGTTTTGCACCGCCATGTTGCTGGTGCTGATGTTGTCCGTCCTGCTTAGGCTTTGCTTTGCCTCCTTTCCCATCACCAGACGCCTGTTGACCGCCTTGCGAGGGGCCCTGTGAGGCCTGAGTAGCCTTGGCTTGTGCTCTTCTGGCAGCCTTTTCCTCCTTGGCCTTCTTCTTCAATTCAGCGCCGGATAGCTTCTTCTCGCCAGCGGGCGCTGATTGTTGCTGCTCTTTGGGCTTCTGAGGCTGGACTTGCTCCTTCTTTTCCGTCTTCACATCGTTATTCTCTGTGGTCTGCGGCGCAGGGGCCGAGCCCTCGGTTTCTGTGGACATTGGAACTGGTTCGAGCGATCGTTTGCGATGATATCGAGAATGTGGTTATCCGAAGGCGGGGCACTCCCAGACTCTTCGAGATCAAGACAAGAGTGTGCGCTGTGCTGAAACTTGCGTAGAAGGTTCGGTATGGGATTCTCTATGCGATAATCGTGTGGTTCACTGGAAAATACTCGTTATTTTTGCAGAAAATGGTACAGTAAAGGTACCGTTTGCAGCGAGGCACACTCAAATGGAGGCTTTGAGTCATTCGAAAATAATGATTTGGACCGGCATTTGGATGGAGAAATCCAATCAGTGATCGAATGCCCCGCGCTAGCCAAACCTCAAGAGGCGTGGGTGTGGCAGTTGGAAGTCCAGCAGAGCCTCTAAGTTACCTTAGATCACTACGTAGAATGCCACTCACTCACTACCTACCTACGTACAAGGTGGTGGCAGAATGCGATAAGTGTATTATGGATAATGAAGCTATTATTTGATATCCTTGTATGTTCGTCAGTCCCATGTCGTTTCTTTCGCGAACATCAGATCTATTCAAGGTCACACGCGCCACAGGATTCACATCGCGTCGCATTTTGACATCACACACAATACGCTCAAGAAAAATGTTAAGCATCAAAAGGTGCAGCACCACGTTACAAGAGTCCCAGAAGAAGTGTTCAGCTTGGCATGGATGTTTCTTTGGTATTTACTATCGTCACATTGACCTTGGAAGGACCAATTTCACATTGACGCGAGACATCACGTTGGGCGCCGAGAGCAGACTGATCAGAGGCAATTATTCATCAGTCGTGAGCTTCCTTCTTCACGGCAGTCCATCAAGGACTGGTCGCAATGAAAGAAAATGAAAGTTCCAAAAATTCCCTTGCCAGGCGAACCCAACAAGGAGCGGTCAGTGTATAGTTTTCAACTAGCAAAATTCCTCTCTCAGCTTATCGCTTCACGGAGAAGGAAAACGCCCATGCACTTGGATGGAGAGGAAAGGAAAAAAAGAAGACTGAAAGGGTGGGAGGAAGTCGGGGTTTTATAGCTGGGAGAGATCACTCGCGCACGGATCACTTTGATGTATTACCTAAGGCAGCAAGACCAATCTGAGCGTGAATGATAGGAAGGTGGAGCTCTAATTTCCAGGCACCAGCGGAAGGTTTCACTGTTCGCAGGCAGGCACAGAGGAAGCAACAGCTTAATTTCCAGCCCAGCAGGCAGGCACACTCTATCCTAGGTACAGCCATAGGTACCAAAGCTTGGAGAGATGGAAAAGAAAACTCAGAATCTTGACCATAAGCGATAAAAACATTCAGGCAAATCTAACCTAAGCTTAGGTGACTCTTTACTAGGTTTATTTTGAGACCTTATATCAAGGTCTGATGCTTCCTTGCTCCCTGAGGCTGAGGTAGGCACGCGACACCATCGATTCCATTGGCTGTGCCTAGAGTACGGTATTATTTCTCAAAGCATATCCGATAATTACTTTAGCATGACTTTCATTTTTTGCCATACCTTGGCTGTAGTTGTTCAGCTGTGTGAACCCTCTTGGCATGATTGGCAGTCCCAGCTTTATGGTTTGTTCATGTGAACAATCGATTTTGTTACCCTGAGTTATCTGGACTCCCTTCAGCTTTGCATTGCTAGTGGCGATAAAAAGATTCGAGGTTGAGTGCTCTAGGAGGACTTACGATCAAGAAAGGATTCCTGTTGAACACAGCTTCTTACCAGATGTCCTATTTACGGATTTAGGGAGCTAAAACTGACGACCTCAATTACAAATGATGAAATGAATTTATAACCTTGGGGGCCTGGTTGGCAAGTTTAATTTCGCATCCTCTTCTTGAGTTGTCTTGCTTCCTCCGGCTTGTATAAAGGAGCAACTGTGGACTCATATTTGACACTGGATGCTGATTTACGGGTCTTTCGACCTCCTACAAGTTCTCCTAATTGCCTCTATAGACTCATTTGGTCTATAATCTGGGAATTACTTTTTTCAGGCTCTTGCGAGTATGCACTCCGTTGGTGGCCGATTACTTAGCATCCATCCCAAGTATTCATATGGCTCACTACTGAGTAGGCTCACCTCAGTCAAACTCTCACTTCGATATCATGAGATTCCATATGAGCTATCGATTCCTGAAATATCGTACTGTGTCATTCATTAATATGTGAAAACTTAAGGAGAAATGAAATAATCTATCGAAGAACTGATCATAAATGAGTCAATGGAGTCTCTTGGATCCTTCCAGCCACTGATCGCTGCGATACCGCACTAGGTAGCTTACAGTTCCATATCAAACCCCCACGAAAATTCCCATCAACCATAGCATCAACATCAATACAATCCTGAGTCGCCAAGATGATGAAGAAATTCGCTCGCGCCTACTCTTCGGCGTCAGCCACTCTTGGCTCAAATCCTGTTCCTCCTTCAAAGATTCAATACATTCCCACTTCAGGAAAATACCCCAAAGGCTTTGTCGCTTCAGGTGTTTTGGCTGGTGTCAAGCCCGGCAATACCAGCAAGCCCGACATCGCCCTCGTCACTTCTGATCGTCCCTGCGCCGCTGCTGGTGTCTTCACGAAGAACAAGTTCCAGGCTGCTCCTGTGACCTATAGCAGGAAACTTTTGCAGCAGAAGAAGAACGCGGGCCTGCGAAGTGTGGTTGTCAATTCCGGTAATGCGAATGCTGTCACCGGCACCGGAGGTCTTGAAGATGCTACCAGTATGGCCCGCACGACAGATCAGAGGGTTGGTGATGAGGACTCTACTATTGTGATGAGTACTGGAGTCATTGGTCAGAGGTTCGTTTGTTCGATTGGCCAAATTTGATGCTTCAATGGCTCACAATTAATCCAGGCTACCAATTCAGAAGATTCTCGACAAGATCCCCACAGCTGTTAGCAAGGCTGGTGGTTCTCACGAGAACTGGCTTGAATGTGCAAAGGCTATCTGTACCACAGACACTTTCCCTAAGCTCATGTCTCGATCCTTTGAGCTTCCTTCTTCTCCAGGTGTTGAGTATCGCATTGCTGGTATGACAAAGGGTGCAGGCATGATTGCTCCCAATATGGCGACTCTTCTTACCATCCTGGCTACCGATGCTCCTATCTCCCCTGCTGTCATGCCCAATGTTCTTCGACATGCTGTGGACCGGTCATTCAACTCCATCACCATTGATGGTGACACTTCTACCAATGATACTGTTGCTCTTCTTGCTAACGGTGCCGCTGGCGGAAAGGAGGTCACTTCTGAGCAGTCCCCTGACTACCAAGCCTTCCAGGAACTCCTCACCGAGTTCTCTATTGACTTGGCCAAGTATGTCGTCCGAGACGGTGAGGGTGCTACCAAGTTTGTTACTATCCGTGTTGTCGACAGTGCTTCTGAGGAGGCAGCCCGTGAGATTGGCCGATCCATCGCCAAATCCCCCCTCGTTAAGACTGCTCTGTACGGAAAGGATGCCAACTGGGGCCGTGTCCTTTGCGCCACCGGATATGCTCTCATTTCTCCTCCTGGTCAGCCTGTGAATGACGTTCCTGAGATTACTCCCGAGCGCACCAATGTCTCATTCATCCCGACCGATGGCTCGGCTGAGCTGAAGCTGCTCGTGGACGGTGAGCCCGAGCAGGTTGACGAGAAGCGAGCATCAGAGATTCTCGCCATGGAAGATCTTGAGATCGTTGTCAGGCTAGGTACAGGCGACAAGTCTGCTGTGCACTATACCTGCGACTTCAGCCATGACTATGTCACTATCAATGGTGACTATCGAACTTGAGGGCTGTCCAGAAGGGGTTGACGATTTTACCAAGAATATAGCCTGAATTGCATGTATACATGAGCCGACCTGTAAATTTTCATACGATCTTCATGATATTTGGTATGGATGCGTAGTGAATGCGGTATGCTGGCCCTTGAGGAGACATGCTTTCCAACGCATTGCAAATATTTCCGGAAACCTGCGATGTGACATAGATTGTATATTCACTTATCTCTCAAAACATGATTCCTGCATCCCTATCAATCGCAGGTGTAGTTCTAACCAAAATCAAGTCTTTATCCGGAACTCCTAAGCGACCGTTTCCTTACGCACTCAGAGTACCCTTGGTGCTAGGTACCTCACCCTCTTTACCAGGTATCCTTGTGGTAGCAGCCTTGATAGCAACAGCAAGAGCCTTGAAAGCACTCTCGGCTCGATGGTGGTCGTTGTCACCGTGAAGACAGTGAACATGCAGCGTAACGCGAGCACCCTGGGCAAAGCTCTGGAGACAATGAGGGACCATCTCGGTGCTAAGCTGGCCAAGCCACTCTCGCTTCAGACCGAGGTCGACAACACTGTAGGGACGGTTGGAAAGATCGATGACCGCGCGCGAGAGGGCCTCATCAAGCGGAGCGTAGGCGTAGCCGAAACGGGCGAGACCAGCGGGAGTGCCGAGAGCTTGGGCGAAAGCATAACCAAGGGCGATACAGACATCTTCGGCGGTGTGGTGGTCATCAACTAGATATCAAGTCAGTCATTTAACATCCCTCGGTGGCGGTTGAAGGGTCACGGACTGTGAAGATCACCCTTGCAGCTCAGAGCAAGACTCCATCCCGCATGCTTAGCTAGAGCATGAAGCATATGGTCAAGGAAACCAATTCCTGTATTGACGGCAATCTTCTGTGACTTGCTAGCTTGAGAAGCATGGCTATCTTCGTCGTTAAGAAGTCGGGAGTCAGTGTCTGGAGGGAAATCGCCGCCGTCAAGGTTAAGAGCAAGCTGAATCTTGGTCTCGTTCGTATCACGGGCGAGAGCAGCCCATCGAGTAGGTTGAGAAGAAGCCATTTCTGCGAGTAGATTGGTATAGTTGTACAATTGAATGTTTCAAGTAGGTAGTTGTAGACTTTTAAAACTTGACTGCATGACAGGCTCCTGTATCGGCGAGTGCCAAATTGATGGCTTCTGATACGCTATAAATTCAACCCCGCCAACTTTTTTATCGCCTCTGATGGAGGCAATGGCCGCTATAAGCTACCCCGCTGTTGCTGGAGCCACGCCCGCTGTGGCTTCTCAGAACGCCCTTCACACGCTAGGCTCTGGCGGAGGCGCGAACAACGGCCGGGCGGGCTTGCGGTGAGATTAGATTCAGGTCATTGTTGACTTTTGGTGGGATGTTGACTGACGTTATTCCAAACAAACCATCTCCATTCTCCAGCGTAACCCTATATCGCAACACGCCGAGCCGCACATAAAGCGAATACTTGATGGCCGGGCTCAGCACTCAATGAACTGCGAATAAATCGGGAATGGAGAATTTCTTGAGGGAATGGAGGCAAGATGCCCTCAACAAAGCGCAATATGAGTCGGCCATATTTATCGGCGACAAGCTACTTGCACTGACCAGTTCGTGATATACTGATATAAACAAACGTCTTTTCCATTGTCTAACATCATATCTCGATAGATGACGATCAAGACGCCTTCTGGCTGGCCCAAGTCCACTTCGCGACAGGAAACTACACACGCGCCCAAGCATTTCTCTCCAGCCAAGACCTGATCGCCAGGAACCCATCATGTCGCTATCTCGCCGGCCACTGCCTTATAAAACAGTCTCGCTTCGACGAAGCCCTTTCGATTCTCGGCGATCGTAACCCAACGCATCTTATAGCCAATGGCGCGAGCAACAAGCGCAAGACTCAGCCACGCCACGGACGACGTCGCGATCCAGCTGCTGAGGAGGAGGCTGCTAATAGGAGATATGAAGCTGCCATGTGTTTTCTGCGTGGTATCTGCTACGCTAAGCAGAATGCTTTTGATCGCGCAAAGGAGTGTTACAAAGACGCTGTGCGAATCGATGTCCAGTGCTTTGAGGCGTTTCAGCAGCTTATGAGCAATTCGCTATTGTCGCCTGACGAAGAATGGCAGTTCCTTGAGAGCTTGGACTTTGATTCCATTCATGTCTCTGGAGATGTGTCGTCTTCACAACAGGCTGCTGACTTTACTAAGATGCTCTACACAACGCGACTCTCCAAATACCGCAATCCTGCAGCTTTTGAGACAGCTTACGACTCTCTCTCGACACATTATCACCTTGCATCAAATCCAGACCTACAACTTGCTCGTGCGGATCTTCTCTATACGCAATGCCGGTACCGGGACGCTCTGAATATCACGAATGGAATCCTACAGGAAGACAAGTACAACTTCAGTGTGTACCCGGTCCATCTGGCCTGTTTGTTTGAGCTGAAAGAAAAGAATCTCCTTTTCTTGATTGCCCACGACCTGGCTGATAGTCATCCTGAAGAACCATGTTCGTGGCTCGCAGTTGGTATTTACTATTTTTCGATTGGCAAAATACCCGAGGCACGACGATATTTCAGCAAAGCGAGTATGATGGATGCACATTTTGGACCGGCATGGATTGGATTTGCACACACTTTTGCGGCCGAGGGCGAACACGACCAAGCCATTTCGGCCTACTCAACGGCAGCGAGATTGTTCATGGGAACACATTTACCCCAAGTGTTTTTGGGCATGCAAAATCATGCTTTGAACAACATGACGCTTGCGGAAGAGTTTTTGAAAACAGCCTATGGCCTTTGCAAGACGGACCCTTTACTCTTGAATGAAATGGGTATCGTGAAATATCACCAAGACAAACCCAAGGAGGCAGCACAGTACTTTACAGCAGCGCTTAAGATCGCTGATGATATGGATAGCGACCCTTCAGCCTGGTTGGCTGCGAGGACAAATCTTGGACACGCTTTCAGGCGGCTGAGGCACTTTAACCGAGCACTCGCCGAGTTTGACGAGGTGCTAAGACAGGGAGGCAAGGATGCGGCCATTTTCAGCGCGAAAGGGCTTATTCTCATGGAACAAAGCAAGCCTGAGGAGGCAGTGGTCGTTCTCCATGAAGCGCTGGCGATAAATCCCCAGGACAGTATCGCAACAGAGTTATTAAACAAAGCGCTGGAAGAGACGGCATTGATTGATGGCGCGGCAGAGTCTGAAGCTGAGGATCTCTTGGACTTTGAGCGCACGTTGGGACAACGGAAGCATGATGCAGCCGTTAAAGTCAACGGGGGTCGAAAAACACCGGGGAGACCGGAGAAGGGTAAGGGAAGATTGAGACGAACAAGACGAATGACGGTTTTGGAGGACGAGGACGCTTCGCCCGAGAAGGAGGGCAGTATGATGGAGATGAGCGATGATGAATAAGGATACCAGAGAGTAGACCCAGAAGGCATAGCAAGCATAGCATTGGGATGGGAAGATTATCGTATGATTGGGATAGGTCTAGGCGTTGGTGGTATGATATGCATTGGGGAACACGACATGGTTTGAGTTAGTGAGTGTGTGAGCATTCTCTGTCTCCTCCGTATGAGAAGCGGGCATGTTTTGATATTCTGTAACTATGTGATATCACTAATCAACTAGCACTGAATTATTTATTTCTATCTCGCACTCGGATCTCGCATAATATCCGCAAAATAAGCTCTCTGGTGGAGTAACCGGCACGTTAATCCATCCGGGGCGTCGCATCGGGGAACCAATAACGGGGTGCTTATTCAATCGAATCCCTGAAGCAATCATGGTCACTGGAAAGTCGGAGCTGAAAGAAGAGCGAGTGCTTCTGGCGTCTGAAAGTGGAAGTGGCTTGATGATATGACGCGGCGTAGAATGTATATAAGAACAAAGCATCGGGCGTCAGCTTATAAAATTGATATCTGATACTCTTCACTCTTTATTTACTTGATTAATATTGTAACCAAGAACGACGCATAAAATGTCACGATTCTTTCCTCATACTCCTTACGCAGAGGATCAACCTCTTGCACGAACAATACTCACAACACACGTTATCGTGCGAGCGATAACACTGAGCTCAATCATCGCGACGGGCATAACAACAACACGCCACTTGGTCCCCTTTCTCCGCCCCAAAACCCCAACCTTAGCATTCTTCCCACGCCTCATCCGCTCTGCATCAACAGGCGCAGTCGCAGCGGTTGGTGTGGGAGCTTTCATGACAATCGGCCGTATGAGAGGAAGAGAAGAAGTCGAGTGGCAGGATCGAAGCTGGAGATTACTCGAGAACCAAGGTCAGCTCGAGACTGATGACTGGACTGCTATAGGCGCTGGAGCTGGGGCTTTGATAGGGGCCAATGCTCTAAAGGGTTGGAGAGGTGCAGTTGGAGGACTGGGGCTGGGAAGTATGGGAGGAGCTTTGGCATGGATGGCTTGGAGATTTGGTGTGAATGGGGGCAAGTTTCCCAAGAAGGAGGAGGATTTGTAAATCGTATTGTCTTTTGTATACCCCATGTTTATCTAGATACTATCTATCTCTACAACTTTGCTTTGACTTGATCGATCTCTTCAATCTTCTGGAACTGATAGAAAAAATCCAGACTCTGAGGGTTCAACAACGTCCCGCTTGGCTTGACATTACTGCCCGAGATGATCTGCTTGACTGGAAGTTCGACCTTCTTTCCATTCACAGTTGTCTAAGCACCGTTAGTCTACAGAATATCACCAGTTGTGAAGGCAAGCACTTACCGGAATATCGGGCACCTCAAAGATATACTTGGGCACATGCCTCTTCGTCAACTCCTTGGCGATCCTTTCTCGAATGTTACTAGCGAGTTCAGCGTTGAACTTGACTCCTGGCTTCATCAACAGGAACAAAACAACACTCTCATCATGGTCATGAGGTCGACGCTGGCCTACGCAAAGACTCTCTGCGACCTCCTTTGCAAAGCTTCCCTCAAGCACAGCGTAGATGTCCGCACTTCCGAATCGAATTCCACTTGGATTCAAAACTCCATCTGAGCGGCCAAGAATATGAATATGGCCCGTTTGTGGGTGAACTGCTGCAAAGTCGCCTTGTGACCACACATTGGGGAATCGATCGAAGTATGCTGAAGTGTACTTCTTTCCTGGAGCCGGAGTTGTATCGTTCCAGAGGTAGAGAGGGACATTGGGGAATGCTGCAGTTCCGACCAAGTCTCCTGGTTCGCCATCAGGAACCGGCGAGATCGGTTTGTCGAGGTCCGCAGAAGATGGATAAATTGCCATTGGTGTTCCAATAACTCGTCCTGGACATCCACCAGCGTAGATGGGAGATAGAGGATTCTCCATGACAAAGCAGGCGGCCTCGGTAACGTCAGCAATAGCAAGCAGAGGCCGAATAGGAGACTCACAATATCTGTACCGCCTGAAAAGTTGGCCAACTTGATATTCGTTGGAAACGCCCCATCATAGAACCAGTCAAAGACCTGCTCCTTCAAGACCATTCCCGTACTCTGAACAGCCGTCAGACTACTCAGGTCTGCCTCTTTCTGAGGAACTATTCCTTCTTTCATAAGCTCGCCCAACCATCTTGGACTGATTCCTAAATTCGTGACACGCTGCTCCTCCACGATCCGTAACAGCACAGAACGGTCTGGCACAAAAGGCGAACCATCATAAAACACAGTCCGCCCACCAAAAGCAAGTCGAGTCACGCTAGCAAGATACATGATCCAGCCTGTAGTAGTGTACTGAAGCGCAACGTCCTTGGGAGTGATTTCGCGATGAAGAATAGCCTCCTTGGCCACTGAAACGAGAATCGGACCGACGCCGTGAACGATGGCCTTTGGTGTTCCTGTTGTTCCAGAGGAATAGTAGACTACCATTGGGTCTTGAAAGCCAACTCTTTCGATGGGCGGTGGAGTTGAGGGTGCGGATGAGAGGAAAGACTCAAGACCTTGTGTCTTGGGGATTTGAGAAGTATCGTGAGGAGAGTCGAAACGTTGAACGATGATAGCACCCTGGAAAGAAGGGCACTCTTTCATTCCTTCGACAACTCCCTTGATCTTATCGCGAAGATCGATGACTTTGCCATTGTAGAGAGCTCCATCATCGAAGAAGACAAACTATTCCAGGTCAGCATTGCTATAAGCTTGGTGATGTCAAAGAGCTCACCTTGGGGTCGATCTGAACAGTCCTCTGCAACAAGCCTCCAACACCCATATCAGTCGAGCTACTGCTAAATAGCCCTCCAAGCCAAGTCGTGGCCAGAAACACAACAAGTGTCTCAACAGCATGAGCACCAACCATGACGACTCTATCTCCCTTCTTGACACCTCTCTGCTTCAATGCACCCGCCAGCTTTCCTACTCTTCTCCTCAACTCTCCCCATGTAACATTCTTCACAGAGGAATTGCCCTCTCTCACTTCTGTGATAGCGACAGTATCATCTTCTTTGTGAAGCGTTGAGCGCTCGCCTGGTGCACCGCCTACAGCACCTGTCCAGAGGAGATTCTCAGCGTAGTTGATGCGAATACCAGGGAACCAAGCGGGAAGCTTTGTGATTGGGATTGATTCGTCTACGATGTATGAGTAGGAACCCTCGTGGATCCAGTTTTGAGAGGCCCAGAGCTGAGCGTAGAAGTCGCTGCGCTTAGAGACGGACCATTCATATAAGTCGTTGAATGTCTAATGATAGGGCGTGTTAGTTACTTGTGCCATGGTTCTTTCACATCTAAATCCACGTCATACCTTCAGACTAAGTCCATGTAATTTGTTTGCCTCTTGCATAAATGCCCACATCGCCGTGCTCTTGGGATTGGGGTGTTCCCAGACCTTTCGAGGTGTCTTTGTGAGATCCATTGTGATCTATTTTTCAGTCTTATGAAGGTTTCTTCTCAGAATCAGCTCAAATTATAAATGAAGACCAAGGATCGATCTACGGTGATTATAAGAGATTGCATTAAATACTCTAGAATAAATGTCCGAGGTAACTTGGCCGACGCGGGACGCCTCTGCCGTGCTCTATCGTGCGGGGTTCCGTCCCCGACATACATGTTCGTCCTCTCAGCTATGACCCAACTAGTTTAACTCGGACTGAGATAGGCTGTGAAACTTTGTCGATCTCGTCTATACCTGCATGGCAATGGAAGCTAATAAGGTCCTGTTCCGAGCCGAGGCTTGTGGGGAACCCTGTACCTCTATCACCATCTTTGGTTGGCTGGTGTTGAGGTTCAACATCACCATTGCACATACTCACCATCATGCCAGTGAACAGCCGCATAATTAAAGTACAGTAGAATTTACAAACTCTCCGCTGCCAAAAGTCGATAGCGAGATAAAAACCGCTACTGAATGCCAGGATATTACATATTCACCATTTTTGAGCCATATCTGACCTCGCTATAGCATCATACAAGATACGCGCTCTCTCAAAATCCCCCAACGCCATGCTTAAAGTCCCAAGACCATGCCATCCATCTGCGCACCCATCTATTATCTTTTTCCTCCAAGTATAAATATGCACCTGCTCCTTACAGGTATGGCATCCACAGCGCATCGCACTGTGCCAGGTTCATAGGATTGACTGCCTTGGCGATGGCGTCAATCACCGTCTGATTCGCAGGCAGGTTGCCAACAGGACTGTGCGCCAGGCTGAGTGCCCGCTTGACAATCGATTCACTGTTGACCTGCACAGAATCTCGAAGCTGGCCCTCTGTAATGACTCCGTTCCTGTGGCTGCCAGTGAACCAGAACAGCATCTCATCACGCACAAGAAGCGTCAAGGCGTGCTCCAGTTCGTATTCAGGCTCTGTCAAGCATCGCGCGATGGCCATCAGCGAGCATGCAAAGATGCCTTCAGTTGCCAGTGGTCCCATCAGAGTTTGAAGGTTGGGTGTTAGTCGGAATGGCACCGGTTCAGGGTTGTGGAAGAAGGGTTTGTTGGCGCTCATGTAAGACATCATTTCAGACCCCCAAACCTTACCCGTCGCCCTTGATATGTTGATCTTCTGTGGGTATCGGTTGTGCATGTACATGATGTACGTGATGAATGTCAACGCCGCAAGCTGGTACGAGAATTGGCGGCGGAATAGCCAGAACTCAGCAAACTGTGGGAACACCTTCTGGAAATACTCGATTGCCACTGTTGATGGCACCCACTTCTCCTGGATCGCGTTGAATACCTCCAACCGAGCTGTCGCTGCCTGCTCAGGCTTGTTCTGTTTATTGTTAGTAACTGCGAAACCATCTTGGTGTCTGTCACAACTTACAGAGCTCTTGCTCTCGAGGGCTCCACGAAGCTTCTCCATAGTGAATAGCACGGGGTCGTCCTTTGACATGCCCATGTTTCGGCAATGGTCTTCATACACTCCCTGTAGTGTAGTATAGGATGTATCTTCTTGCACAAGTCTGATATGAGGTGCAAAGGGAACCATGATTGGTATCGTGAACTGCAAATCACGGCGTCGGCTCTCCTTCTTGCGGCCCAATGTTTGGTTAAGCGACCGGAAAAGCTGCAAAATGCGCTCCTCTCTTCGACAGTGTCGAGCTGCAGGGTGCTGAATGGCCCATTTGTGAATACTTCCATCATGACCACGCATTTTAATGCGGCGGTAAGAAGCACTGATAGATCGAACAAGATCGATGTTTGGAAGGAAACGATCGATGCGGATGAAGTCTTGATTCTTGTCCTTGTGTTGCAAGTATTGACCAGGAACCTCCACCTCATCGAATTTGCCATACCTAAATTCACTTAGGTGAGGAGAAAAGTTTTCGAGAAAAGCGCGAGGTATTCGGTGATCCAACTTTTCTTCAAACTTGTTCCGCCAGCGGCGTAGCTTGTAGATGTACTCGTACATTGTTGGCTTGACAGTAACGAAATCCGCTTCGAATGACTTCTTGATGTGACTAGGCAGGATTGTTTCAGCAAACCGAGTGATGTTGGTTTCGGTCGCCGGTGGAAGCTTCACATTCTTGGCGAAAGATGGCGGTGTTCTACTAACGTAGGCCAGAGCATCGTTAAGAAGAGCAACAATTAGCCGGTATGCATCTTCATCAGGAGGACACTTGAAGTTCTTCTGGATCTGGTCCACCATAGTCTCCATTGAAAGAGCCAGCAGAGGGAAAGCAGTCTTGAGGACTGACATGACCTCTTCGGTGTAATCCCATGGAGGCTTCTTCTGGGGCTGTCCTGGCTGTCCAGGTTGAGGGGTGGCCTTTTGTGCGGCCTTGGAAGGATCAGGTGTTTGCCCGTTGGTAGGTGCGGGAGTACCTGTGGCGTTGCTGCCATTCGCTTCTCCCTCCGCCTTGACTGGGGTTCCGTCAGCCGCATTTGCAGTGCCTGGTCGTGATGATGCTGTACCAGGTCTGGGGGGGTCCTGCTTTGTCATGGATGGTGATGCGCTCGCCTTTCCATTGGATGCCACAGATTGTGCGCGTTGCCGTGCTGTTCTGTCTCGGGCTTCTTGATTCTTCTTTATAACAAGAAGATCCTCTCGGTTGGTTCGAAGCTGAAAGTACAACGCCTGGGGGTAGGACTTTGCGATCTTGAGCAAAAGCTGGAAAACACGAGGAGCTTCCTTATGGCCTAGTCCCGTAATAAGTTGTTGGATGAAAGTAATCCAATACCAAACGGGTGTTTCACCCTTGAAGTCATCAAAGCCCAACGCGATCGTGCCCTTGGCGTCATCCAAGCTGAGGAGCCACAGGATTCGTGCAAGGAGTTTACGAGACTTAGCATTCTTGTAGCTTCCCGCAGCTTGCAAGTACGAGGTCAGTGCTTGTCTTGCCGCATTGAGGTCAGTAGGGTCTTCCTTGAACTTGCGGTCGTTGAAGTAGCCCCATTCCGCCCAAGCTTTGGCGGCACCGATGTCAAAGTATAACGCCGTGCCATAGGCCGAATCGGCCTCATCCTTTTGCTTGAGCTTCTCCAAAAACATTCCCTTGAGGGTGTAGAATTCGGCTTTCTGAGAAGGGCTAAAGTAGTTGAGGTTTGTATTGTTGATAACATCCAAACCACTCGAGAGCTCGTCAGGGTTTTCATAATGGCATTTGGCCTGTTCACGAAGCTTCAAGAAGGCTTCCTGAATCTCAATATTAGGCAGCGTATAAATGCGGCTCAATTGATTAATGCAAACATCCGGAAGGTTATGTTTGCGAGCGACATGGGCGAACCTATTGATAATCCATGCAGTTTCGTGGTAACCCCGATAAGCAAACGAACTAGCTCCGCCAGCGTTTTGCTGTCCTTGTTGAGGAAGCAATTGCAGATACGTCTGGTTGATAAGGCTGAATATATGCTGTCTCCAGGTGACCAGATCTTGCCAAGCAGTGATATCATCCCACACATTCGGGAGTCGATCGCGCCAAGCACCCAGCAGCAACTTGAGTTCACCAGATTTGACGTCCAAGTTTGTCTGGTTGGTATTCGCAAGACTCTGGCAAATGACGCTGGCGTCATGAAGCTCAACCAACTGTTGGAAGTTTTGAAGAAGTGGAACGTGGGCATTGGTCAGGCGCTCGGGCAACTGGTGCCATTTCCGAATTGAGAGCTGAATTGCCTCATCGCAGACGCGAGCGAAGTCCGTGCTAGCCTCTTTCTGATTGTGAAATTTGAGAAGTGACATGAATGATTGGAAGAAGGCTCTGCGGGGCGTAGGAGCGTCCATAACACCCTTGATGATGTTATCCAAAGCGTCGTGGTGTCCCTCATCCTGCCACATCTCTGTGTTTCGCCAAGCGCACTCGAGAAGGAGATCTTGGAAATTTTCATGCTTAGCGAAATCCTGAAGAATCTCCCACTGTTGCAGCTTCTGTGCACAAAGAACCCAATGATCCTCCCAAAGCATGTACTCGGCTTGGGAGAAGGGGATCACACCAGTTCTGGCCTTGATCTGGGCATTCTCATACAGCTTTTGGGCCTTGTCCCACATGCCGTTCTGTTCGTACGACAGAGCAGCATTGGTTTCAACAAATTGGCAGCGACGCCTCCAGGTGCCGTAGAACAGGTCGTCTTCCTGGAGTGAAGCGTAAAGCTCGACAAGAGCGTCGAGGTTGCTTTCTCGTACCGTAGCGGAATCGACCTGTGGTTTAATGGCAGAGTTCTCAAGTTGAACTAAGGCAGTATACCAAGCATCGTAGGTCTTGGCCTCAAATTTGAGGACATGTGGTGGAATCTTGCACTCGGGCCAAGTCTTTGCGGCGCCGTCGAGGATTGATTGAATGACGTTAGGTCGCTTGTCAATTTGCCGGCTGTGATAGTCTTTTGTGAGCAAAGCAACAATGCCTCGTTCTAGATCAACTCGATCATCCTTGGCTACAGACGACCAGTAGATTGGGAAGAGGGTTACCCAAAGGTTATGAGCGAGTTGAGAATCAACATGCTGAAGCTGCACCAATGGTTCGATGACGTCCTTCACCTTGATGTCTCCCAGTTCCGACATGAAGCGACGATGAGTAGCCATAAATGATTCGAACTTGTCATCGATAATGACTGTGGGCTCCCGAGCCTCCATTTCCTTCGTGAAGATGGTGAGCAGGCGAGAAATCGGTAGGGTCCTGAAGTCGCTTTGGTACAGTTGGATATTGGCGTTCGTCTCGACAGCTCCAAGTAATAGCTGTGTAGCCTGCCCAAGCCAGTATGAATCTGAGAGTGTGTCCCAGTTCTGGGAGGTAAGAACATAGGACAGACGTGCACTGGCCGACTTGGATAAGCTCTTGTCAAAGATAGCCATGAAGCGATTACGCATTTCAACATCCGCTGCACGAGTACCGATAAGGAATGCATGCTCCATGCGAACGGTCAATTCTGTGCGGGTAATCTTGGGGTCCTCGTAAATACGGATAACAAGGTCCAGAAACTTGGATAACATGGTTGGGTCTTGTCGGTGTTCAAAGGAGAGCATCTTATGAAGAACAGCCGTTTTCTCCTTAAGAGTTGGCCATGTTCCTTCTGATCGGAATACCCATCCCTCAACCATGTTCAATATCTCCTCACAAAGTTCAATTGACATGGACTTTTCAACCAAAGTTGCCAGGACACTGAGGAAGGGTCGTCGATTGTCACCCAGCACTTCCATCCGCAGCGCTACGACCTGGATTTCCTTGATCATAATCTTGGTTTGAATCTCAAGATCGTAGGCTGACATTTCTCCGCTTGGTGTATTGGGGTCCTGGTTCCTGTTAACACCAGCTGCCTGACTGGTGATCGCATTGTAGTGTTGGACGTGTTCTCTCGCATGTTTAGACTGGAGAGCCTTCATCAGAGAATTGATATGCTGATCAATCACGTTCGGTTTTCGTTGACCAAGAGACCACAAAATATTGACGCCTGAAGTAAAGTTGCTGCTGTTCATTGCTTCTGTTGCAACTTGTGACAGGTAAGCAACAATCTCAGATGTTTGTGTCTCAGTTTCGCCATCAGCATCAGCGTCCTCCATAGGTGTGTCGTCCGGTACAGAGTCTAGGATGCGTTTGACAATCGATCGGAGTTCACGGTTGTCGTCAAACTTCTTGTCAGAAAGATGAAGGCAATCTTGAATTTCAGGGTTTTCTGATTTGAGACACTTTTCCAAGACTTTCTGAATAGCCGGCATGCTCTTCTGGATCCACTCGTCTGACTTGGAGTTGAGCACGATACGGACCACTTGAAGGGTGTTGATGATGTTGGTCAGGAATTTGTCATCAAACTTCTCCTTGTCTGTGGGATCAGCCGTGAGAATAGTTTGTGTTCGCTCGCTCGCCAAGATAACTTGAGTTACATTAGGAAAGAGGTCGAGATCGAGGTCACCCCAGTATTGTGGTTGCACCAAGTTGTAGAGGAGTTTCATGGCCTTCTTGCAGAGATCAGTCAACGCAAGAGGGACTGGGGGGATCGACGATGAGACATGATCCCGGGGTTTCGCAGAAGGAAGTTCATAGCGCTCATTCAATTGAGCAATGAACTCAACAAGATACTTAATCATCTTCAGCCGGAAAAGAGGGGGGATCTGATACTCCGCACGGCCAACTGGCTGTGAAGATGTAATCCCCTGTTCAGACTCCAATTTTCTCTTCTTGGTGTTTGGAGACTGGGAAAGGGACCTCGCACCAAAAGCTGCCGACTTTCCTTCAACTCGCCGTTCTTCCCATGTCCAGATAAGCCACATCATGTTGAGGCAGAGCCTCTTGGACTCGTGTGACGCATTTTGGGGAGTGGCGAGCTTCCGTAGAGAACTGATCATCAAAGTGATGTATCTATCGCGAGCTTCATAGAATAGATCAGGATGTCTAACGAGGAAATGGTAGATACTCGTCATCTGCTGGGCATTTTGTCCTTCGTCAACAAGAACACGCCGGGGGGCTATGGCCCAAGCCGCAACGCGCTCGTTCTGGCCAGTTCCACATCGTTTCGGCAGCATAGGGGCAATGAGCTCGAGTGCTTGAGTGACCAAGGCACGCCCCTCGTTCTGGTTGGCTTTGAGAAGAGAAAGGTATACCTGAGTGACAATCTTTGGAGGTGTCTCATAATGAGCGATGAAGTATCCAATGACTACGTAAGCAGCATGCTTGTTGATTACATCCTCAAGACGAATGAATGTCCATCCGAACTTGATGATATCTTTCCGGGCATCCTGGAGGGGTGTATGGTAGTATTTAACCAACATTGCCGAAAGCTGCAAAACCTCATAACGAGTGTGATCGATGCCAGGCTGAGCTTGGTCGTCCGTTGTCGACTCCGGTTGAACCTTCCAGATCTTGCTGCTAACTGCATCAATGACAGCTCTATCCATAAGTCGAGGTGTCCTGTTCTGGTCGAGTTGTTTCCAGTTTCGCATAACGTCCATCGCAACAATTGGGTTAACGATATAATGCAGAAGGAAATGCTTCATCTTGTTTGAGGCAGACTTCCCAGCATAGGTATCTAGGCAGCGGAGGACAACGGTCTTCCAGAAGTCAACTGCATCACTGCAGATTATTTTCTGGTAAATAAAGGAAAACAGCTCCTGGGTGATTCGTAGCTCATCAGATGTCACGCATTCGATCAAGTTAAAGAGAGGATCCAATTCTTTGGGTGCCCTTTCAAGAGACTTGACGAGAATAGTCATTAGCTCTTCAGCTGCTTGGTAAGCAGGCAATCGGAGATGTGCAGGAAGGGTGTGTTGTCGAAGATGTGTTTCCAGTTCCTTGCCAATACTCTTTAGCCAGTCGAGATGCTCCTTCTTGTCCATCCACTTCTCTGCGCTGGGGAAATGGCTGAGAGACTCAAAAATGTGGATCGCGTTCACCATGGCAATGAACTTGGCCTCACTGTTTTGGCTGATAAGCTCATTGCAACGGGTAATGAGAACATCGAGATTCTCTATTGCGACTTCTCGCAAAGCATTACTATCAGCATGTGCAAGGACCTGGGCCAACAGCCGTCCGTATTTGAGGTCTTCGACTTTGCCGAAAAGGAAGGCCCAGATTTCCTTCGGATATCGATTCATGTATCTGTAAATGGGCAAGCGGAAAGGACTCAGCTGAGTTCTGCGCAATTTTTCTTCTAAACCAAGAAAGCAGTCGATCAGTCGTTCCTTAAAGGCTTCAGCGGGAGCAGGAAGCAGATGGAAAATGGTCAATATGGCAGTTATGATCTTCATCTGCGGGTGTTGGTCGAAGAAAGTAAAGGATATCTGTTGCAAGGCACTGGGCTCGACGATTGAGTCGATCTGTTCCAGTAAGCGAGCACCGATCTCGACCTTGAAATAAGAAGTAAGCAGCTTCAGCAACCTAGACAAATTGTCGAGACCTGCGGTGCTTAAGCGTTTAGGATCTGAGAGGCTCTGTAGCACTGGTCGCAGACCTCCCTGTAGAAGCTCCTTAGGCAGGCGTCTATCTACCGATAAGACGGACTTTAGGGCATCGTTCGCTGCATTGATGGTAGGTTTTGACTCTGAATACAGGCATTTGAAAAAGACACTGAGAATCTTCGTCTTAGTCGGCTGGTTAGAAAATTCCTCAAATGTCATTGCAGTTGTAAGAAGCTTAATACATGAAACACGGAGGTTAACAATGTGCTCATGAGTACGGAACTCCGCAGGCTTGTTCGCGAGAGATTCGTCACTAGCATCCGCAAGGGCCAACGACTCCATTAGGAGACGGTTTAGGTTCTCATCAAATGGGACCCAGTCGTTCTTCAAGCTCATATGGTACGTCATGGCATTGATGTAGCCGATCTGAATACTGAAGGGCAACGCACGTAAAGGTTTGGCAAAGATGGGTTGCAGAATCTTGTCCTTGCATGGTTCCAGCAGCTCCCAGACCTCACACTTTGCCGCTGTCGCGATGAGTTCCAGCGAGTGTTTTGCGGTCTCTCGAACATGCTTGTTCATATGGTACAGATCGTTGCCAAATTGCTGACAAATCTGGGAAAGTCGAGGCTGCTTGAGCTGAGGGTTTTGCGGCTGCCCTGGTTGTTGCGTGATGGGTAGTGTGTCCTCTTTAGTTATGTCTTTGGTGATACGCTTCAAGAGGACCTCCAAGCTAGTTTGAGCGAGGCAACGCGTCTTTTCAGGAAGATCCTGGGGCATGTCTTTGACCACATAAGTAAGTGCACGGATAAACTCGGTTTGCTTGGATGTGATCCACGTGTCGCCCAGATCAAGTTCAGTAAGCAGGTAGTTGATTCCCAGACTACCGCCAGTTTTGGTGAACCACTCTTCTTCATAGCAGCTGTGGCAGAAAGTACTGCTTAGATGACTGAAGAAAGGGAGTTTGCCAACATCGCTTTCTGAACCAAAGATAATTGCTGTAGCGTCATACATCTCACGAATGGCACTCTTGCCCGCCTCGCGCACATCAGGGTGATCAGAAGCCAGTGACTCAACAATGGCGTCCGAGAGATTGCGTGTATCGATGTGCAAAGGGCCCTCGCCAGCGTTAGGGTCGAAGGGGCTAAATGTGCGCTTCAAATCCACCAAAGCTCTACCAATCTCAATGATCGCGAAGTGCTTGCAAACGTTTAGCAAGAAGGTGCTAGCTTCATCCTTGAATTCAGGGAAGGAATGGGCAAATATGATGGCCTTGAGAAGTTGTTTGACGACCAGATCTTCGCTCTCCTTCTTCGGAATTGATCGCTCACGGTCTGAGATCTCAAAATTGGCGGTGTTGATCTCATATCTTCTCGCAACCAGATCTTCAGCTTGAAGTCGCAAAAGACGCGGAAGGTCATCTGGCAACTGATCATAACCGATTCGAAGTTTGAGCTGTGCCTTGATCAAATGCAATGCTTGCTTCTTATAGTAAGCATCATATTGTTTGTTGTGGTTATTCTTGGCTGCCTTTGGAAACTCCATTAACTTCTGTATAGCAAAGTCAATTCCCATGTCAGCAGGAAAGGCTCTGTCCTTCTTAGACCCCAGAAGTCTCAGATCAAAGCTCGAGGGATCATCAGCATACTCCCTATAAGTAAGCGGCACAGCACTGGTCATAAACTTCCTGTTCCTCCCACCCAGTTTACCAAGAATTCGCATCGTGGTATGGGCGTGAAAGTGGCTGTAAGGGTGAGGTTTGAGATGGTCAAAGAGAGCAGTCATCAGCTCATCGATAACAGGTGCCATAATGGGATCAAGATAGTCGGCTGTTAAGTTATCGACACACAGCTCCAGTGTTCGCAGTCCTTGTCCGACGAGATCTGTGCCTGCGCGCAGAGCAACAACGAGTGGGCGCATCAGGAAGCTGAGGTGCGGTAACAAATGACTGAGTCGAGCCGGGACTGTGAGACAGAGCTCCACGTAGAGGTCGCGCTCAGATGGCTTTCGTGCAGCCATGAGAAGATTGTTGAGCACATCCAGAAGCATTTCAAGCAGAGGGAGAATTTGCTTGTATAGCTGCTCGAATTTACCACCACCAATGCTGCGAAACAGCGAGCGAAGAAGGAGAAAATAGTTCATTGGCTCTTCTGCTTTTGTTGATAACTCGATGGATTTCGTGACAATGTTGACAACGTGTGGTAATAATACCTGCTCATTCTGGTTGGCGAATAGGGTAACAGCCATGAAAGCCAACTTGAAAAGCCTCAACAGAATGGATGATTTCTTGACATCTGCAGAGCCGACCTGGTCGATTCGCTCCATGAGGAATTGCAGAAGCATACCGCAGAAGCTAGGGGAAGTCGCCTCGCTAGCGAGAAAGAATTGGGGTATATGTAACAACGCTGTATGTTCAAAGATCATATCGTAAAGGCGCGGTATTTCCTGCTGGAACACCTCGTGAAAAGTAGCGGGATCGATGGCATGGAAAACGGTAGCAAAGGTCTCAAGAAGGTCCTTCTCCTCCTTGCTACATGAAACCATGTAGAAGTTGGCCATGTATTCTACTGGCGACATGTACTGGGACTCCGCTGCTGGCTTCTCAATCTCATAGTATCTGAAGACATACGCACCCTCTCGGAAGAGCTTGATGATGACCTTAACCTCTTCGGCTGTGAAACCATAAGAAACATCCTGCCAGTGCGTGGGAGCATTTTGAGCGTCAATAGGTGACCCAACGTTACATGTCCTCAACTGATAGAAGGTGTTCTTTAGGCCTGTCATTAAATTTCGAAAAAGGAATTTATTATCGACGACAGGGTCAGCACCTCGATCTCGCGGGTTTGATGTCTTGATGGGTACTGCAGAAAAGATGTCGGTTTCATCCCAGTCGGGGGGACTGTCCTTGTCGGCTAAGTATGTCTCGGGGGTGCCAGCCTTCATCTGTTCACGATACAGAGCAGAGAGCTTAACAGCATTGGGGTATTGCCGGTTCATGGCCGCAAACTTGTCGGCAATCGCGTTCAGAATCATGATCAGATAATGTCTTGCATCCACCTTGTTGGGTAATTTCGCTATGCATTCTGCCATATTCAACAGGAGCTTCGCGCTCATGGTCTGAAAACTTGTGCCGGGGAAATTATCCTGCAGATTCCTAGTGTAGACCTCAACGGTCTTCCTAATCTGTTCTGGCTTCAAAGAGTCTCGGACATGGTGGATGAGATCAGCAAGCATGCTGTATGCTAAAGGTCGCATCGTTTCGTGCACTGTCAATCCATCACCAGTGAGCGTCCGCTCATCCAGGAGCTCATCGATCTTGGGAATAAAGATCTTGCGGAAATTGTAATTGATGATATGGCGAATCGCAACAATCAATTCCTTGCGTGTGCCGGATTTCTCTCTAGGACAGTCTTTCAGGAGACGCAAGACGATGTCGGGGAGTCGAGGCAAGAAGTCGTTCAGATGCGAGGCGTATTGCCGAAGAAGATATGCCAAGAAGCTCATCGTTTTGACTTGAGCAGTAATAAAATCGGCAAATGCCACCCGATTCTTGATAGCAGGGCTCACTCCCGTATGAATCGTTCCTTTGGCAGCAGCATCGGCGTGTGCTTGCTGTTGTGCTGAAGCTTGGAGGCACAGCACATTCTGAATGAGAGGGACAAACTTCCGGACGTTCTGCTGCACCGTGTTTCGATAAACCTGGAATATGGACACCACGATAATGGGACATTCGGAGAGAACCTTGAAGGAGTGCATACCCTTCAGCAGGGGGCGGTTCTGTTGCTGTGTATCGGTACCAAGATCGTTGACGGAAGCGACTGGTGACCCTGGCCTTGGGGACTGAAAGTTCGTCTGCGAGTTGCCAGGGGTTGAGGGCGCTCCTGGTTGCGACGGCGCATTATGGGGTGCATTGTCAAGCTGCTCTCGAACGACCTTCTCCATTTGCTCGAAAAGCTCTTGAATAAGAGTGAGGAAGAGCTGCACTTTGCCCTGTAACACCTTGTGCTGGTGGCGCATAATGTCCGATATTATCTTCACACATATTGTCGCGTTCTCTTCGTTGTCTGTTCGTACAAGTTGCATCAACAAATCGACTGTCTCTTCGGCGTGGGGTTCGAAGGGTTCAGGAGGAGCGGGCTGGGTTGGTAATCGGTGAATGACCTCGAGGATGGCCATTCGAAGTTTCTGGCACACGTTAGCAGCAGGTTGATCCATTGGACTTCTAGACTGACCTGGTCTGGTGAGTTGCTTTGAAAGATGCATGGTCCTCGTAAGATGGTAAAGAAGATGGGCATTAATCTCTTTAGGAAGGGCGGGTATATTTGACCACTGGTATAGTGATCTAAGCTATCGCGCAACGTAGTTGCAGCTTCAAGCTTAAGTCTAACATCTAGGTTTGGACCTCGTCAGTGGTCATAGTCACAGTATTGCAGACATGCGACAGCAGTTCCGGTTGGGGTTGATTTCAAGTGTATTCGTACCGATATCAGTTGCGCTGAGTCGCTTAACGACATCATCTATAGTGGTGCCCGACATGGCTGCATTATTGGCGAAACTCCATCCGCAGAGGTGTCGGTATGATGCCGGCCCTTTAAACTCAAGGGCAGGAAGATTTGAGTTACGGAGTTGCTTATTGCGATCGATATCGTGTCATTAACAACAAACGAAACAAAAAGGCCAATCTGCAGGTTCTTTCGCAGCAGACTCTGGAAGTTTGCGGTGATTTCGGCGAGGGAACGTGGGGGATTCGTTATGTTTGCGATGGGCGATAGGTATGGTCTTGCTGGGCAAGCTTGAAAGTCGAACTTGACGTGAAGGGCCGTCGCGTTGAAAATTACGAGAACAACTATGCTGGGGGGTGCAGCCGCCAATTCCTTAGACGCTAACGCCGTATTAATATTTTACCGGCATTAGCTTCATCATTTGGCCAATCATGTTTGACTTACTTTCAAGGTCAAGGACTACGAGTCGGGCGATAGCGTGACCGTATCTTATCCTATATCTTATCTGTTCCTCCTCGACGACCATGTAAGACAAGGACGAGGACAAGCAGATTGTACTACATTGTTTGAAATACTTGATTCCATAATTCGGGGTTTAGAAACATTTGTCTGATATTATATGAGCAGCTACATATAAATATAACATATTAGCGAAATCAATTTCACAACTCAATATGCTTGTCAAGCAAATAATAGCACAGAAAGGGGAAATTCGATACAGAATTCCTCATACGTGCTGATGGCCCCACCGATTGCGGTGCGCTTGATAACCTCAGCTCAGGGATAGGGTAACAGAGGATGATTCACAGATCAAGCAGACATCAATCCAAGTCGCAAAGGTTTTCCCTGCTTATAACTCTCCTCTCCTCTCCTCTGTGGACTATATATTAAACTCTATTCTTTCTCTTCAGGCTAACGTCCTCCATCACAAATCATCAGCACCGCATTTCACTAAACAGCCTTGTAACTGGCTTATCACATCACACCGATCTGAATACTAGTGACTCAACCACTTGATATTCTCGCCTCAAAACCAACACCGGAAAATGAGCGGCGACTTCACGGCTTTCTTCTATGGTGAGTGATATATCTTAAGACTAATTGAACCGTGTTGACTAAAGAATGTGCAGGCACCTTGGTGGGTTTACAGGTCGTTCTCGAAGCCGAGTACTAATCTATTACTTTAGATGGCTCCCGAGGTGTTCTTTACTGTCTGCTACGGCGATCGAGACCCTCCCAAGGCCATCAAGGACATGCACACATTCACTCCTGCTATCCTAGACGGCTACTGTCGCCACAGAGTTGAGTGTGCAGATTACCCTGCAGTGGTCCCCGAGAAGGGCCACTCTGTCCTTGGCATATATGCCACTGGACTGACCGACGGCAATGTTGACAAGCTCGACATGTTTGAGGGATCTGAGTACTTCAAAGAGAAGGTCAAAGTCAAGGTTCTCAACAAAGACGGAACTACTCCTAAGAAAGAGGAGACCAAGGAGACCTTTGTCTATGTTTTCGACAACCCCGATCACCTCGAGAAGGGCGAATGGGATTTTGAAGAGTTTCGAAAGTCAAAGATGAAGAACTGGACTCGAGCTGGTCTTGGTTTCGGTGAAGGTAAGCTTATTCAGCATGCTCAGGTGCTTATACTAATGATATGGATGCAGACATCCCCGAAGGAACCGCCAATGATGAGTGGAAGTAAGCACCTGTTTCTGTAAGCGCTCTCCGGTATCAGAGGTCACTCGCTTGCTTGATTGTAACGGATTTGCTTCATAGCGGTGAAGAATAGAGACACGGGCACCGCCAAACCGGTTGGCGGAATGGGCCCCATAGATAGATGATATAGTCCGACGAGATGAATTAGACAAATCATTATCTCTAAAAAGTTTCGCAAGCGCCCGGTTATGCCAAGAACTAGACAACGCATCATGAAGTAATTCACAACTGCAGGTCTGACGTTGGCCTTGTGCCGACAGAGTGTTGGGCCTCATTAAAAGTCACGGGCGGTTAAGTTGTCCCAGGCTGTCGGGACGCATCTGTCCACCCTTGATTTTAGTATACTGAAGACGTACGCATGTATCCATTTGCTCTAATAAAGGATATAAGCTAGAGTCTCATCTTTGCCAGATTTAGTGCATCTTTGCAGATGGTACGAGTTTGCGGCGCATTAGATCTACCTGCTGACGAAACGTTGCGGTGAATCCTTCAAGTAACAAGTGTCGAGAAGGTTCCTTTTCAGTGCAGGTTGAATTTATAATTATCAATTAAGTGTACAGTGCTAAAGAGCTTCGTTTTGTATTAATCTATGTGAAATGTGGCTGATGGTTCCCGGTGGTTCTCTCTGAACGTGCTCGGGTCAATGGTTACAGGTGAAAGTCCTCCTCCTCCTCCATGAGGAATATGACTTTACGCCACCTGTTTACGCGGCTACTATACCCGGCCATGTCCGTCATGTTTGAAACTTAGGATAAAGACCAATCAGATCGACAGTGTTCAATTGGCCTAATAATACCGCGTGGATATTTGCTGGAGAAAATGTGGCCGGTGCTTTCATGCGGATTCCCAAGTTGAATCTCAACCGTGGTTGACGTTGCCAAGTTTTACAAGTGCCAGCTGAGTGAGGATCATCTGAACCCAGAGACCCTTAATAATAAGACCCTTGGTAGATATCGTGAGAGAATCGCCGTGTTTCGTCCGACATCACCCCTGCATTTTCTCCCAGGTCTGTTTGTTGGTTGGGCTGCATGAGCTTTTGGTCACGAGAATGGCTGAAAAACCACCTAACCTAGACAGTTGTTACTGAAGATATATCGGCGACTATATGCGATTTACCATTGGTGACCGTAGGTGAGAATGTTGAAAACAACAACAACAACAACGATGCTATTCTGAGCTATCTGCATATAGTGCCGTCAGCCCTAAAGAGAGCTGTATCTGGCGTTAATGTAACACGGCGATTGGATCTCATCATTCGCATGCCAGATCCAATAGAGGTACAAGACATCAAACTACTGGTTTCGGATCCAATGCTGTGAAGTGTGCTCCAGTGGACGCAAGCGTCATCTCACTTTGGCCTGGAAAGGAATCTAGGCACAAAGCCTCTGTCGATAGACCATACGCTAAAGAGACCTATAAGTGCTATCACTCACTGTAGTTGACCACTCAGTCTGCGACGTTGGCTAGGAAGAAGTCTCGGTTCCCTCCGGGCGCTACACATATTCCCAGCTTTCCAACCAACATCAGATCTCTCAACCCCACTCCAACACCAACACCGCCTCTCATCCAAACCCGAAACACCAAAACACCAAGCCGCGAAACATCATGACAACTCCCTGCAGAAAATTCTGAGAATGAGGCCTTTATCCGCAACTTACGCAAGGTGCCCACGCCTCGTGTATGATACATTCTCTTTATGATTGGCTTGTCATAAAAGCCCATTGTCACTAAGGAAGCAACTTATGAAACTGTGCCTGTTTCATGAGGGAGAAGAAAAAGAATTGTCTCTCCGGGAGTCCAAGGGACGGCCCCCTGCCGTCCTAGTTCGTGACACGGAGATAAATCCCAAAAAGGGAGGAGTGTCAGGAGACGTTGATTGAGATCTTTTCGACCACACGTGAAAGACTTTTGCCCTGTCCAAGATCTACAGCTGCTCCCTGACTTGGAGGCGATCGTCCAGGGGATACCTGAAGATGGCAGGCCTCCAGAATGCCCAGCCTGCAACGACAATGGATCCCGTCGGACCTCCGATACTATTATCGAGTCGCATCAAGGTCTAAGGTCAACGCCAAATTACTCATAGTAGCTGCGAACTATACCTAGCGGTATCTCGATGTGCAGCATAGATCTTTGCGAAATTCCTCTCTGTGGCCGTCGAATCTCACCATCCTCAATTTTCTTGTCTTGGCAAGAATGAGACAACTGACTGGTTCTGGACTTTCAAGCCACTAATCCATTTCAACACGATCGCTTGGCCGTACCCCTGTCGCTCAGCCTTATATCCCTGTCATCACCCCCTGATTGGCATCGGAACCCCGCTATCAAGAGCTAGGATTCTCGTAATGGCTGGCCCAGCACGACGGACTGCCACTGCAGGGGATGACACGGATGTCCGAACAATGCATTGACTCGACAATGAGCTCGGATCACTGAGGCAAATCAACAGATGGATGTCGAATTATTATGTGAATCCTCCTTTCGAACCTTTTGCCATGTTAGAATTCAAGGAGTCTTTTCATGGTGAAATGTATTCCAGGACATGAACAGAAACTTGCTGTGCTGTACTCCGTAGCATGACGTTGAGGGCAGGGTTGTTCAAAGTCCCCAGTCTGGCCATCGTCTTTCCCGAGCACTTGGTTCGACAGGGCCTGATTGGTGGTCGCACAACTGGAGCCCCTTGCGCCCCAACCACATATTCTTTTCTCAGTCATTACTTCACCGACTAAGCTCCCTTGCCACCAAGGAGAATGTATGGGCGGCCTACGCTAAGCTGACAGCATAGAGCCGTTCACAAACAACAAATCATCGAGTGGCTCATCATTCTTGTAGAAGGCGCTTGAACAAACCGCACAGGGGCCTCGCAGCTAAACAAGGGCGACGGCAATAGATCCGTTGTCGTCTTCCATACAGATCCCTCTTTCAGGCAGGACAGGTTCCCTGCAAACACACGAATCGCTAGTCAGGGGCATAAACCTCGTCTTTTCCTCCGGGGTATGCATGGGTCCAGTCCACTCACACTTTCCTTTCGTGACCAGATGAGTCTTGAAACATTGTCGTCAGCCTATCATGCATCGCTTGCTGCAAATCGTCTCTTAGTCCTCCGGGCCTAGCACCTCCGCCTTGCTTCGAAACGAGACTCAGCAATTGCATTGAAGAAACCTGAGTGGCTATGCATGTTTACTAGAAGTTGACTCTTCCCTGGCTATACGGAAAAAAGGTCCACTATGATCGCCTCTCAGTCGCATGCAGCCGCGTCCGTTCGCGGGTGTTTCTCCCGCTCACGGAAATCCCTTGCCTCGATGTCTGCCATCAGAGCACTGGTGGCCAGTCCATCGAGCGAGGTCAAGTCCATATAAGACGCCGTTTCCTCCCCCGTGTTACCATTCTTCTTCACCAACGACTTCAAAAGTCTCCAGCCAGTCCTTCAAAGTGAGATTGTCTGAACGACATTTCCATTCCTTCTTCTTTCTTTCCAAAGGCTAGTCCTTTCTTCTGTCTCGACGACATTCACGGATTGCCTGGTGCAATTCGACCCTTCCTTCACCCATACTCGAATCGAGCTACGACTCTCCAGTCCTATACTCATATCACTCGATTCTTGTCTTGACGACAATCTCACTACCTGAACATTGAGTCTACCGTCCGGAACGTTTAGATCTTTCCCCCTTCAATCAAAATGTTCGCAAAGGCGTTCACTTTTGCCAGCCTGGCTTCCCTTGTCAGTGCTCATATGCTCATGAACAACCCCAAGCCGTACGGAAACCCAGACAACAGCCCTCTCTTTGCAGACGGATCAAACTTCCCCTGCAAGGGAAAGGTCAATGATGGCTCCGGTGACAACGTCTACAAGCAAGGCAGCACCCAACAGCTCTCATTCACTGGCCAAGCTGTTCATGGCGGAGGCTCGTGTCAAGTTTCTCTCACCACTGATAAGAACCCTACCAAGGACTCTGTTTGGAAAGTCATCAAGTCTTATGAAGGAGGCTGCCCTTCAAGAACCGCAACAGGAAACCTGGGTGACAATGCTGATGCCCAGAACCCTGACAAGTACGACTTCACAATCCCCAAAGAGTTGGCAGCTGGCGAGTACACACTTGCCTGGACCTGGTTCAACCATGTTGGCAACCGCGAGATGTACATGAACTGTGCTGCCATCACCGTTGAGGGCTCAGGTGGCTCTAAGGGCCTCTTGGACTCTCTCCCTGACATGTTCGTCGCTAATGTTGGCAATGACTGTGAAACTCTTCCCAATACTGACCTTAAATTCCCCAACCCTGGCAAGGACGTCAGCCAGCTCAAGTCTAAGCTTGATGGTCCCAAGGGCGATGGATGCCAGAAGGCTGGCTCCGGCGGCGGCTCTGGTGGTGGTTCTGGCGGAGGTGATACCCAGCCTTCGACCCCCGTTGCTGCCCCTACTACAAACGTCGGTGCTCAACCCACTCAGCCCGCCACTACTCCTGCTCCCAGTGCTGGCTCTGGCTCTGGCGATGGTTCCAACGGTGCCTCGGAGATCCCTGGTGGCGCTTTCATTACTGTGTCTCAGCCTTCTGCCTCTCAACCTACTGCCACTCAAGCTCCTGCTGCTCCCGAGACACCTACTGACGGCTCTGGCTCTGGCTCTGGCTCTGGCGGTTCTGGTTCTGGCTCTGGAAGCAGTGGTTTCACTGCTGGAACTGCCTGTACAAACGAGGGCGAGTGGAATTGTATCGGCGGCTCAACTTTCCAGCGCTGTGCCAGTGGTGCTTGGACTGCCGCTCAACAGCTTTCTTCTGGAGTTACCTGTACTCCTGGCCAAGGTGCTGATATTGCCATGAACGCCAAGAAAGGCAGGAGGAGCATGCGACGAGCTCAGCGCCACAATGCCTAGGCCAAAAACTTTCGTTCTTATATTTAGGGTTGGTTATGATCTCGGGACTCGGAGGTGGGAACCAGGATGGAAAGGCGTTTGAAGTCGTTCTTTGTTCTATTAGATAAATTTCATGGCGTTTCATAACAAATATAAAACTTCATATCAAATGTCTCGGGAGCAATCAATGTGATGTAACCGATAGCGGGGATTGTGTCGCAACATCATGTAATAAATAACTTGTCACTTAGATGTTCCGCATTGGGATATTGTAGTCATAGGACAACACCTCGGGCTCCCACATGCTTTTGACACACTGCTAATAAAGGACCCTGAAAAGAGTCCATTCGGCAGTCTGTTGATGAGAGATCTCCCAATACTGTCTTGGACTAGAATGGCACTATAATTCTGAAACACTGACAATATGCAACATTGAGAGATGTAATAGAATGTATACTATCATTATTCATGTACTGCATAAGGCTCAATGAACTTGTGACAACCACAGCTCAAATCTAGAGCCATGTACCACTTTTGATCTGAGTTTCTGGCTGTGGCCTTCTCCTGAACATGCGCCATAGAAAGCTCTTTTGCACCTCCAGTGAGAGCGGATCGACAGGCACAACATGAGGATCCATTTCAATTCCAATATGGACGTCCCCATCTCTTCCGATATACCTTCCGAAACTAAATGTCCGAGATGTATTGCCGGGAGTAGCAACATTATAGGCAGGTCCAGCAAGTCGACTTGGTGCGACGTATGCTAGAACAGAACCCAGCGTTGTTGGTAGCCGAGGTAAAACAAAAGGAACGGCCCTGCTGTAAAAGATAACAGCAACCACTGCGTTCAGCGCTAGAACAGTCATAGTCATGATGAAAGAGACCTCTTCCATGAATATCCTCGTTTCCTGTGTCCTTCGAACCACAGTGGATGGTTTCATCTCACCTCTGGAATCAAAGAGCTGTTCATTTAGACTCAGGAATATGGCAAAAACCCGACGGTATATATCTTCGATAGTAGGTCTCAACTTATCCGTATCCGGAGGTGGCCGATTAGGATCGATGACATCCCGAGATCCCGTCATAAGCACTGTGAAAAAGTTCATCCAGTCTCTTGCCGTGGAATCGTTATGCCATTGAGCTGCCAAGTCATTCCATTGGTTATGGATGTTCTGAAAAATAAAGTCCACTTGTGGTCCCCAGCCTTCGTAGTCCAAGGTCGTTTCCAAGTCGCTCGTTTTCTCATAAGATAGGATATGTCCAAGTGCATCGACAGTAAGGTTGAACATGGCTGTTTCAAATATGGGTCGGCAGGTCATGAAACTGGCGTCTACAGTTCCATTGATGGTATCGGCTTCAGGAGTACGAGCCCAACCCATTATCAAGGTTCGCGCACATGAGATTGGCCCGTAATTGTACCCAACTGTTGTTATTTTCTCCTCGGCGGATACACCGGATGAGCGATTGAATGTGTTTTCTCGCATGTCTTGACTGAGAAGATCAATACCATTACCACAGTCGCGTTCTTCCACCTTGCTAAAATCTCTTGTTGGGCGAGGATCTTTGAATATGGTCAATCGTCTTGTGGGTACCGCTGTGCAATTTGCTTTGGCACCGAATCCTCGAGCCGGTATACTGAAAGTATCGCTTGAATTTGAATCTTTCGGCTTGCTGAATATATGCCTCTGGAAGTAGTAATCTTTCGAGACCCATGGGGGAAGTGTTGTACCAGAGGAGAAGTTAGCCATTGCAACATAGTAATGATCAGAGTACTGATT
Source organism: Fusarium mangiferae (assembly GCF_900044065.1). Taxonomy (NCBI): domain Eukaryota; kingdom Fungi; phylum Ascomycota; class Sordariomycetes; order Hypocreales; family Nectriaceae; genus Fusarium; species Fusarium mangiferae. The sequence goes on from NW_024573922.1 coordinate 2,962,078, forward strand.
TGTCGTGATCACGTCTCGACTTAGAGTCGCGTCGAGGCTGAAGACCGAGTCATTATCGAACTTGGCCATGAAAGCTGGGACCAGGGTTTCGGTATATTCTGCTATCATAGGCGCTTCATTGAAAAGAGAACCCATACCAACTGCCAGAAGGTTGGCAAGTAGTGCCATTGCACATACCAACACGAGGACAAAGTGCTTCGACTTTAAAGCCCTCCAGATAACGAGCTGTGGGGGTATTGATGTATAGGAAGCAGAGATAGTTCGTGAAGGTTCTGCTTTGCCTTGCCAGAGATCTCTAAAGGGCTGGAGAACACAAAGCAGTCGATTAAGGAGAACCCAGAATGGCTCGATAAGCGTCGCAAAGATTGTCGGAATATAGTTTTCCAAGAGTTGCAATACCTCAAAGTTCTGAGATGGGCGATGCAAACCTGAGAAAGGTCAGTGCCATTCTAGGAGATGAGAAGACTGCCTGGGATGAAACACATCACCTTTCAAGACTTTCTCCTGGTGCTTCAAGTAAGAAAGCCCTACCATGGCGCCAATTAAAACAAGGACAAAAAGCAATCCACTCCACCTTCTAAGAGCCAGTGGTTTGATAGGCTTATAATATCCCTTCTGCAAGCCAGCATCGCAATGATCAGGCCTGAAAGAATCCCCAATAAACTTGTCAATCGACACCTTGGTGTAGTTTGAATGCTTGTCGTGGTATAATCGGAGCTGGTCTTGACGAAATTCTTCAAACAATGTCTTTTCATCGGCACTATCGAGTGATGATAGAGCCTGAAGGCATTCGGGACTATGTCGAAATATCTCAAGGTATTTCGAAATGGACGAAGGGTTCATGGGAAGCTGGCATGGAGAGGTACGACATAACCAGAGAACAAGGCCTGTGAATATGGCGATGACGAGCATCAGGCACTCGACCGACGTCGCGAACACTCTGCTTACTACCACACCCGTAAGGAAGAACTCAACAGAGGCGGTCTTGTTACTGAGCTTAGTGCTATTGACAAGTAAATGATGAACGGCCAGAGAAAACAAGTATTGGTGGGCATCGTTGTACACTTGCTCGAGCATTTCCTTGGATGAATAGTCTGTGACGGGATTGTCTCTTCCTGCAAGTGCATAACCGACCATATTCGAGACAGGCTTTGTGAGTCCAGTCTTGTTAAGCCTTGGATGCTGTTCAACAACACGAGAGAAAGGATAGTCACGAACGATGATCTTTTCTGACACGCCGTTTGCTAAGATATATTCGAAAGCCGTTGAGTTGAATTCCTTATCTGTAAGGATCTCTCTTGGTCCGATAGAATGCATAAAATTGGTATCGGGTTCGAGGTTGGACGATTTGACCCTTGCCATAACGCGTTGCTTGTAGTAAGTCGGTTGACAGAAAATGGCAGTAACGTTGAAATGAGGAATTTCAGTCATGGGAATAGTTTCGGTAATTCCGTTCAAGTCGGTTTGCCTGGCCCAGGTTGCTAGAAACTGATGCGTCGAGTTTCTGGTTGGTGGACAATCTGGATTCCCAAGGTATATGTCCGCATAGGCGTTTGAATAATATCCAATATAATTCATTGTGTAGTTTACTCCCCGTCGCATATTGACAGTGGCATTGCATCCCTGGCCATTGAGAAAGTTGTAAGCTAGTGTCGCACCGTATTCGTTTCGTTGAATATCTGCCTGCCAGCAGCTCAGTTCCGTGGTCAGCTTTGTAGTTTCAGCCGTCCAGTTAGTGGGAACCTTGTCTGGAGCTGTATTACTCTCAAGGTAGAAAGGCAGAAGCGCAAATTTGGATGTTGTGAAGGGTGGATATGGCTGACCTAACCAACCAACCGCATATCCATTGTTCAAAACCTCGGGATCCAAAAGGGCTACCTGCTGATTCAATGGAACAAGCTGGGATCGGTGCGTTATGTTTGCTGCTTTAGTCTGGTTTATCACCTTCGTTCCCAGCAGAGAACTTTGTAGTGGCGTGAGAAGCCAGAAAACCATGACCATGGCTGTCCCTCCAAAGAAAACCGGCCAATGCCTACATTTGAGTTGTTAGGAGTTGTTGCAATATGAGAACAAGAAAGGGTTCACTTTTGTTTTGCCGCCTTAAATGGAACCAATGCCACGAACTCGTATTGATAATCCAGAAAGAGCGAGTTCTCGGCGGTGGCACCACCTTTTTTGGACAACTCAAACCATGGCTGCATCCTCTTGACATCCAAGTCAATCCAGCTCCATATCATACTGTACAACACGGCGATTATAGTCGGCACATAAAGGTAACTGAACTTAGCATATCCAGGAATATCGTTGAGGGTGGGTGAGAGGGCTAGTCCACCCTGAGTTGCACTCCGTTGTGCTAGTGTCTCAACGGCGATGGCGAGAAGGATCGTAAGGGCGATGACGGCAAGCAATATCGGTGTCGACAGCGAGAGTGGTGTCCATCCTTTTGTCCTGTAGCCTTTCTCTTCTGGAGATACCTCCTTCACACCTGTAGTTCTTCTAGCCTTGGCATTTCTCTTTGGTAGTAATGGTAGACTCTTGTCCAAGGAGCTTGGTGTTGAGTCGGCAGTCGCATTGCCCTGCAGCCGAAGGGCTGTCGTCTCCCAACTCGACATAACTAATATAGAAAATTGGAAAAAGTGGCCTGCCACCCTCTACACAAATTGTTTGAAAATAGAAGAAGAAATGTCAGGCTCAAGCGCCGGGCGACAGCCGCTTTAAGACTATCGTATCATGGGTATAGTTGATGAACAGGAGAATTTTCCATAAGAATCAAGTGTTTAGAGCCAACATCTCTCAACCCATGGAGTAAACAGGATCTCTAGCAAAATAGCAGAAGATGTGTTAAGGTAAGATGAGTATGTATGTTGGTCGATGGTTCATAATCACGAAACAGGAATAACTGGGCCGTCAAGGATCTGATACTACCTAACTTTACAAAATCAGCCTGGATTAAGCGCCGAACGTAAGTCAACCAATACTACTCCGTAGCTCCTATAGATAGTCGATACTTCGGCTTTCGCGCTATGCCCTGGGGGGGTCATCCTGGTAGAGTGCCGCACCATCTGTAGAGACAACTCAGCACACTGACAGTCCCAGTGCAAGAAAAGTGCCAAAGCTGAGAATCTCCTGTACGCTTTTCAGCGCATTGGATACTCCAGAAAAAAAGCCATGGACATCGGACACAAGACTTTTGAAGTCACTTAATCTATTGCGTGGTTGCGAATCTGGACAAGGGGCTTACAGTATGGGCGGCTAATTGACCGTTGCGGTTGGATGGAGTGCTAACCGCTCAAGCGCTGAGTCTTTTAACTCGCTTTAGTGCCGGATGGCGCCTTTCCGTGACGCGGGAGATGAAAGATGATCTGCAGGGTTAACTTGTTTTCCGATTGGCCGCTGTGTATGAGTGTTGGTGATATCCTGAGATCTATTGCTGTAGATGCTATCCACGGAAGAGTAACGTTGTCCTATTTTTACAACTTAAATCGATTTGGCGTAATAAAAACTGAATTACTGTACTAATATTTTCGTAATGAATTGCAACGACGCTGCTTGATGAGAAGCCTGCCTCAGCATCAAGGTGTTAGATGGAATCAGAAGTATTGTTTTCAGCATAGGTACCTATCCGTAATACGAGCCCAACTTTACAAAGCCCCATTTGGGACCCCATAGATCATATCAATCCAAAAGCCGTATTTTGATACACATTCCTACACTCTTACTTCTCTAGATCGAGAGGGCCTTCTGTACTGCCTATCTAAGTAATAAGCAGTAAGTAAATTGTTGATAGGAATCTTTAAGTTTATTGAGTACTGTGCCAAATTTCCCGCATGGTTTGCTAGTAGTGAAAATCAAGAAGAATGAGGAGAGTAGCGTATTTCCATTCTTGAGAAGGCAAGTTGCTTAGATACTCATATCGACTATTCTTCTCCATCCGTCTTTTTCGTTTGAGCTTGGTTTCTGGACCCAGACAAATGTTACACTTTGTGAGGAGAATCACGAACGTGAATGACATTTGCCGGCGTTGTGTGTGCTTTGTGTAACTATGCGTAGCAAACAGGGGCATTTACTCAGGTTGGAATAAATCTTATTTGTGCTGCTTCGTATCGATGAGTGGCACAAGCTTGAGTCATCACTGGCCCATGCCATGAACAGGGGGCGCGTCAGATATCCAATCACCTATATGAGAAATCATTAATCGACAAAGGGAAAGATGCGATTCAAGTGATATTTGGGGTAGTCGAGTTCCGTTAATTACGAACTAAAAACAGACGTGGAACAGTACGTAGCGAGAACGCCGCTGATGAAAAACATATATATGTACAGTCACTTGTCTTCCCAAGTTCGGTGTGATTTTGGCGCAAGGCGTCGCATTTGATGATTTTTTGGTTTGGAAATGGAACTTACGAGCCCAAAAGGTGTACGTAAACCAAAGCTTAATTAAAACAGCTTTAACACTACGTACCTAGTGATTTAAGAAGAGAAAGAGAGAGAAGACGATAGAAACTACCTAGTTGCCTTCTGTATCTGATAGGTGAAGCTTTATGTAAACTGTCGCATTGGCCCCTAGATTCAGCCTTCCACCCCAATTAAGGTGCTGACTCAGCGCTTGCATCACCCATCTCATGGGTACTTACCTAGGCCAAGTAAGAGCACTGCGTCAGCTACGTCCGTTTCGTCTACGCCATCATTGCGAGCATCCTCAAACTTTCCCAAACATCCAAATTGTTTCTTCTCAGTCAACATCTTATTGACGTCTATCATTTATCGTTTCCGCCATAGGTCTCGGTTAACGAAACTATGACCAAATAAGCACGAAGCTCGACCCCCGTACGATTTCATTCATCCTCATAACTAGAGCTTCGACCGCCACCGCACCGAGGTTGCTTCCATTCACCGACCCACGAATCCCGCGCAAACGAAACCGAATCTTCCCAGCGAACTCATGTCACTGATTTAGTGGACAGTATCTCTTCATGTTTCACAAAGAGTCTAGTCCACGGTTCCCTATCTGCGAATAATCCAACAAGTGCCACCCCGCAATCCACAAACTAGAATCCCAAGCACGTCCTTCTCCAACGCACAATATTACCTACGACCTTACTTCTTAATAAAGTACACAAGCGGATTAATCAAGCAATATTGCCAACCAGACATCGATCAAGCATCTGAGCAGCTCCCCATGGCGAGCCGATACGACCTGAGGTCCGCACAGGATCTAGATACAAGCTACGCTTCTTTGCCTGGGACAAGTGGAATTTCTGTCACTCAAAACTCGACGCCTCTTAAAGACAGGATATCAAATCAAAATACAAGAGGTATGTTTACAATTAATCTTAAGCATCAAAATCGGTAGCTAACTAGCTGTACTGCTTCCAGGATGTCACCCTTCGAGATGGATATATGAACTCTTGCACAACAACTTTACTGTATGCGATGTCTTTGAACGGTTGCGCAAAACAGAACTGAACGCACCATATCTATGGGATCACCCCCATCGATTGATGATAAATGGTAACCAGAGTTATTCAACCAAATCAACGCGGGTATTGTCCTCGCTGTGCGTTGACTGCCACTTTCATTTTGTGTTTAAGATGTCATGGGACGAGCGGCACTCTCAAGAGTCATGCAACCCTCAACAGGAACAGTGGCCTCCGAGTGATGCGAGATTCCCCTGGCATCATCTTGTTTGGGTTGGTCAAGATTCGCAATCTTCGCCACTCATGGATGACAGACAACGAAACAAGTATTACCCTCTAGCTGCTCGCGAGTCTTTTGCATGCTCAGCCGACCCATGTACGTTCTCAGTCACCCTGGAAATCTCAGAACCTCGCATGACCCGCGAGTGGATCGACTTATTACTTGACCACGATACCATTCGTAAGAATGTGCGCCGTGCTAAGGAACAGGATCCGGACCGGTACGCCGCGGCAAGCGATGACTGGGCACTGCAAGCTCCTCTGAACCTGAACACATATCTCAAGAACATAATTGAGGCCACCTCACAGGAGAACGCGAGGAGCATCTCTAAGAGGAACAAGCGATTCTTTGTACTCTTCGGAACTCCATGTTTTGAAATGTTCAGACAACTCGAATTCGAGGAAACAGTTGATGTAGCGGAAGATGGAGTTGATGGAGGGACTTTCACACCGCCAATCCCTCCTCGGTCAGATAACCCCTCTGGAGCTACCGATTTAGGGACATATCGAGCGTACATCGAAGACGTGAGATCTGAGGTTCAGTGCATCATACACAGAGGCGGCCAGCCTGCTGAGCTTTGCACTCCTGGTCTACATGCCGATTTGGGATGTGCAGAGGTACCGAACGTGAACTCCGTTTTAGTGAACATTGCGCGTTATGAGATCCTGGGAGTTTTGCCGAATCAGCCGAAGGAGATTGTTGTCAATGCTTACAAGAGGCAGTGGGATATTGTTCCTGATAAGCGAAAAGGACTCATTGACGCTCTTATGAGTATTGCAAATGACCTTAACGACGAACAGCTCAATGAATACGCTGTCACTCAATCATCAATCTTCGAGAGCCAAGTACAAAATCAATCAAACAGTGACGATGGCGGGTTGACAAACCAGGCTCTGCTCTTCTTCGAGCTGCAGCCTCTGAATGAATACAAGGCACAATCCATAGTTCAGGCATTCCGGCGAAAGGTGGCACAAGACCCCAGCTGTGCTACTACCGCCCGAAATATGTTGATGCTGATTTCTCAAGCATCATCCGATGATAACTACACGGCAGAGTTGGTGATGGAGTATGGGGAGGGGTTCTCTTTACCCACGGCGAAGGAGATTCTTGGCTTGAGTGATGCCAGCGGCTTTGGGCCTGATACGTTGGACGATGTCAAAGAAAAGGTCAGAAATATACGCCTGTTGTTGAGCCTAGAGAATGAGTCTAATCAATTGTACAGATTCAAAACGCCAAAGACAAGGATGCCAAGACAACTTACTTGGAGGCTATGGAGAAGATTGCCGAGCACACGAACTCAACCGGTCTCAAAAGCGCAGTTGGGGAACTACGAGAAATGCATGGTATTGCAGCTCCTGGTGGAAACAGCGCCACCGGCGCCTCCGCACAAGCTGCGAACTTTGATGTTCCGGTAGGACTGGAGAATATTGGAAATACGTGCTACCTCAACAGCCTTTTGCAATATCTTTTTACTGTCAAACCGGTCCGAGATGTTGTTATCAACTATGACAAGTTCAAGCTCGAGTTGACGGATGAGAAAATCAAGGAGCGATTGCTCGGTGGTAACAAAATGCAGCTGGATCGTGGCGAAGCTGTCGTTGCTCAGGCTTGTAAGTTTGTCTAGGTAAGGCGTCTACAGCTTAACTGACCAAACTCAGTTGTACAGGAGCTTTCAGATCTGTTCAACAATCTTGAAAAATCCGACAAGGTAGCAACGCGTCCGTCTCAGAGGCTGGCCAATGCTGTCCTATTGTCCACCGGCACACTCCTCAAAGAAACGAAGAGCTCTGTTGAAGCAACAACTGAATCTCAGCCGCCACCACTTCCTACTCGACCGCCCCCTGGACCCCCAGCAAGGGAGAATAACGATGTGGAGATGATTTCTGTAACCGCCAATGACAGCCGCGACCCAGCTGATACAGCTAGTACAGTCAGCTCGCAAACACTTGTCGAAGAGGATTCTGACCGTTCTTATGAGAAAGTGGAGACCTCTCCAACTACCACTGAAGATCAGGTAATTGACACAGTGATGGAGGTTGGACAAGATGAGGATGTCGTCAAAATTAGCCGAACGAGTGATAGGCCTATAGAGATTCCCGAGATTGTCGAAACACCGAAGAACGGCACTTCCCAAGATATTGAGTCTACTGATGTCAACATGCTGGATGTCGAGGAGCCACAAACGGTCGACCAGAAGGTGCTGACTGCTCTGGAACACCAAAAGAGGTCTTCTGGAACCGACCAGCAGGATGTAGAAGAGGTAATGGGCAGCATCATCAATCGTCTTCAAGCCGCTATACGCCCATCATCAGTTGACGAGTCAACCGGTATTCAATTTGAAGAGATCATGAGAACTTTCTTCGTTACCACCATTAACTACACCAAGAAGTTTGACGACAAGACTTATCAAAAGGAAATTAGTTTTGATCGGTCTATTACGGCATTTCCTGCCCCCAAAGGCTCATGCTCGCTGTATGAAGCCCTCGGACGAAACTTCGACCAGCAAATTATTGAAGAAGACAAACTTTCACGATATACAGCCATCCAGACGCTCCCCCCTGTTCTGCACGTGCTCATTCAACGGTCGCAGTCTATGGGGAGCAAGAACGGCAACCCGGTACTAATTCCTGAAATACTATACCTCGACCGATACATGGATGCCCCCCACGACTCACCGACCTTCAGAGAGAGAGTCAAGAGTTGGGCCATCACCAGCCGCATATCTGACATCAAAGCTTCCCAGGCTGCAGTTGAGAGCATGATTCCATCTGGGCCCATCCTCGAGAGCATTGCACAAGAAGACGAGGCCAAAGGCAGTATTGCAACTGTCACAGAAGACAGTGAAATGGTAGATGGTGTGAACATCGTGGAAGAGGACTGGAGTTTCGATGGTACGGTTGATGACGACTATCTTCTCGTTGACCGACCCAGCGCAAACTCAGTGACCTCAGCTGGTCTACCTTCCAGGCCAAAAGACATCAAAGACACCGAGATCGCCGTTAGGAAGACGATGGACTCTGAGCTCAGAGACAAGGAGGCGGCCCTGGAAGACTACTACTCCAAGTTGAAGAGCAATCCATATCGGCTCCACGCAGTCATATGCCATCGTGGCCAGCTGATGTCTGGTCACTATTGGGTATGGATTTACGACTTTGAACAGGATGTTTGGCGCAAATACAATGATTCCAACGTCGAGGTCAAACGCAGCACAGTTGAAGTTTTGAACACATTGAGCACCAGTGGAGAGCCGTACTTTCTTTGCTACGTCCGCGATGAAGACAAAGAGACTTACGTCGACGTACCTCGGCGTCGAAGACCAGCACCACCATCAGATACATCGTTCGAAAATCTTGACGCCGATGGAGATATAACAGTCACCAACAGCGAGCCGCCAAAGACCTCAGAATCGCCCCAGGAGCTTCCGCCTGCATATTCGAAGCAAAAAACTGACTAGGAACCTCCTTCATTGTCGGCTAGCAAAGGTCAAGCGTCTGTTCCATCCAAACAGCCATCCCCAGTTAAAGCGGACGCGGAGATGACCTCTAGAATGCAAAGCGCTCAAAACATAGCTAAGCGGGCTTCCTCGTCAGACGAAGACGAAGCTAGTTCTTCTACAGAAGCAGATGTGTGTGAAGCTCCGGCATCACCCACAAAACGACTAAAACTTGTCAAGACTAATGATCGGGCATCAGAGCCCCCGAAATTGCCCCATACCTCTGAGAAGCAATCTCTAGATGGCCCTCAAACAGAACTCGCGATAGGCGTGAAATTGACCTATGGGGATTGTGACACAATAGCTCAAAATTGCAAAAAATCCGAGCTTGGAACGCCCGATCGCGCTGTCAAGGCGGTCAAGAAACGGATCAAGTTGAAGGTGAAACCTCGAACACATTCTGCGGCTGACGTCGGGCGGCACCGTGGGCCCTGCGGCATAGTACATCGCATTATCGAAGTAGCAAAGCTTCTGGGGAAGCGTGAGAAGGTTACCGAGGACAAAGAGACAAAGGAGTCGTAACCTGCGGTGTGAGAAGAGCAGAGGTAGTAGAAAGAGATAACCCCGCGATTGAGCCAAATAACCTTTCAACGGAGTTTATACAACTAGCAGGTTTTTGGGGTGGGATTCCCTGGTGATGGCATGTCCGGAGGATCAGATAGATAGAGAAAGAATAGCAAGTTGCACAGAGAACTTGGAGTTGACTCGATCTGTTTTAATGGCCAATCCGTCAGCTGTTCATAGCTCATACTACCCACATTACTCCGTGTTTTAATATCGACTCTCAAGGATTTTAAAATTCCTTATTGGCCGGTGAAAACAGGCTTCCTCTTCTCCTGGAAAGCCTTAAGGGCTTCGTTTCTATCCTCGGTATTAACGACCCGCTCATACATCTTGTTCTCAACCTCTTCCCTTGCCCATGCTACAGCCTGTAGAGCAGCCCTCACACCTATCGGTCCTCCTTCGCAGATCTCCTGCGCAAGTCTCACAGCTTCACTCAACGCTGCTTTTCTGGCCTCGCCAAGAACGTCTGAGCCATCACGCTCATCCTCGGGTACGATCTCAACAAGTCGATCAGCAATACCTAGAAAGTACGCCTCAGGAGCTCCAACGCGACGGCCGGTCAGGATCAAATCCCGAGCGCGGGAGAGGCCGATAAGAGCGGGAAGACGGTGGGTGCCACCGGCGCCAGGGATGATACCTAGGCGGGTTTCAGGAAGACCGACAGTTGCATTGGAACTCAGAACGCGAAAGTGTGTGGAGAGAGCGAGCTCAAGACCGCCGCCGAGCGCGACTGAGGAGATGGCCGAAATGGTAGGGATTGGAAGGTTGGATAGAGATGTGAGGGTGTTGCGGAGATTTGTGAGAAATTCAGCAGTTCTATGCTCGATGATTAGTATAGCACATTGATATTTGATATAAGGAATACGGACTCTCCCTGGCTCATGCCCTTACGCTCCTTGAGATCCGCGCCAGCGCAAAACGATGTATCGACAGCACTAGCCAGCACAACAGCTCTAGTAGGACCCTTCTCATCTACACCAGCTGCACCACCAAAACGCTTCTGCAGTGGCAGTTCTTCGCCATTGGGCCCATATTGACTATGCAAAGCATCGATCTCGGCGCGAAGATTTGCTAGAAGAGCCCTTGAGATGGCATTTCGTGCAGACGGGCGGTTAAGCTCAAGAATGCGAATATGGCCAGTGTTTGGCGCGGGGAGGTTCGTTACGCGGATGAGAGGTTCGGTGGCAGAGGAATAGTAACGTCTGAGAAGACGAAGTGTCACTACGGGTTGGGAAAGACGAGGGGCCATTGTGAGCGGATCAATCGGTGATTGTTGGGTCGGTATTGATGATGGGAATTTGAGCTTTGTATATTACCTTAAGGTATCTGAGACACGGCATTGCGAGCCGAGGAATGACGTGCATCGGTTGGTGTCGGTTCATAAATGTTAAGCCGATAACCGATAAGACAAGGACGGGATTTTAAGAGAAGCACCCGTAGATTTATGGTTAATTCAAGTTCACACGGTTATATACACCCTTGCCTGTTGAAGTTTAATATTCTTGTATGTAACCGCAGTGAGTAGCATACGGGGTTGTTACTATCGACGAAACATGTTTGGTGGAGATGATGACTTGGTCCAAGTTCCACATACAATTGACAGGATGGCGGTCGACAATAAGACGATCCAAAGAAGCTGTTATGTCTGGTCAGCTTACAGTTACCTTCAATCTTTTCTATATGATGATGGAAACTGCACATTGTCACCTCTGTTTTAATCTTGGAAGCCAGGAAAACAAAGCCCAACTTTGCCACCAAACAAGCTTCTCTAAACTTCCATTCTGGGGAAACGTGCCAAGACAACGAACGGCATATAGACTAATTACAGTAGCGAGCCCAGATCCCAGTCAGCGACGAACTAGACCCATTGGATTGGATCTTCAGCCTCCTCCGACTTCTGTTGATCTTCTCTTTCTTCCCTACTCTTTGGCACAACGGGTAGTGTAGCCATAAGATCAAACAAAGACCATGGAGGGACGCTCTTAATTGAGCCCGTGGAGAATACACTACGTCTCACCAAGAGACATCTCCACGATGGCATCAGCTTCCATTTTGCAATCATTGTCGACTTCCACAACTCTCACCTCGTCTGCACCATCACCCACAGCCTCAAGCACACCTCTCACTATTCTCATTCGCAGTTCCATCGAAGGAACCTCCGATTTCTTCCCGTTTGTTGACATCGCCGGTCTCGGCTCTGGCTCTGATGATGTTAACTCGGGACTCACTTTCAAAGAGCTTTTCGCCACAAGTCTCGATGGGAACCAGGAAATAACTCTATTCAGTTCTGGGTGCCAGGTCGATGGTAGAACCGACTGCACACGCGCCTGCAACAATTCCAGTCTCTTCTTCAGCTCGTTGGAGACGTTCTACAATTGCGCTGCCTTGGCTGCGGCCGCGCACTGGACTCAGGATGCGAAATCTTACTATGTAAGCCAAGAGACTGAGCGCAATGCTAGCGCAATCATGGGATCTGGAACTTTGTCAGAGTTTGACGGTCGACCTGTTCTCAAATCTCTCATCGCTTGCGCTCAAGACTCTTGTGACAACGATGGTCTGAGCAAACCTTGCAACCGGACAATTGACCGCTTGTCCTATGATACCTCAACCCCTGAGGAGATTTTCGAGGCCCTGGACGAGTTTTGTCCAGAGTTACCAGCCGAGGTCAACCCAGATATCTTTGGACCGGGAGTAGGTTCGACTGGCATTTGTTGAGTTCTCTAGACACTGACATGGGCTTCAGGTTCTCATCTCCTATGTTCTCCAAGTATGCTTCGCTGCATCCTTGTATCTGCTACTCAAAGGCTTCACTCTCTGGGTCACTATCACACAAGATACCAGCCGTCGCAAATCGGAACCCAAGCCCTATCGCCTGAAGCGCAGTCTGACCCGAATTGAGAGTATGATCTGGCGTGACTCTGGTGGCCTGTCGCGCACGAGCATTGCGATTGCAACCACCTTAGTCGAGTTTCAAGAGGCTCAGTGCTGGTTTGTCTTTGCTGTTCAGATTGCATCGATTCTTGCCATTGTCGTAAACTCTCAAGAGGGTACCTTTTGGGGCGAGATCGTTGTCAATGCTGCCATTGCATTTCATGTTTCTCAGAACGGCATACTACCAATGTTCCTTGTCCAGGTCTGTCTGCATCACGAGGGCATTCGCAACTGGCACACATTTTTGGGCTTCTTCATGGAGTATCTCCTCGCCATCGTCGCAACGTCGCAAAAGATCTATTTCAAAGACGCGTTCGCTTTGTTCAAGAGCCAGAATGAGATAGAAGCATGTGGTTTCAACCCAAGTCCACGAACATATTGCGCCGCAACTCAAGGTATTGACGGACAGTCCTTCAGCTTCTTTCCGCATCCCTTGTTGTATAAAATGACGTTTCTTATTCTCGACACCATTGCCATCATCGCCTTGGTAGCTGATCAGCTGGCGTGGACCCTTCGCAAGCATCATCTCACTAAACATGTTCAGATTGGTTCGTACCGTCTTGGTCGCTGGCCTCGCTGGGGGAAGCAGAAAAGAGGACTTTTTATTAAGATCTGGTTCTGGCGTATCCTTGAAGTCGCATATCTCGTCATCAACATCTTGTACATGATCTCTCTAACGAAAGTCATCAATGCCGAGAGTTTTGCTGCTAATAGGTGGTCGTATGGCCAGGTAAGTTTCCATCCCCTGATCAGCTCATTTATCTCATGGTAGTCTATAGATCATCGCTGTTACCGTCTGGGGACCGGTTATTGTCAAGTTGTTCGACCTCCTGCTTTGTGAGTATGCAAGAAATATGTTCGAGTTACTATTTTGCTGACTACATATGCAGCTGGGCCTCCCAAGAATGGCATGAGACTCAACTCGGGTCCACCTAGGCTACGTATCGACAACGTTATAAACGGTCGAGTGGGGACATCTGCAGATGAAGTCATTGAAGATGATAATGAAACCGACGAGAAATGCGACGAACCGGAGTCAAGAGCCAGAGATGAGGGTTTTATGATTCGACAAGCTGCTACTGTGCAGTTGGCAGATCCGAATCACGATGGCCGGGATATTGAGTGCGAAGCAATAGGGCCAGAGCCCAAAGCAGCATCGCCAGAAGGTATCAGTGCCGAAAGAGACGTCAAAGGCACAACGAAATGATGATTTATGAAGTTTTATTCTTTTTTCATGATGACGACGGCTGATGAACATTGAAAATTCTGTCATGGTTAATGTACTAGATTTGAATCCGATTTAGATATGAAAACAGATGAGCTTCAAGCGATATGAAGCCGAATCTGTTGAACAATGAATACGGTCAAGGGCAACTGTGACGCCTGGAAATATGACAGAAACTTGAGCCTTCGGTTCTAAAAGCGATAGACAAGCTCAGGGCAATTAATAATGTGTTTTGTAGCTATTTGGATGGTGCTTTTGCTTTTGCTTCCTGCTTCAAGGTCACGACTGTATTGACACTTCGAGTTCAATTCATTAGCTGAGTTTAGAAGTTGTTACATTGATCTTGTTCACAAATTTGTGGTAGATCTAATGGTACCTTCCATTACAACTAACATCAGCCCTTGTTATGTAAACGCACCTTCCCCACACGAGCTCCCAAACCTTCTTCAGCGATCGACCGCGGGTTCTTTCGATGATGAGATTGAACACAAAACATGAAAAGAGGACAAGCTCGTTCTAAGCTCAGCACTTTCTCCCCGTTTATTTCAAGCCTCACTGCGTCATCATTACCTCTCTTTTTTTTTCACGTGCTTGTTGGTCGCGCCGTAACAGGGAGTTCTTTCCCCGCGAGTGACATCATGCAGCTATGACAAGCTCCCGTCGTCATAACATAAGTTACAAGAGCTTCCCGTGTCTCTCTTTCTCCTTTCGAAAAAAGCTCACTCTATTCTTTCTCAATTTCATCAATTGACTCTTGTCTTTACCTCACAACACAAAAGATCCCAATTCAATTCTCCCACAACAAAACACCAGCAGCCATCATCATGTCTTTCCTCACAGAGAACGTCATCCGCCGTGTCGCCCTCGCACCTCGCGTCATCGCCTTCCAGGCTCCTCGAACATTCACCACGAGCTTTGCTTTGCAGCGAACTGCCACAGATGCTGTCAAGGACACTGCCAAGAAGGTTGATCGTGTTGTGAGCGACAAGATTGTCGACGGCATTGAGGCTGGCGGTTAGTCTTCAACTATCAACTGGCTCAAGATGTTCAATTGCTAATAAGGTTTTTCAGAAAACGTTGCCTCGAAGGCCAAGGATGTTGCCCAGGATGTGACTGGTGGCAGCGCCACCGGAAAGGCACAAGAGCTCCGAGGAGAGGCTGCTGGCAAGGCTCAGGAGCTCAAGGGTGAAGCCAAGGGCGCTGCTGAGCAGGCCAAGGGCAAGGTAAAGGGTGCAGCTGAGGAGATTAAGGGCAAGTTGTAAGCACAGCTCAAACTTGTCATGACTGAGATGGGATATAATGGAAATTCAGACCTCATGATGGTCTGTTGTACGATTACAAGGCATGCATCATAACACTAAGGGAGCAATTTTCATGCATTAAGAAATCAATTTACACATTCATCTTGTGCTAAACCCACCACAACTATGACATGGTCACATTGAATTTTTTTTAATGTGATCCTACCCCAACTGAAAACAACGACCTCATGTCTGTATATGACGCTTGTCTCAGGCAAGTGAAACCTGACGTCATCAATTTTCGAATGCTGTCTCTCTGATATCATGTCTTATTCGTCTCCATATTATTTCCATATTGTTCGGGCATTAAACATACTTATTCATTCTTATTCCACGGTGCATTATGAAACAACGTTGCAAACTACCGCCATTTGCTTTCCATCCTAGTATTAGAAGCATATGTGCTTATGCAATGTTTGTCTTCTTGGGCTGGACATCGATTTCGCCAAGAGGGAAGCGAACCCATGTTGTATCCTCCGTCATAATACCAGCCGCACCTGCATAGAAGGCTGCGAAGGCACAGATACATGAGAATGCGCCTCCAGTCTTGTTGATTCGAATTGCAGCAGTAGGGTGAGTGGTTTGCAGAAACTGAGCCAAGCTGAGGAAGAGGAAAGCGAGGAACAAGAAACCGAGAACAATGAGGATGGCAATGTTGGTCTTGAGAGCGGCCACAAAGAATATGAGGGTGAGGAAGCACCACAGAATCAGGAAGATGCCCAATGCAAAGCTGTAAGCGCGGTCGTCGCCCTTGTATGCGTCCTTGATACCAAGATCGGGAACGAAGAACATGGCGAATGCAAGCCAGAAGGCACCATAGGAACAATGGACGGTAGTACCAAAGGTATTACCGACGCGGAACTCCATAAGGCCGGCAAAAAGTTGGGCAATGCCACCGAAGAAGACAGCAAGACCAAAGATGGCTTGGTCAGGACCGACACCGCCGAAGGGGTTTGATCCAGGGAGACTGTAACACAGGATTAGCATTTAAAACCATGACGAGGGATATGGAAATAATTTACCCGGCACCGCACTGGTAGAGGCCGAGTACAAAGGTAGTCAAGGCAAAACTGATCAACCCCAATGGACCAGGATTGGCAACCTTGAAGAACGAAGGGTTATACACCTGTGACACCATGGACTGGTGAGGCTTCTGAACGTTCCTATTTCGTTCCTCATAGTAATGGTTGGGATGATTGCAATGGTAGTGGCCTTCCTCCTTATCTGTGTACTGCGTAGGGGTCGTTGCCCCGTGGGAGGGAGGAGTGCCTGAAGACATCTCGTCTGAGTATTGCACTAAGATTTATGGAAAATGAGTAGTGATAAGCTGGTCACTTAACACGGCAGAAACAAGCTACTGTAGAAGGATTCGGAATAGACTTCTGCAGAAAGATCTGGAGAAGGATCTGATCAACGCATATAGGGTCCAAGACATAGCTTTATATCCCCCATCGTTCGTACTTGGGTACGAGATCTACCCCAAACTCAACTTTGACATGACGAACGAACGGACATTCGACTCCATCGGGCTCTTGGAGTGTGGGAACGGCAAGTTCCAAAGGTCACATTGGTAGGATCAGCAACAGGCTGAGAACTGATAGTCCAATGTGATAGTCAAGTTCATTGGAACATGTCCCATCTTCCGAGCTCAACGACCCACGACACTAACAGCCCTTGAGTAAGAACATCACCAAAGGGCCGAGGATCAAGGATGGGCGTGGAGAATAGACCCAGTAACCAATGTGGAGGTTCCCAACATGGTGTGACGGAACCTTTGCAGGGCCTATTATCCTGGGCAACGCTGGATATGTCGGCACGCGGATATAGCATGCTGTAGACTGCGCTTGGGGGTGATTTAGACGAAGCGGAGCCAGTGTCCAGGGTATAATCCAGTCGTCATAAGGTTGGTGATGAGAATTGCGTGGCAATGGTTGGCCAGGTTCGAGTCAAGTATCCATACCCGCGGAGATTTCAAATCATATCATGAAAACCACTGAGCATTGTGCCGTTCATTTTGGCTAGGGTCTTTCATCAGGAGTGAAATCGATACTTCGAGAATACTCGTCTGCGAAGCTGGGAAGTGTTTAAAACCAACTTTGAGGCTCAGGCCAAGCCGGGAGGATCAATCCTGGCTCAGCTAGTACTGAGCCTCAACACGAACCAGCAGGGGAGCTGCACGTCGGAGTTATTCCCACGAGAAAACACCCTAGAAGCATTAGTAAAGCAGACAAAAGCTTGCGGTGGAGATGACGGCCGAATTGTGTCGTTGATAAGTGGAGTGATTGTTATGGCGGCCGGAAGAATTCCGTTGGCGAACTCCACCAACTTCAGCTCGCAACGTGGTAAAAACGAGGCTATCAAGAGTCATGTTCATTCTGCTGTTGGTTTCATTGGCTTACAGACATATAGAATGCCGTCCCCAGGTACCGTGTGTCTGGTTGGATCTCTTGACGGGTCTTCTCCATATGTGACGAACATCATCTTGCCATTTACCCCAAATCGCGGAGTCGGGCTTTGACTCAAATGAGGAGAAGCATAAACGGAGTTAACTAACACGAGAGAAACGTGAATCTTATCCAGATCGAGGCTCCCGACTTAGCGCAGCGCCTCTGATGACATGGTGTGTATGATGATTTATTATTCCCGCGCTTATATCCTGTTATAAGTTGATAATATCCTCGGTAGCGCTCAAATGGAAGCTCGGTTACATTCAACTAATTGCCGAATGATTCAGGGTAATCAGCCTTTCATCTCGATGGGAAATAGTATTTCAATACTTCAAGAGTCGGATACGTCGGCAGTGTTGGTTGCTGGATGAATTGCTTTACTTCGAATTGATCGTCGGTTGGAGTTGCTTTTGACTGACTGATTTTAGCCGGCAGCGATTGGAAGGAAATACAGTGGTAACCCGAACGGATAATGTGAACGAATCTGTCGTCGAATGCAAGGGTATCTCGGGACGTCGGCAGATCGAAGCAGGGATGCTTTGGAGACAGTCTTCACCTTGGTGAACATCTCGGTGAAGAAACATGGATCTGGTCTCGTGACCATTTCGACTGCATTAGATAATCCCTGCCACCTCAGTCTGTGATTGTGGGGAACGGAATCTGCGGGTTCGGATGATGCGCATGCTCATTCGCTACTCGTTATACACCACCTAAACCTCCCTCTTTCGTAGCTATCGTTTCCTGCTCTAACATGCTCAGTCCGCGATATCCAAAACCTCACAGCTCGCGGTGCTGAACATGATTTCAATGTCTCTGGGCTTATGCCACTGAACAAACTCGTCATGCCGCTGAACAAATCTGCCATTTTTCTCAGTTCCTGCAATGTCTTTCCCGCCGTGTCGAGTCTAACGCCTATCCGATCTATAACGTCATCTGGAGGGGTGCGATTTAGCCACGCACCGGCAACGACTTTCTCAATAGACGGGCATAGACGATATGCTACAGTAAACAGCGGTCAAAGTAATGAAGTACCTGAGTGGCCTAAAACTTCGTATCCTTCTCCCTACGAGATCTTCGCTATGAAGAATGACGCTCCATATACCAAGCATCGATTCTATCAGCTTGTCAAAGTCTACCACCCCGACCGACACAGCCATGCTCTCAATACCGATAACATAACACACAAGGTCCGCTTAGAACGGTATCGCCTTATTGTTGCTGCCAACGACCTCCTTAGCGATCCCTCTAAACGTCAACTCTACGATGTTCATGGTGTAGGATGGACTGGTGGTCGGCCTCAGACACTCAACGAATCTGTCCGTAGTGCCGATCGTGCCTGGCGTCATAGAGCTGGATCTGCCGCACATAATGCTACATGGGAAGACTGGGAACGATGGTACAATGCCCGTGATGGCAGAGTCAAGGATCCTTTATACATGTCCAATGGCCTTTTTGCCACTCTCGTTGTTGTTATGTGCATGATAGGCGCTTTTGCTCAGATGAGTAGAGCAGACCAATACGGCGCCGATCTCGTGGAAATGAAGAACCAGTCCAACCTCGCCATTGGGCAGCAGGTGGCCCGTCGTAATACAATTGCGGCGGGCAGGTCTAAGGATGAAAGAGTTGATATGTTTTTGAAGGACAGAGAGAACTTGAATTATGCTTTCCAGCCTGGCAAGTATGACAACGAAGTGCTGCAGGCAGCTCAAGGCCATGGTCCTAGTCATGAACATAATGGAAAAGTGTGAAAGCAGCAGGAGTGGACTTAGAGGATGAGGCAACATGGGGTTGGTGAGAACATACCTTGCTTTGCTGCGGTCCTTTTCTTTCGTTCTGTTTTGGAGCATTGTCGTGTGTCAGCACGCAAGGGGTCTGGAGTCTTTCGATATTGTTACTGAGGTAGCTTCCAAATGATCGACTTTTGAAGAAATCTTCACAGTGTGAAAGAGGTCTGGTCAAAGAAATAACTCTTAGTGGTGATTCAAAATTAACATCTACGTTGCTACTCCCATAACCACATAAAATACCGACTACCTTGCAAAGTTCCCTTTGTCTTGGATATACCAGGCATGGAATATTGAAACATGATCCAAAGTTGAGACAGCTTTGATTAATCTCAAGCATAATTAAGTTGCGTTGGCCTTCCCCTGTCCTATCTACAACGCAAATAAATAGCTAAACAACATCAAAATGGCCCCTCTCGGACCTATCTCCCGTCCATAAGCGACAAAGCCGTAGCACAAGATCTCGTCGTCTCACTCTCATTCAGAAACACCGAAATTAAGCCAGCCCCTATTAAGCAGGAGGTCTCTCCAAGAATCAAGGCATAAAGTCTTTATTAGAACGCTTTCCTCTGGATTTCTGCCCGCTCCCGACTCTGATCAGTCCTATTTGACATTGTGCTGAATCTCGAAACCAAAGACACAGGGCTTACAACACGTCGGTCAGCCTGGAAAGAACTTGCTCGAGACAGAGGTGAGATAGGTGACGTATCATCGTCGGGACTTGGCGGGGACTCTGAGTCTTCTGAGCCATGCACCTCAGTCATACGGCCTCTGCTGACGGTATATGCCCGTGGCTTCTGCCACGCTCGAGTAAAGCTTCTTACCTCCGCCACTGCGGGCTGAGGTGTAGGTGATCGGACACGGTCTCCATAACTGACCCAGGAATCCTCTAGGCTCGAAATCCGGTCGTTACCCGATTCTGTTAGAGGCGGAGGTGTTGGTAATGGGGAACTCGGTGGTGAAGGACTGTAGACTGGGGTCTGCGGAGGAGTAACTTGAGTCACTCTTGAGCGTCTTCGTGACTTTCGAACCAAGATCCAAGTTGCCAAGGCTGTAATGCCTAAGCCAAAGAGAACACTGATTACTATAGCAGCTATAGCTCCATCTGATAGACCACTAGGGTGGTGTAATGTCGACGCTCCAGAACCTGAGCTCTGGTTGCCGGCAGGAGTCGCAGTTGAATATGTAGTATAATTGTTTGTAGTAGCGACAGGTGTCGCTGTAATAGTTGTTGAAGAAGCTGTTGGTATAGTATTAGGTATACCATCTGGATTACTCGAATATGGATTCATCGTCTCCCACACTGTCTCTGTCATGACACCGCTCTCGCTGTCTCGGTCGCCATGGACAACTGTTTTAAATGTCGAACCATGGCTGGATTGCCAAGTTCGTGGGACATCTCTGTCCTCATGAGCAGGAACTGTAACATCTGCTGGAATTATAGTGGCCATGAGTTTGTCGGTTTTGAGGAACAAGCTTGTCGTAGATGCAACAGAGTTTGTCATAACCAAACTTGATTTTGAGGATGCTTTAGAAGAATAGAAGGAGAGATTTATTCTAGGTACTGTGCCGTAACTTGTATCGAGTGATCCGTGTTTGTTACCTTGTGCTTCAGCGCGCAAGAGAACCATTGGTGACACCAGTGATGCCCGGCCAAAGCCTCATTGTTGGACTGGTAAACTATCTTTAGTCGTGGGCTAAAAGCCATCGTCAATCAAGGATACGGTGGTACGATGTTCTTAGGTGAACAATTCAGGTGACGGGAGAAGAATTGTGTTATTGATCAGTGTTACATTCTTCTGGCTTTGGTTGAATCACGGATTACGAAGACCCTCAACCTTTGCCCTTATGACGCGTTCAGCATTTGCAGGAACAATGCGCTCAGTAGGTCCGAGTCGCATCATCTTTCCCACAAGGAACATGAGCTTGCCCTGAGGAAATGTCTCAGAGCTAGCGAACTCCTGTAAGATCTTGTGCTCTCCTTCCATGGCCTCATCAGCCAACTGCTCATATTCCTCTTCAGGAATCTCCTTGAACCACAAATCGTTCTCTGCAATTGCTTGGGTGACTCCACCTTCTATCTCCTTTAGATAGATTGCAAAGAGAAGTTCCTTGGCAACTTTGCCCGTGATTTGTTTGCGTATCAGATGATAAAGAAGCTGTGACAGGTCTGAGTCAGGAACTTGCTCGCAATCGCCTTCTGGTGTAAACGTCAGATCTCGGATTGCAAGTGGGCCAGCCTTGTAGGTAGTCAGGCGGCCAAGTTCGTGGATGATCCAGTTACCCACCAGAGCAGAATAGCTCTTGAGCTCGGGCATCTCGGCATGGCTAAAATCTTCCGAAAGCTTGTCCTGGATGGAGTGAAGGACCTTATAGTAGTATTGAACACGTGAACCATTCTCCAGGTTAATCAGAGACAACGCATCCTTGGCTGTAAGGCCAAATCGGGCAATCAGAGTATCCAGCTCCGAATCAGGAGTGACAGCCAGTGATTGACGCAAGTGGCCTATCAGGTCGTTTCCAATGACAAGAGGCGCGATATCAGGGTCTGGCATGTATCGATAATCAACTTCGCCCTCTTTTCCACGTAGCCGCCGTGTTTCAGTAGACCCAATAGACCAACCGCGAGTTTCACTGGGAATAGAGCGCCCGGCTTCTAACTCGCGAATCTGACGGTCACGTTCTGCAATGATTGCGTCTTCAACCGCTTTGATGGTACTCAGGTTCTTTATCTCGGTTCTTGTGCCGAGAGATGGGCTGGATCCATCAGTTCTTCGAACAGAAACGTTGACATCAGCTCGCAGACCTCCTGTTTCCATACCCGATACGCAGGCATCCACGGCATTCAATAACATCTGAATCTTTCTCACAAGAACGGCAGCAGTGCGAGGGTGATGAAGTTCAGGCTCGGTGATAATCTCAATAAGAGGAACACCTACACGGTTGAAGTCGAGCCATTGAACCTTGTCAGCTTGAGCGAGCGTCTTGGCAGTATCCTGCTCGAGCTGAACCTGCTTGATTCTGATCGTCACACTTTCGCCATCTTGAGGAGAAATTCCATCTCGAGCCAGAAGAGTGATATGCCCATTCTTGGCGAAGGGCTCATAGTACTGAGTGATTTGGTATCCAGAGGGCTGGTCCCACCAGAAATAGTGTTTTCGGTCAAATCGACTGACCTCTTGGACTTTGCAGTTCAGGGCCAAGGCTGCACGCAAAGCGGGAATTAAAGTTTCCTTTTGGAACAAGGGCTGGCTTCCTGGCATGGCAAGATCGAAAAGAGCAACGTGGCTATTGGGTTCATCGTTGAAGGACGTGACAGCTGGCGAGAATAACTTGCGGGCGGTGTTCAATTGAGCGTGAATCTCGATACCAACGGTCAATTCCCAACCATCGACAGTTTGAGAATCACCCTTTGACTTCTTTTTGCCTTGCTTCTTGGCCTTCTTGGCTTCGTCCTTAAGCTGTTTCCGTAAAGGGACTGGCTGCTCG
This sequence comes from Fusarium mangiferae, assembly GCF_900044065.1. Classification (NCBI taxonomy): domain Eukaryota; kingdom Fungi; phylum Ascomycota; class Sordariomycetes; order Hypocreales; family Nectriaceae; genus Fusarium; species Fusarium mangiferae. The sequence goes on from NW_024573922.1 coordinate 2,985,009, forward strand.
GGAGCTGCTGTGATAACTTCAGGAGCAGCATGCAACCGCCTTGTCATATTGGTGATGATTATGGCTGCTGATGGCAGTGATTTGTGTCTGGATAAATGGCACGCACTGATACATCCTTGACGAGGTATTTGTCCTGTCAACAGATACCTGCTGAGGATAGACGTTGATATTCGTGACATGATGAGAAGAGGTACAACGTATTGGCCATATATCTGCAGGACAAGGCTTTTCGGAATTCACTCGAGCCCGTGTGGCCTGATATAGTGATATCAATCAAGACCCCAAGTTTTCGACTTTGCTTGGACTGGTGGTGTTTTGGTTGGAGGGACGTAACGGAGGGTTACGGCGGAATGCACTATGACTTGGCCGTTCAAATAAGGCTGATCATATGCATACAATTAGAGCGGCCTCAAAACAATAGTTACCCCAACTCAATTGGTCTTTTGAGGGGGATCTTGAAGCGATCATTGGATGTTCTTTTAAAGCCCAGGTGGAGCTATCAACTGAATATCCGCCGTACAGAGCTAAAGATCAATTCTGATCACGTGCCCCAAAGACCAGGATCTCAATTGCCTGGTCTGTCTGGAGCTTCTGTATCTCTTGTTATGTATGTTTGCTCTATAAATCATCTAAATACCTACTTTTCAATTCAAAAAAAAGAAGAAGAAAAAAAATGCGTTTGAAGAATCTCCCACCTCTTATTTCTACGTGAGCTTTGTTCGATTCCGTATCCGCCGAAAGAGTGTTCCTCTTTTGCTATCTTCGGCTGCCATTGCTTGTATTGGATGGTTGGATGACTGCTCTCAACACCACTTCACATGCGACAGTCATTGCTTCTGATACCACCCAACACCCGGACTCCCCACCATCACTATTTCATACTCCAATGGCAAGCTTAAGTGCTCAGCCGGCCTCCGCGGCTCAGCTGCTCACGCCGTCGCCGCTGGAAACAAGGCAGTCAGGCGAGCGCATTGACTGAAAACAAGACATATCATCGCGTCGTCATCTTACGCCGATATATTAGCTTCACGAAGTCTCGAAACTTACACTCTCATCAACTCTCCCGCATCCACTCTCAATACCTATTATTTTAAGGCCCCATTCAAAGTTATCGGGAACTTTTCTTCGTCTAACCTTCTCCACGCTTTCATGTCAAATCTCACTAGACTATTGGGCTGACATATTTACGGTTGCTCACGGATTCTGGCGTCAGTTTCCGGGTGCTACAATCCTGTCAAACGTTGTGTTCAGCTTTATGACAGCCTCAACAGACGGCCGCCACAGCTGAGATGCCTCCTATGCTTCAGTGAAAGCTTGAAGAACATCACGTTTATCGCAGGGTGACACCTCAAGATTACAGTAACAGTTCTCTGATGAAACGAGCGCGCAGTCTATCTATCAATACATCCACGCGAATTGATCAAGACACCAATTCACACAGGATCAACAGCGCCAGCTCACAATGAGCGACAGGGCACAAACACGGGCCCGACCCTCTTGGTCTTCTTCGGAGGGCGCCATTCAAGAAGCAGTATCCCAGCAATCGAAGGTTGAAGACTATGAAGAAACAAACAGTCAGTCGCCTAGTGAAGGTGCTACTCACTATCCAACGCCGCCTAGTTCGGCATCCAAACTGGATCACACCCGCTCAAACGTTCAACGAACTGTCAGCGGGTCCGCCGTTACGCAGCCAACACCCACCGACGATACAGCCGTAACTAAGCCCACTGGCAATAGGAGCAAGATGCCGAGGGAAGCCAGGAACGTGAAGAACAGGGGATCACGTCGACCTGCCAGTATATCATCATCCGGGCCTGATCCACACTTTGTCCCCCATGACACCTTCACACCGTCCCCAGAATCGAGCTATTTTAAGAATACTCCCAGCGGACGTCAAGCAATGCCTTCGGCATATGATGCAACAACTGTTGCCGTTGCCAACTATCCTCAGTCTCCTGTTAGTCCTATGTCATACACTGGTTGGGGACCAAACCATACTCCGACTGGCTATCCGCCATCACAAGACCTCTTTTCACCTCAGCAATCGGGTTTTCCACTCATCGAGCAATCTTACCATCCCGGATTTACATATGTGAACCAAACGGCCAGTAAATTGGAACCTCCTATTGTCAATCAAAGTCCTTCATACGACACTTCATACGACACCTCTTACCCAGAAACCCAAGACGAAATGGCTGTGCCTAATGGTAACCTCCCAATGGAGGCTCTCGATGGATACGCATCTATCGCAGCCAGGATCTCCGGCCGAGCTGAACCACAACTGAAACCCATATATCGAAGATTCGACTGGCTACTTTACCGTAACCTCTTGCGTTATCAAGACCAACTTGGAATGTTGGAGGAAGAACTAATACGCATGGATTCTATCACTACACGATTTGGGGGGCATATACCTGTGTCTGCTCGGGAGGAACAGAGGCTTGGCCACCAGATCCATCAAGATAGGGTAAATCTTATGGAAAGAATAGATGGTATTCTTTCCAAGTACAGTGAGTGCATCAAAGACTCGGGCACGACTTCATCTAACTGGGCCAGAACTGGCGATGTCGACATTGGAATACATGCAAAAGCGACCGTCACCAACAAACGACGAATTGCAAGCTTACAGAACTTATCTGAACCATAGGCAGATTTTGATAGACGAAGAAACTCAATTCCTTGGTGCGTCAGACCTCGTCGCTCTATCACACGGGACGACAACAAATGTTCCCGGAGTTAATCAAGGACCACCCGTCGCTCCAATTGTTCCTCTTAGAACTCTCATAAACGGATTTTCTATGAGTTTTCTCTGTTTAGGGGTGTTGATGATGGTACTTCCCGATCTCATAACCCGGCTGGTCATGTTGATCTGTTATGGTGTGCTGGTCACTACGATATTATCGACTACCGGACATCTCAGACGACTGAGACAACTCTTCGAAGGCTAAATGGGACATTTCTTTTTTACTCTCAGCTCGAAGTGTCCAAGTGAACCATTGCTCTTGAAGGGCGGCTGGAAGGAGAGGTCAATACCCAAATGCTAGGATTGCGGATTTACTTTCCTCTTTGTATGATGATGGGCAGAATATGAACTCGCAATAATATATTTGAGGACATAAAAAATCAATTGCGATGGGAGTGTTAGGGTAAGAGAGGTATCGTTAATTTTGTGTACCAACTTGAGTCTATGGCTGCCCAAGAATTACTCGCAGCAAACATTACCAGCGATTTGACATCGTCTGATATCCAATCGGGCGAATGGTTTAGTGGTATAATACTCCCTTAGCATGATTCATCCGAACAATCTGGGAGTGGTCCAGGGTTCGATTCCCTGTTCGTCCATCTAAGGTGGTTCGAATCCATCAGTATATCCTCTTTTTTACCCCTTTTTTCGTTATAAGCATTACCCTATACATTGGAGATTCTTTTGCCTTAATGCTTTATATAATGGCACAGTAGAACAATGTTGCTTTCAAGCACTTGCATAGCCAGGTGCAATGCTTATTTGACACCAACTCCAATCGCGATTAATACTCTCAAGGTCTTAGTGTGAGAATGTTGTAGGCAGATGCAAAGGACCCTAAGACATACTGTTTTATCACGAGAACCTACACTTTCGCTTAGATAAACCTCAACCTGTCCTCCCCATGCCAACAGAGTTGCATATAAGTACTTTGCATAACTCTTCTCGGAGACTGCATGTCCTTCATCGGGTACTCACTCTGAAGCACAGCCAAGTGACACGACACAAGTGCACTGTCCAGACACGTGTTGGAGAGACAATGGCACAGCCTATGTGAGATTACCCTGAGTCTGGTTGAAGCATCGTATTCATGCTGAGCGAAGAGACTTTCATGTTGTTCAGCAGATTTCGTGAGTCTAGACTGAGGATAATATAGTAGAAGCTGCTGGGAGGAGATGTGAATTGTTAATCTATCTCAGACAGGTATGGCTTATGTTGTGTGTAGAGATGCGAGATGCCGCTGCGGTTGCAACGTAGGACAAGGCCCGCAGTATCGCACAGTTAAGCAGAGAATGGATGCCTTTGATTTTCAGTGGCAAGAGTGATGGCATGAGCTGTAAAGCACAATGCTGTTGACCCGGGTCGATTGTGTAGAGGGCGGTTCTTCATACCAAGGCTCAGTTCGATGGGCAGGGTTACAGCGCGGAGCTGATTCGAAGACTTGTATATTTCTGATGATTGATAGCTACACTGAAGACTTGTATACGTATGCATATGAGTGTATGAATATGAACCGTTTTGTGTATAGTAGCCACATGAGGACATATGGGGTCCCCAAGAAACCTACTGGCAACGTATCCAACAATGCTCATCCCAGTAACCAAATAAAAAACCCTCAAGAAATGACACCAATAATATTAAGCGGTAATTCAACTCTCGCCCCGGCAACTATTGCTATTGTTAAAACCCTTTATGAAGAGACTTTGTGACTCAACCTCCAGCTCAGGGGCAAACACCAGAAGCATGATGGGATGCCTCAACACCACGTAGTGCAACAAAGAGTCGGTACCACCAAATAACGGCTGTTGCTTTAGCATTCTACCAGGATCCATAGTTACCTACATGCACTAATTACTGGATGTTACCTATTCATCCCTATTGTTGCTGAACCGTTGCCCCTTGAAACCACAGCTCGCCAGCTGCTCATCACTGCGGCGGTCTGTCACTGTCAAGAACTGACACCTGCAGCCTACCTAACGCAAGGGCCTCTTCTATTGTTTCCCTCTGCGTCGAGGTAGAAAAGGAATCCTTTCGTCATTTGATTTTCCCACTTCTCTCCTCCCTTCTTCACACACTCTCTCATCTTCCCTTCATTGCATCGATCGTGCACCTCACCACCCTCTTGCATTATCCTTTGCATACAGTTGCTTGCACTACAACATCTTCAAATATCAAACCTGTGAGTCTTCATTTTATTTCCACATTTGAACTCTGTGTCTCTCTTGAAAGCATTCTATGCTTGTGCTTCTTCACCTCCGCCGCGTTTCTCACCCACGCACCTCACGCTCTTCTCTCCTCTCCACCATCGCGCCTCACAGAACACTTGCTAATCTCTTCGGCAATCAACAGACTCATCACCCGCGCAATGGCTATTCTCAAGCTCAAGGCTATCGTCAGCATTCTAGCTTTCTGTGCTGCCTCTGTCGCCACAACTGGGGGTGAGACTGCTACTTGTCTGTGTTCGTAACCTCAGTAGCCTCGCGATATTATATTTGCACTAACACTTGGCTAGCTGCTCATACCACCACCGAAGCTGCTGTGACTGATTCTGGTTATACAATCTCTGACGGTATGCATTTTTGCTTCCTTTGCTCTGGCGTATGCTGACTGGTGGTAGGCACTACTGTCTCTACCATGAACATCTGCACTGTCACCCACGAGACCCAGTGCAATCAAGTCACCTCAGTGCCTTATAGCGCCGAGATGCAGCCTTCCTCTGCCGCCGGCATTCCACCTGCTCTCACTGGAGCTAATCCTCCTGCTGACAGCTCCGCTACCTCCGTCGGTGCCCAGGGTGCCTCTACTTCCTCCGAGGCCGGTCCTTCTGCTGAACAGACTGGAGTTCCGTCTACTGGTGTCCCTGTTGTCCCTATTCCTCCCGCCTCCGGGCCCAGCTACGTCTCTGGACCTGGTTCTTCCTCTGGCGAGCAGGAAACCAACCCTGGCCCTACCAACTCCGCCGGTCTCGAGAACCCTTCCCCTTCTGCTGTTGACAGTGTCACCGATGTGTCCGGCGTCCAGACCAGCACCGCCGCTTACGGATCCTCCGTCTCTGACACCGCTGTCGTTGTGACTGACTCCGAGACCGGGTACGAGTCCGTTATCTCTGGCACTGCCACAGCCACGTATCCTTCCTCTGCTGAAGAGACCGACGAGAGCACTCCTACTGGCACTCCGGGTGTCACTGCCAGCGCAGCAGCTAAGGTGCTTGCTCCTGGTGCCGCACTTGGCATCGCTGGCATACTCATCGCTGTCACATTCTAAAACAAAACTTTCTAGATCATGCTTCCACATGCATTCATCATGCTCACTCTATACTCGGATATATCTTTCACGCTAGAGAGAAACGGATAGTGTTGGATGGTTTGACATGGAAACATCAATGGTCGTTGGTTTAAAAGCCTGCAGCACGTAGAATGATGGCACGTACAGGATTGTGATGGATTTTCTGGCTTGTCGGAACCGAGTGAGGGACTTAATACGCGTTGTGCTGTACCTGGGTACTCTGAAAAGAACTCGGACTCGCTACTATCATATGTGTCTTTATTGTACGCCGTGAAACTATCCAAACTAGTGTGCTAAGACTGGCCTCTCAGTGCGCCGTCACGTATAAACGCCCTTGATGTCCTGATATCTTTACTCTTTGACATGACATACAGGGCAGCCCCCTTTCATCTTATCCTTCAGTAATCGCGCTCTCATCACCTTCATGCCTATGGAGTACCGACTTCCCTCCTCAGAGCCATTACCTAAATCAACATCCACTTTCTTGTTCCCATGCAACATCTCCAAGAGATGACTCACATGGAAAACATGCCCGCAAGCATATCCAACTAACGTTTCCATCTCGAACTCTGTAAATGGCTCATGACACCTTGCGCAGTGTCCCGGTTTCGGCACTCTGTGATCATGAGCCGTAGATGGATGAGAAATGTTGGGTTCTGGATTGTCGGGGTCCGTGGAAACATCCTTAACTTGTATGTCCACATGTTCCTGTTCCTGAATAACTACTTCGAACTTGATACCCTTACGCTGACCAGCTCGAAGCTCGTTCTGCGCCGTGGCAACCTCACTGCGAAGGACTCGTGCAACGCCTGAGCTAATGCTGTACTGGATCTCGTGTTCCTTCATCATGTGCGTAAGCCCTTCCCTCAGACCCTCAATCTCAAGTCCCTCGGGAATTCGCTGCACCACAGTAATTGGGTTGATGGCCGTACCGACTTGCTCAAGCAGACCTCGAATGAAGCTGGGCTTGTCCATGCTATATTTAAGGAGGTCTTCCCACAGGTCAGGGTCGTCCTGTTCTTTAGCAAACTCGATTGCTTTGTGAACATTCTTTAGACGATCGATGATGAGGTAGAGAGCTCGTTTCATTTGGCCCGTTTTAGAGTATAGAAACACGAGCTCATCGTAGTATGAGAACGTCTCACACTCTTGAACAGCCTAGACGGAGTTAGTAGCTAGAACGCAATGATAGCTTTTTTTAGGCGTCGGGTTACCTTTTCAAATGTATAAGAGACTGAAGTCTTCAGGTATTGCATGAGCAACGCCCTGTCGAAGGTCGCAAACAGATGGACAGCCAAATCCGCGAAGTTGTCAACCAAAGATTGACTGTCCATCACCAGCCGGTCCACATTCTCTCCACTATGTTCCTGAATACCATCGCCCTTCCATAAACCTCGGAAATAGAAGTATATGTACAGGTTGAGCTTCTTGGAGAGTAGTTGCTCCACCACAATATCAGGGCGCAGCAGACCATGCTGAGCTTCATCAACGAGCAGTGTGATTGCTTCTGATGTCGCTTCATCTAGCTCCTCTGCTGTCATTTCATTAACTTTACCTGGTGGAACTCTGAGGCCAATGAAGCTGGGGATATCGTCTTCAACAGCTTCTGCAAGGTGGTTGTCTCTAATCAACCTAAAAGCCGAATCCGCATCATGGAGCTTAATGTAGCATTTGAGAGCCTCACGATGTCGTCCGTTGGCCTCGTGTAACCTTGCCAAGCTTTCTATTACAATCCTCCAGTCCCGGCCCCTTTCCCCTTCATCGATGCTGTCTTCACGCACGTCTCGATACTTGAGCTGATTTTCCAGCGCAGTTGTGATTGTTTTTATGTCGAAAAGCTCAGGTGACCAACGATCCAAAAGCTCCCTAAACCTCGGTTTGTCGTTTTGAATATAATGGCCAAGTACAACTTCATAAATAGTCGAAGGAAGGGGCGGATGCATGGGCTCTGTAGGAATATAGTCCGTAATAGCATCGAACTTCTTCGCACCAGCAAATGTCCAAACCCATTTCTCCCATCTGTCAGGCGTCTTGAGCACCTGACCACACACTTGACCAGCAGATGCCCAGTTGTTCTCTTCGATGAGCTCCTGTATCCAGAGTTCTCCAATACGCCTTTTCTCTCGCTCTGCCGAAGAATAAACATCTCGCAGTTGCGAATCGACGACAGATTCATCATCATTGAAATCGTCACTAGGCTCTTGGTTCAGTGTTGGAGTTGAAGGAGTACCATCATTAGCCCTTTCGTTCAGCGGTGCCATGATCTCCGGGTGTTCATCGAGTAACTCCCAGGCACGCTGGTAGTGCTGGCGCTCTAGAAGCCATCCCAAATGATCACTCAGATCTCGTCTGGTCGCGAGGATGCAGTCATACGGACTATGTATGAAGATCTTCACGCCTGGTTTGACAAGACCAGAATGGACGCTGGGGGAAAGTCTTTGATTGGTCCCGGGTCGAATCGTTCCTGCTGTACTCCCTATGAGACTAGAATCATCACCGCTCCCTCGACTACGAATGCTAGCTCCGGAGCTGAATAGAGAGCGAGGGTTGATGGCCGCATTCCACATATCTGTGCCGATCCCAGCTATCGCCTCCAGAGCGCCCCGAGATGAAGCGATTGCAGACGCAGCATTGCGTGCAGGCAATACGCCTAAGTGGTAATCACCCGACGACAACCTCTCATAACGACTGACGCTCAGGCTGTCTTTGTCGGCTTCGGCCTGGGAGTTAAGATCGATAAGGCGGAGTTCAGGGGGCTGGTTATTCTGACGACGGCGAACACCGCCAGAGGGCTCACTTCCTGTTGAAGGATTGGATTTATGCTTTTTTTCTGGCGAGTTTGAAACCGATCCGGAACCCTCATCCTCGTCCTCGTCATCAGGCAAGCAATACGCAAGTACTAACAAAAGGTTGTGGGTATATAACGAAATACCGGAAATGATGCAATCCATCCGAAGTCTGTTTTAGGTCAGCTTTAACCCAAAGAGGCCACATTTACAGCAAAACCTACATTTTAACAATTTCAGCTCGCCCAATAGTCTTCTCGCCGGCGTGTCGGCCGACGCCGACGCCCCCTGGATGGACGTGTATGATCCATATCGTCCCACCCCAACCTACAAGCAACCGCTCAATACTCTTCTTGCCCATTGCAGCCTGTTCTCTGAGCTTGTGTGTAATAGGAGATATCTCTTTATCAGCAGTGCTCTGGTCAGATTCATCCACTTCAACAGCTTGTTCATCGATCCATTCAACGCGGCCTTTCCACACACTTGCCATGGTTTCCCATTCATCAGTTTGTGGGCGATCAATGTGCCCAACTCGTTTCCATGCATCTTCTGTGTCTGCGTTCTCGAGGTGGAGCTTTGACCGCATAATTTTGATTCCATGTTCGTTGAGCCAGACCACGTATTTCCCAGACAAGGACCATTTAATAGTGCTGATAGTTCCTTCGCCAGAGTGTAAGATAGTGTCTTTGCCACTACTGCCGCCAAGTCCCATACTGCCCAGCCAGCCGGAAGCTGTGGCCGCAGCAGTCCCAGTTGTTGTCGAGGTACTGCGACCCGGACCACCTCCGGCGGTAAGAATGAGCTGGCCAGCAAGTCCTCCTGACAAATAGGTACGATCTGTCTTGAATTCTGGCGACAGAGCCACAGCTTGGACGGGTCGGGCAAAGTTTCGTAACTGGACATCTTTCATATCAATAAGAGACTGCACACATACGTTGCCATCCAAAGAGGAAGTCGCTACATAAATATCGTTAGACGGCGTCCTAGGTATTTGTGACGCTTCGCGGGGTCTTCTGGAAGCTGCCGCCGGAGATGCATCGGCCTGGCGACCAGAAGAGACAGTAGCGTTGCTGGATGTCGTATGCCTTGGCGCTGCCTCTGACTTCTTCTCAGTTGGCAATGGAGGAGGGTACGGAGATATTGATATAGAGGTAACTGAGGCTGAGTGCGCATGGTATACTCTCATGGATTGGAACATGGGGAGCTGAACAATGTGCTGGCCCGGAATTAGTGAGAGTCGTGTTGACCGCCTGTCCAAGACTTACGATATTGCCATTATGCGTTCCAACTATCTGGAAAGACGTTAGCAAGCTGATATGCCCCGACACAAACGCAACCTACCATTTTATCTCCCGCGACAAGAAACGCGCTAGTTGCATCGCCGTTTCGATACACTCCGTTAAGGTGTTGAGTTAACCGAGCATATTTGAGTCTTGGTTCCTCATCCTCTTCATCTTCATCATCGTCCTCTTCATCTTCATCGTCCTCGTCATCATCGTCAGCTTCATCGTCATCGTCATCGTCATCCTCCTCTTCTCCATTGTTTTCATCATGTCCCGACTTTTTATCATTGCTTTCCTCATTCTTTACGTCTCTTGCCTCGGTAATCGCTTCCTTGCCCATCGCACCTCTTGATTCACCACCTGTCTCGCGTGCAACATCCTCGAGAGCTTTGCTTTCTACGGGCGGGAACGTTTCGTTGGCGTCTACTGGTGGCTCATGTTCCGGCTGTTGGGAATCGGTATCGCGCGCCAACTCATGGCTCGGTTGCGGTGACTGCTCCGTCATTGCAATGACAACAATGATATCATTCTGGAAAGTTACAAAACCCAGAACGAGAGCGTTGGTATGTGCTGGAAAGTTGCTGGGCTGTTTTAAGTATTTGTTGGGAGCCCTGACCAAAGCTATGGCAGCTTCCAAAGGTCCGATGCGCAAAGGGTCGGTAGAGGTACCTTGTACCTTACAGCTACGTCACGAGGCAGTGGAGCTTTAAAGAGCTTCGATTCTACCTAAGTACTAAGGTACCTAGACGCGCCAAGAACTGAAGGGTTATTCGCGCCTAGGGAGCCCCACCGTATAACTTAGCACTCATGATAGGTAGTAGGCAGGACCAGTGCGCTTTCGCGGGGCGCCGTGAACCACCCACTGACAGATCCAACATAAAGTAAACAATATCTTGACGCGCAGCAAAACATATTCAAATCTCTCTCACACAAAGAGGCGACCGACCATAATTCTTTTATCGAGAAACCATTAGTAACTCCTTGAAGGATCACTTGTTTCTCGACGCGCTAAAGCAGCTTATGGCGGGCATAGAAACATGGCGACGGTGAAGTCCCTGGGGTTGCACCAGCCCTCAGGACTTCAACATGCCATCAACGAACAATTGTTACCGCCGAATCCACCGCCAACTTCCTATACATGGGATATTTCAACAGAGGATCGGTTCGATGGGGATCTCGAAGATGAAATCCTTTCGACGGAACACTGCGTCGTATGGTGTCGAGGTGGAATATTTCGAAAGACCTTCAGATTCGAACTCGAAAAAGAACCTGTCATACAGGCTCTCCTAGCATACTTCCCGGCTTCCAAAGACGACAAATCTACACAAGAGGAAGAGGCACAATCGGATCAGAGACCGGCTTTGTCTAAAGCGTTGGTTGTCTTCCTCAAGACTCAGGCGCACATATATTTCCTCTCTGGCACCAGCCATATTGTCCACATGCCATTCGAAGTTGAAACAGCATTCGCAGGCCCAGTTGGAGTCATCATTCAACGAAAGCAAAAAGCTGAAAGTGTTGCGCCAATCTCCTTCAAGTTCCCCCGAGTGCCGCCGAATTCCTTCGTCTCTTCGCAGTTGACGGCATTCAATAGCTCTCAACTGACCGCGTTTTCTGTGGAAGGTCTTGGAAAACCGAAAGCACTTCCACTTCGTCTGAGCTCAACTTTAGATAACCTTTGGGAAGCTCCGCTGGAACAACCCGAGTCCCGCTGGCCACGCCTTGTTTCATTGACCGACCCGCTGTTGGAGTTGGGACTGGTCGTTACCAACCAGGAGCCCCAAAATGGCAAAAGCTTAAGGCAGACAGCAGCTAAGAAGCTGACATTCCTCGATTCAGCTGAAGAAGTTCTCCATGTGGAACAGATCAAAATTCCTGGCGCTTTGACACAAGATTTAAGTCAACCTCTGATCATTGCGGTGACAATCAACCGCGAAACTAGTGAATACACTGTCTGGCGCCTCACGTACCTGCAGCATGAGGACCGTTTTCTTACTCGACAGAAAGATGCTAAATCAAAGACTGCCCGGCGTCGTAGTTCCATGCCTCCTGCTTTTGCTAGTACTCCTGGCACACCTGTCCAGCCCAACCTGCGAGAAAGCTTTGGAGCACCTCTTCCAGGAAAGCGGCCGAGAAAGAGTGAGCGCCTTGAAAAGCCCATGATTGACCTTGTGTCATCCTTAGAACAACAAGACAAGGAAGGCAGTGGTGTTGCGCGGAGGAGTTCTCGTAGGGTCAGCTCCATGTTGGCGAGAGCTGACTTGTCTGCGTCGCATGAAAGAGCCATATTGCCAGATCAGCCACTATTATCCAGTCATGCCGGGCCTAGGAGGCATGAATCACAAGGAAGCCATGCACGCCTTAGTGCCAACTATGCCCATCAGATACATCCTAGTCTGAGCAGTCTGTTAGCGGCACCTTTCTATGAAGGCCTTGACGAAGGGTTCCACAATATGGGTCTAGATGATCATGAGTTTGATGGGCTACAGCATGAAATACTGTTTACTAAACTTCAGAGCGTACCTATGAATAACTCCAATGTTCGATACTCGGATCAGCCAGCCCGCACCAAAACCAAGGTCTTCATCTTGGTGGCTCCCCCATTTGCAATCGATGGGCATGACCAAAGTCAACTTCTTATTGGGATTCAGGATGCTACCGAGAGACGTCTTCAACTTCTCACATTGGAGCTGGGCATTCAGCGTGGAACTAATATGGGCACCAAACAAGGGAAGAAGAACATACCCGACGGTACAACCGTTGTAGCTACTGTTGTCGACAGACGACATGCCCAAAATGTCGTTGACTCTTGCAAGCTAATGGACGGTGACCATTCTGCGATTCTAATCCTGTCGGAATCAATGGATGGCCGGCACGAACTAAGTACCCAGGCACCGTGGAGCGTCCTTACAAAAATATCGCTTTCACTACTCTTTGTCGATAACACTAGGAGTTTGCAATATCGTGGCAGAGTTGTGGACCGCGATGTTACCCAGAGAAAGTCCGAGGTTATTGACCTCAGTAATGGCAGCATTGTTGGTGTACGGCATCCGCGACAAGGTGGCATTGTTGATGTTGTCGATGCTGAAGGTCGGCTTCATGAGCTCCGTATTCAGCTCGAGCCGCGGTCACCTCACGTTCGAAGAGTCCTGGACGTTTGTCGTAGCATTCTGCCTCATGCACTTGGTGAACACATCTTCGCTGGCTGGCTTCACTGTATGCAGTGGATAGGAGGCCATGGCGAGACAAATACTGACATTGAATGGTCTGCGATGACCGTACTCCTTTTATCTTTGTTTCTGAGTCTCGGCCGAACTGACACAAAGCCTTTCCCGAAAACCCGACAACTTCCTCGCAGAAGAAGGCACCCTTCGGGTTCTTTTGGCTCGATCAGAGAATCGGAGGATTGGAGATACTTGGAAAAAACCGAGACTTCAAATTCGTTAGGGTGTCCAACTTGGATGATGAATGGAGGGTGGCAGTGGGCGCTGGATGAAGATGGGGATGATTCTGGAGACGAAAACCCATCTACAACTTTCATTTCGAAACATATATCTATGGCCAAAGAGTATATGGCCTCTGTACTAGGCGAAACGGCATTCGGGGCCGCTGGTTACATGCCAACCTCACTGGGCAAAAGCATAGAAAGCCGCCGTAAGGTTGCTGTAGATGTGTTTATGGGTTTGCACCTACTTCTCGAGGAAGAAAAACTTGATATCATGACGCCAGAATTCAGATCTCCTGGTCGTGCTGATCTTCGAGTCATTATGTGTCAAATAGCTCGATGGCTCAGGTGGCCCAGCTTTATTGCTATATACGAGGCGGGTATACAAGAAGACGTTGATCAACGTCATGATTCCGGTATGTTCGTGAACCCTCTTTGTGATACAAAGCTAACCATTAGATCAGATCTCAACCTGAGGCCTGCAGTCCCTCAGCCTCCTGTAAGGCCAGATGTTGTCAACTGGATTCAATCACGACTCACTGGAGAACGGAGGGTTCCTTACATCACCCCAGCGGATGTTTATTATGCTGGCTCCCAATTGTCCGAAGCGGAAAAGTCACAGGACAGGCGATGGGAGTTTATTCTCCCTAGAACGCTTTTGTTTAAGCAATTTTTCAAATATATGAAACCAAGCACAAGTGCAGTCCAGATGGTGGAAGCTATGAGGGATGCCGGAATTACACCATTAATTCTTGATACCCTCCCGGAGGCTATTCTTGCACCCTTACGTGATGCCATTTCATTGTGCCAACCGCACCCACCGACCTCCTGGTCCAAGGACCTCCTCGAATTGGTTGACCGCCGGGATATCAGTCTCATTCTTGCCCCTGGGAAGCAAGCTAAGCCAAGCGCTTCCAAGATTCTAGTAAGATCTCAACCCAATCTTCACGGACCATCACTTACAAGCAATAGACACCGACACACAATGCAACTTGGGATTACAAACTGCTTTGTCAGAGTGTCGATGAGTCAAACAATATCGGATACGACGAAGGTGAAGGAACGGAACGTCAAGCCATTATTCGCTCCTTGTTTAAAGAAGATCGCCGCCTTAACGAAGCTCAAGATTTACTTTCCACTCACAAGGCAAGACTGGTTCGACTCGATCCCCACCCAAGTTGGCCAGAGAGCGAATATCTTGAGAAGCAAAAGGAGCTCGTAACAAGAATTGCAACAGGCACTTTGGCAATTCCTGCGGGCCGGGCTTTGCTGTACTACAGTCTTCGCTACCCTTTGATCACACAGAAATTTCATATTGGTGGATTTAACCTCAATTGCATTGTAAAACCAACAAACACCACGGTGGGTGTAGACAAATCTCAGTTCTCAGAAGAGAAGGTTTGCTGGGGCTTCTTTCACCAGGGCGTCGCAGCTGGGTTAGCCATTTCTCCCCAGGCCCAAGGTATCGACACATCATGGATTCTTTACAACAAACCTGGCCAAGACCTCAACAATCGGCATGCTGGTTTTCTCCTTGCTCTTGGCCTGAACGGCCATCTGAAAGACGTCGCAAAATGGGTTGCGTTCAAATATCTGACGCCAAAACATACAATGACCTCCATCGGGTTACTTCTGGGGTTGGCAGCATCTTACATGGGTACAATGGATTCGCTGATTACTCGTCTACTTTCCGTTCATGCCACGAGGATGCTGCCTCGTGGAGCCGCAGAATTGAATCTGTCCCCTCTAACGCAGACTTCGGGTATAATGGGCATCGGTTTGCTATATGCCAACAGTCAACATCGGCGAATGAGTGAGATTATGCTCTCTGAGATTGAGCATATTGACGAAGAGGATGAAGAAGAGCCCCTGAGAAGCGAATGCTACCGATTGGCAGCTGGATTTGCTCTCGGCTTCATCAACCTAGGCAAAGGCAATGATCTTAAGGGACTGCATGACATGAGACTCACAGAGAAACTCATTTCTCATGCTACAACAACCAAAAACATTGAAATAGTTCATATTCTGGACCGAGCAGCTGCTGGCGCTGTCATGGCCCTGGCTCTCATTTACATGAAGTCGGAAGATCAGATCGTGGCGCGTAAGATCGACATACCCAACTCAGTCTTGCAATTTGACTACATTCGTCCTGATATTCTTCTCTTGCGGACCTTGACGAAGAATCTCATCATGTGGTCTAAGATTGAGCCGACGTTTGCTTGGATTCGTAAGAACCTACCGCGTCCTTATCGTTCCCAGTTCAAGCTACAGTCAACGACAAAACTGCAGTCAACGGACATGGCATTCCACAGCATAGTGGCTGGTCTCTGCTTCTCTATTGCGCTGCGCTTCTCTGGTAGCGCATCTCCTAAAGTTCGGGATCTTCTACTATATTACTTGGATCAGTTCATGCGTATTGCACAGATACCATCCACTGCAAACATGCATCCAAATGGCACTCCACCATATGATGAAGAACTAACACGGACCAATGCACGCATGTGCCAAGACATCGTTGCCATATCTGCATCCATTGTCATGGCTGGAACAGGTGATATTCCTGTTTTACGTCGTCTTCGTGCACTTCATGGTCGTGATGATCCTGAGACGCCCTACGGTTCTCATCTTGCGGCTCATCTCGCGATTGGCGCTTTGTTCTTGGGATGCGGAACGGCAACTTTTGGCACCAGCAACCTCGCTATTGCTTCACTATTGATTGCATTTTACCCCATTTTCCCTACGAGTGTGATGGACAATCGATCCCATCTCCAAGCTCTTCGCCATTTCTGGGTTCTAGCTACAGAGCAGCGATGCCTGGTCACAAAAGATGTTCTCACTGGCCAGCCAATCACTGTTCCTGTCCAAATCAGGATGCGCAAAAACACCTCTACTGAGCCGGTTCTGAATCGCACGGCTCCTTGCATCCTTCCACCAATAGACCAGATTGCTAGTCTATCAACCACATGTGGACCCCAGTTCTGGGATGTGGAGCTTGACTTCTCTAACCCAGAGGTTAGAGCTGCTTTCCAAAACACCCAAAGCCTGTACCTCCGTAGGCGCCCACCGCGTGAAGGAGCGTTTGCTTCAACTCTTCGGGCACTTGGTAGGGACGAGAAGGGTAAAGACCCTCTGGAATGGGTCTTTGGACTTGAGGGTCTGCGTGGTATTAGTTACGCCGAGCGAGCCGTAGTGCTAGAGCGAGGTGATGACACTCAGCACTCAAGCAGTGCTGTTGATGCAAGACTGGAGATGGCGAAAGGCATTGCAGAAGGCACAGATCGGGAGCGTCTGGAGGGAGCCAGGTTGCTGTTCGAATGGGCTTCTATACGTGATCGACTACGAGACACCAACATGTTCGATAGTCAAGAGACCATCACAGAGTCACACGTACGTCGTGAAGCCGAAAGGGAAGACGACCAAGATGCTACAGTGGAAGATGGGGGTGTTTGGTGGATGCGAGACAGTGTCATCGAGAACCTGAAGGGCGTGGTATGGCTTGCAAGTCGTGAAGGCGAGCATTGACAACTGGCTGTAGTGAGGTAACACGCATGTACAGCATAGTTATGAACGCGTATGCTGTGGACAGCGCATTGTAGGGGAAAACAACAGATGTGGTTGTGAGCGACGAAAATAACGGCAGACAAAAGTCTAGCTCGTATAGGGAGGGCTTCATGGCTTTAGACCATATATGAAAATCTTCACAGAAATAATACGTCCCATTGATGGGAGTGCTTGCTTTCATTTCAACAATCAACTTAAATTCCATTATCCCCTTGCCTCTTCCCTTTTCCGAGAACGCCATGCAATGCAAATCGCATCACCGGGGATATACAGGGCCTCTAAAACCGCCGCTTCTTCCATTTGGCCCGTGTTTGTCATTTTTGCCTCGCTTCTCTATCTTTGTCTCCCAGTCTTATGCTTTGCTGAATCCTGCTCATCCTCTGCAAAGACTGGCCTCCTTCTAAACTCAAGGGGCCGCGTCTTGTTTCTCCAGGTAGCGGAGGGTGCAACCCTCTGGTCGAGGTATCTTGCCTCTCGCTTTGAATTGCATCACCCCTTTTGGGCTATTGCAAAAAAGGAAACACTCATATAAAAAGATCATTCGCTACTAGCTATGGTCTCTACTTTGAAACAGCAGCGTTGAGGACTTGTGTCCTGAAGAAACCACCCTTAGTCTTCTCAATAACTTGCTGGTAGACGTTGTTAGGAGGGTGGTTCATCACAACGGTGCCATCTTTACTGTCGATCTTGGCGTCCAATCGAGTCTCACGGATCAGGTTGACAATCCACTTCTCACCATCGTCGGGGTTCAGACCGAGCTTGGCACTAAGGTCGCGGATGTTCATTCGGCTGAAGATCTTGCAGTAGCTCTCACAGATGAGGTGTCGGGCAGCATCGACAAAGGCATCGGCGGAAGAAGCAAGGAAGAAGTCGCTGCGGCAGACCTCAGCGGCCATGGAGAGGGCCTCACGGGCAGCCTCAAAGTCGTGGGCGATGTAGAGGGCGTTGACAAACTGTGTGATAGGGTCGGTGTACTCATAAGCTTCCTGTCGGACATAACGGATAATGTCCTTGATCTGCTTTTGTTGGATGGAGCTGTTGCGAGCACGGCCACGACCGGTGATAACGGCGGCGATCAGATATCGCAGGATCCAGGGGCAAGAGGTCTGGATGGTGTTGATGTAAGGTGCGGAAAAGAACATATCCAAGATAGGTTCCCGAGCACCCTCCCAGTTGAAGAGGGGGAAGAGAGACCAGTGGAGCAACATCGTTCGGTGGTCGAGTTGGGCACGGGGGTTGTTGAAGAGCTTGGAATCAATGTTTTCCCTAACGTTCTTGAGTTCGTCGACAGCAGACTCCCAGTTGGTCTGGAGGATCTCGGAGGCAAGCTTGCCCCAGGTGGCAGCAGAGACCTTATCGTTGTCGGTGGACAGGACTCGGAATTGGTAGAGCATATCGGCAGCGGGGCCGTATTGGCCGCATCGGAACTGAAATTGACCAAAGTCGTAAAGAGCATTGACCATTTCCATGGTGACCTGGTGAAAAGCCTGTTAGATATCTTTGACCTTGGTGAGCGGAGAGCTCTCAGGCTACTTACTCCGTGCTGGTTCTTGAGGAACTCCAAGTTGGCAACCTTGTCACTTCGGAGTCCGTTGACGACCTCATCCTGGGTCAGGAGATCGGCGATCTTGGCGGTGGCTTGCTCGTAGTTCTCCAGCTGTGAAAGCACATCCTGTCTCTTCTTGTTGTACTGCTCGGGAGCCTCTGATACACCGTGGAGCTCGCAGTAGAGAGTCGCAACGTAATCGGTCATGTTTGTGTCTTCGAGAAGCTTAATCTTTCCGGAAAGAATCTCCTTTGCCTTGGCATCCTGGCCCTGCTCCTCAGCTCTCTCACTTTCGAACTGGATCAGAGGAAAGAGAAGATGCCGGCTCAGGTGCGGCGCAAGGCGAGGCATGATCGATGAACCGTCGGCCGAAACGGCGTTGAGAACGTCCTCCATATTGGGCGATATCTTTTAGAAGAAGGAGTCGGTAGAGTTCGGTCGGACGAGGGATCGGTCGGAGAGTGCGGAAAAGTGACTCGCCGCAAAGGTCGTGGTGATGGGTTTGATGGAGGGGCACGAACACCTCAGATTTTTGGTGAATTTCGCCAATCCACTCCGTGGTGTGGGGTTTCAGCTTATCGCACCAACCGTGGATTTACCGACGATTAGAGATGGACAGTCATGTGATCTTGAGATTTTCCATCAGCGGCAAGCTTTCTGGCATGTTTAGAGTGCATCGATAGACAGAGAGTGTGACATGTTCAAGAACTAATGAGCGAAATCAATTGAGACTGCATTTGGGCATTACGCTGCATATCTCTTCCGGGTCTTTCGTTCCGCGGTATCGCCAAAGCGAAGAACCTTGCGACGGAAAACAGCTCTATCCTACAACCTCCCTACAATAACCCGACCACACGATGAATTTCCTTACCTCTAGAGTCCTATCAATAGGACGCCAGGCCATTGTCCAGAAGCCAGCACTCTTGACGCAACGAGCGTCTTACTCCTCAGCCGCCCCATCGTCAGCGAACACCTTCAAAACACACGTCTCATACAAGCCCAACCCTCTCCGACACCCCATCAACCCCAATAGGAAGAACAAGATTCCGTACAAGGATCGTCAACTCAAGCAACCATTCGTCCCTCCAGCAGCAATCAAAAACCTCGACAAGCTCGGTGCAACCCTTCGCTACGTTGTTCGACGGACGCCATCCTCCCAACTACCTGTATACCGCAAGTGGATGTCTGGTGGCAACCGCATGATCGTTATCATTAAAAAGATTGATGGAGACCGCTCCAAGTTTATCCAGGATTTGGCTAGGGATCTGGAGATTAAACCAGTGGATATTCGATTAAACCCTACAACACAACACGTGGAGATCAAGGTAAGCAATTCTAACATTGGAGCTCCCGACAGACAACTAATTGTTCCAGGGTCATGTCTACGACAAAGCAGTTGAGTGGATCCTGAAGACTGGCTTCTGAAGAGCCGGCCACGAGTGATATAAACGGATTACCCTGGTCTTAGCCTTGACAAACATATAAGAGGAATCAAAACTGTATCATATTGACCAGTCACCATCAGGGGCGACACAAGATGTACAATACATGTAGTAATGCGAGCGCATCATAGAAGCATATTTTTGTTTGTCCCTAATGTCTGAATTTGTTCACCATCCCAACTTCCTTTATACACCTGTACATAGACAAGCAGTTTCATCATCACCTGTCTTGTCCCCAAACCATCGACTCCAGAATGCAAGTCTAAACGAGAAGCGCACGCTTCAAATGACAAGACACCAATCCCATGTTTCTCAAAATACTAACATACAAGCTTGAAGATGAGGTAATGCTATAGAGTTTGATCCAAAAATAAAATCCCAATGCGACTCTCACCTCCCTAGAGCAAAAAATGTTGAAAGCTTTTGCAGTACTTCATCCTTTGACCATTCAGCAGATTGCATTGACAACGCTTCAAGCAAAGCATGAGGTGCCGGCATAGCTTTGGCGGGTATGGATGACCTTGGATCGTTGGGATCTCTGGCCTTCTCAGCAAGTCGTCTTAATAGAGCAACTGCAACAACAACGATATACACCAGCTCAGGGTCTTTTCGGGGTGCTGTTCGGGGACCTTGACCTTGGGGTTGCTCGTACAGTTGACTGAGCTCTCGGATAAGTCTGAATAGATTCTGGGCGAAATCATTGCCAGATGATAGCCAAGATTGGGCGACTCCGCTGTCGTGACCCGGAGCAAGTGAAGCCAAGATTTCAGCAGAAAGAAGCCCTTGCATCAAGAAAGGCTTTCGAACTTCCACGAGAGATGGGAGGTTAGGTTGTCTCGTCTGTGTCTTGGCCTTGTCCGGTATAGGTGCTATGGCCAAACCGAAGGCACGAGTAAGCAACTCATAAGGAGGGCTGCTGCTCGAGTCAAGTGCGAAGACAGCTTTGTAATGACTCCGATTGGGTTCATCACGAGCTAGTAACTTCGCAAGTGCATCGACAGCATGTGGCAGGTAGGCGTGCAAGCTTGGTTCGTATTGCGTAAAGAATAGTGTTCCGTCTGAGACTGTAGGATTGGGAGCGGGGGCAAATGCCAGGAGAAACTGTAAGAGGCAGAGAGCCTGTTCGCGTCCAGGTATCTCTACAGACCCTGCAATATTGGAGAGTAAAATTACAACATCTTTCATGAAATCGAGAGTATTGTTGTGTGATCGAAGAAGCATAGTACGGGTACCGAGGTATCTTATGACAGCACAGACAAATTTGATAACAATCTCGTCGGCAAGTACAGAATGATTATCGTTCTGTTCGCCAGGGAACGACAGGTTTCGAAGAATAGTTGTGACGCATATTAGACGGTCCACAGCCCGGTCGAGCTCATACTCTTGGGTGCCAAACACAGGCAAATCCCGGATATTAAACCGCTCAAGACGGCAGGCCCTCAAGACGTCTTCGTATGGTGATATTTGAATCTCATCGGAGACTTCGGCTGTATGCTCAGCCAGCATCTCCACTTGATCCTCGGCACATTCGATGAGAGCCTCTATTAGCTCGTCACAGTACCGAAGCTGAATAAAATGCAATTGGTTCATGGAGCACGATGCAGCTGCCAATACGTCGAGGGCTAGGCGCGTCTCGCCATGAATCCCGCTTTGCAAACTCTTAGTAAGAGCACCGATATCGATGTTCCCCAGTTCCTGAAGAGGAGGTACATCAGGTTTCCAGCGTTCGAGTTCCGCTCCTAGTTTGCTGAACGCATTCAAGTCAACACCACCAAATGTTGAAAGCTCCCGGGCGCATGGGCTGTACTCGTCAGTTTGAGGTGCAAGCCGAGGCATTTTCTCCACAGCCACAGGTGCCGCCGAGGCCTGACGTCCTTCATTGTGCGACATGCTTCCAGCCCTGCGGGTTGCTGGAGAGGGAGCGCCCGGGAACTCTGGCACAGCAGAAGTGTCAATCGTTTGTGATAGTGTGCGATTTTGGCCTGGCATTACTGGAGGCTGTGGCTGCATCTGAGGCTGGGGTGTGGAAAATCCGTTCACTGGAGGCTGTCCTGGTTGCATTTGCTTCATGGGAGTTTGTTGCATTTGAGCTGGCGGTCCAGATTGGCCCATGGTTCCAGGGGTCATTTGTTGTCCAGGTTGCATCTGCTTCTGTGGAGTAGCTTGTCCCATGAGGGTGCCTGGAGTTTGTGGCTGTTGTGGTTGCTGTTGGGACTGTTGCTGTGATTGCTGTTGCTGTTGCTGTTGCTGTTGCATCATCCTTTGCTTCTGCTGTTGAGCGATCCACACTTCCTCAAACTTATAAAGGTTGCGTTCATAGATCGTCTTCAACGTCTGCGGAACGATAGGATTCTGGGGTGGCAAGCCAAGCATCTGAGCAACATGGGGCCAGCCGTTAGGGGTCGTAGTTGCCTGCTTGTATCCTCCCTTATTCTGAACCGCTTGAAACAACACCATGAGACTAACCGGTCGGTCCATCACCATGGGATTAGGATCCAATTGCAAGCCTTTTGAATTCATTAGGGTCGTAAGATTCTTCATAAATTGTTCAGGATTCACGTTAGCCATCATCCTCTGCTGAGGTCTCATGCCTCCTTGTTGCATTTGGCCATTAGGCATTCCAGGTACCGGCTTATTAGGCATCATACCGCGGCCCATGTTTTGCGCCTGCATCTGTGCTTGAATTTGAGTATTGCCTTGCAGTTGTTGTTGCAATCTCATCTGGTAGGCGGCCATCTTCTGCGCGTCCATCATGCCCGGGCGTTGAGGGGTTTGTTGCCCTTGTTGCTGCTGGCCTTGCTGTTGTGGCGTGCCTTGTTGTTGCTGACCCTGTTGCATTTGAGGGGGAAACATATTGCCTTGCATCTGGCCCATGTGTTGCGGCATTTGACCCATCTGCTGCGCCATCATTTGGTTGCCGGACATCGCATTCGGATTCGGTGAAGGTCGCGCGTTCGCAGGTGATGAAGCAAAGTTTGGGTTGAAACCTTGAGCCATATTTTGCATATAGGGGTTCGGCTGAGGAGTGCCATGTTCGGACGGTATCGGTGATGTCTGTGGGTTGAATTGCTGGCCACTGGGAGAGAATGGGTGTGGTGACGCGGTCGCGACCCGTTGAGGAACACTTCCTGGTCGCATTTGGTTGCTCATTATCGGGGAGGGGCTGGCATTGGCGGAACCATTAGGTTGAAGATGAGAAAACTGGCCAGGGTTTTGCTGAACCGCGCCGGGTTGAAAGCCTCCAGCAAATGGTTGTTGCTGCGGCGTCTCAGAGCGCGACGTTGGGAGCATCCCGGGATTTTGGCTAGGAGAGCCGGCGAGACTATCCTCACGAGGGCGAGGCCGCTTCGATGGAATAACGGAATTGGTCTGATATACAGGATTCTGAAAAGAAGGTGAAGCATTGCGCATGGAGCCAGGGCCATTAGCCATAGCGCCGCCCATTTGCTGATTAAACTGAGCAGGATTGAATTGGCCCGGATTGGCCATGAAAGCGGAAGGATCCATCATGTTACCGGCAGCGTTAGAGTCGTTCATGTGTGGAAAGCCGTTGCCATTGTGGTTGGGGACGGCGTCGTTCATCCAGGTGCTCATGGCGATCGACCCAACAGGCTGTGCGCGACGGAGTTAGCGATCAGCAGGCACGCGAAAAGCGTCCATGGAGGAGCGCCAAGAAGACGAGGATACAATGACGGAAGGCTGAGATAGGAAGCGATGAGTGGGAGATGAGGCAGTGACACGGTGGTGATGGGACAAGTCGCGTCGCGGCGTGGGTTTGGTGGAGAGCAGTGTAGTGCGAGAGACCAGACCGAACCAGAACCAGACCAGCGAGAAGACCTTGTGTCAGCCTGCCAGTACTGGGAATGGGCTTAGGCAAAGGGGACAGGAAAGTGGGAAATAAAAAACGCCCAGATTGGATTGGTTGGCACGGTGGTCGGTGCAGGGCGACGCGCTTCAATCAAGCGGCAGATGATAGATGGGAATGACGGGTCGGGTGAGAATGGATGGAAAGGTAGAGGGAGAAAGCGAAAGCCGCGCGACGGGAGCAAGAGAGCAAACGGGCAGCGGACAACGGACTGGACAGCACTGTAGCAGGCTAGCAGCCACCTTTTCAGCAGGCAACCCAGCAAGCGACGCCGCCAACAGTGGAGAGAAGGGTGATGGGGGAGCTGAGCCAGCCAGTGAGGGAGAATTTTTTTCGCTGGGCGGGTCTCCGTCAGCAGTACGGAGTAGCAGCACCAGGACCATGGGCTGCCGGGGAGGTGGTGCTCGGGAGGGCAAGGACGCGCAGCACACTGAGACCAAACCAAGCGCAGGCGACTTCGACTAGCCAATGAAACTTGGCGCTCGTTGAGTGACCAACGGGGAGGGAAGACAAGAGAAATAGTGGGTGCAAATAGGTAGGCAAAAGTGAAGCGAAGCGAGGAGAAGCGACAGCGTACAACTCTATCCATCGCATTCCATCGTCCACTTGGAACGGAGATTCCTGTGATGCATAAAATGATGTTGAGATTCCATAGAAAACAGACAGCCTTACCTAACTAAAGAGTGAGGGCGCGTTTGCAGTGCGTTTACGATAAACTGCAATGGATGCTCGTCGAGTCGGGTCAGGTCTGAATGGATTGGCCTGGGTTTCAGCGAACGGCGAAGACATCTCTGAGAGTCGGGGGGAGGCTGAGTCTGTTTTGCAGCGCGTAGTGCTTGACTGTTCCTGGTATAGCGCGATTTCGAGGTCAAGCCACTTGTGCGGACCTAGGCGAATCAGCTATCTGCGTTAGTAAGAGACTAAGGCTAGCTCAGTATCAGATAGGATTACCATGACAAGTAGCAGAAGCTTCTAACAGCGGGCCCGAGTCTGTTATCATATTGCTATCCCATTATTCCATCGAACTGGGAAGCGGCATTCCTGGCGATGTTGCATGTGACAACAAGCGCCTGACAGACGAACAAAAGGCTTTCGGTCAAGGTGCCCCATGGCTCCATGGGACTGCTTCTGCCAGTCATCAATGAAGCTCAGTCCATGGCTGCATGGATTGACTATTGACTTCTAGCGATATTGAAGCTAGCCTAGAAACGCCATGACGAAAGTTTTGCCATTATCTTGTCTCCGGTCCGACTGTTTTGATGCAACTGGGTTACTTTCTCCAGGTGATACGCTCAATTGCTACAGACCTTCAGGCCGATATCGAAAGAGGTTGGCGAAAGGCTTCCAAGCTCGTAGTGTAAGCACCGGAGAACGCTGAACCATTGTCACAACTGCAGACACTCTGGCGCCCAAGCTCGAGGAGTATGTCAGTGCTGTCAAAGTAGTACGCCTCATGTACAAATCGTCCAGCAATCTGCTCCTGTATTTATCCACGTATCTCAGTAGACGTAATCCGCGCGCGCATGTAGCTATGCGTCGCACAGTTTCGGGCCAAATACCCAATGTAACGATTCATTGGAGACCAACACTGCCTTAACACACTTGTGCAGGCACTGTCTCATTGAGAATGAAGTCAATCACAATCGATAGGGGTAGCTGACTGTGCTGGTACGCATGGCTTTTGGCCCCTGTGTCCATAGCAATGGCCGGGACTGCTGGGATAGCTTTCCATTGGGGTGACCCTCCACGGCCTTACCGCGCACGCAGACCCATACAGAGAAAAGGGCCATTCGCCACCAGGAATAGGACAAACCCCTCGGAGCAGCGACTGCGCAGGTGCTCCCAAATTAACAGCCAGCATGCTCCATAACCATTCTTTCGGTCAGAGAAACATGAACCTGTCTTTGCTTGGTTCTCCTTGGAAGAGGCGCAGACACAGAGCTATCGGCTTTGAGTCCGGGGATTGTCTGCGGTGGCGCCTGATGCGGGCTGTCCACCCACCACTGGCGCTTCCCGAGTGGATGCCAGTGGATGGATCCTTGTCAGGCAGGCCGTCATGACCAGAACAGCCAGCGCCGTCTCAAGTTCGTTCTGGGCTGTCTTTGAGGTGCCGGTGAAGGTTGTCGCGATTTTTCGTGAAATCCATTTGTTTTTGGTTTGTTTGGTCAGATCATGCTTGTTTTCGCCGGATTGGTGAGCGTGTCGTGTCTGAAAATCAATTTGCAATGGAGCGAACTGCCATCCCACTTACAGCCCAGCCCAGCGGCTTGGGGTGCCCTGAAAACCACCCGACAATTTGGAGATGGCTCCGCGTCTGTATAAGTGAGCAGACCAAAAGACAGGCGTGCGCACGACAGCAACACACGTCGAAAAGAGAGGTTTCGAAAGTGAAGGAGTCAAGAAGAAGAGGTACAAAAGGTTTGAGAGGGGAAAACAGGCGGGAAATGGGCAGCAAGAAGGAACGGGGGAAGGGGGGTAGATATGTGAAATACCTTACCTTGCCTTGCCTTTCTCCGTACCGCCAACGACCAGCCTGTGCTGTGCCTGGGCTTGCGACCTCACTTGAGCTCTCACTTCGGGGGCTTTGATTAACGAAATTTTCTCCGCTCAAATATGCTCCAATTTTGTTGCTCCCATTCAAAGTTATTGTCAATCTGTGTATCTTATTTCATTTGGCTTCAAACTCTTATTCACACGCTTATCTGGTCAAGCCGTGGTTCCTGAGTGGCGCATGTCTGCCGTTCATCTTCAAGATGGGACCAAGGATTGATTGAGTCTGACCAGCGAAACCACGAAAATTTAACTAATGATGTTTTGTTTAGAAAAAGATGTATCGATACGGGCCATGTGCTAGGCTCTGGAGGAATACATGTTGCTTCTTTTCCCTTCGTTGTTTCTCCAGTTCTCCTATTGTTTTCCAACCTCTGATCCTCTCATTTCTCTCTCACGATCCGACCACCCACTCACACCCAGGGTCGCTTGCGCACTGTACTGTACGATTCCAGATCACCCGCGCGCTGTTCTGATTCTGAGGTGGGCGACTGACTTGGCAGGGTCTGCTTGTGCCACGGCCCTAATGACAATGATCGGTTTCGATCAACGACTGCTTCTCTGCCAGAATCTTTCAATCATGGTTTTGTGGGTGGTTCTTAGGTTTGTTGAATTCTACTGGCGATGACTGAACACGTCCATCAAGGCTTATGGATCCTCCACCTCAGACTGTTACAAAGATTGGAGGATGAAGTGGCTTTGCCTTGCCAAGTCTGAATTGCAAAGAAGCGGTCTCGCTATCTTAGAAAAAGGCTTGATCTTCCCCTCTTTTCCCCTCCCAATCCCTCCTGAAATCGGTTTCTCAAGTCCCCTCATTTCCTAGCCGTGAACTGCGCCTTATCCAGTCGCCCTACATGCCATGTGCTTCTCGGTCGCTCTCTTCCCCTGTCGTGAACTCCCCACATTGATAGAGAACGGAGTCGGTGGCGAATAGTTTGTCGTGCCGCAGGTTACAGGAAGTCAATTGTGCCTCGGATTGCTCACATTATCTCTCGTGAAAAGTGTCTTTTGCTGGCTGGTCAGCAAACTCAGTCGTGGGTGGAACTGGACGTGAGGGTAAGCAATCCATGGACACGGCTGGGCCAACCACCTGTGATGGTTGCAGATCTGTACCGCCCCAAAAGGCAATCAACCTTCCTTCTCCTACCCAACATGATCGACATGTAATTGCCGTTCATTAGCCTTTGAGCCATTGACGCCCTGAGACTTTGGGGGAAAACGCCTCGTGTCATTGATAAATAAGACAGGCCCGATCCCAGCAGGTCCTGAAGATTGAACGTAAAACTCGCCAGAAAGAGAAACAATCATTGCTCTGGGTCACCTCCGAACAAGCATCACATCAGCCCTGGAGCTTGGGACTGTGTCACGGCTGGACGGTCAGGAGGTACTAGTACGTAGTAGGCAGCGTACAGAAGCCTGCATATAAAACGGCCCAGATGCCGTTCTGGCTTCCCCATGCATATACAAGTTACATGATGCATGATGCCATCGATAGACGGTTCCAGTCGCTTGCGGGACCAACAATCGCGTGGCATGGAGCCTTCTTCAGGAAACTACATCTGTTAGTGGATGCGATGCTTCCCGCATATCATCTTTGAGTTTGGGAATATATCGAATAAATGCACTGGCCTTGTTGCTCCCGAAGTGATTTCCATAGAAGCTGCTCAGTCTCATTTAGCTTTCCACATCTTTGACTTGCTCATTTCAGCTCTTCGTTTTCCTACAGGCCTACACGTAGCCCCACAGCGGCTTCCTCCTTGACGGGATGATCCCAAAACGCTGGGTCACCCTAATATCGGGCCGGGGCCTTGCAACCACCACAAAGCAATCCCCAGTCTAGGCCAGTATCGCCTATATCAGAGAC
Organism: Fusarium mangiferae; assembly: GCF_900044065.1. Classification (NCBI taxonomy): domain Eukaryota; kingdom Fungi; phylum Ascomycota; class Sordariomycetes; order Hypocreales; family Nectriaceae; genus Fusarium; species Fusarium mangiferae. The sequence goes on from NW_024573922.1 coordinate 3,013,376, forward strand.
TTCGGACCTTAGCCCAAGGTAGGTAGGGTAAGAAAATGATGTGGTTGAACAGCCTGTTAATTCCATCATTGAGTATTTTCCATACCTACTAAGACCTTCTACATAATTATCACTTGGGGCCTAAAGTTCTTAGAGGTTCAGCTCTGCCTTGGTCCCTTGGCTTCCCCAGATGGAGGATCTCAAAAATCGATTATACAATCTACCGTTTATAACCTAGGACTGTGTTTATTGAAAGAAAGGAAATATTCTTCCAGTAAACACAGCCCCCCTCTCACGATATCTGTCTCTTATTACATGTTGTGTTTTAACTTCTTCCGACTATCCGTTTGTATGGTATCCACGATTAAAGATTTGCCGCCAATGCAACAAGAACAAGGTGCATGTAGGATGTTGATTTCTAACGTAACAACATAGTACAAGTTTAGCACCTTCAAATCTTGACCATAGCATTTAAAAGGTAACCTAAAAAAAGTTACTTGGCTCTATCCATACCCATCTAAATGGACTCCAACTTCTGTTTGGTATGTTCCAAAACTGCCCGAATACCCTCATCCAAATCATCCAGTGCAAGGTACCCATCTATCCATGCAACGGTCTTCTTCTGTAATTCCGTGCGATCTGTTGTGGTTTCCAGGTACCGGTTCAAGCGTGAAAGTACCTCTCTGAGGTTCTTGGGAAACTCTGCTGTCTGTGGGTTTACGCCCATAATAGGCTGGCGAATGTGGACGTTGCATGTGGCTGGGTGGTTGGGATACTCCTGATCAAGGGTATCCAGAACATGTTGTGATATCCTAGGCTGAGCTGGGACATGTACGAAAGACACGAAGAGGTCGAAGAATACCTCCGCAGTGTTGGCGCTGAAGAAGGCCTGCTTCTTTGAGATATCGAAGATAGCCATAGGAATAGCGCCATCCATGGCAGGGTTTGATTTCAAATGCTGAGCCGTCTGCTTGTCAATAACCTTGGCTTGGGCGTTGGATGGCTCGGGAAGATCATCGTCGTCCTCATCATCCTCATCATCACTGTCCACAAGTCGCAGCTCGTCGCCATCCTCCTCACGATCAGGCCGGAGAACGTCCTGGCCGGGCTTTGCGACGGCCTTGCGCTTATCGACCTTTTCGAGCCATTCCATCTCCGTTCGCGCATATTCGACCCAGAGTTTTTCATTCGCCGTGCAAAAGCGGCAACCTCGCATGAAAAACCCACGCGCGGCAGCCATGTCGCCATTCTTCGCTGACCTTCGACCTGCCATTGTCCACAGCTCAGGGTCTGTAGGCATCATGCGTAGAGCATTGGTCATGGTTTTGCGCCAGCGCTTGGATGCTTTGACGCTGGACGTATATGAAAGATATTCTCTCCACAGCGCACTGCTTCCTGGATGTCGGTTTACACCTCGCTCGTAAATTGCAAGAGTACGGCCCTGGCCAGCATGGGCGGACTGGAGGTGTCGGATTCTGAGACGCTTGCAGCGTTTGCTGCGGAGGGACTCAAGGGACTGCTCCCATTGCGCGTAAGAAGACCAATCCGATGGCTTATTCCCAGGTGAGAGGATTCTGTGCTCGTAGTCGTTGCGTTTCTGGACGATTGTACGAATCTCATCCTACGAAAATGATGGGTTAGTTGACAATGTCCTCTGGCAAACTTGGAACGCAATTACCTTTGAAAATACTTCTTTCTCCTCCCATTCTCGTAGCTGCGGTACAGCGCGTTCGAGATAGAATCTCGCCTTATCAGCGACGCCAGCCATCTTACGTTTGTGCGACCAAGAGGTATTGGTATGGTTTAGAAGGTAAGGTAGGTAGACAGCAAATTTAGGAAGTTTTTTTGCCGACAAGGCTGGCAAATCAATAACTTTTTTAGCGGGGCACCTTTCAGCCTCGTGGTGGTCGCGACGGCGGGAACCAAAATGGAAATCGCCGTCTAACGTTAGGCTGTGTATTTCTCGCTTGGAGTACCTGGCCTTTGATTCGCTTCGGGAGCGCGCGGGCCAGTGTCAAAAAATAATATCGATTTCCGAGTGTCCCCTGCCCCGGTCGGTCTCCACTTAGCAATTACACTTCCAAGTATTACGTCGCGGTGGAGGTAACGCCAAAGCTCCGAGGTCTGTTTGTCTTGTCCGAGAGTGAATCTCACCACTTGCATGATCGTGTTCTCTCGTCGCTCGTTCTGAGATTTTGACTCTTGGTTCCCGGATCGCCCGGATGGGATTTTAGAGTGTTTGTTCAGTCCTTCTCTCCTTCAAAATGGCTTCAAAATACAAGGACAAAGATACAGGCGTTGTCCTCAGCTTCAATGGAAGCTTGGTCAGTTGGGCGCATACTGCTGTCGCGTATAGTATGGTTTTGCATCCTCCTCCGTTGTAGATATGCAACTTGGATGACTGAGACGCTGATCCGTGGTGTTATAGCTGCTTTCTTTAGTGCATTGGTTATTGGCGTTTACCTACACTACCACAAGATCGTACAGAATGAGTTCTATGGTTATCCGCAAGAATGGTTCCCCTCAGTCTCAGCGACTATTGGCGATCGGTACCCCGAGCGATCGTTCTTCATGATATTCATTGCCATTACATCCGGTACAGCATAATTGATCGAATGGTACCATATCCGCATTGTACTGATGGCTCCTAGGTCCTCGGTTTGCCCTCGTCGGTTTATGGTATCTCCTCACGCGAAAGCCCGGCCAGAAGCTGCCTACGTTCGTTGCTGTTATGGGCCTACTTCGAACTCTAACCTGTGGCGGCTGGACATACATTACATCTACGGATGACCACGATTGGCATGATATTCTCATGATTTCCTACATTGTTGCGACGCTTCCGTGGACAACTGGCTGTATCGCACTCAGCCCCGCCAATCCTCAGGCCATCAAATATCGCAAATACTTGGCATCTGCTTTTTTCGGTACTCTTGTGCCACTGATCTATTTCTTCATTCAGCACAAGGTGCATCGTGTCGCTGGAGGTAAGACAATGGTTCAGCGTCGTTGAAATATAGCCAACTAACGCTACAAACCAGCTTACACCACTTACGCCTTCTTCGAGTGGTCGTTGATCATCTTTGATGTGGCCTTTGACGCCGTGACGGCTCTCGATTTCAGTACCTTCGCTATTGAGGTTAGAGATATCAAGGGTGCGAGCAAGGGGTACGTTCAATGGCTTCCCAGATAGTCTTTGGCCTCCAGAACAGCCGTTTGCGAAATATACATGTTTGCAGGCCATTGTCTAAGTCTTTTGCAGTGAGAACCTGTCGTCTATCCCATCCGCCGTCCTGGAAAAGGAGTAAGTACAGAATTAGCGTGAGGAGAATATTGTCATTAACCAAGTCCTCAGAAAGGAAAAGGCGACCGGCGGTATTTTTGCTGTTCGCTTCAGCTGGCCCGAAGCACTTGATATTGCCGCTGAAGTCTACCATGGAGTAAGCTCTCTATGTTGGGCGGAAACGACGATTTACTGACCTACCCTAGTACGTTTTCTGGACGATTCTGACTAGTCTGGGGCTTGTAGTGTGGTGTAAGTCAATCTAAATCGTTGATTGAGACCTGTGTGACCCTAACTCAATCTCAGACTTCCCGCTTTGGTACATGGGCATTTCAGGATACGAAGTTCTGGTCATGACAACGATTTCTCCCTTCGTTCTGGCCAGCCGTTCAGCTCGGTCTCTGGTGGTGAACAACTTGCGCGCAGTGCACCTTCTGTCTCTCGCAGGCATCGCGGCCTATCTGGTTGAGGAACCCAGTTATCGCCTGTTTACGGTTGGATTTGGCGTTTTTATGTCGTGCTTGGGGTGGGCCGGTACCCTTTTTGCAGAGTCCGTTCACGAGGGCCGCCTCGAATCCAAGATCCTGGGTTGGATGATTGGTCTTATTCTTTCCTCTACTGCCAAGTTTGCGTGGTGGACGAATAACCCTATTTGGCCTATTATGCATGCTGCGAATGGCGGTTGGAACAACACTGGTCTTGTGCTGGGTGTTCTAGCCGCTCTCCGCTTCACCAGACGAGCACCCCTCGCTGCCGGTTTGGCTCCACGGCCTGCCAAGAGTAGCTCGAGTTTCCTCTCATCACTCGGTCTTGCTGGGTTGTTCTTTGGCCTCCACTCTTTACTCTCTGATACCAGCACCATGATCCTCTGGGGATGGGAGGGCTATCCCATTCGTGGCCCATACTTCTCCACACATGGCTGGCTCACTGTTCTTGCCATGTCGCTTGGTCTGTTCGGCGGAGTCTGGCAGCCTAGGCTTGCAAGCAGCTGGGGGGTCTATATCATCGGTACGGTCGGTGCTATGTTTTTGACCTTCTTCAGTCATTGGCCCGGTTACTACGGCGCTCTGACGCTTGCCACTTACTTGATGGCATATTCTGTGCCCATTTTGACCCATGCAGCCAAGACAAATCCTACGACAACTTTTGGCAATGGTTTCCTCATCTACAACTTCTTGGTACTCTTCCACGTTTGGGTTGTGGCATATGCCTTTGTCCCAGGTGGCCAACTTGTTCGTGAGCACACTGACTGGATCATGTATACGATGATGACCTGCATTGCTGCTGGCGTGTATGGCATGAACGCCTCAGGTCATCAACAGCAACCTTCGAAACGGTCTGTGCCAATCCAGCAAAGGAAGTATTTTGGTGTTGCGACCATCCTAATCAATGTTTTCTTCTTGGTCTCGGCCTTCCAGCGGTTTCCTAGTAATAACTATCAGCCTTATCACGCTGATGACCGAATCCTCACTGCAGGTATTTGGACGATCCACTTTTCGTTTGACAACGATATGTGGGCATCAGAGTACCGTATGCGAGACCTCATTAAGGAGCTGGAAATTGATGTCATCGGTCTTCTTGAGTCCGACAACCAGCGTATCATCATGGGTAACCGTGATGCTACTCAGTTCCTTGCTGAGGATCTCGGCATGTATGTCGACTACGGTCCTGGCCCCAATAAGCATACATGGGGTGCGGCTCTTCTGTCCAAGTTTCCCATCCTCAACTCGACGCATCACCTTCTACCTAGTCCTGTCGGTGAACTGGCTCCTGCTATCCATGCGACGCTGGATGTCTATGGTCAGCTCGTCGATGTATTTGTCTTTCACTCCGGGCAAGAAGAGGATCCTGAAGACCGACGTCTGCAGTCGCTTTATCTCGCTGACCTAATGGGCTCGACCCCTCGGCCAGCATTCTTGCTTAGCTATTTGGTGACAAAACCAAAGGAGGGTAACTACAACACTTATGTGAGCGAGAAGTCGGGTATGAAAGATGTAGACCCGTCAGATTGGGACCGATGGTGCGAATACATCCTTTTCAAGAGACTCAAACGTGTGGGATACGCGCGCGTGAGTCGCAGCTCCATTACCGATACGGAACTACAGGTTGCCAAGTTCAAGATCCCCGAGTCCAAAGAGGAGATCGAGAAACTGGATGCCCAGCCAGATAAGGAGCGCAATCGCCGAGTTAAGGAGGAGGAGGTCCCTGAAGGCTGGAGATTCCCCACAATGTTCCGGGGTGACGGCGTGCGAGAGCACAGATACCATGTGTTCAACGAGCCCAGGTATTTCAACTAGAGGGACTGTATATTACACTGGGTAAGGGTTTGGGCAATACGACAAGGGTACGTCTCGATGCCGTATATGCTCTTCATATTAATGGGAGGAGTTAATGGGATAGGGCAGATATGGATGATGAATAATGTACGGCGGTGATGTTCATGTGCTTAATTCTTGTGCACGCAATATATACTCTTGTTGTATGTGTATTGGCTGTATGATAGTGATCCGAAGATGCAGCAAAATATTCCTTGTCGAAAATACTTATCTCTCGAGGCCAGTGCTATAGGGTATTCCCCATCCATTATTCACGGAGCAGGTGATTCATGTGGTGTCGTCCATATATAAGATCCATTTGAAGGCAATTGTTTACTAGGTGCCTGACGGGGAGTGTGTGTATTGCTTACGGGGTCAGCGCGTGGCATTATAGTTTGCCATTGTTTCAATAATGTTTGTTATTCTTCCACACAAACCTCCACGACCGATGTAAAAGGCTTGTGTTCCAGCGAGATAACAGAGTTACAATGAACCTCAAGTATATTGACGCAGACTTACCACGAAATCGGTCAGCTGCTGACCAACAAGGTCCGCCGAGAGAATTACCCTATCGTATCCATTTCTGGATGTATTTCTGCAAAAGAACCGTTGTCAAGCTTGCATCATGGATGTACACTGACGAAAACTGCAGATTTCCGTGCCCACCCCGCAAAGAAATATCTCCGTCCCCACTCGGACCGCCGAAACTCCACAACGCCGCGGTCATCGTCGGGCATGTGAGGTTCACAAGCCCCTGTCGCCCGCTGATGCGCCAGGTATGACCAAGAAAAAAGAGTATCTGTGTGATTCCGCATGACGGACCAGAGCCGCTTGTGTGATGAGTGCCGAGTTGGAGCAAAGACCGAGGGTTCAACAATCATTCGTATTACACACATTATTCATGACGGCATAAAGACCTTGGCTTGACGTGGATAACTGATTGGCGGCTGACTGTCCTTTTTTGAAATGACAGGTGACATTTGGAGGTGAAGAGGCTGGACTAGGAACAACGCCTGAGCATTGCTGTGAGCGAGCCAACGATGTATTGCATCACTATGATGGTTATTTCACGAGTGGGAGTCAACGGGATTTATATATTAGATCTGAACACTGGACGGATAACTACCATTGTAAGAACGCTGCCAATACCAAAGATTAAAATTCCGAGTTCATGCCCCTCGTAACTGAGAGTCAAAGCTAGATACAATCATGGATTGAAATAATAACAATTCCCCAAATGGCAAACTCAAAACCCCACAATCTCAGAAGCTCCCCCACAATCTCTCAATTCTCCGCGATCCAATACTGTTCCGTCGTTTCCAATCCGAACTTAGCCGCTTGAAGACTTCATGGCTCACCCCTCCACCTTCAACAAGTTTGTGATTATTGACAAGCTTTGTGTGCCGCCGCCAGCCGATTATGAGCGTCTCGCCTAGACCCAGACCAGGGATGGAAGAAGTCAGCGAAACATGAGAAGTGGGCGGGCATGATGGGCTAGATAGAAAAGAGGGTGGTCATGGGGCTGCTGTCGTCGTGTAGGTATGGAGGTGTATCGCTTTCTTTCTTGATAAGACGTATATAACTCCTCCGGGGCCTCCGTCTCTCTTGATCTGTTGTCTACCTCTTATTCTCACTGCTTCTTAGAGACTCACCCTTTCTGCGTGTGAGACAGACAAGATGACCTTCAGCTTAACACATCTGTTGGTATACGTGGGGTTGTTGTTTGGAGGACTAGCCCTCTATGTAAGTCAACACTGCCTACAGCTTCTATGATAATCAGACACTCATATGTGGCCAGGGCTTCGGCATTGTTGTTTACCGGGTCTTCTTTCACCCTCTAGCCAAGTACCCAGGCCCATTCATCGCTAAGATCACAGATGGATACCAGCTCTACCACGCCTGGAAAGGTGACAGACAGCTCGAGTTCTGGCGCATGCACCAAAAATACGGCCCAGTTGTCCGCTTCGGCCCCAACTCGCTTTGCTTCAACTCCAACAAGGCTCTCAAGGAGATATACGGTTTCCGCACAAACGTCCGCAAGGCCGAATTCTACAATGCCTTCGTTCACCCTACCGCCAATACGCATAACACGCGCGATAAGGAGGTCCATGCCCGTAAGCGCCGTGTCATGTCTCAGGCCTTCTCCGAGAGCGCTATGAAGGAGATGCAGCGATACATCTTGGGTAACGTCCGTACTTTCTGCGAGCAGATTGGTATGTTGGAGGGTTCCGGAGAAGAGACCAAGGGCTGGACCAAGCCTCGAAAGATGAGCGACTGGTGCAATTACCTTGCTATGGATATTCTTGGCGATTTGTGCTTCGGCAAGGCTTTCCACATGCTCGAGAGCCCGACTAACCGCTTTGCCCTGGAGCTTGTTGAAGCTGCTACAACCCGCCATCTTCTCGTAAGTGTACCTGCTATCTTCCGATTTGGCAAGGGATGAAACTGACCTTCATAGTGTGGAACTATGCCCATCGTGAACAAACTCAATCTGGACAAGATCCTCTTCCCTGGACTCGCTGCTGGTCGTGCTCGCTACATGGGCTACAGCAAGGGCCAACTTGCAGAGCGCACCAAGCTTGGCGAGGAGACAGATCGCCGCGATTTCTTCTACTATCTTCTTAAGGCTCGCGATCCCGAGACTGGCCAGGGCTTCAGCACTCCTGAGCTCTGGTCCGAGTCCAACCTACTGTAAGTGGTACCAGACGACTCCGTTACACTCCAACTAATAACTGAATAGTATCATTGCTGGATCTGACACCACATCGACCGCGATGGCTGCCACCCTCTTCTACCTTGTCCGATGCCCCCGCGCTCTCGAGCGAGTCACCGAAGAAATCCGAAGCAAGTTCAACGATGTCGAGGAGATCTGCCAAGGTGCTGCTCTCGCATCTTGCACTTACCTCCGAGCCTGTATCGATGAAGCTATGCGTCTCTCTCCATCTGTCGGTGGTATTCTTCCACGTGAGGTTCTCGCCGGAGGTATCACCGTTGAAGGCCGTGCGATTCCCGAGGGCACCGTTATTGGCGTTCCCCATTATACCATCCACCACAATGAGTCCTACTACCCCTCACCATATGAGTACGTCCCTGAGCGATGGCTCGTTGGTGCCCTCAACCCCCTCACTGGCGAGAAGACAACCGAGGATGAGGTTGCTCTGGCTGCCAGTGCATACTGCCCCTTTAGCATTGGGCCCCGTGGCTGTATTGGCAAGGGTCTCGCCTATGTTGAGATGACAAACACACTTGCCCGCACTATGTATCTTTATGATATGCGCAAGGCTATTGGTATCGTGGATCCTGCCGAGGGCAACCCTAAGAATGAATGGGGTCGACACCGACCAAGCGAGATGCAGTTGGTTGATACATTTACGAGTGCTAAGAACGGACCTATGATTGAGTTCCGTAAGGCGGCACACATCAAGGCGTGAGCTCTATCGTATAAAGAGTAGGAGAGGAATAGGAGTTTATGAAATGGATGTACAGGACATAAGACACAGACACCTACCTACCTAGGAGGTAAGGTAGTCAGGGAGATGTTAATTTTGGATCCGGTAGGAGAAGAACTCAAAACTCATGATTGAATGGTACGAATAGTTGAATGAAGCAAAAATAAACGAGTTAAAATTGAAAGTGAAACAAGTGGAATAAAGACCTTTTTATCTCGAAATTTGCTGTAGAAGTTAAACAGCTTCCTAGAGGCAGTATAAATTCTGTTAAATAATTATTAAGTGACAAGTATTTAGATAAGCTACCTAGGTAGGTAGAGATAAAGGGGCAGAGACGCTTCTTAATGTATTTATCGAGGTCCCTTCTTCCCAGTCCAAATGGAAAGGAACATGATGGACGGGAAGCTTTCTTGCTCCACGGGGCAGTGCTCCAGTGAGCTTCAGGCTCTAGCCCATCGGTGACGACCCACTAATTGAGCACTTGTGACAAGCGTTCGCAAAAACCCGATGGGCCCAACGAGGCTGGGGAAAGGCTGAGAATGCTTTCTATCCTTCTCTAAACTTTCTCTGTTAGTTATTTTCTTTCCCTCTCTTAACTTCGCTTTTCTAGACATTTGAAATAATCCACCCGAATCCAGCGAACGCGATTAATACGCAACTGGAGTATGTCATGAGGCAGTTTGGCACTTGGCTCATTTGACTCCTGGCGCGTGTCCAAGTTTCTACGCTCATAATTTGACTCGACCAAACCAACACGCAACTCGCAGTCAATCATCGTCAAAGGATGACTTTGTGTAAATTTTTTCAGCAGGGCAACTGCAAATTTGGCAGTACGTTTAATTTGGATTCTGTGGGCTGCATTGTTCTCCTTCTGATCACACTGACTTGTCTATAGATAGTTGCAGATTCGAACATGTAAACCCAAACAATCGAAATCAACCCTCGAACCGCTTTGGAGCTCTTGGAGGAGGGAGCAATCAAAACCCTGCTGGTACGAACAACACGATAGATGTTGATACACGGGATAAGAATTGACGACTCAGCAGACAAATACAACATTACTATCGACACCATCGAAAAGGATTTGACGAACGAAGTTCCGCAATGGATCCTCTCGGCCTATGCGCCAGGGCGAGATGCTCCTGGTCAGCTCTTTGGCGGATATCCGCGCGAACAGAGCTTTGAAGAGCTGCGGCTACACTTCATGATGGGAAAAGCGTCGGGGAACGAACAGCAAGCTGTGAGCGCCCATTCAATCGGTCTCTATGCGACCGTCCAGACTGACCTAGATTCGACCGCAGCTTAACGAAGCCCAAGAGCTATATGCCCAAGCACAGCAACAAATGCAGACCGCTCTGCGCGACGTTAAAGGAGCAATTCAGTTTATCGTAGGCGAAGAAAATAATCACCCGAATCGGCACGATATTTGCAAACAGGGAACCCAAGGAGCTCCCTTTGGCGAATTTCTCGTTGGGAAGCGACCCAAGTCGACAATCGCCGATACTGGCGCTCAGCCAACCCCGTTCGGGTCCAACAACACCAATGCTTCAAGTCCTTTTGGTGGTGGCGCACCGACCGGTGGAAGCGCCTTTGGGCAGCCATCGACTCTCGGCGCGAAACCAAGCGCGTTTGGTGCACCGTCGTTTGGTCAACCATCGCAGCCAGCTCAAGGAGGAGGCTCGGTCTTTGGTCAGCCATCGCAACCTTCAGCGTTCGGACAACCATCACAGTTGGGTCAAACCGCCTCAGCATTCGGCAAGCCAGCGCAAGCCTCAACCTTTGGCCAGCCGTCACAGCCAGGCTCTGCTTTTGGCCAACCTTCAGCTTTAGGCGCAAAGCCCAACCCGTTTGGCACACCAGCCTTTGGACAGCCTTCGCAACCAAATGCCCAAGGCAATGTCTTCGGCCAACCGTCACAGCCAAATACACAAGGCAGCGCATTCGGTCAACCGTCACAGATAAATGCGCAGGGCAGTGCCTTTGGCCAAGCCAGCCAACTTGGCCAGAAACCGAGTCCCTTCGGAGCACCAAGTGGAACGAACAACAGCTCTAGCCCATTCGGTGCCGTCGCAAATAACAATAGTGCCCCTGCAGCGAACCCATTTGGTGCTCCGAGTGGTAGCGCAACAGCCAGTCAGCCTGCCAATCCTTTCGGATCCAACAATAATAACCAGAACAATGCCCCGGCGAATCCGTTTGGACAGCCCTCACAGCCTGCTCAGGGAAGCTCGCCATTTGGCCAACCTTCCAATGCTGCAGCACCGGCAACGTCAACACCATTTGGTGCATCTAACGCGACCTCAAATCCACCCACAAACAGTCCATTTGGCCAACCTTCACGGACTCAGTCGAATGGTTTTGCATCGCAGAATAACCAACCACCAGCGAGCAATTCATTTGGTCAACCCTCGCAGCAGAAACCAGCGAATCCTTTTGGTCAACCCTCCAACGCTGCACCAGCTGCCGCGAACCCGTTTGCTACAACACAGGCTCAAAAACCCCCAGCGGCAGCAGCAGCAGCGACAGCCGCCACTTCGACAGGCCCATATCCACCGACCAGCAGTAGACAACATCCACCAATCGAGAGCTATAGCTCAAAAGGCATGGATGGTCGGCTATCAATGTTCAAGGGCAAATCAGTTATTTACAAGGATGGCAAGCCCGGAATCCGAGAATTTGATGGGACCTGGCGACGGATTTGGTTCCCAGATGGTCCTCCGGCATTCTCAGCGGATACAGAATTGCCCCCTGAGATGTACGACGACAAGTCCAAGGCTCAGTGGATGGCCTTCGCACAGACTGGGACCTTTGAGGGTGGCCTGATGCCCGAACTCCCGCCTCCCCGAGAATGTACACTATGGGACTTCTAGCCAAGGAGTCGAGTCAGTTCACAACTTGTTTTATATATGATGTGGAGATGAGGAGTCGAGGATGAGTAGATGGCGTTAGACGATTCAGGAGAATGCATTAATTGGCGTTATGTATAATCATTGGGGATTGTTGGATGCATAATCTAGACAGTAAAAGAAACAACTTCACGAGGCAAGCAAAGTGAAGAGTGGCATCAGTGTCAGTGCAATTTCAGTAAGTTGCTGTGTGGTTTTGTTACAGCAGGCCCTATTTCAAGTGGTTAAATTTATAAGAGTTTTATCGAATGCTAGAGAATATCAATAAAGCTCATCAGTGAAATCCTCTAAAGATGTTTGCTTAGTGTTTACCTTGTAGCATTAACTACTACCTACCAGGGCAGCTCTCGGGTAAAAGATGCACTAGTCCAGGAGCACTTAAGCGCTTTCATAATCAGAGCCATTGATTGGCTTAAGCGGTAGAAAAGTATCTTTGTATCTCCTCCAGGTTGACTTCATCAGCTTGCAGCTGTGAGAATCCACTTTCTGATGAATCATCCGGCGATGCAAACGCACGCTTGAGCCACGATATTTATGAAGGTCATGGACGGCAGTCTATAAGATCGACTCGCTTTTCTCTTGAAATCCTCTTCAAGCACAAAATTGCACTCATTTCAGCGTACAACATCAAGACTTTACCACGCACACAAAGACACACAACCATGGTCTCTTTACCACCCCTCGCACCATTCCCCCAGTCATCATGGCGACAGCATCTCTCCTCCAGCGAATGGGATACGCTTCTACAATCCTGGACATCTATTTGCCGTGCCATTTCGTCCCTTTCTGAAAAGGAAATCAAGGCAGCCTTGGCCCGTGACGACTCCATTGCAACATTCCTAGTCTCCTTCGCAGAGGAGACAGCAGAGGCAGGCTTCACAATACTAGACTCTCACTCGACAACACTACCAAAAGCCGTATTTCAGCTCGTATCGAGGATCTTCAATGTATCTCCGCCTCCTCAGCTATTCGATTATGCGTTCTTGGCAAACATCGCAAGAATATTCCCCAGGAAAGCTACTGCCCCTCTCATTGCACAGCTCTTTCAACGACATGCTGCTGCGCTTGAGGCTGCATTGACTGCCCTGAAGAAGCAACTTATTCCACAGTTAGAGGCTGGTATCAAGGGCGATTTGAAGAGCGTCGAAGCTCGCTTGATACGACTGAACTATCTTCTACATGCTTCGTCGGATACCTGCACTTTATTCCTTGCGGGATCTGATTTCCTCGATGGCCTCATTGTGTGCTTCCGCGTCATGAATCCTCCTCTACGCAAAGTGATATTGACCACGACGTATCTATGTCTGGTTGGGTTAATAGATACTGAACCAGCCAAATGGTCGATGCTGAGTGATCAACTATACGCCCTCAAGGAAGCGGCTGATGCCCACAAGGCTGGCCCTCTCAATGTCAACGACTCACTGGTCCCTGAACTCATCACCAACACCCCCCTCTTGAAGATATTACTACGGAGGGCGGAGGATACCGGCGCGGCGACCGAAAATTTCAAGAAGCGAATTACGGCCTTGGAGGGCTACAGAAAGGGAACCATGGTCCGTCCCAAACGACTTACAAGACGGAGATTGGATAAAGGTAAAGGCAAAATAACGCAGCAAGAAGTGAATGCCGACATTCATGTTCATAAAATGAGCCAAATCACTCAGGTTCAGGATTTGTTTCCCAATTTAGGATCCGGCTTTGTGTCCAAATGTCTCGATGAATACGGAGAGGACGTGGAGCAGGTCGTTGCCAATTTACTAAGTGAGACTCTACCGCCTCACTTGGCTAATGCCGATCGCAGGGAGTCCTTGTACGTTACAGCAATCTACCTATTATCAAGTGGCGATTATTTGTTAATTCATCATCAGGTCATCACACCCTGAAGCAGGACACACAGAGCTCGCACCGCGACCTACTCCGCCTCAGGTTCCCACACGACACAATGTTTTTGACGACGACGACTTCGACCGCCTTGCCATGGACGTTTCCAAGGTTTCATTTGGAAAGAAACCAGGCAAGAACGCCGATGAAATGCTCAAAGATAAAGCAAATGCGCCTAACAAATCGGCCATTTTCTCTGCCCTCGCGGCATTCGATTCTGATGATGACGAGCGTGATGATACTTATGATGCTGACGATGTGGGTGGCACTGTTGACGCCTCCAACCAGGAAGCCGATGCGGCGAGCGACAGCAACGAGGAGGCATTATTCCGTGCGTACCAGATGGATTCAAAGCTGTTTGACCGTGATGCTGGCACAAGGCGAGGTAACCCGCGAGCCAAATTGCGGGAAGAGACTGGAATGACAGATGAAGCCATAGAGGGATGGGCCCTCATCTTAGTCAGGAACCCCCAGCAGAAGCGACGATTAGAGGCCAAGTATGCCTTTAGTGGACAACAAGCGCAATTAGAACGCACATCTTGGCGAGAATCTCCAGCTGGCTCAGGAGAAGAAGGAAGCGAACCTGACGGTGGATCATCTAGGGGTGGCAGAGGTGGTGGCCGTGGACGAGGGCGAGGCCGGGGAAGAGGCGGCAATGTTGCTGGGCCTACGGGCGAGAAGGAGACAGAAAGTGCTAGGAAGAACAAGGAAGCAAATAAGGGGTCTCGGGCGAACCACAATAGACGCGATGCTCGGGCAAAGAAGATGGCACGAGGAGGTTTCGCTGGCTGATCAATCACCAGTTCTCTGCTTCTTCCATTTACCTGGAGCCGGCGCCGGCGCTAGACAAGACGTTCTTCTCTTTCGAGCCTGAGTTGGCGCAGTGGCCTCTGGCCCATACAGATCACCAAGATCCAGCTCGGTAGCATAGGGGCTCTTCATATCGGCTATCATGGGAGTACCAGGATAACCACTGGGCCCTGCTGGAGAGACGATTCCGCTGAGAGAAGCCAGAGTCTCTTCGATGCCCGAATAGCGGTGGTAATCCTTTGGTGTAGCTAGCTCAGAGACAGCCTCAATAGAGGTCAGATCCTGGTCGCCATCACCTGTACCCATTATCATGCTTTGGAGCGACATCCGCGAGCTCCTCCTGCTACTATTGAGGTATACCCGTAGATCGAAGCACTGACGACATGATGGATGTAACGGAAAGCAGTTTGCTTCATCGCGATGCTGCGGAAGTTGAGGGCGTGACTGCTGCCCACACTTTTCCTGAATATCGTCGAAAATGTCTGCGATGGGAGTGAAGTAGGTGACACGTTGTCCGGGCCCCCAATAGTTATTGCGACCCCAGACTTGACCGATTAAACCATGCGTATTGGCGTCAACAACTCCAGCGCCACTGTCGCCGTTGACTCCAATGCCTCCACGTATCCAGGCATCCTCATCCTCTTGCGGCCATGGTTCCTCGATGAACCATTCTCTTGTAGCCTTCTGCGTCTGGTTCTCCACGCCAGAGACATACGCAGGAATCTCGCAAATCTGACCGCGCTGATAGCCAGATGTTCGACCGCTAGACAGAACATCTGCACCTGGCAAAATAGCGGTTGTAGTAGCTACGGTTGGTTCCTGAGTTGGAGGCTGGGTTTCTGAGGGGAATTTGCGAAGGATGTTTGCTTGTGAAGTACGAGCACCGATGAGAGCCCAGTCTGTTACGACAAGGGGCCTATCCATATCACACTCATCCCAATAAGGATCATGTGAAATTCTCGTCGTCTTGAGGTTCAGACCTGATGTGACTTCGAGCTTACCGAGCCTGAAGTTCGTTTCCTGGGCCATGGCATCATGCCCCTCGTCTATGCATCGCTTGCGATCTTGGGAAGATGGATGCTCAACCTCCACTTGAACGAGCTGTTGGTAGGCCTCCATGAAGGGATGAAAGTTGCCCAACCAGTAACTCCCACCACCAACGGTGATGCAAGGACCAAGGGTAGCAGTGCTATCTTCAAATACCCCATTTCCTGTGACACCGATACTGTCACCCATGCAAGGATCGCGGAAGAAGTAGGGGTTTCTCGCGGCACAAATATCGTCTCTGTGATTTTTGTCTAGGCCACGAGCCCAGGTAACGGTGCGATTGACCTCTCCTTGCGTAAAAGCAAACGTGACTAGCTTGGAAAAGTTGCTGGGAATAAGATCTTGAACGTGGCTGACAATGATAATCTTTCGAGCACGAGAAATGATTCTTGGAGCCATGATGCAAATTCGCTTCATCTGTGGGGATTTGCCTCGAGTGACAGTGACTACGTGACGGGGCCCAACCCAGAGAGGCAGATATTGGGAAAGAAAAGGAAGAATGGCGTGCTCAAAGACCAGAGGAAAGCTCGTTACCTCTATACACCGTGAGGCTCGCCCTCTGATAAGGTCTGTCGGACTTTCAGCACTTCGTGGAGTACCTTTGATGGTCAGTCTTTGAGCTATTAAGGTAAGGGAGACTTGATGACCTTACCAGTGTTCTTTCTAGCTTGCTTCTCGACGACGACCTGTAGGCGATCTTGACATTGATGTTTCGTCTTAACCACATCCGTAGACATATCTGTATCCTGATCTCTGTTCTTTCTTTTGAGGGACGCAAGAGTAGTGGTGGGCGTTTCACTTGACGATGACCTGTTGCCCGTCTTTATGATTGCATTCATCTTTGCTGGAAGCTCCCATTCCTTTGCATCATCTCTGCCATCCTCAGGGTGAGCCATGGCTATGTGAGACTGAAGAAGGCGAATACTCTGAAATGTCGTCTCTGTGCAGCCGGGTGATGGACAAATGACAAGATGTTTGACTTTGACATGGTAGATGAGTCCGTCCCTGGTGGAAAAGCTCGGCTGGTCACAGCCAGCCCAGTTACACAGATACGTGTGACAAGATTTGACGTGGGATTTGAGGTCCTTGTCAGACGAGAAAGCTCGCTGGCATTGAGGGCCAAGGCAGACGAAAGAAGGCGTCGAATTATCAGTGCTGTTAGTTCGCCCACCTCGACTTAGCGGACTCGGACCTCTTGAGCGACCTCTACCGTTACGGACGGTCATTGCATCACTGAATTCGGTCGGAACAGAGGAGAAAATGGAACCAGTAGAAGAAGTATCGGCACTGATGGTAGAAATTGTACTCATCTCTCGCATGTCGAGTTCACCAGCCCAATTGGCACAAGACTCCAGGCCCAGGTCCAACTTGGCTGGTGAAGCAGACCGATAGCAGCCAATGTTGAAATCGGAATGAATTGATTGAATTGGCTGCTGAAAAAAATCAAAAGACATGAGACCAGGGGAGACAGTAGTCTTTGACATCGACAGAGCAATTGAAGCCGGTGTCGTGAGAGGCGTCGATACTGCTTGGACGGTCCGATGCCGGACTGTGGGGCCGTGGTAATGGCCGGGACCGTTGAAGTCAACGGCCCCGCGGTGGTCCTTGCGCCTGAGGTTGTTCATTGTGTGAGTTGATTAACTCACAATGGCTTTGTGAGGCTGCAATTGAGGGAAAAAACGGACAAAGTAAATTTTGAGGGGTCGAACAAGGAATGGAGAAAATGCAAAACATTCGGAACTGGGGCCTTCCCTTGGTCATAGGGGACTGTGGTTGCCTGAAGAAAGCTGGCGGTCTCTGCAGAGGTGGGCGAACCACTCGGTCTCTGAAGGGGTGCCAAGTATAAGTGGTAAGGCTGATTGATGATGCAGGACAGACAGGGGGGGAGAGGGCCTAAATAACTTGGGTCCAGCTAAACTATATGGAAAGAAAGCAAAACATGAAAATGAGGACCAAATGGCCACGGGTATTGATGGCTGATATTGTCATAAACATGCTCGACTTGTTGATTGCTCTTCGTTCTCCTTTCTCTCTTCCCCTTCCACGCGAGGTACGTTAGGCGGACTGGGGATACCTGGGACTTTTTGGCCCCCAACGATGTTTGATCAACCCCTCACGATTTGGGAGAAGTCCGTAGTTTCATAGGTATTTGTTCTTGGTATAGTGCATGGGTTTTTTGTGCTTCATTATTAGGCGTCGTACCGTAAGAGTTGCTAATCTTCCTGTCATTCATTAAATTATCAAATAACTTGATTGCTTATCTCACAATATTCACCCCTTTGTTGTACCTAAAATGTACTTGCAATTGGAAGTTGCTTGAAGAAAGGAAATCAATCCTAGACTTATAGATGGCTTAACCAAGTATCCTTTCCGTAGTCAGGAAATGTAGTGTAGGGTCGTCATCATCATTCAATTTGAGCAGTAGATGCTTATGTAGGCGAGGCACCTACGTAGCAGTGGAGGTTCTGGGTTAAAGGTTCCTGAATTATTTCACATTGAACGAGGGAAGTATCCTTTATTAGATATGTTTACCTCACTTATGCAGTGCCCATTAAGATAAAGGCAACGGGCATTCGAGAGCCAGACCTGCCAATGTCTTATTCAACAAGTGCCTTGAATCTTGACCTCCCTCTATCGATCTTGCACTCTCTATTGATGGCTTTGTTGGAGTCATTATTACTGTATTTGGTGCCCTCTAAATTGAGCCGAACATTGATCAGTTGCGTTGATACTTCTTGTGAGCTCATTATGTTGCAACGACTCTCTGATGTTGAGACAAGAAAAAGTCAAGCTTTGCCGACTTATCAAGCAATATATACCAGAACGTTAGCTGGAACCATATGATCTATAATGAAAGCATATTCGACTTTGAATTCAAATGGTTCTGCCTTATATAGGCAGCTTCCCAAGAAACACTCTCACCCACCCAGTTACTCTCTGGCTCTTGGAATGATCCGCTTGGCACGGAACTCTTGGGACCAATTGTGTATCCTATGCCAGAGATCAGTATATGGCAGAGCTTTCTGCTCTTGGTGGCCAAACCCCTTACTACATTGTCTGATCCCACACATGGGGAAATCATCGGCTGCTAAGGGAAACCACTACAGTGGGCTCATCCACTGGACACGGCAAATCTCTATCATGCCTCAAGAGAACCATGTGAAGATACAGCAATTAGAGCATGCCGTTTTCGATCTCGCTGAGGATTCTGTCCTCGATAGGACTCGACCTTGGGAACCCGAAGGACTGGGGATAGTGTTCTTGGCGTAGGCTAATGGCATTGTTTCAGCACGAGCAGAATTATCAAGTGATAGAAGGAAAGCATTGTGCGGGAATCACAAAGAAGCTCAGTCAACGTTAGAATGGCCTCCTTACTATAATGCTTGACTTTGTGTTGCCCAAATCATTATGGGGTATGATAATTATGCTCTAAATCACTTCTACTCCTCCACTACTGTCTTCAGTATAGTGTAAGCAACTCCATTGTAACCATCATGACGCCGTTCATAAACCTTTGTGGAGTTCCTCGACCACATCACTGAGCATTCTTAGCCCGTAGAATTTGGCCACCCTCCTCATAACCCCGAGTTTCTTGCTCACGTCTTGTCGTGACACAATTTCCTTCCACTCTCCACTGCAGGTACAGTGTTCCATAAAGTCGTTCAGTCTCAGTGCACCGCACCGGGCACATTTGAGATCCTGCGTTGTCCATTCCACAATCCAGCTCTCTACTATGCCCAATAGTCGCTCTTCTATGGCGACACGATCGAACTCAGTGCCACAGAAGCCGCAGCACCAAGCAGCACCTTCGCCAAAGAGATCTTCGTCTCTGCATAGGTCTAGATCTCGCATCATAGTGCAGCTGTCACAGGATATCTGAGGAAGACGAAGGCTCTCTGATGGGTTTGTGAAGCTACCGTCTTTGGAGAACTCACGCACCTCGAACAAGGCTAGAAGCTCTTTCCGAAGTAATCGAGCTTCAAGTGTGATGTTTTTGTCAAGCGATAAAACTTGCATAAGTGACTTGACAAGCTCGAGGATAGGATTTCGAGGTTCAAGGTGTGACCCGGGAAGGACGGGGAATGTATAGTCCTGTGCAAGCTCTGGATGAAGTAGCTCACGCTTCTGCTTGTTGAGGAGGCCAATGATATCCTTCTTCAGAGGTTTCTCGAATGCCTTGCCTAATAAAATCTGACCTTCATGGTCCTCCAGGCTCTTGCTTGGTAGCTGTGTCAGACGTGGTGTACCATCTGGGTCGCCGTTATGAGGCCGCTTGAGTTGATGCATCAGCTGTATGAACTCAATTACCCAGTCCTGAAATGTGGACTGTAGTCGAACAGGCAAGAAGGTTGCCATCTGCCAGTGCATGACAGTTTCGAGGTTCTGTTCTTCAGCTTCGATAACCTCCTGGCAGGCCTTGCCTCCGTAGTTAAACTCATCGTACCATACAAGATAGTCCCAATACTCCTTAATCTCCAAGTCGATAAAGTGAAAGAGTGGCTTGCTCTTGATCGACTTAATGATATACTCGCTATACGCATATGCGTTGCCGACCTCGGCCTTTGTGGTTTGGAGGATAAGACGGTTGGCGTTAGCAAAAATGACCTGAGATCCCACTCGACGGAAGTCAGCCATGAGCTGCTGGAAGGCCTTTCGAGACATCATCTGCACATAGTAGTGCAGGGCTCGATCGTACATAAAAGAGTCGGGGTTCTCGACCCAGCGAACAAGATGTTGCACGAGAACATCGGCCATGGTACTTCCACGACAAGCTTCAGTCCACCAAGCCTTCACCATCTCACGCAGCACCTGAACGCCAGCATTGGCAAATGCGTTCTCGGATGCAAGTGCCTCTGAGTCGTCAGCAGCGGGATTGAACGAGACGGAGTCGGCACCCTCAAGCTCGTTGATAAGAGATGAGGTCAGGATAGTGTTGATAGCCAGATTTCTGACATCTATGTCGATACACACAGACGAGAAGGTTCCTGGATTGTTGACATTTGGCATTTTGACTGTGTCGAGAGGGCCCAGAAGATCGTCCTTTTCATATCCAGCATGATCAGGACGAGCATCGGGAGACCACCAAAGCACGACTCCATTGGCTTGAAGGCGCCGGGCATAGGCAACATCGATCAAGAATCGGGGATCGTCTCGTTCCAAATTACACAGAGGCACATCACCGTAACGAGCCAAAGCGGTAAGGTGTAGAATCCAGGATCCAAGACCAAGATAATGGCCAACAAGTCGCTTGGCGATGACAGATTGCCACCCAAGAGGAGGTAGAGAGCTATCTCCTACATCGTATTTCAAGGGGAGGACTGGGAATTCTCCCAAGATAGGGACATCATGGATGAGCAGTTTACGCTGAGACGACTGGATAACCATCATCTGTGGTCGTGGCTCGTCCTTGCGCAGCTTCTTGACAACATCACCTATCTCCAAGTGAGCCTTGCGTCGGGTTGTCACTTGGGTGATCTTGATGTGGAGTTTCTCCTGGTAGGTAAAACAATCCTGCCAGTTGGTACCAGCTGCCTCCGCATGCCGTCTAGCGAGCATCTCTGAATACATTTTGGAGATATTGGGAAGATCTTGACCGGAGTCCTTGTTCTTCTGCAGAATAACGACGTGAGCTTGGTCATTAGTGGTAGAGAAGATACCGAAAATCTGTCGTTCTCCAGTTGTAATGTGAGAAACGTAAATGTAAGCCAGTGGCGACGTCTCGAGATACGTTCGTGTCTTGGCTGGTCGCTTCAGACCAGCCAGATCAAAGCCTTGTTCAAGACCCTTTCCCAGCACAGCATGTTGTGTTGCGTCGATGGTACACTGATTTCCGAGACGCAAGACAGCTCTCATGTGCAGGGGTACTTGCTTCTCATACACACCCTCAACACTAGGATGGTTGAAGAGTAAGGAGAACTTCTCGCTCTCGTTGAAGTAAATATCTTCCGATACAGTTAACTTAAAGAGATGGCTTGATGGATGGCCATTGGGAAGAGTGTAATTGACCTGTTCGACTTCACAGCCTTCCACTTCAACATCGGGAAGATCCTTACTCTTGAGGTTGAGGAAGACTTGCCGAGGAACATTGACCTTAAGCGTGTGGATCTTGGCATCGATAAGGACATATGCCATGACAATACCAGGAGTCTCAGTCGCTTTAAGGTGCAAGACCTGCCAGTTACTCATGTAAGTAGTGTGCGCCTGTTTCATGAATGTTTGCTGAAGATTGTTGACTGCACCGCCTCTTCGGTCACCAAACAATTGCCGTCGACGGATTCTGGCTTGCTTCTGTAACTTCCACTTCTTCTTCTGGTACATCAAGAATGCCTCATAGTTCTCCGAAGCACTTGGCATAACTTCAGGAAGTGCAGACATGGGATCGGAGTTCTCTGCTGGCTCAGGAGACTTGCGCTTCTGAACCGTCGTTGCGGCCTGCGAGGATGCAATGACTGCGTTGACTTGTTTGGGCTTCAAAAGCTTGCTACCGAAATCTTCTACATCATCCAGTCGAGAACCACTAATGTTGGTGATGTCTTCCAGTGGACTCTTTTTGAAGAGATCAGTGAGCTTCTTCTGCTTCAGTTTGTCGTCCTTGATGTTGATCCTCCTTTGAAGCCAGTCAGGATGTGGCACTCGAGGTACAGGGTTGCGGACCTTTTGGAGAGCGGCAGGAATGGTGATCAGCTTCTGGATAACAGAGCCCAATCGCTCCAGGTAATAATCCCAGTCAAGGAGTGCACGAGGATCAGTGTCAGTGGGCTCCTCCTTTAGCCACTTCCTCAGATATGTACGCTTCACAGATTCCTCCGCAGAGAAGATGGCCACCGGAACAGCTCGTTCTGTAACGGGTGCATTTTTGGGTCGAGCACAGATGATGAACTTACAGTTCAGTCCCTTGTCCTTTACCATCTGCTCACCCAAGAAATCTGCTAGACGCTTGGCAGTTGTGATACTGGTTGACTTCTGGTTTCCGTACTCCTCTAGTGTTTTGGACATGCTTCGATTCTCAGAAATGAGTTCCATCAACTCCTCGTCTGCCAATGTTGTGCCCTTGCTGTGCAGAACATCTAGCCAACGGTTGGCAACCTTAGCAACGGCTCCATAACATTCGGCCAGTGTTTCGCCTTCGAGGAAAAATTTGAAAATTTGTTGCTGGAAGATTTTGATGAGCTTGAGCTCACCACGACGTTTCACCTCGAAACCTTTCAACTCAGCAAGACTGCCGTCATCGTTGAAGACAGCGTAACGCTTCTTCAAGTTTTTGTCTTCTTCTTTCGATGTGGGCAGAACCATAGCTTTGTATGGACCATCGACTTCGAAAAAAATGGAGTTGTCGCTGTGTGTTTCGTACTTGAAGGTCTTCTTATCAACGAGTGTCTGGTATTGATGGTTGGTGAATTTTGCATGAACGTGGTGGTTAAGCATAACACAGGGATATGAGATGTTGAGTTTCTTGCCACCCTTGAGTTTGAAGGAGAAGTTCTCGGGGAAGGTTGCGGGAAGCATGCACCAGATGCCGTCGGTATCCAATTCCAGAGGTCGTCCTAGCCGTTCGACCAGTTGTCGAGCCATTTGAATAATGTGAGCACCCGTCAAACAAGTGACGCCAGCCATTTCGAGTGAGTACCAACGAGATCCCTTTCTCATCACATAGCCGTAGAATGAGTTTAAAATAACTTTGTGCGCCAATTGCAGCGAGTCGTAGAGAATAATCATCTTCTTGGCAGCATCAACCTCGCTCTGGGCAGCACCAGCAGACTGTAAGGATGACGTCTTTCCCTTCCAAACCTTGGCTTTGCCCTTGTAGTCATATCGACGATCACGGAAGTCTCGTACGGTGTTGATATAAAAGGGGTTTTCTCTTTGGCAGATGATTGCCTCTCGCACAATAGTTGTTGAATCATGGATTTTGTGGTAGACCTTCTGAGAATATAGCTGAAGGCGTTTTCGTACAAGATTGGCTTGCTCATCGGCACTGAGTTCCTGGAAGGTTCTCATAGGAGAACTGGGATATTTACCAGGGAACTTCTCGTTCTGAAGTGCATTTTTAATCATATTATACTCATCTCGTTTTGGGGGCAAGTATTCTCCTCGCCAAGCCCACGGTAACCTTCTATCGCATGTCTTTCCAGGTCGATTGAAGTCGCAGGCAGCGCAGTCGGACTCTTGAATCATAGAGTCAGGCTGCAATCGGTTGGTTGTCATGATGTTGGGGTACATCGATGCGACATCCAGATGGTAAATCAGGGGCTTTTCGTTACGGTTCGGCGCTTCTTTGAGCTTGTTCAACCTCTCGACGATCTGAGCCTTTACTTCTTCGTAGTTCTCTACATCATCAAAGTTCTTCTTCTCCTCAACTGTGATTACGAATTTGAGGGCAGCATCTAAATCGCCGAGGAGCTCGTCAATAGCTCCAGGGTCCACAGCAAAATCAACCGGGATATCAGCTCGAAAGACTCCTGCTTCGATACTTTCAACGTGGCCACCGACATAGGTCTCTGAATCGAGGAGATGTCCGTCCCAGAAGGCCTCCTTTGGTGTGATATACTTATTCGGAAGTACAATTTCTCGTTGAAATGCTTGTACCATCAGGAGCATCTCGCAGAGTGTACCAGTTCCCTTTCTCAATACTTCATCACCGCTCAAAGGTAGAATCGTGCAAAGTGAGAAAATGAAAGGGTGCACATATTTCATGTACAGGTAATATGTTGCAACGGCATCGGAGACCGAGTATTCAGCGAGTGTTTGTGGTCGCTCAGTCGCATATGGTGTCATCAATTCAGGATCCAGCTCGTCTGGGTCGTATCCGAGCTTCGCGACAGTGACGGCTTTCAGACCGCGAGAACCTTGAGGAAGATACGAATCTCGGTTAACCCAATGGAAGCAGTCCATGTGCACACTGTAGTTACACTTGTACTGATCCTCGTTGTCCTTCTTCCATCCAATCTCTTGATACATATCAATTCCATTGATGCTAGCCCGTGCTTCCACAAAGGGCCAATCAAAAAAGTCACCGTTGTAAGTCGCAATGACGGTAGGTCGTGCCTCCTTGATGTGGAGGAAGAATCTCTCGATGACGGCCTTTTCATCGGGTTCGTTAAAAATCATAAAGGGGCCCGGGTATTCTGGTTTGGGTGTGTAGTCGAAGTCGCCAATGTCTTCTGAAAGGATTTGTCGGTTGGTAATTAAGAACCCTTGGCCATCGATCATGTAAGAAATCATGATAATCTGATCGGTGGCAGCATCAGGGAATTTGAGAGGCAGCTTTGATGTTTCAATATCATAAGCCATTACTACAGGTTCAGCCGGCAACGACCTCTCTTCGTTTGGGCAAATTTTGGTGACACCATGTTTGGCTTCAACAAAGTACCACGTTCCGGCTCGTATATCTGGGTGTCCATGTCAGTAGGTGATTAGAAAGGGTTTAAGGCAGAATGGAGGACTGTATAGAAGCAATAATCAGGGCAATGGTGAATAGTAGTCTCATGGCCTTTGAGGGCTCTGAAGTAGCAAATACTTGGTTGCAAACATCATGTAAAGCTTGTAGAGAGTGTGGGCAAGGGTTGATCATACCTAAATCTATCATTACTCGTACATGGTATGGTACATCATACTCTCTTATATCGACGATAAAGTCGCTCGCATCGGAAAGGGCAGTATTCATATTTCGGTCGTCATCTCGTGAATCATCAAAAAGGTCGAAGTCGCCATTTGAGCTGTCTCGTGTTAGCTCGATCCTGCCAGAGATCAGTTGAGCACTTACGTTGCCACCTCGGCGTAGGCATCCATAGCATTCATATTCTTCTTGTTCTTTTCCGCGATAGGCATGATATCTTTTCTCGCAGCCATGAGGTCATTGACATTGGCAAATCTCAACTCCAGAAATGTCCTTCGGTAGCCGAGCAAGTGGTTGGGCATATTGAGATCGTCTTTCTCGACTCTTCGAATCGACTTGACAACGCCACCTCCGGCAACTCTCTTGACCCATTCCTCAACCTCAGACTCTCGTCCTTTCTTGACAGCGATCAAGAAGTATGGGTCAAATTCCACAGTAGCTTTGAAGGTCGAGCCGTCTTCTTCGATAAAATAGCAGTCGACAGCGGCTCGACCACCCGGTATCCGTTCGTCCTCGACAGATGTGGGTTGGATGTTGACTAGCCAGCCTTCTCTCTTCTTTCCGCTCTCATAACGCGCAAAGCCCATGTTCTCGTCAATGCTGTGTGCTAGCCGTGTTCGTTCCCATTTCTCGTCTGCTGATGTGGCCTCGTTCCTGGATGAGGCCGCGAATGTGCGTGTTCGGTTGCCATGGTAGGCAACTTTGCCTCCTCGGCGGAAGCCCTTCTGAGGGCGACGAAGACTTGTGTTGGGCATTGAGTGTTCTGGGGGTCTCCCCAAAAGGAGTGTGGTTTAACAAGCAGTTGACGATGTCAGGGAACAGAGATTCGACATGGAGAGAGGGGAATTGTATAAGAGCAGTTAATATAACACAGAAGAAGAAAAGAATCGAGAGGAAAAAGTTGTTTGCAAAGTCAACACTGAGCGGAGCGTATCGGAACAAAGTAAATGAAGGGAGTCCCTAAAGCCTGGACCGAGATTGGATAAATTGGAAGCGTGAGACGCGTTTAGACGCGCCCTCGCGACGCGATTGCACTCCACTTTACTTTAATGGACTTTCGACAGAGCAACGAGGCGTGCACGGGCCATCAAGACTCCCGATGCAAGCCTTGCTTGTCAAGCGTCATCGGTCTTATCCCACGTGCTTCTAAAGAAAGTCGAGATTTGGCTGTACGATCTTGTTCATGACACCAGTTGCGTCGCAATTATAGCCAGGAATGGCTTCAAATCCACAGGATGGGCAACCGATGCCCGGCGATAAGACTCTGCATGTCTGGTCGAAACCCATAGAGCAAAACGAAGCTACCACAATCAACGGCGAACATGGAACGACACCGACGAATAATAGGCCAACTATATCAGAGGCCGTTTCTATGATCAAGAAGGATGATTTTGCCAATGTTGCAAATACTCCTTGTGCTCGACAGGGCTTCATCACAGGAATAGCATCTGGTGCCGGTATTGGAGGATTGAGGTTTGTCCTCAAAGGTGAGTGGACAATGTTGAACTTTTAGTTTAAGGCATGGTCTAAAAGGAGTGAAGGGAACCCCGGTAGCGCTGCAAACTGGGCTGTTGGAATGTTTGTTCTTGGAAGCATGGCATCATACGAATGGTGCCAGTACCTACGCCGCGAGGAACGTCGACAAATGAAACGACACATTGAGGTGGTGTCAGAGAATAGGAGAGAGCAAGCAAGAAAGATCCAAGAGGCAAGGCGTGAGCACGACAAACTGGAGGCTGAAAAGAAGGCTGCAGTAAAGCCATGGTATAAGGTCTGGTGACCATCAGGTTGAGCACATGGCCTCTCCTATGTACTATTATTTGTGTAAGGGTGTATATCTTATGGTTTGGATATAGCTTGATAAAATCCCAAGCGCAAAAAGACAAACCTAGACGAAAAGAGTAAGTATAAAGAAATGCTTCCGTGAATTGAGCACCGAATCGTAGTGGTGTTGTATGATCTTTGAAGACCAGGGTATAAAGCGGCTTGATTAGGCCTTGGATGTATTTGCCAACGATCCCTTCAATTTTCACCAACCATGAATCCCCATGAAAGAACCATCAAATTTCTTCGTGATTGATACGCCGCTTCCTCCAAATCGCTAGAATAAAGAAACGCCAAAGTAATCGCCAAAAAAAATCTATAGCCGCAGCCAGCGTCCTTATAAGCGTTGGCGCCAAATAATAACGTTATCCTGTAGTAATCGCAACACTCGAAGCATCCGTGTCCGTGAATCTGACCTTTCGCGGCGGTGACTGCTCCTCTGATCGTCCGAACTTGACTCCCGAACCACGACCACGTCGCTGACTGCGTCGTGCTCGTGCCTCACTCTCTTCTCGTTTGCGATACTCTGCCATCTGCTGTCTCCGTCTCATGGCGCGTGCATGCGCAAGAGCTGGTGTGGGTTTGAATCCGATACCGTTGATTCCAATACCGTCGTCATCCTCATCATCAGGGTCGTATATGGTGATCTCATCTTCATGCCACGTCAGCGCAGCTCTGACAGGGTCAACGATCTGGACCTCTTCTTCGTCTGGGTCCTCAAAGGGCCGCCGAGAAGGGCGCTTCATGCGGAGTGGCGGCGAGCCTGTTCTCTTCTTGACTCTCGATTTTGACTCGGAGAGCCGGTTGATAGACGGGTATGCATAATGCAGGCTCCCGTGGTTTTGCTTTTGTTGCCAAGGTTCTTCGTGCACACGACCTTCGAAAGGTTGCAGCGGTTCTTTTGATGGTAGGACAGACTTTCCGTCAAGATCGACCACTTCTTGGACAGTTGGAGCTGCTTCTACCTCGCTCATAATCTCATCGGGTTTCTGTCGCTTCCTCATCGACTTGTCCTCATCCATGAGATTATCACTGTCTTCGTTGCTGACTGTTGCCCCGCCCCCACTTCCCAGTGCAAGACCACGGAACCTGTGGGCAAGGACCCTTGATCGTGAGCTATCGCTGCCATCTTCAGTGTCTGCTTGAGTTGTGACTGAAGAAGGGTGAGAGGAAGACGATAAAGGGTCATGCACAAAAGTGAATTGTATAGGAGATGCCCAGGTTTCTTCTCCACGCTTGCGTTTCGGGGTGCTAGAGATGTTTGCTGACGCGGTGGCCATGGCCATAATTCATTGTTTGACAATTCAGGACCAGGACGAGTCAAGCCGAGTCCAGAGCTGAGTAGGAATTATCGAAAACAAAGTCGATAGCTCGTTCTAGTTGTTGATGATGCCTTGTCGAGGTACGTTGAAGGGAGGATCAGTTAGTAGGTAGTTTGAGCTGAGTCGATGGCACCTGAACTATTGGTTTTGGTTGCGCAAGCACCACTTGCTACTTGTGACCTTCTGCCAGTACCTGACTTGCTTCACTGCCTTAATAAACTGGAAAAGGGAAGCGCGAGTGGCAGTGTGACTTGAGAGTATATTCCAATTGGGCCTTTTATTTTGTGTTCCAATAATGAGAATAATAAGAACAGTATTGGATTACTATACTGCATGACTACAAATACAAAGCCAACTAGGTAGGTATCAGGTTCGTAAGAGCCTCGTGATTAACCCGCAAATTCAGCGTCACATTCGGACTTTCGGGTCACGTTGGATCTGGTTGGACCAGCATCATGTCGTAGATCTGCCGCTGATCGCCAAGTCTCGGATGTCTAGGGCATAATAATAGATACCTAGCATGGCCAATTTGAATGGTAATAAAATATGAATATGTACAGTTGTTTTTATGGAAATTTGTAATATGTAAAGACCCTCTGACGCCAAAGCTATCTGATGCCGGATGCGGCATCGTTTTATAGCCCCTCCAATCCCATACCCCAACGCCATTGTTTCCCATGTCAAACCACCCCAACACCACTAATGCCAGATCTCAGACCACTGTGCCATTCCGTGGTGGCTTTCTTGTATAAAATCTGGCAATGCCGTATTTTTCCCGCTGGTTTTCTTACCCTTCCCTAAGCCTGGTGTGAAAATGAAATGTCCTAGAAGGAATGCTCGCCATGGAAATTCGTGACGAAGATCGAGTCATGACCAAACCCGTTGGTCTGCTGATAATTAAGCATGACATGTTGAGTTCTATACATTGTGGATGGCCTATATCATGTTAGATAACATAACAAATACAGGCTTTGGTATCCTCATTACTTACGCGAAGCATCTTTGCCCTGGCGCCAACGGTATCAATGCCCAGCTGCTGCAAATCCTCGTCTTCTAGACGTGAAACTTGAGCTGGAGACATTCCTGACAAGCATCTTTCATACTTGTGCAACCTCAAAGCTCGAAGCCATTTGGCAGCCCATCGAGGATCTTGAGAGTTATGCGGGAATATTGGCATGATCCATTTCGGCTTTACGGGAGGCTGGATGATGAGTTTCTCTTGTTGCCTCCATAATTCTCGCTTGCGGTCTTTGAGTGCCTGGATCAATGGTTCAATCTCTCGCAGACTTGGTAGTTCTGCGATCGAGTGGAGGGCAGATGATCGTTCACTATCGTCCAATACTGAAAACCAGGTTCTGATTATTCCCATCTCGTCTCCAATCTTGCCGGTATCTCTTCCTGGGGAAGACATATGATGGTGGAATGAAAGTGAAGCAGAACTTGAAGTTGGTGAGCCTGAGTATGAACTCGATAGACTGGAAGAATATGAAGACATGATGCTGAAGGCCTGCTGTGTATGCTGTGTAGTCTGTCAACGACGTTAAATATCAAATATAATAAGAAGAAGATCAAAGTAATATCGGAGGATATTCTGCCTTCAAATATTGCAGTTAACTGTAGAGCGCTGACGAGGCTCTCGACAGTCTTGTATGTGGTGGATTGATCTGTGGCGTGGTCGATCTGACGGCGACCGGGGCCGCTTGGAAATAAATCACCTCAGGTCATAAGTTGATTGGAGCTGGATTGAGCACGTATTTATTAAGGAAGTCTCCCAGATGCCAAAAAGCCATCATTCTCGTCTCAGGCCGCCCTGGCTCTTCCAACCAACGTTCGATCCCCTAGGTAATCACAGATCCATTATGGGCCTTCCTGGTACGGCCCCTCGGTGATTTTGACCAAGTCGCTCATGATAGTGGCAAGATATTGACAGAGATAAAGACCATACTTCTCTATTCTTCCATTTGAGTATCATATGGTGAATGTCTATGGATTTAGGGTGGTGAGAGAGATATGAGCAAGTTATTTTTCCTGTTTGCTCCACTACTGCCCATACATCAAATGCCGGCTGAGGCCTCAGATCGTGACCCCTGTCGAGTACTACTTCACAAAGCTTTAGTATTGGTCTCGAACTACTTGTAACTACCTTAGTTGGGCAAAGCACAGCTACTTGAAACATGGTGCTTTGACATAATTATCAGACAGTAGTCTTGTAAGTGGACAGCATGAGCAACGAGCCATTGGTAACTGTCTCAATCAAGTTATGTAGGTCAACCTTGATGGCCAGATGCTTTGGGGCAGTCAACAGCAAACGTCCTGGAGAGTAGGCTATGTGTTACCCCACCTCGAGGCAGGGTTCCGGAAACCTTCAGACCTTAAATCGGGATAAGAAAGTAAGCAAGGTAAAGATTATGGTAAACTTGTCGGGAGATACTATAAAATATTACCGTATTATCCGAGTCTTTCCATCATTTCTTAGGACACATGTTTAAAGTTTTATATCACCTACTAGCTACACAGGATCCATGCCGTGCTACCCTATATCCTCACACCTGGAGATGGTCGGAACAACCAGTATGCATTCCTCGAGCAAGGTCGTAGTATAGATAAATTCTCGAGACGGGTTCTTTGAGTTTTAGTTGGGTATAAATATTTCCTTTGCCGCTGTTGAAATAGACCTGTGATACTATAAATAAGTGATCAAGGTCACTCGCAAATAGTGTAATGGGTGCACAGCGGTACACCAACAACTCAAAATTGTGATACCGTTCCCTTACCACAGACTACTTTAGTCAGTAGGAAGCCTCTACAAGATGTTCACAACTAATGCTTTCCCAAGGATATCAAGATCCTCGCTGTGGGTCTCTACTGGCCGAGGTAATTTGATCTCAAAAAGGGTTTTACGGGTATCACTAGTAAAAAGACTTGTCATGTCAAACCTCCATTGTATATATCAGCTCTGGTCCATACATTCGACACATATTCAGCCGCAGCAAACAGTTGTCTCCTCAATCCCCTTGGCCTTATCATCAGGGGCTGTCAGATCTTCGACATTGATCCTTACAACGAGCCAGTCACAAAAGAACTTGCCGAGGCCAGCACCAATAAAGATGCTAATGATGACATAGCCGTTGAAGTACATGGCCAAGAGCATGATGATGTAGGCTCCCGCAAAAGTAGCAGCGTGGATGAATGCGCGGATGAATTGCTGCAGAGGTGAGGCTCGATATGTAAGTGTTTGACTTGTGGGAACGACAGCTCCTGTGCAACCCGCGGCGGCGAGAGCGACACTGTGAGTGGTGGCTTGCCGCTGGAAGCCACGCTGAAGAAGGGCATCGTATTCCTTGCCCATGCGCCGGAAGAACTCGACGAGAATAACGAGGAGGATAACGCCAATACAGGTAGCAGCCATCATGCCCTGGTTCTTGATTTGCCATGATGAGGCCAGGAAGCACGCATCGATTGTGTTCCAATTCCACAACATCTGAGGTTATTAGTCAACGAAAACTTGGTATCTCTTGGCAGTAAATCTTACGTCGACCTTACAGGCAGCACCGCTACCGCCCATTCCTCCGTGATCCATGATGAGTTGTTAGGTTGGTGTTTTCACTCGAGTTGAACAGTGATGCTTGGATGATGTAATCGATAATGGACAGTGAATCTGACTTGAACTGAACCAAGTCTGTATTATTTTGAACCAGAAAGTGGCTGGCTGGGGAGATAAGTATCCGTAAGGCGAATGAATATCAAGGAGTTGAGGTTCCACTGAGAAAGATTGAGCTGTTTCCAAGACTCGTATGGAGTAAGACTGCCGGAGAATTAAGAAGCGACATGCAAGAGCAGAAATAGGGTAAAGAATTAAGGTTATGCCGAAGGATGAGGGAGATATTAATAACGCGAGATTCTTCCATCACTGATTCGATCCCTGATAATACTTTAAACCCAAATCTAGGGCTGGAAAGCTTCATGTTCCGTCCACATCCCAAGGTTTGCCGTGCTTCGGTGGATTCCCCTGGTGGAGACACTATGGAGTAAGATCCCTGCAAAACGTGCTCATTCCTGCTCAACTCCTCTTGAATAGTCTCTCGCTTGCCTCAAGTTCGTATGTTTCTTTCTATCTCAGGGTATCATTTCTTCATCAGGGTCGTTCCGGCCAATCTCCAAGAGGGCGTTTTGAGCAAGTAATCAGGAAACGATTCCCCGATATGGCCTGGCTCCCGACGCCAAGTAGACCTTATTATCACTTCGTACCCGATTATCTCGTAGACCTCAAACATGCTCATACTAGGTCGTCAAGACCGTGACGGCGGTTGGTTCTTCAGTGGAGACTCGACCGATGGGTCGATTCTTATTTGTATCTAATGGTATCGCGTCTTTTATCATTCTACTCCAATCCTGATACTCAACAGTCATCTCTTCTCATGGTTCGTGATATATGAGATAGCTACAGATCGCCCATCCGTTGATCTGTTGTCCCATCATTCTATGAAAAAATCAACTGCCTCTTGACATATTTTTGCCCCTTTCATAGAACAGCAGGACCACAACGCCCTTCACGATGGTGTCTCTCAACCAGCTGGATGCTCGCCACATCCAAAACATGAGCGAAGCCAAAACCCTGGAACCTCACTGGGGATATGCTGATCGCGCCCTCCCTTGCACAAACGATAAGGGATCTTGCGAGTATCTCGACCTGGTCTATTATGCCCACGATCTAGGCATGCTCTACTCCGGAATCCTTTGGGCTACTATTCTCGCTGTCTTCTTCCTTT
Source organism: Fusarium mangiferae (assembly GCF_900044065.1). Lineage (NCBI taxonomy): Eukaryota > Fungi > Ascomycota > Sordariomycetes > Hypocreales > Nectriaceae > Fusarium > Fusarium mangiferae. Next base: position 3,046,574 of record NW_024573922.1, read on the forward strand.
GGGCTATTCTGCGACATGTCGGCAAACCCTCATCTCCGGCTATCACTCTTGGAGCAAACCCAAAAGCCGGTCTCGCCAAGGTCCGCAGCAGTCTCAGCTCGTTTTCACGGCAATATCTCCTCCCAGATGCCTGCCGGGCGATCTTTGGCCGTACCACTCGTTTTCAAGTTGCTGTTATGCTGTCCCTCGTGGGATATCTCACTGTATGGAGCTTTGTCGGTATGACATATCAGAAATGGGTCACTCCCGTCAAAGACATGCCCGGAGTCTACAACACTCGCACTACTCTCGGTCCTTGGTCTGACCGAGTCGGTATTCTCGCGTATGCCCTGACTCCTCTGTCTGTCCTCTTGGCTAGCAGAGAATCTGTCCTTTCTCTCATCACAGGAGTACCCTACCAGAGCTTCATCTTCCTCCACCGCTGGCTGGGCTATATCATCTTCCTTCAGGGTTCCCTTCACACCATTGCCTGGTCTATTGTTGAGGTCCGTCTATACCAGCCTCAACCTAAGGTGGCTGCCGAGTGGATTGTCCAGGAATACATGATCTGGGGTGTCGTTGCCATGATTCTGCTTCTTCTCATGTTCATCGGAAGTACTCCTTGGGGAATTCGCGCAACAGGATACGAGTTCTTCCGCAAGTCTCACTACGTCCTCGCCATGGTTTATATTGGTGCCTGCTGGGGTCATTGGAAGCAGCTCAAGTGCTTTCTGCTTCCATCACTCCTGTTCTGGTTCGCTGACCGTGGATTGCGGCTGCTTCGTACCGCTTATCTGCATTATCACCACCTCCCCTCGGGTAAGATGGGGTTTCAAGCTGCCCAAGCTGTTATCACTAGGTTCCCTAACGCTGAACATGGAGACATCCTTCGATTTGACCTTGAAAACGACCAGGACCCCTGGAAGATCGGACAGCACTATTTCCTCTGTTTCACTGAGAGCAGTATCTGGCAATCACACCCCTTCACTCCGCTAAATGCTCCTGTCGTTGAGAAGGGTGTCGTGAAGCACTCGTACATCATGCGCGCTAAGGGCGGCGAAACTAAGAAAATGGCTGAGCTGGCTGCCAAGAAGCTCACGACCTCTGAGAAAGCCACTACTTCTGTCATTCTCACTGGCGCCTATGGTGAGACCACAATGGACCATGCTGCACCTGACACCAATATTGTCTGTGTTGCTGGTGGCACTGGCATCGCTTATGTACTCCCTGTCCTCCTTAACCTCGCACGATCACCCATTTCCCGAGACCGCAAGGTTGAGCTCATCTGGGCCATCCGCCATGCCGCTGATACTGAATGGGTTCAGGAGGAGATGGACCTCCTGCAGCAGGCCCGAAAGGCTCTCAATCTCAAGATCCGCGTATACGCTACACGAGACTCCAGCAGCAGTTCCAAGCTGCAGGTCAGTGACGAGAAAGATGTCACAGATGCTACCAGACAAATCGGTTCATCATCATCGTCAGACGTGATAGAAGAAGGCTGTGCGTGCGGAAACGATGTCCCTGTTGCTAAAATCGGAAACGGTATTGTCGATGAGGACCGACACCCTAACCTACCCAAGCTCATCAGCGACTTTGTGAGTAACACGATTACTGGTCCCACGACAGTCTTTGCCAGTGGCCCCGGCGGAATGATCAGTGATCTTCGCACGATTGTGGCTGGGTGCAACTCGGGCAATAAGGTCTGGAGTGGCAATGAGCGATTTGATGTTAAGCTGGTTTGTGACGATCGTTTGGAATGGTAGGGCATCCGCGCAAGACCAGGAATGAACCATTGTTCGGAATTGTGTGATTTGCAACTTTGAGATACCACTCTAGCGACTTTGCATTTAGATGGCGTTTTCGGGGCTACAAAAGGGTTGATTGGATGGTTTATGTATACAGCATGATACTCAGAGATTTGATCTGTGCCTCATAGAACAACCTCTTGTGGCATTTGGACATGATTTCGTTCTCTGAACACATGTGAACGATTACACCATGTCGTGGAACCCATGGGCCTGAGCCTACCGTGGTCATGCTTAGGCTTCACAAGCAGCCTTTAGCTCCTCCACAACATTACAATTACACCTGTTAAAACGTGGATGGGCACATGTGAATACTTTTAGTATACAGGCGATTGGGTACAACGCATAGTTTAAGCCTCATAGAATATGCAGTGATAGTACTGCGCAAACAACGGACTACTCTACCAAATTATCGCTTACAACCGCACCAGTCACTACGTGATGTTGATGGAGCACCCATGACGCACCCCGCACTCAAGTCACCACACACTCGGTCAAGCTGGCCCGAATACCGCCCGTCATCATGTTGTGGGATTCTGGTTGTTCCGTATTTGCCATGAAAAGACCCCGCGGCTCATGACCCCATTTCCATTGGCAGTTTAGCCTGAAGTGTCATGATGGGTCCTACAGCTATCCCATTTATCCCTATATGGAGTCTGCTGCTGAGTGCAGACAAAACCTACGAAACAGATAAACCTGGCCGCATCTCAATCCAGTGCACCATCATATTGTTGTTTAGTTGTTCTTTCCGTTCTATGCTAGGTTTGCTGGTGTGATATAAATACCCCTCAACCCTCATATACCCATTCTCAGCGATACTCGTATTCAAACACATACCAAACGTTTAGTGAGATCATCCATCATGGCTGACGCTCCTATTTCTTTCCTGCCCCTTGGCGCCATCATCCAGTCCCTTGTCGTCAACGGCATCAACGTCGTCCAGGGCTTTCCCACGCAAGAGGACTATGAGAAGCACAACTCCCCTTACTTTGGCGTGACTGTTGGTCGTGTCGCCAACCGAATTAAGGGTGCTCGAATTGACAGCCTCAATGGTAAGGAAGTTACTCTCGCCGCCAATGACGGACAGAACCACCTTCATGGCGGTAAGATTGGCTGGAGCAGCCGCGTCTGGGACGGCCCCAAGCCCGTTGGAACTCGCCAAATTCCAGGCGTAGAGGGACTCGAGGGTGGGGAGAGTGTTGCCTTTGCACTTACCAGTGAGGATGGTGACGAGGGATACCCTGGCACCGTCGAAGTCACTGTTACCTACACAACTGGTACACAAAACGTCAATGGCAAGGAAGTCATCATTCTTGCCATGGAATACGAGGCAAAGCTTGTTGGTGGCGCTGATGAGACCGTCATCAACATGACCAACCACTCCTATTTCAACCCCAGCGGAAAGGAGACTATTGCTGGTACAGATATCACCCTGCCTACAGCCAACTACCTGGCTGTTGGTAGCGATCTCATCCCCACAGGCAAGATTGAGCCTTTCCCCGGTGTTACCGCCAACAAGACCTTCACACTGGGCCCCCAGGAGCCTAATATCGATCATTGCTTCGTCTTAAACACAGACCCATCCTCTGTGCCCCTAGACACCCGCAACCAGCCCCTCAACCTCAATGTCAAGGCCCACCACTCCGGCTCCGGCGTGAACCTGGAGGTTTACAGCACTGAGCCCACCTTCCAGATCTACACTGGCGCCGGCATTAATGTGCCTGCCGTCAACGGTTTGCCTGCTCGTGGTGCTCGTGCCGGTTTCTGCTGTGAGCCTGCTCGCTATGTTAACGCTGCCAATGTACCGGAGTGGAAGAACCAGGTCTTGCTCAAGAAGGGTGACACATACGGTGCCAGAACCGTATACAAGGCGTGGGCCGATTGAATTGGATCACGAAGATGAAAAGAATATCTGCTAAATAGAGGCTGTTTTGAACGCCTAACTACCGTAAGACAATCGGAAAGAAAAACCAGGTCCTGCTCCCAGACACCGTTTTGTACAAAGTTGCTCGTGATGCATCCTGATGTCCCTAAATTACATGCTGTCAAGATAGACAGGTGAATCATATGCATAGAATACCCGTAGGCCTTAATCGGAATCACTGTCATCATCGCCCAGGAACGCCAAATCCGCCCTTGCTCTCTTGCGTCTCGCAGCATACGTTTCCTCTTCGTCCTCTTCATCATCATTATGCTCGTCACCGTCGTTTTCTTCGGCATCACTACCGCCGCTTTCAACGACCTTGGCACTCTTGCTCTTGCTGCGACTTGCACGACCACGGCCCTCTACACCCCAGAGAGCACTCATCTCCTGCGCAGATTCAACCTCGGCCAGAAGTTCTCTCCTCTCTTTGATTTCGCGCGCCTTCGCTTCTGAGAAGCGGCCGTCCATTCCGATATCAGTGAGCATCTTCCTAAGGTGTCGAATCTTTGCTTTAGTATCATCGCCGTATTTCTTCAGCTCGTTGTGCCAAAGCTTTCTAACACCACACTTCGTAAGCTGACCCTGCAGTCGTTTGATTTCCTCGGTGTTAGGGTCGTCAGATGTAGCGGCTTTCTTTGTGGCAACCTTGGTGGCCTTTGCTGGCTTACTGCCTGCCTCTTTCTTGTCCTTCCTCTTGCGTTTCGGCTTTACTGGCTCATCGATGACATCGGAATATTCGTCTTCCTCGTCCACAACTGGCTTGATCTCATCCCCTTTGGAACCCTCCTCTCCATCTTCTGAGTTCTGTGGTTTTGTTGAACTTGTTGCCTTTTCACTTGTGAGTTCTCCATTCTCAACCTCATCATCGTTATCTCCTGGCACTTCAGATTCAGATTTGATCGCATCCTCTTCGTCCCCTTCTTCAAGTTCAACAGCTTTAGACTTGTGCTTTGGCGCCGCTCTCTTTCGCTTCTTCTGCGGTTTCTCCTCCTCGCTGAGATCACTTAACTCGCTCAGTTCACTGGATACACTGGGCTTAGACTCAAGGTCAGTTTCAATATCAGATTCCTCCTTCTTGTTTGCCTTTTTTGACTTTGATTTTGGTCTGGGCTTCGTGACGCGCTTCTGACGCTTGGGCTTTGGTTCAGGAGATTCGACATCAGGAGAAGAGCGCTTCACGCCTGTTTTGTCTTCTCTATCTGAATCTGCATTTTTATTGCTGTCTGGAACCCATCCGTCCATAAGTTTCTCCTGAAATGAGTAAGTTTATGATGTAGATGTCGTTCACAAGCAAACATACCACTCTGTCCTTGATCAGACTTTTGCTTTTTTGCTTCCACTCTGCACTTGAGAAGAAACCGTCATCAAGGCTGAGATTCTCCTCGGTTTGTTTGCGAACCTTGTTCACAGTAGTTTCGTCTGGTGTAGCTTGATAGACTTGATAAGTGGCATCAAGGAGCGCCTGCTCGATTTCATCTTCTGAAGGCGCCATAGTTAAGTTTAATATAAAATCGGTTTAAGTCAATAAGTGGCCCTTTGTCGGGTTGCTTGAATGAGAGTGATTTGATGGCTCATAGCATGTCACGATGAGTAGTCGAGTGTTCGGGTTGAGTCGCGTTCAGACGCGACAGGCTTGGAGTGAGCCTGGCAGCCCTGGACGTTTATTGTGGAGACTTCTGTTTGGCGGGGGGAGAGCATTGACCAATGGCAGCTTGTTGCGTTTCTGAAAACTCCATCCCTGCTTGTCGAGGTCGTTACATTAATGAACACAATAGAATTGTCAATGTTTCTCCGTTTTTCGAAGAAACAAGGCTCGGTATTAATATGCTCATGTGGCGGCTTATCATATCAAAGTGCCTAAAACGGACATATATAAAGACTGTTCTGTCTTGACTGGGCACTCAACCTTTTACCTGGTGGAGTGACTTTTAGGTGTAGCTTGGCGTCTTTAACTCCGGGGGCAGCACCTAAGTATTTCCCCCTACGTAGAATTCTTAATGCTTCAAACATCTTACATCATTGACCACCATCAGTTCAAAATGTCAGCTTCATTAGCTCCAGAGTGCAACGAGGTTAAGGAGTAAGTTCATCTCACATAATGGATAAGAGCTCCATCTTATACAGAATTCTAGGCGCTATGATACGTGTTTCTTAAAATGGTACAGCGAAAGTATGTATCTCGACCTCTACGGTGGCACTGAGCTGAACATATGCAGAGTACCTTCGAGGCCAAGAAAAGGACAACAAGGAATGTGCAGACATGTTTAAAGAATACCAAAATTGTCTCAAGGTACTCTTCATTCAAGGTTAGAGGCTTCCTGTTGCTCACTTACCACAGGTTGCTCTAAAGGATCGAGGTGTGGATAAATTAGTGGAAGAGGCCCGAGAAGAAAACAAAGAGAACGATCTAAAACACCTTGGACCGAGAAGTATGATACGTTCCTACTTCCTATGCCCTCTAACCTACTAATGTTGCCTCTAGAATGACATGTATCGAGCACTAGAGAGCACGGCGTCCCGGATGGAGAAAATATGAATGTTTGGAGCTTGGTCATCAAGAGCTCCAGATAAGGTATTCCTGTTGTACCTCTCTCTACTCAACTCCCATATAATTTCTACTCCCTTGCGATTCCTCCTCCCCGTCCGTCCCATATCATGCTCCTATGTGTCTGCCTACCATCGTCATCGCCTCGAAGGATGCGGAATCAGGCCGCTCACACGTGATTTTCATTGATTGGGTGACCCACTGTTACTGGTAGTCCATGCCATGTTGCTCTTTGGGGACAGAACAACATGCAAGGGGAACCAATCAACTCGATCTCTTCCATTGGGTCGGCAGTGCCCTCTTGACCTGCATCCTACTGTATTCCCTTTTGTTAGTTCTGACGCTCATAACCAAACGTTCTCGTCTTTATTCAGGACTATCGGCTTTGCGAACCTACGGTCAACCTTCGCTTCGTCCCGCCAGCAAACCCACTACCAACAGCTTAGCATAGACTCTACTGGTATATCTTCTAAGCTTTTACCGGAGGACGGCATGTACTGCCACGAGGAATAGCGCTTCTATGCACCCCTTTTCTATTCTGACGCTCGGCATCTTCGTCGCTGGTTACATTACTGCCCGTTGGGATCTCGTCACTCGTCTCTATGAACTTGCCATCTTCGCTTGGGAAAACGGTGTTGTCGTGAGTCCATGCCCCTCATTTTGCGCAACCTTTGAAAGGACTAACCTATAACTACGAAGACACGCGCAGCGAAAGCCTTTGCTGCACTCTCCGTCCTCTTTCTCTCTATTTGCGCCCCGACTGTCTTCCTAGCCAGAAAAGAAACGAATCTGGTACGCCCGATTGCAACATTCGAAGCCGCTGACAATTGCTAACAAGATCTGTTCAGCATCCAAGAGGAACAGGAACTGGTGTCTCTGCGCGGGAGCAACTCAGAAGGCGTGGTTCATTTTAAGAGACTCGTCCCAGTTGACATAGTTGCTTGTCATGGTAGAGCATGATGGGCTGATGAGAGTGTTCTGGCCGACGGACATTCGCAAGTCTGATCGCCCTGGTGTCGTGGTGGGATGGCGCAATTCCATATTGGACGTGTTTGTCGTGACCATCCTCGAAGATGTCGATGTTTGTTTGGTGTATTGCAATACGATAGCAGGGGTATGCTAATTTTTCTCAGGCACGAAATACCGAATTCCATCTCAAAGCCGGTACTTTGTTCCGTAGCGAGCTTCACCCGACTAGCCAGATCACCGACATGTGTGGCCACAGCTCAATGCATGTCCTTGGCCTCTCGAATGCCATCGATGCAGGCGCCGCAGACCCTTCTTGGTTCTGTGCTACGACCAACTCAAATCCAAGGGAACCAAATATTACATGCGCGAAGGCCGTCAGCGTACAGCTAATTCTATATGACCGACCTCAGCCCCAGGGAATGCAATACGTTTCGCTGAATCCGATCGCACTAGCGCTTGGTCATGATGGTTCCTTGTTAGGTGATACAACAGTGTCGGAAGGGGAGCAAGAGACCCGAGAGCGCCAAAAGAAAGAAGAGAATCACAAATTGGTTGAGAAGCTCAAGAAACACACCATTTTCAAACGAGTTCCTTCTGCACGCGACAGGGCCCTGCCCAAAGTCATCAATCAGATCAACTGGTCTTGGGAGCTGGAGAAGACGTTGCAGAAAAATGTGGGACGGCTGGGATCAAGACCACGCCGAAGCCTTAGTGTGTCTGAAAGGGTGGTTGAGACAGCATCGACAATGCGAAATTATGTCATCCTTCAGTTGTGGACATGGTTTACGCTCTACCTTTTCCCTACTATACGCAAGACCTTTGTCCTTGTTCTCATGGGCCACCGCGTTGTAGCAGAGATGCTGCTCTTGCTGCTTGAATTTCGAGCCAAGCCTGATTATGCGGCCCTGAAAGACATATCGGCTACAGCACAACAAGTTGAGATACGACTACAACAGTTCTGCTATTGGCCGATGCAGTATATGAAATTGCGGCAACGGAAAAACAACTGGGCTAGTGTCACGACTAGTCATCCAGATTATATCCGTTTCTACAACAGTTTATGGCTTGTTGCCAACGATGTCATCATCGGAATCGCCCTAGGTTCATACATTATTGAGAATGCAGACTGGGTTGCTGAGCAAATCGGGGATCTACTCCAGACCTACACGGTAGACGCACTTCAAAGTAGCATATCATGGCTCATGGGCTGGCCGGCTGGTCTCAAACTCAATGGTGAACTGGCGGCTTTCTTAGGAGATTTGTTCCTTTGGGTCATTGATTACTGGTCTAGTGAGTCTTGGGAACCTTCTCAAAATTGCATACCCTCTCTGACTTGCATATAGGTTGTATCGAGACTCTTACACCAGCATTGCCCCAGATGGTGTGGTTCATAGGGTTCTCCTCCTTTGCCGGAGCTAGCATGCCAATTGCCATGTTCTCTGATATGCTTTCCACTCTAACCATTCACATCTACTCGTTCTACCTCGCGTCAGGACGTATATACCATTGGCAGCTCACCATTCTCCAGTCCTTGTTTCATCTTTTCCGAGGCAAGAAACATAACGTTCTTCGCAACCGTATCGATTCCTGCGACTACGATTTAGATCAACTCCTTGTTGGCACCATTCTCTTTACGCTACTCTTCTTCCTCTTGCCAACAGTCGCTGTCTTCTATCTCAACTTTGCCATCGCAAGGATGGCGATTATCTCTTTAAAGGCTGGCTTTGATACCCTTCTTTCATGTCTAAACCACTTTCCTTTATTTGCACTTATGTTGAGAATAAAAGATCCGAGGAGACTTCCAGGTGGCATACGATTTGAGCTCCGAGATAGCCATGACTATAGGCACGACAAAGATACTAATGCTGACGGATTGCCGCCTACGTCGGTTATCTACCTCAAGGTGTGTAGTTTCCGGTTACTTGTATGCAACATAGCACGCTGACACTATTCTTAGTCGATTCCTCTGACATTCCGGATCATGTTCAACCAATACTTCCAGATGGCAAATCGCATCCGGAAGCACTACCTGTCACCAAAAGTCTTCTTCTGCTTGCTGACGGGCAAGTTTGTGCCGCCAATCAACCGCAAGAACTTGTATAGTCTGCAATACAGCATGTTGCCGGCTCGTCGGGCAACCATCTGGGAGATGTGGAGAGCGTTGAACACAGAGACCAGACCAGCAAAGCGGATGCCGTTGCCTTATATCCCGCCATTGCCCAATGCAGGCAGAAGAACCTCAGCGAATAATGGACGGGCTAGATGAATGACAGACAGGAGAATTGCTTGAGTAGTTATGAACAATAGCTAGAAGTATCAATAAGTTCTGTAGAAATTGCTGTGAAAGTGAATTGTTCTGGCGATCAACTGAGAGACGGTCAGATACGGTAATTATACGTCGATCGAGACGTAGTCTTGGGTTATGAAGCAGAACCCCAGCGGGCGTTTATCCTGACTCGTATTGTGCGAGTAATTTGTTGATCGTCATGAATTACAAGCGTTGGTCAGGCTAATCCAAAAGGCACTCGTCATATTGAATGTAAATCGGCTATGCAGTTCGGTTGCAATTGCTTCCATCCTCTAATCTTACACACATGAAATATAATTGGAACTTTATTCTTCCAACCCCACCTCCCCGGATTCACGGCCCTCTTGGTCCTGTTTCACCCGTGGGTTACTTCAGTAAGTAGATATGGATGTAGGTAAGTACTAAGGTACAGGTACAGATCCGCCTGAGCAAGTCGGGCTGGAACTGAAATGGCCAAATCCTTATCCAATTAACCACCACAATGTTCCACAGATTGACTGGGCTGATTACCGTAGAGACCTCTCAGCTCAAATTCCATCGTCTCAGAAGTGGTTACCCAATGATGTAACATTCTCCAATACTCAAAACTACTATTGTTCCCCGCGCTGCACGGCGGTAGAACTAAGACAGGCTCGATGACCCCCAGACCCCTAAAAACGGCAACCTTGATTTCTCCTCGGCGGAGACCAAATGAAGTTAACAAGTTATGGCATATGAATGCTGTATCCGAAAATGTCTGTGCAAACCAGCGATGACGAAAAGCTTGCTGATGGTTGGTAGCCGGTGTGACTTACAAGTCACCAATAGTAACGAAGACATCGTCGATATGTATCTTCAAGGGTCCCTCTAATAAAGTCTTGATCGTAGGCTTCTCTAATTCCTGTTCGGTCCACTCTAACAAGCTAACAATGCTCGTAAGTGCTCTTGGTGCTCTCCAATGCTCCATCGTCTTTTTCAACTTGAAGAACAGGCATTGGCCCACCATTCCTATTTAAAGGGTCCAGAACCCTCTCTTAGTCTCCCTGCCGTACTTTTATCAACGAAGGATGTTCAACCCCAGCTCTAAAGAATTAAACGATTTATAGTGGCACCATCGTTTGGTAACAGCACCACGCTTGCAGCACACCTAACACCTCGCACTTCCTGTCCCATGCCTTGTGACGCCCGCCAATTTCTCACTAACGAATACTTGTCCTGCCGAACCATCCACCAATTCATCCCGTCCATCCATCTCAAACAGGCTATCCCCCAACTGTTCAGGGCAGGCTGCTCCACTCATCACCACGTTCAACAACGTCTTCCCATTCTCGTCGGCCCCATCAGGCGGCATTGACGTCACTACCAGCTGCTGGTTCGACGAGACCTCAAGTCGTGACCCTGAAAGCTGAGGAAGCATTGCCAAAGTCGTACGGAGACGAGGGGTAGCAGTGCAGCGCTCTGGGGTAGTAGAAACTAGAGACACATTGGCATCACCTGCTGCAGCTTATTTCACTTCCTGGTAAGTGATTGACACGTTCTCTCGGTCTCTTGATACTGTCATGTACATATACCTCCAGGACTGGAGAGATCATCCTCGGCCCAGAGTCCCCTTACTACGCCCTCACCAGAACGTGAAATCGGCCTCCCAGTTCTCTGATTCATGCCTGTTTTTGCCATAGGTCAACTGCGTTACCCATATAAAGTCGTTCTCGTCCGCTTTCTTACATCATCTGCTGTAATATCATCTTTCACATTTCTTCCAAGCAGAGCATATAGAAGGAAACTCGAACTAGCAACTTGTATTAACACTGTTCGTAATGGAAACACAGGTCCAAACAACAACCCATCAACACGACCCTTGGGCTGCCACCCATCAGGTCATTCTTCAATCAGCCACCATGGATCCTAAGCAACGTTTCTATAACCATTTCCTGGAGAGTGTTACAGGTAAGAATGGATATTAGGTCTTCAAATGCTCTCCATTGCCTAACCTCCATGTTGCGTAGTACTCCAAGACCTGATCGATGAGCTACCATCCATTGCTAGTGTCGGTGGTGAGCGCCAGGAGGCCATTGATCACATTCTGGCCAGTATCGCCAAGCTACAAAACGAAGTGTCTGATGCTGCCGACTACACACCTTCTTATGACAGAAAACAGTATTCTGAGGTAACACAGCTGGCCTCTTTGACGAGCTGCTTCGACTGACATTCATATGCTCGATAGACCATTAAGACTCTCCAGGACAAATTGAACGAGACAATCACCAAAATCACACCAAAGTCAAAATTTCAGTTTCGTCGTAAGACCGACCACGTTGATATGGGCGCTCCTGAGAACGACCCTCGACTTAGCCCTGGAAGCCATTCTCGGGCCAAGCATGACACGACCATTGCATCTACCATCGTCAGTCCTCCTTCGGCGATAAAGGAAGACACTCTAAGCGAATTACCGCCTAAGGATACCTACAAAAATTACAATGAAGAGATGGCTCGACCCAGCGCATCTTCCCTTCGTAAGCCCAGCTTCTCGGCTGCCAGGAATATTGGCATTTCGAATCATTCAGGGCTACACATTATTCTACCGTCTTCGGCATCCCGCGCCACCTCTTCGGGCAGTCTTACTGATCTCAAGAATTGTGTCATCGACATGTCTATTCCGACATCCTCGGGATCAGCTTTCCCTGGCCTTGCTATTAAGAACGTGTCCAAGAGCCTCATCGTCGGGGGTCGCGTCAACGGCGCAGTTCATATCACAGGAGTGTCTGACAGCACTATAGTTGTTGTGGCCAGGCAAGTGCGGATTCATGAGTGCAGTAACGTCGACATCTACCTGCATTGTGGAAGCCATCCTATTATTGAGGACTGCTCTGGCATGCGATTTGCACCTCTTCCCAAGCCCTATGTAAGATATAATCTTCAATATTTGAATAGCTAGACTAATAGGCGTATAGACGACTGACGCTGAGGAGCCTGGAGAAAACCAGTGGGATCAGGTCGATGACTTTAAGTGGCTAAAGGCTGGTCACAGTCCTAACTGGACCACTCTGTCCGACAACGAAAGGCTCAGTGATGACCTTTGGAGATCTGTCGTCCCTGGCCAGCCTGGTGTCAGTGTGGAGGAGTCCTTGAAAAAGCTGGGCATTCCACGGAGGTGATGACCACAATGAATACCTAGTGAAAGGATGAAATTCATACCCGACCGTAGGGCTTCATATCCGCAGATCAGGTAGAACGCAACGCGCAACATAAATCCTTTTATTTAATGCGAAACTCCAAACACCCTGCTGATAAAACCAATATGACAATCTTGCTAAAAGTATTAGTCCAATGCCGAAAATCATACGTGACCCATCATAAGAAATACTGGACGTGCATCATGACTCCATCTTGTCACCAGCACTGACTTCCTCTTTCCGATCCCTTCCAGTGGCTTCGTCTCTCAATCGTTGGAGTAATGCTCGTTGTTTCTCGATGCGATTTTCAAGGTCACGGATCTCATCGTTCTGTTCGGCGATGGATCGGTCCATATCCGGGAGCTCTCGGACCTGTGCGCGAGCACGCTGTAGCTTGTGTTTCAGGCCATCGGTGGCTCCAGGGACATCTTTGAAAGACAATGTAGGTCCCGAGGCGTTGTGACCGGTGGTCCCGGGGGCAGGCTCTGTAGTGATTCCAGCCGACGACTGAATACCAGCGCGGACGCGGGCCAGGACGAGAGAGAGCTCGGAAAGGGCGTCTAGAGTATCCGGAGAGAACGTGGGTGGGAGGGCCAATGGGTGTGGACCAAATGCGGATGCAGGCGCAGATGCAGATGATGGAGACATGGTCTGTCGTTCTATGATATGACTCGATTGAACTTTGACCGCTCGAGGGCTCGCTCGGAAAGGATGGTAGGAGAGAATCAGGCGACGTAGGTGTGGATGCGGTGTAGTATGATGTCGGCAGGCAGTTCAAGGTGAGTGATCCTGATAGCGTTGTATCTCTATTACATACAGCTCGGGGAAATAGGCCGAGTGGGTTCTCTCAGCCTTGCATAAAACTCGTAATAGCGTCGAGTTTTATCACAGATGGTGGTGGGCAAATGGAAAAGATCGATTGGGCCGATGGGCCGTTTTGTTGTTGGGTTGACGGTCCGAAAGAGAGGGAAAAAGGGTCAAAGGTTGACAGTGTGAGCTCATCATTACACGTTACAAAATGGGACTTCCCGTATGCTAAGCACCGTGTGAATACAAATCATGGCCGCTGAGTGACATGACATAAACCCCCACCACTACAACGTGTTTCCCTGCAAAATCATCTGTCGTCTCTGGGCCCATCAAATCACGCATCATTTCTTTTACTCAAGACAGGTCCGAGTTACTCTCCGTCTTATCCTTATCTTCCTAGAGTCTCTTCTTTATACCTCGTCTATTTCTTTCTCGTGTTCCCTGGTTCTCTTCTTCTTTCTTCTCATTGCCAGTGCAAGAAAGAAAGAACCAACAAACAGTAGTCATCATGTCCAAGACTGATCAAAAAGCCTGCCTCAGTACGTCGTCATGCCCCGCCCCCTCCAAATTCCAACAAACCCATTTTCATGCCCCGCGATCGCGATAGCAACAGCGCTGCAATGGCTCGTTATCCTGAGAAACGTTTGAAGATAAATACTCCCGTTGCTCAGGAATTGCCAATTGTCTCGCGACCAGATTGGATTGTTACATCGTGTTTTGTCCTCATATATTTGGAATTGGCCTGGCTAATATTGTTGTTTTCGCATTCTTATAGTCGTCATTGACGGTTGGGGCATTCCGTCTGCCGACAGCCCCAAGGACGGCGATGCCATCACCAACGCCAAGACCCCCGTCATGGACGCTCTCTACAAGGACTCCAAGGGCTACACTGAGCTTGAGGCCTCATCGCTGGCGGTGGGACTTCCAGAGGGTCTCATGGGTAACTCTGAGGTTGGACACTTGAACATTGGTGCTGGTCGCGTTGTGTGGCAGGATGTTGTCCGAATCGACCAGACCATCAAGAACGGCGAGCTGGCCCAGAATGATGTTATCAAGAAGACTTTCCAGAGTGCTGCTGATGGAAACGGCCGACTACACCTTTGCGGTCTTGTCTCCCATGGTGGTGTGGTAAGTCATATCATATACAGTTCCTTCTTTCTACTATCAGTCACTTACACCAGAGCAGCACGCCAAGCAAACCCACCTCTATGCCCTCCTCAAGGCTGCCAAGGAGTATGGCGTGCCCAAGGTCTTCATCCACTTCTTCGGTGATGGCCGTGACACCGACCCCAAGTCCGGCGCCGGCTATATGCAGGAACTTATCGATACTGCCAAGGAGATTGGCATCGGTGAGATCGGTACCGTTGTTGGCCGATACTTCGCCATGGACCGCGATAAGCGTTGGGACCGCCTCGAGATCGCCCTTAAGGGTCTCGTCCTCGGTGAGGGTGAGGCCTCTGAGGACCCCGTTGCTACCGTCAAGGCTCGATATGAGCGCGGTGGTGATCTTGATAGGGATGAGTTCCTCACTCCCATCATTGTTGGTGGCGATGAGCGCCGCATCAAGGGTAAGTTCAGTTTCAATTAGTTGCATTTCAAACACAACCCCTAACAGCAGCACAGATGACGATACCGTCTTCTTCTTCAATTATCGATCCGACCGTGTCCGCCAGATCACTCAGCTTCTGGGCGATGTTGATCGATCTCCTCTTCCCGACTTCAAGTACCCCAAGATCAAGCCCCTTGTCACCATGACTCAATACAAGGGTGACTACCCCTTCGAGGTTGCTTTCAGGCCCCAGCACATGGGTAACGTCCTCGCCGAGTGGTTGGGCAAGCAAAACGTTGAGCAGGTCCATATCGCTGAGACCGAGAAGTATGCTCACGTCACCTTTTTCTTCAATGGCGGTGTTGAGAAGGTCTTCCCTCTCGAAACCCGTGACCAGTCCCAGGATCTCGTCCCCTCCAACAAGTCTGTCGCTACCTACGATCTTGCACCTGAGATGTCTGCCAATGGTGTCGCCGACCAGGTTGTCAAGCGCCTGGGTGAGCAGAAATTCCCCTTCGTCATGAACAACTTTGCCCCTCCTGACATGGTTGGTCATACTGGTGTCTATGACGCTGCTGTCATCGGCTGTGAGGCCACCGACAAGGCCATTGGCAAGATTCTTGAGGGCTGTAAGAAGGAGGGCTACGTCCTCTTCATCACAGCCGATCACGGCAATGCTGAGGAAATGAAATTCCCTGACGGCAAGCCCAAGACTAGCCATACTACAAACAAGGTGCCCCTTCTCATGGCCAACTACCCCGAGGGCTGGAGCCTCAACAAGACCGATGAGGGTGTCCTCGGTGATGTTGCCCCTACCGTGCTTGCTGCCATGGGTCTACCTCAACCCGAGGAGATGACTGGCAAGTCTCTTCTCCAAAAAGCTTAATGTTTATGACGATGATGAGAGCACGTATCTAAAATAAGGGTCCCTCGGGATGGTGTAGCAGTAGTGGGTGTGGCATTAGCGATTTGTGGGCTGTTGGTTATTGTTGCGCGTGAGTCGATGCGATGACTCTGGAGTTGAGGGCGGAAGGGTTAGAAGTTATGCTCGGCTGCATAGACATAGAGTCGTAATCCTAAAATAGTAAAACGACTAGTAATAGAGACGAACAACATTGCCTCTCAATTTCCTGACTGTATCGGTATAAATATCTAAGGGAATTGATCCGCTAGGTATGAGACCGTCGACGGAATCGATTGAGAATACCAATTTCTGAAGCGGCGGATCAAGGCACCGATGAGTAGACCAGTGCATCCCTTCTGCTTGTTTCCTGTACCTAAACTACCTACACAAAGACAACGACAACGAAGCACTACAACAACCAGTCCACCCTATACTGGCTAGTAAATTCCCATCGAGATAATTCTAACTAAGTCTCTTCTAACGTGAAGGTCGGTAGGTGATATAGAAATTGAGAGTAGGTGGCTAGTGAACTCTCAATTTAGAAACCAACAATGCCCTTTCTTGACAAATGGACATCCCATATCAGCTACACATAATTATCCCATTATATGGGATGATACACAGACAGTGTGCGTATTGTCGGGATTCATTTCGTGTGCCAAATCATATGAAATAACAAAAACCGAGCTAAGTCTAGGTCGTTCGAAATTGGCGACAGTAGATAGGGGTTTAAAAAGAAACAAAAATTGAATTCATCGTAAACGCGCTAGATCTTTACCGCTATATCATATCGTATAGATACGATTAACTTAGCCCAAGACCGATACGAGCAAGACATGTCATTGCTTGCTCCAGGCAGTTAGGGTGGCAACATCAAGCCGAATCAGTTGTACGTACGGAGTAATTCACTCGTAACAACGAACCAGGAGAGGCTGTTAAAAAGTCCCCTGTGAAGCTGATGCGAGAACCAAAACTAGCGAACTGTAGTCTGCCGTGGTGAATACTCGACCAGAGTCTTGAGGGCCAGGTCGTTGGATGGATACAAACAAGCTGAAGCGGGCCTCGGGAGCAAGAAAACACAAGACCTTTATATAGAGTGCTAAAATAAACTCAGTAAAAGATATCCTAAACTTAATGTATATATTCTAAATTTATGTAAAGTTACCTAAGTCTTTTTGTCATTTAGGATCAGGGTCTTGAGTTTTCTTTCCTCCCCTCGGGGGGCACCCCGGTTCCTATCACAGAACCCCAATAAATAGGCAATATTCCCATGTAGAACACCACTTTCGTCTGTTGTGGGACCATGATTTCCGAGGGACTGTCTCCGAAAGTATGGGGAAAGTGGCAGTGAAACTAGATCAAAGTCGAGTATTGAGATAATACCTGACTTCCTCAGATTGGATGAGTGAAAGGAGCTGGAACTGTGATGGTGGGTTATCAGAAGCATATCAACTGGAACAACTTCACAATCCTATGGAGGCTCAACTTACACCAAAAGCTGTTTAGCCAATGGTGTGTTCGGGTCTGGTGTCATGTACCAAGGGGTCAGATCACTCCCGCGTCCTGGGCGATCGGAATCCACAGTGCTTCAGATCTGTGCAACCTTACAAGCCACATGCTCTTCTATCTAAGCAATCACTTCGTCTCAATTCGACGATCACCCAGGGGTTATGTGTGGCTTCAAACAGCAGATATCTGCTAGGGACGCTCAAACAGCATCCTTAAAACATCCTAGTGGTCAAGGGACGCCGGAGGTCCCGCTCCGGCAGCCAAGGGTCCCCCGAAAGGGCGAGTTGGCCTTTAACTCAAGCATCTAGATTTGATGCGGGAGCCAAAAGAGGGAGGGTCCAGCTGTGCTTCGCTGGCTTGTTGGTGTACGTACCAATTCTGGTGACGATCGTGGGGGAATGGCAAGGTCCCGAAGATCGAGCGGAAATAAGCAACAGCCATAGACTCGAGGCCTTCAACCGAATCCTAGGTTAGACCTATCGTAAGCGGTGGATAGTCCAAAGAAGCAGAAACACACGTGCCTTGCCTCTCAACCACAGTGGCTCGTGCATATGTATGACATGAAGACGCAAGGCTTGAGTAATTGATTGTGACGACGGCCGCACTTGTGATACAACAATCTGTAATCACGCTTCTGTGCTGTGCGCTGTAGACTGGTTCATACTGCAAAGGCTACCTAGTCATGAAGACGAACACGGAAGCTCATCCATCCGTTGCAAGTGGCCAGGATGTTTCACAGATCGCGTGCAAATCTGTAATGCCTAGAGATCAAACCCATGGGCCGTCCCGATAGATCTTGAAAGTGGCCGGGGGGGGGCTGGGTTGTTTGTGCCTCGCAATGATGTTAAAGTAAGGGCTTCGTGATCTTTCAGTTGTATAATGCAATAAAGTGATTGGCCTGTGATAAGACAAGATCCCAAGTACAACAATCAAGATTTGCGTTTCATCTCGCAATCATTCCTTCATACCGAAGAGCCACGACACTTCGCCTACAGGTTCGTCCCTGACGATGGTCTCGAACGAATCCACCATTCATCAACACGTTCACCCATTCTAGATCCAAGGGGGAGCGGCGCCGACGATGAACGGGTGATCAACATGGAGATTGTTCAAATCCCCATCATCTGGGATCGCATTTTGGCGTAAGGAGTGAGCAAAACTCCAGTTAAGAGGGTGCCTCTAGATTTCTCTTTTCAGGGACGTTGATCGACACTTGTGGAAGAAATCAACCTCCCAAGCGAAACAAGGGATTGGGTGGTGTCGATGGACCCAAGCCATCTTTGCTCAAGCCTGCCCGCGATCCAGCTGCACGAAGGGTCGTCCCGTGGAGCTCGATCCTAGCTATAACTGCGCTTCCTCGAGATCGAGAAGGTTGAAGCGCCAATCTACCCAATCAGAATGTATTCGGTCGCTTACATCCGAAAGAGATGTGGCAATGTGCGATAGGGGTGTGTATTGCCATTCGAGACAGGAATTTTTGCAGGTTTTGAGAATTCGGTTCGCATCTCAAAAGTTTGGCATATCCTATTGCCACGGAGAATTGGGGTTAAGGTGTGCATCTAATTGGAGATACAGTTTTGGTGTTGTAGGAACTTGCCCCTGTTCATCAAGAACACCATGAACTTAGGAGTGGATGGAGAACCGTCGCGATTGGACGGTTGACGTTGTCCTGTCAGTCTCGTGACTTTCTTCAGAAAATCCGTTAGAAACCTTAAATACATGGTATTACTTCTTGTTTCAATCCGTCACCCACTACGTACTAAAGTTTTGGGCGAAAACAAGGAATCGAGATTTCTGTCTGTAGAAGCCATTCGAAATGTTCTAAGCGCTCAGGGGACTTGACCTTGCAAGGACCCTGGATTTCCTCAATCGGATGACGGATCGACGTCACATGGCGAGTGATCTGCAAACCAGAGCCTCAGTTGGGTAGTCAATGACAGGTTTCTAGGGGTTTTGGCCAGACTACATCGTGTCACATCACAGGCCGGAAAAGGCCACAATCTCTACCCTGACTTGCTGAGCATGTTAGCTTACTGTAAGCTGCAACTATGGCAGAGACATCACGAAATTGAATATCAAAAACTTGGAAAGGGTTCTGGGACGTGCATGGGTCTGTCAGGGATTAGGTACGCGTGGTCTCCAGCTAGAAAGGCCGTTAGTCCGGTTCCCCGGTGATTTGTGTCAGGATATCCTACACATCACAAGAGGCAGAAAGTATCGCGAGATGATAAGGTGAGCAAGTGCGAAATACTTGCTCAGGGGTCAGATAAGCAAAAGCTGAAAGATGGCAACATAAATGGCGATTGCAGATGTTTTCCTTTGAACATGGTATCGGGGTTGTTTGTGTTTGAGATGACTGGAGATCATTTTCCTGACAGAGCTGAGTTTCGGGTATGTAGTGGGTATCTAGCAACCACCACAGCCCATTTTCCTTGACTTTCGATAGTTGTCCTGTTTTCACTGACTCGGACTGTGTTGGCATTCATAACCGCCGGTTCTTTTGATGGTATCTAAACCAAAACAATGTGGCCCTTTACAATTCGAAGTCAATAAGAGATTAGGGGAGTTGGCGAGTATCCAAGAGACTGCTGCGATTTGGAAGACAACATGTGAGTTGATAGTTAGTTCGGTAAATGGAGAAGCATCCGGCAAATGCACAGTGTCAGGCCCTATTTAGCACTCGGCGGAAGTCTGGAAGCCTCCAAACCAAATTGCCTTGGTCAAGCCAGGACCGATGACAGACAGAAACCAAGATCATCAGGCAGCTTTGAGACAGAGGGTGAAAGAAAACAGGGCAACTCGCTTAATGGAAATTGTGGAAGATAATGGACCTCACTTTTCTTTCATCCAGCAAACTGATTCGCCATTGGTCAAGAGATGCTCTTCTAGCCCCCGCACTCAGACAAAGTTGGGGCGTAAGCGAAGCCGACGGAGGTGACAAGTCAAAGGGGTGTGATCGTAATAAGATCCAACAACGACCCTGAAAGTCTGCCCTGATATGAACCTGATCCCTAGCGGGTCACGGAATAAAAACATGAGCAGGTTGGCGTGGCCACTGACGAAAGGAGTGAACGAATTAGAGGTCCACACCATCTAGGGGTGCACCGAGGCGCTAGTAGAGCCCGTTAGAGGAGGTCCCTGCTTTTGGCTTTTTCTGGGTCCGATGGTCTCTGATCTCTATGCTTCTCCAACGACTTGGAAATCGGAGCAATAAGGGCTCGATCTACCATTCTAGCTCTTGCATCCTCGTCCAAACCTGGCATCCTCGCTCAACCCAACCTTTCCCCCTCGCCGCTTTCGCCTTGTATTGCTCGTACCTATTGTGAATGGGTGCCACCGCCGCGCCCCGGCACTCGGCTGCCCTGGCGGGTGCGCATGGATAGTATCTCGCTGTCTCTACTGCACCCGGAGTGAAGGACAAAACTCTTCTACATCTTGTGGAGGCCCTGAATGCCCTCTTCCCACTGCCCACTGCCACTGTCTAGAATTTGCCCCCCAGACTCGCCATCGGCCTTCAGCCTTCATAAGATTCCTCCTGTTAAGTATCCTTCTAGGACAGGTTTTCCGGATTGTGGCTTGTTTACTCTTCTTGAACTGAACTTGACTCCTGAGCTCTTCAGGCTCAGCTTGGACTCCTCACCAACCCAGATCCCGTCCACTCTCCCAGACCTTCCCTGCCCCCTCAGCTCCGTGGAACGGTAGTAAGCAGTCGCTTCTCCTAAGTGCAGCTTCTTCACACCCATCGACTTCAGTGCCACCTCGGTGCCACCCTGGTCTACTCATATATCGACCGTTGGAATACTGACTCCACCACTTGCTCTCTCTTCTTTCCAACACATTTCAGCCTTTGAAGCTGTAAAATCTTTGTTATTTCTGCACCGCATAGGCTTCCTGTCTTCACCACACGACAATCGAAGAGGCAACTTTTTACTTGACCGGCATTCCGTACCAACACTTCACGCCAACGCTCCTTCGAGCCACCGACTTGAGTTGCTCGCACAACGATCTGAATTCACAATCAAGCAGCAAACTACAAGAAGTACTAAATTACGAAGTATTGCATTATTGCAAACTTAGTCCGAGCCATATTGGAGCACCGACGAGGATTGGCACATCGAACGATTTCTCTACGGTAGTGAATAAGTCAAGCTTTCAAGAGTTTCCTCGTTCGACCAAAGATCACTACCACTGAACGTCTGCGACTCTTTTTGGGTGGATGCAACCTTTGTTTGTGGCTCGGCTTGACTGTGGAGATAAGTTCTGATTCGCGCCAACTCAATACCACCCACGAACATACAACGACGCTTTTCGGAAAACCATCAATCAACGTCTTGTTGAATCGGAGAATTTTAGAGAGGAATATCTAAGAAGGCTCCAATTGCCTTGAAGTGGTTTTTTTTTTATTGGAAACGGTGAGTGTCCCAGAAACCCCCGGTATTTTCCCCTCCTAAGACAGTGTAACCCGCGTCTCATCATCTTTCGTCATTTGGCGATGAAGTCTCGATCGATCGATCGGTCCCTACTCCGCAGCCAATAGGAGCTCGTCTCTGTTGTCTCTGAGAACCTTCATTGCTCATGCCCTCCATCATCCAGCTGCTCCGTAAAACTATGGATTGTGCTAATGATACCCCTGAAGTTCAGGCTCTCAGCCCAAAGGTGCTTCCAGGCCCTACGTCACAGATCGTCGGACCCTTAGGTCTATACTAGGACCCTTCTCGGCGACTATTTTTTCACGATATGCTTGCTGCTTCACAGTTCTGGAAATGCTAAATCATCCATCAAACTTATGAAAGACAATGCCACTTAACGAAAGCACCTCCCACGGAACGCAACCTCCGCCGTCTTCGTCCAAGACTGGCCATCCTCTACCTCGACGCACCTCTCCCGCGAACTCAGTCACCCTGCGCCATCACCGATTAGCACAAGATGCATCAATCAACGCTGGTCAGGGCTCAGGGCTCGCTATCAAGCCAACTAAGACAGGATCACCTCGACGAAACTCATCGGGTGATAGTCATGAGACTGGCCAGAGCGATCCCAACACATGGTTTGACCAGTCAAATCAAAACCCAACGGCAACTTTTGACAGCAACGTTATGGAAGGTAAGAGCCAGTTTTAAAACCTGAACTGAGTAAAGACTGATTGGGTTGCTAGTTGACCCGCCATTCTTTCAAAAAGAGTCCGATTCTTCGAATGAAGAGAAGATGTACTACAATCACCAACTTGCTCCCCCTAAGCTCACCGCGGCACACAGCAGCAGCGCAGACGATTACAGAAGTGTCATTGATGATCTCACGGTAGAGATACAAAAGCTGAGGGAAGAGCTTAAGCGATACAAGAACACCGGTCCCGATATGCTCCGAAAGGAGAAGCTCTTCGAAATCAAGGTTCATGGGCTGCCAAAGAAGAAGAAGAGAGAGCTGGAGGCGACACTCCGAGATTTCGCTGCAAGTCTTGAGGGGTCTCCCAACGCGTCATCAACACAGAAAAAGAAGTCTCGACACGCTACTCGCGAAAATATGTATTCTGGATCCGGATCGAAACATGCGTCATCATCTTCAGGATCCAATTTTCGCCCGGCCGACTCTGCATACGCCTCTATGTCAACCGGCGCCAACTCAGGAACGTCTCTGAGCCGTCCTAGCATGGGCTCCCAGGCCAAGTCGTCTGAGGCGGTTGAAAGTTACCTCCGTGATATCCCCGAAGGGTTGTACCCGAGACACATGATTATGACAGAGAAAGAGAGAAAGAAGCTTGTTGTTCGCCGACTTGAACAATTATTCACAGGAAAGATTGGCGGGCGCCATGTGGTGAAGAAGCAGCCCGTGTTGCCTAGTGGAAGTTCTGCAGCTCTAGCACCAGTTGTCGCCGAGACACAGCCCACAGTCTCAAATACGTCAAATTCTATCCACGAACCACCAGCCTTACATACCAGTGGCAAAGAGCCCACGAGAGAAGCTCGAATCCTCCCCCTTGAGCAGCAATCTGGTCACTCCGGTAAAAAGAGTCGATCTGCTGACAATGCCTCTGCCTCTAATTCCAATGGCGACAATACCGAGTCCGGCGGTAATGGCAACAGTACAGGGTCAGGCACAAACACTACTCCTCCTATGGCTACCGTACCCGAACAACGGCCCACACGGCCTCGTGATTTAGACCCTGACCGTGCTCAGGTTCCAGCCGAGAACATGGACTATATTCGACATCTAGGCTTGGTACCTCCGGAGCTGCTAGCCGAACAACATAGCCAGGATGTACATCCTGATGCTGAGGGATGGGTTTATCTGAATTTGTTGTGCAATTTGGCTCAACTTCACATGATTAATGTGACCCCCGACTTTGTCCGCTCAGCTGTTTCTGGAATAAGCACAAAATTTCAGCTGTCGCCTGATGGCCGAAAGATTCGATGGAGAGGTGGAACAGAGGGAACAAGATTCAGCAGTGACAGCTCTGGATATAATTCTCAAAAGAGTCCATCTACAGACGAGACTGAGGATGGAATGGAAAATAAGCGCAAGCGTCAGAAAACTGGGCGTTCCACAGGGGACGAGTTCCAGTCTGGGAGCTCAAGCAAGAATGGCTTGAAGTTTGACCCGCAACTTTGTGCTCCATCTGAAAGCTTCCATTACAAGCCCTTGTTCGCTCAGCAGGATTCATCGGGTGGTCAAACATCACTCGATGAAACCGTTTCTTCTTTTGGTCCTCCAGAGGAAAGTAATATTGGTGAATCGAGGTGGGGTTTGAGCGGCTCAGGAGTCTCCAGCCGTAGGAAGCGCCGCCATGATGGTGCTATCATCTATTATAGCGGTGCTCCATTTTGCACGGATCTATCTGGAGATCCTGGAGATATGTCGCCAACGACGCAGATGCGCGCTGCTGGTCAGACTCAGACAGACCAAGATACCTTCAAGATTCCCCCATCACCTCTCAGAAGAACAGATTCTGGTTCTTTCATCAACTATCGGCCGTTGACCGATCGTGGGCTCTTGTCTAGCCAGCAAAGTACAGCGATGGATGTCGATAGTGAAGATCCACCCAGCCTGACAGACGATGCCGACGATTTGAGCGAGGTTGATCTGGACTTCACGTGGTCTGATAATGCACAGTACATGCAGCACTTCCCCCTTGAGCCTTGCGGCTTGGGAGGAGTTTTACCCGAGGACCATTTCATGGTTGTTGTTTCAACCAAGCGACCTAAGCAAGACGAATTGTCTGCGTTACAAGTCGGTGGTAGAAGGTTTAGTGAAAACACGGATAGTATTATTCGCCGATTGGCGACTATGTCAACGTCCTCACCGGATTTGGGAGCTTCAAAATCGCTTCCTGCTACGCGCTCTCTTCCCATTGAGATCGAATACATGTCAGGCCGTATCAAGCGGCTAGCACCAGTTTCGCTGCCTCCCCCTGCAATCTTCTTTCCGCCGTTCAGCCCTACCGAGTCAACAGCCGATGACGATTATGATGATTCAGACGATCTCGGCATGTCTTCGTCCTTAAGGGATCTTATTGGCCAACGAACAGCACAACGTCGTTCAGATGGATATCCTGATGGCGTTGATCTTAGCAGTGGTGACGAAGAAGGTGATGAACCTGATGATTCACCAAATCAGAATATTTATGACATCAATCGAGACCCAAAGGCGTTGCCAAATCGGCCCCGGCAAGCCGCACGCCGTACCAGTAGCGCTGCTGCGGCTGCTGGCACTGCTCGGGGCGCAAGCAAGAGCAATAGCGCCAATCCGGCGCTTTCACGTGATGAGACTTCTGTTGATACTGCTGGAGCGATCGAAAGTGGTTACAGCAGTAGCAAGGAAAGCGCTTAATATTTACCTATTACTTCAGTCTACTTACTACACATTTCATACTTCACGACTTGATTAGGGGTTACGGATTTCACGAATACGGAAGGTCAAAAAAAGATTTCTTGTACAGCCTTGTGTGACATTCTTGACCTTCAGTCTCTGTTTACAAGGGAAGGTTGCATTATTTTGCATTTAGCTGGGCGTTTATGAGGATGGATAATGATTCCCTGGATAATATTTGTTACGAGATGAAGGGTTGCGCAAAACGGCGTGGGCCTGGGTATGAATTGTTTTCTGAATTTCACAAGATGAATCACTAGGCAACTTAGTGTCACATTGAGATACCAAATTTATTGTTGAAACACAATTCTGCTGTCTTCGTCGCCGTTGCACACTACCTGTTATGAACCCTGATTGTTTTCAGCTGCGCGCTGGGACTCACAGCGCGCCTTGGCTTATGAACGATCCATCTATGATCTACTAAAATCAGACTTTGAAACCAGATGATTGTTTGAGCTGCCAACTTAATCAACACCAGTCCTTTTTCCTTTGCATAGGGGACTACACATCATACTGCTTATTTCCACGTGGATTTAGAGTTGTCTGGACACATTGTTTCTGTCCTTGCCTGGAGCCAACGAGTTCTGCGTCACGTGAATGGACGCTCACGTCTCACTCGGGTCATCATTCGATTTCTCCCATCGGAATGCACGAGGCGACCTGGATTCTACACCTTCATCTCATTGTCGTGAAACATAATGTATTTAACCAACACGTTACCTTTGGCTCTGCTTGGCGCCTTCGCAAGTGTCCTGTGTAGAGCAGAAGATGTTCACAACGTTGCCATCATTGGTCCGTACTTGATTTCCGTATTTTAGAGACATGATTCAAACACGAACCCCAAGTGCTACAGATGCATTCCCTCACGATATTGCTGGTCAATCCCTATATCAGGATTGCCATGTACTAACTTGGAGTGTAGGGGCCGGAGCAGCTGGGTCGTCAGCAGCCTTCCATTTGTGGCAATATGCTATAGAAGAGGATATTGCTATTAATATCACCATCTTTGAAAAGACGGATCGCATCGGAGGGCGTACATTGACAGTCCCTGCGTATGATGACCCTTCTGTGCCCATCGAGCTCGGCGCGTCTATCTTTGTTGGCGCCAATCATATTCTTGCCAACGCCAGTGAACGCTACCATCTCCCAGTGAGCGAGCCCCACCGTCTCGAGAAGGATGATATGACTGTTATATGGGATGGCTATGAGTTCGTCTTTCAGACGACCGAGGGGTCTTGGGCATGGTGGGATCTGGCCAAGATGTTCTGGAGATATGGGCTCGCACCCTACAGGTCTAAACAAATCGTGGATGCTATGGTCAAACATTTCCTTAAGTTATACGAAGCCCCTTACTTTCCTTTCAAGTCGCTCACTCGGAGAGCCGAACAGTTGGGATGGAAAGACATTACAAGTATAACAGGAGAGCAGATGTTAAAGCGAAACGTAAGTTCAAACTGTTCAATTGTAAACACGTGATGGCTAACTGGACAGGAAATTGATCCCCGTTTCGCCCGTGAGATCTTACAGGTTGGGACACGGGTCAACTACGCTTCAAACCTGGCTCATATTCACGGTCTCGAGACTCTAGTGAGTGGAAAATATGACCCCTTGCACGCTTCTTGCCTAACTACGATAGGTTTCGCTGGCAACCGACAACGCGATGTCTGTGGACAGCGGCAACTGGCGTATCTTTGAGCATATGGTGATAGAGAGCGGAGCTTCTATCTCACGCAACACGACCGTGACTTCAATCGAAAAAGCCCAAAAGAAAACACGGTCATCTTCGCCAGGGTATGTCATCACAACGAAAGATGCCAGCTCAAAGGACGACACTTCGAAAGAATATGATGTCGAGTTTGATAACGTCATCATCGCCAGCCCCTGGCAGTTCAGTAACATAAAAGCTGGAGAGGGTGTTCTCGATCGCAAAATCGATGAGATTCCCTATACCAAACTGCACGTTACACTCTTTGCATCACCATTGGAGCTTAGTCCCGAATTCTTTGGCTTGAAGGCCGGAAGCAAATCGCCCGCTACTGTCTACACTACTCTTGGTGAAGACGAAGAGCCAAGAAAAGGGGCTGAGGGGGTCGGTCGTACTGGCTTCTACTCTGTCAGCACATTGAAATATCTCGTCAACCCTAAGACATATCAGAAGGAGCGTGTCTATAAGATTTTCTCGCCCACACCCATCACTGCTGATTTCCTTACGCGTCTTTTGGGCACCGATATCCCAGATTCTGTGATTTCTGGAAAGTTACAGGATGATACAAATACATCCAGTCCCATCTCTTGGTATCATTCTCACTGGTTCAACTCTTACCCCATTGAGCTCCCTCGTGTCACATTTGAGGACCCTGTTATCGGTGAGGGCGTATACTACACGTCTGGTATTGAGAGCTTCGTGTCATGTATGGAAACCAGTGCTTTGATGGGTAAGAATGTGGCCCGGTTGGCTGTAGATAAATTTGCTGGTATTTCTCGCCCGGAACCACCTACTGAATGGGAGGGATATGAAGCCGATGACGAAGAGGAGGGAGGCATTCGTGCTCAGGCTGGAAGTGAACTTTGATCAAAGCTAGGATATATATATTCGCCTTATCATCGTTGGAGATCTACGTGCCAGAATGAATTCACCGTCCGAGGACAATGGCTGGAAGGCACATGAGGGAAATTCCATTAAACTATTGTTATGCGTTTGGCGATATTAAATCAAGATATGTGTCACTAGTATTACTAGCAGTTAGCGTGGCTACCTAATCAACATTGCCGTGAATCGCAGTTCAAGTATCTGTGTTTATGTGGTCATTTACATGAAGTAACTTGATAAAGCATCTTGATATTCTTAATAACAAAACACGATGTCAGAGATAGCTAATCCCAAGGCCCCCTAAAGTCATACTGAGCATCCCTAGGGTCTTTTTCTTTTTAGCTCAGAATGGAATTCTAAAGCTTTCTCTTCCCCCAAGCCAATCTCCTCCTAATCCTCCTTGTGAGGTAGTAGGCTGTAATATTTCCAGATACCCTGGTCCACTAGCCTCAGTGGCGCACGTCAGTTGTGGCAAACATCCAATGACCCCTCCTTCTTCACCCCTCCAACCCAGGTTTCTTCAAAGTACAGTACACAAAGAAAAGGCGGGAGGCAGTCACGGCCTTTTTCACATACATTAGGTACTTCCTCCATGTTATGACGCACTCGTCCTCCTTGCACGCTCAAGCTTGATCCTGCCTAGGCTGTTGGTCCAGTCAATCCCGGCCGCCTTTTTCTATTTCCTTTTCGCTGTCACAAGCTAGACAACGGGGGACTTGCCTAAGGAAATACCTAAGGTGCCTTTGTGAGTGAATGGGAAGGTTCTTGGCCTGATTATGCCTGCTCCTGCTCTGGTGTCTTGTCACGTCACAGCTTTTTTATTTGTTTGTCGTGCACCGACAGCATCGCCAACTTTCACCTTCCTCCTTTTCTAATCTTCCATCCTACCTAACCTTAGAGAAATACTCCCCACGACTCCCTGATTCAGCGCCTACAACAATAACACCAACCGTGCAAGTGTCGCATCACACACTTTCTTTCTCTCTTTGCCCGATTCTTTCCTCTATTGAAAGCCAAGGTCAGCATGTTCGCCTTACGAGGAAGTAAGTTACTGCCCCGCATCATCCCTGCTCCCACCTTACAACCAACATCTACATCTTGAGCATAAAGAGGAACAGCCTCGCTTCTTTGTGCCTTATCTCTCCCGCCACTTCTGCATCTTCCCCTTTCTGACGCGCCGCTTTCACACTCGTGCAAGTCTACTAACACTATCGTTCTCAAGTCGGCAAACTGATATTCGGTTCAAGCACGCAGGAGGCACTGATCGAGCTTCCACAGGGACAGCTCTACCTTGTTCGACCTTTATCTCCCAAGGGCTATTCCGAACTCATTTTTCGAGACTCCGCTATCCGCATCCGACGCACAAATCAGGAGTTCCAGTATCAACTTGTTGTTCAACGCGTCTTTGAAGAAGGTGAGGCAGAGCTTCTTGCCGAAGAAGAGGGTGAAGACGCCGAAATCGACGCCCTCGCATCTGAGAAAGACGAGAAGACCTTCCTACTCGACGAGGCTCTATTTTTCCGTTCTGAGATTCGCGAGAGTGGTGACAAAGTTCTTGCTTGGAAGGATTTAAGCGGTGATACTGGTGACCTCTTCCAGTTCGTTTGCGACCCTTCTGTTACAACATCTCAGGTGCAGCAGTTTGTGCAAGTTGCTCAGCAGTGCCAATACGAGCGCAAGTATCGCAAGTCGCACTCCACAGCAACAGCCTCCGACCTTCAGCAGTTCGAATTCAAAGAAGAGGACCCGATACCGCCTGCTAGTCCCCTGCATAGCCCAACGTTGGCTCGATCTATCGAATCTGTCGACGATATGTTATCTAAGACCCAAGCAAATTCCGCTGCTAAGCGTGAGCCTGCCTTCGTGCCCGAACAGGAAATCGAAGCCCCAGTCTTGACTGGTCCGGACGCTAGCAACCCTCCCGAGCCTCTGGATATATATGCCGCTGTTGTGGCTGAACTCCATGTTTTTGACCCTCAGCCCGGTCATTTCGCTCTCGTTGATGATTCCATAATTGCTCAAGTCTCAGAAATTGGGAAATGGGAATACTGGCTCCAGATCGAGGCGAACGATAAGGCGTATCTGGGTACTCCTGTCGTCGCTGACTTCAACCCTGTCTTTGATTTTGAATATCTCTCTTTCGTCTTCAATCATTTCAGTAGTGATGGAACTGCGCGATCATGGCTTCTCAGATTTAAGGATCAGCCCACCTTGGAAAAGTTTCAAGAAGCGATTATGCAAGCCATTTGGGAGAAGCTGAACGAGACCAAGTGGACAAAGATGCAAGACAAAGAACGCGAATATGTTCTTGACGCATTTGGCGATCTGACGATGGAAGATGCGCCTTCCACTGAGGAAGAGGAGGAGGAGGAGGAGGAGGAGGAGGAAGAAGAAGAGCTAGAGGATGATCGCGCGCAAGAGGAGGAGTACGACACAGATGAGGAGAACGATAGTAGCTTCCCCAAGAACGCTGATGGTGAGGTCAACTCGCAACTGGCTGTTGGTTACAAGCATGACCGCTCATTCGTCGTTCGCGGCTCCAAGATTGGTGTATTCAAACATACACCCAACAATCACCTCGAATTCTCCACGAATATTTCCAAAGTCACAACTCCTTCAGGCAAACTCATGAACCCGAAGAAAGTCATGCTGCACAGCGAGGATCGAGATCTCATCTTACAGAATGAGATTGACCCCAACAAGCTCTACCGTATGGACCTTGAGTATGGAAAGGTTGTGGATGAGTGGAACGTTCATGATGACATCCCCGTTGTCACATTTGCCCCCGAGAACAAGTTTGCGCAGATGACCTCTGAACAGACCTTCTTGGGCGTCTCAAACAATGCTCTTTACCGAGTTGATCCCCGTCTATCCGGTAACAAGCTTGTTGATGCCGATATGAAGCAATATGCCTCGAAGAACGACTTCTCTGCTCTCGCAACTACTGAAAAGGGCTACATCGCTGTTGCAAGTAATAAGGGTGACATTCGTCTCTTTGACCGGCTCGGCATTCGAGCCAAGACACAGCTTCCTGCTCTTGGTGACCCCATCACTGGTATTGACGTTTCTGCCGATGGCCGGTGGATCTTGGGAACAACCAAGAACTACATCCTGCTTGTTGACGCCCAACAGAAGTCTGGAAAGAACGAGGGTAAGCTTGGTTTCGAGAAGGCTTTCGCTGCCAATGACAAGCCGCATCCTCGACGACTCGCCCTTACCCCTGAGCATGTCGCCCAGTTCTACCACGAGACTGGGAAACCCGTTGATTTTACTCCTGCCAAATTCAATACTGGAGAAGGCGCAGAGGAGACAAGTATCATCACTGCAACTGGTCCCTACATCATCGAATGGAACCTAAAGCGAATCCTTCGGGGTATGAAGGCAGCTTACAAGATTAAGCGTTATGAAGAGGAGGTCAAAGCGGACGACTTCAAATACGGCTCGGACAAGAACGTCATTGTTGCTTTGCCCAACGAAGTAAACATGGTTGCAAAACAAAGCCTAAGGAAACCCACCCGCGAGAGCATCATTGGTAACGTTCGATTGAGTGATTCGCGTCGAGGCTCTGGACGCATCGGGACTCGAGACAGTGGCCGATACAAACTTGGAAAGGACGACATTGTCAATGCACCTTATTGAGTGGAAGAGATTGTCACTTGCGCAATTGCAGCTGATTCGGCAAATTAGGGTAGTACTTTGAAGTGTTCCGACTTCATGATGAGATCCGAGACGGAGTTTTGGTGGACTTTGGAATTTGTAAAGCATGGGTTTCGTAACCTGTCTGCTCTCTTTTTGTTTAGATACCATCTGCTGATGTGTTTGCATCGCAATCAATGCACTTTATCATCTTCGGGCCTGCGGTAGCTTACATTTGCCCTCGGCATTGATCTTTTAGGTTACCATGGGCAGAAATAGCAAGAGTCCAATTGACTTTTTACATATGCACACATGATTCAATGGCAAGAACTCATATCTGAATGAACATTAAAACGCAATCGACACACTCATAAACAAGGCCGATGACTTCATCATGATAGTTTTTATTATAGCAAAAGAAAAACAGTTTATAATGAGACCTAAATCATGACCGCTTGCCCAAACCGTGAACTCGTTCTTGCACAGCAATGTCCTTCCCTGCTACGAGATCATTTTTATTGAGAAGGCTCTGTCTGCGAATTGGCTTCCTTCTTCTCGTCAATTGTTAATAGTTCCTCGGCCTTCTTCTCAAGATCAGCGACAGCCTGTTGGGCTTTCTGCTCCAGTCCGATTACAGCCCCAGAGACGTTGCGCAGGGTCTTAGGCTGAGAACCCTCAGTACTAAGACGGGTCATTTCAGAGACAAAGCTAGCACCCCACCAAGCACTTGTGTACTTGAAGACATAACGTTCGAGCTTCTTGTAGTTGGCTTCACGTTGTTCGGGGCTCATGGTAACGGCGTCATGTAAAGCATTGGCAAGTTCTTCTGTGTTCCAAGGATTGACGATGAGACTGCCATTGAGCGATTGAGCAGCACCTGTGAATTCGCTCAAAATCATGACGCCGTGGTTCTTCTGTTGTGTCGCAATGTATTCGTAGGACACCAAGTTCATACCGTCTCGAGTGGATGAGACCAAACAGACGTCAGATACAGCATACAGGGCAGTAAGCTCGTCGAAAGTGACGGATTGGTGGAGGAAGTGAATGGGCATGAACTCAATGGTACCAAACTTTCCGTTGATACGGCCGACCAGTTCGTTGACCACAGCACGGAGATTCTGATACTCTTCAACGTCTTGTCGCGAAGGCACAGCAACCTGAACCAGGACGATTTTGCCAATCCATTCCGGATGTTCGGTCAGGAACACCTCAAGAGCGTGTAATTTCTGAGGAACACCCTTGATGTAATCCAAGCGATCGACTCCAACGACGAGCTTGACACCCTCGAACTTTCGGCTCAGTGCAGCGATACGTTCTTGTACTTTTGGCTTCTTCAGCCCTTCAACGAAGTTATCGGGATCAATTCCAATAGGGAAGGCGCCAACTGTCACAAAACGGCCATTCCAATCGACACCGTTGGGGGTCGTGGGACACTCGAGAATGCGGGAGCAACTGCTAAGGAAGTGACGAGCGTAGTCGTATGTATGGAAACCGATAAGGTCGCAGTCAAGAAGTCCAGTAAGGAGTGCTTCTCTGACAGGTAGAATTCTGTAAATTTCACTGCTGGGGAATGGTGTATGGAGGAAGAAGCCAATCTTGACATTCTTTTTCGATTCGCCGATCTCCTCACGAAGCATTTGGGGGAGGAGCATCAGATGGTAGTCATGAACCCAAATAAGGTCACCATCTTGCACATCCTTGATAACGGTCTTGGCAAAGAGGCGGTTGACTTCTTGATATGCGGCCCAAGCGGACTCGTCGAACGTAATCTCGCCAGGGTGGTAATGGAAAAGAGGCCAAAGAATTGAGTCTGCAAGCATCATGTCAGGCACGTTCTTGCGGTGTCGAAATCGTATTACTTACTAGAGAACCCATTGTAATGTCTGTCGGCAAGTTCATCGTCGATAAAAACCGGGTGCGCGCCGTACTCGTCTTTCAGTCGTTGCTTCATACCCTCGACTTCGTTGTCAGGTACCTCGAGACCTGGCCAACCATACCACTGGAAACTGGTGGTTTTGCTAAGACCACTGAGACCCGTGACAAGACCTCCAGAAGACATGGAAAACGAATAGCTACCATCTTCCGATCGCTTAATTGTGATGGGCAATCGATTGGAGAGCAGCAACAGGCGGCCTGGGGCAGCTTGGCCATTCTCATCGACAGCACCGGGCATGATGACGGTATTGAAAGAAATAGTCTCAAACAGGGAGATTTGGGATGTTGAATAGTTGAAAGAAGATAACTTGAGAAAGGAAAAAAGGTCGGAGTGTAGTCGGCCTCGTCGCGGTTCTTTGTGGTCGATGACCGATGATCGATTGTCGATTGTGGAGGGGCAGGTAATTGACCTGGCAGCTGGTTTAGAGCCGAGAGGCGTAGATCCCCAGTAGTGGAGTTAGTGTAAGAAGCTTTGGGCTGTTGAATAGCGAAACGATGACGCTATTGCGCGTAAGGTCAGTCGATTTATTGGAGAAGAACGTGGGAAGCGGAGACGGTAAAGAATTGAAGAAACAAGGACTTTCTGTTGATATCAAGAGCCAGATGTGTCTGCAACTGTTGAGAGCAGTAGAGGGAGTTAATCTAAAGAAGATCAATAAGACCAAGCTTCGAATGAGAAGTTGACAGAAGTTAGAGGGGAGAGATCAGGTTCTAATAAAACAGCAGAAGAATATCGCAGAAACTGGCCAGAAGCATGGATGGGGCTGAGGGGCATAAGAAATGGCAAGTGAGGGGCATCTGACACCTGCCCGCAACCAGCAGTCTACATACTGAGTACTACCCAGGCTGGCCAGGTTACACTTATTATTTACCTTACCTTCCAGGTTGTGCCTGATTCTGATAAAAACCTTAGTTCATGAGTTGGAAAGTGCGCTAACAAACTTACGATTCACTTTAACATGTGTAAATTCGAGCACATTCGAAGTAACATGGGAGATCAACAACTTGTTCTCTCGTGCTCCTCTTTATTCCAGTCACCACATGCCTGATCTGATTTCATTGCAATATGTAATGTCTCATGCTTTCTTTTCCCTCAGTAGGTATTATCCCGCAAGCCGATAGCTTCCGCCTCCCGGTTGTACTCTATTCGTTGAGATAGAGATCCGGGCCGTTTACCTCAAGATGGGAATGGAGTGGAGGGAGGAGGCATTTACACGGGCCGGGTCTCTATCGACAAAGAAAAACACCACTGGACACTCAACACCATCCTACGCCTGTCAATCACCCACGAGCCATTGGCTTTCGTGTACAGCAACAACGAGAAGAATGCCAACAACAAATTGAGAGGTCCGGGTGTGAACAAGATCTCCACTCCTATACATCTGCCTATTGGTGCTTCTAAAGGTCTGTAACCGGAGGGCTGCCCGGAGGTGTTTCCGGAGACGGGATCGCATCGGCCACTATACGGGCATTACGGACAGTATTTGTTCTCGATATTGTTAAGGAATTCAGTAAATGGCAAAAGCTGGTCAAGAACGTGCGGGTCTCCACATCTGTGATATCAAGCCTGATTCTGTGACTCTATTAACAGCCAGCCTAGTAGGGGAGGAAAGAAACTCAGGACCTTGATCCTAAATGACAAAAAAACTTAGGTTAACTTAGCATAGGTTTAAAATATCGTTTACTGGGTTTATTTTGACATCCTATGCCAAGGTCCGATGTTTTCTTGCTCCCTGGGGCCAGCCCAGCCAGCTGTAGTGATGGAAACGTGACGCTTTCAGGGCACTCTTCGTTCGGGTTCCATGGATCAGATAGGTTACAAAGCCCAAGTATGTACTAGATTTTCTGCCGCTGGATTTCACGAAGTGGGCTTTACCATTACACACAGGCCAATGAACAAATTGATAACAAGGACAAGGTCATGTTTTTTCCTTGATGGGGTTCATCGGCCGGACCAGAACGTCCTGAACCTCTGTCAGCATCAAAGATAAAGCCCGAAAATAGGTAAGAGAATTGATGGGAGCCTGCACCCTAACTTATCACTGGGTTGCAACCATCTGCCCGTCTCAAATCGGCGAGGTTTGCATAGCCGTCGGCCCGGGAGCCGCAACTACATTGCACCCATATCTAGGTATCTTCGGTCCAAGTATGGGTGTCTGGAAACTGTAGCAGCTTTTCGATAAACATTTCTTCATCGTGCTATCTAATCGAATATAAGGACTACTTTGTAATCTATAATACTTAATAGCTTACAGGCATGCTATGATAATGTGTCTCAGTCTGAGGGTGGGCAATGTTTGGATCAATCACCTCAAGCTGAGTTCAGACGTTTTGCACATCTAAGTGAACATAAATAGAAGGAATCTCCCATTCAAGAACTCCTTCGTCTGCGAAAAAGCTACTATCCTATACTATAAAACACTAATATGTAGTACGTATATCAATGTTGGGTTTTGATTTCCTGACCTCCCCAAATTTGAGGTCCATAGCGAAGACGACATCCCATAACTTGAGGTGTGGAAGTTTGTCATGTCTTTATTCTTTCTCATAACGGAGGTGAGCATATTAGACATAACCGCAACTACTTCACTCAGATATATAGTGTATAGAGACATATGGATAGATCAGACATTTTTTACATCTTCCTAAATACATTATAAAAGTGCATTCTGAACTTTTCACCCCTTGTCATCATTCTCACTTGAGCAACTACCATGCACTAACCTAGACACTAACTTTACCCCATAGTTTAGTACTAAGGTAGGTAACGCGCAGAAGACTGAAATATTATCTTATCGATAAGCGCAACTAAATCTAGGAATTTTTTTGGAATCAACACAGCATCGCGACATTAGGCATAGCTACCAACTGCACGCGCAACGTGCATCTCCTGTCGCAAACATGGAGCAATCTCAAGACTTCAAGTCGCTCCAGGAGAGTGTCCAGAAGTCACTTATTTCCACAATCAAGACTGTGAACCGAATCGCCGCCGAAGACCTAAGTTTCCAACGGACAGTCAATCCTAGCGTGGGCCAACTACTCGAAGATCGAACGTCGCGGATCCTCGAACTCTCCACACAACTTCTTCTGACTGCCGGTAAGGCGTGTGGTGTCAAGGCGCCCAAGCTTGAAGATGTAGAAGACATCGAAATGAACTGGAGGGGCGTCGTTGACGTTGTCGATTCATCACTCGAGAAGGCCGACACAGCCTTGGATGAATACACAGGGCTTGTCAAGAGAAAGGAGCCAACCTTACCTGATCCTGTATGTTAAATATACCTTGTTTGGAGTAATACAGCTAATTAACGAAGGCGGACAAGTCCAAGAAGCCCAAGTCCACGAACAAGGTTATCCGAAACGCCAATATGACCAAGCCTCAACTCCTTTTCGAACGAAAGCCTGATAACTTTGCTCCTGCTCCATGGAAACCGATGCTTACGTCGAAGCCAAATGCCAAGTTATCTTTGGAGGAAAGCCTCAAGGTCGTTCCTAATGAGGCTGGCACACCACAGTATGTCCGCCATATTCAAAACAACCCTTCATGAATCATTTGCGATTGCAGACCACTGATGATAGTCAAATACTAATGTTCGCTTCACAGATACCAACATCCTTATGAACACGAAATTGTCCGTATGTCATATCCGAAACGAGTCTTCAAGGAATCCGAGCCCATCATGTACCAGCCGGTCGAAACAACCGCGGCGACTTTTGTCGACACATACGAGGGCATTCTGGAGATGCTGGAGGAACTGAAGGGCGCCAAGGAGATTGCGATAGATCTGGAACACCACGATTTTAGGTCCTATGTTGGACTCGTATCTCTCATGCAAATCAGCACGCGAGAGAAGGACTGGATCGTCGATACTCTACAACCCTGGCGCCATAAACTTGAGGTTCTGAACCAAGTTTTCACCGATCCCAATATCGTCAAGGTTTGTCTCCAAAGCCCGAGCAGTCAAAATTACAACTAACACATCAAAAGGTTTTCCATGGTGCATACATGGACATGGTTTGGCTTCAGCGAGATTTGGGACTGTATGTGAATGGTCTCTTCGATACCTTCTTTGCGTGCGAGCAACTTCACTATCCAGCCAAGAGCTTAGCCTATTTATTGTCTAAGTTCGTCGACTTTGATGCAGACAAGCAGTATCAACTGGCTGACTGGAGGATACGCCCACTACCAGAGGAGATGATGTACTATGCTCGGTCCGACACCCACTACCTGCTCTACATCTACGATCGGGTACGAAACGAGCTTGTTGCTGCCTCTGATAGAGGTGATGTCAATAAAGACTACATTGGCCGGGCAGTGGAGAAATCAAAAGAACAGTCACTTTCCCGCTACGAACATCCCGGTTATGATGAAGAGACTGGTGAAGGCTCTCGTGGCTGGTATGGTTACATCTTCAAGAACTCGCACTTAGCATTCGATAGCGAACAATTTGCTGTCTTCAGAGCCTTGTGGAGGTGGAGAGACAATACCGCCAGGAAAGAGGACGAGAGTACCAACTACGTTCTCAGCACCAGGGATATCACAGAGATTGCCCGAATCAACCCCCCGGACGCAAAGGCCTTACACAGCTTGTTACCCCTGAATGCTTCTCTAGCACGACCACGTTTCAATGAGATCTGGGAGCAAATTAAAGAGACCAAGGCAAAGGGTGGACCTAGCTTGCTTCATTTCTTCACCTCGATGGCGCCGGATAGCGTGAGAAAGAATGGAATGCCTATTGCAGCCAGGCAAACTACAAAGTTACCGGACCTTGATGAAGAGATCACGGTCAGTAGGCTGACTCGGTCGCAGTTATTTGGCGATATGCCGATCAGCTCTAAATGGGATCCTTCAACGCGACCAACCGAAACTGCGGAGGAGCTTATTCCGTTCCCTTGGCAGAGATTCATACAACAAGGCTCGGTTAAAGGAGATGTTCAACACGATACAGCCGCCGAAGAAGTCAAAGTCCATGAGCAAACTGATAATGTGGAGAGCGCAGCTGGCAAT
Source organism: Fusarium mangiferae (assembly GCF_900044065.1). Taxonomy (NCBI): domain Eukaryota; kingdom Fungi; phylum Ascomycota; class Sordariomycetes; order Hypocreales; family Nectriaceae; genus Fusarium; species Fusarium mangiferae. Next base: position 3,085,057 of record NW_024573922.1, read on the forward strand.
GCTGAAGTTGAAGAGGCTGACGAAGAGTTTACGTTGAGGAGGGGTCAGAAGCGAAAGTCGCAAGCGATTGAAGAATCCGAGTCAAGTGAAGAGGGCACGGATTCATCACAATATGATAGTGACGATGAGATGCAAGATGGTGGTGGAGTCATCGCTGTCGAAGATGAACCCTCCCAAAAAGTATCCAGGAGTGCTCGCCGCAAGCTTCGCAAGGCAGAGGAGAAGAAGGCTGAAGAAGAGCGACACCTACGGCAAGAAGCGAAGAAGGTTCGCAAAGCTCAGAAGAAGCAGAAGAAGCAGGACGACAAGACCAAGAAATTTGACGCAGTGCCTTTCGACTATAGCAAGGCTGCATCGGTGCTTCATTCAAACAGGGAATCTAATAGTGGACAGGCAGACGGAAAGGGCAAGAAGAAGGTTTTCGACCCCTACTCGAAGTCTGCGGACACGGACATCAAGGGAGCACGCAAAGCGCCCCCAGTGAGAGGAGAGCGAAGTGCAACATTCAAAAAATAACTCAAGGTGTCGGATGCCGGATGACCACGGCTAAACAGGAGTTTTGGGTCGCAGACTACGGCATAGGTTGGCCATAGGGGGCCCGGCTTTTAGTCAGTAGCTTAATCATTATGGCTTCATTCGCTACCGTTTATAATTTTCATTCTGGGATTGCTATTCTGTCTAAGCTGGACTTTTGTAGAACTATATGTACCATTCTGCATCTTTAAGAAAGCCAACTATTTTCGACGGTTATGTTGGTGAGCACGCATATGCTGAAGTTTATCTGATAGATACTTCTAGTATCCGTACAGCTTATATATTAAATGTATAATTCCTTTACATGAGGATGATAGTAATACTAGCTGCGTACTTGTTTTTTTTTTTTTTAAAGAGGTATCTTCTCATTCTCTCGACCAGCAGTCACTATCTTTTGACAAACCCCTAGCTAAGTTTATAATGCAGAGAATGTTTTCTTTTGATTGTTTGTCGAACCACACTAGCGTCAAGAGCCACAGTCGAGGGTACACCGAGGATCGAACAGGGCATAACCTCCGAGGGTACTTTCCTGCTATCTAGTAGGCAGCCGTCTCGCATTATAGGTAATACTGGAGACTGTACTACGTAGTATGCACGGGAAAAAACCTGAATTGTTGGCTATCGAAGCACTTGGACATAAAAATCGAATGATGGGGACAAGGTGTTTACCCTGCAACACCCAATGCCTGCCTTCGGGGACGTGATACGGCAATGCAGCTCCACCACGGAAGGGAGGCAAATGTTACCCGTACTAATTACCCCGGATTTTCCACTTTCCCCGCTTTGAATGGCTTCTGGCCGTAATGACTCCTGACTTTAATGCAAATAATATTCAGAATTGTCGCGTGCGAGGTCATATAAAACATTGCACTGGGCAATAGCAAATTAGAGCTATTCATAATAACATACGTAGTTACACAAGCTAAAATATCTAAAATGGCAACCGTAGGCTAGAATGTCCTTTCCCTTTGCGCTTTGACAAATCACAACCACTACGCGTCCATTTGGGTTCTGCTGACGGCTTGGATGGTGGTCGATGGCACCCCAACGTCCAAGGAACGCGGCGTGGATGGGTGGTAATGGCCAATCGCAGGAAACGGGAAGGTGCCATCCAGAAGCTGTTCCTGCCAAATGCAGGAGACCCTATTCGGCTGATTGCCCCCTTCATCTCTTGCACGGCAGCCACGGCGTTGACTTCCCCTCATTTTGTGACTCGGATAATCTCACTCTGTCGCCGTGGCATTACTCAAAACCTGGCTTTGTCAATAACAACAGGATCAGGTCTTGAAACCCCTCCTCTCCTTCTTCTTTGCCTTCTGCATCTTTGCCCTCGTCTTGCCGCTCCTTCCGCCAACCCAGTTGCGTTCCATTTCACATAAGGCACGATGAGAAGAACGCCGACAGCAAATATCTCACGCACACGCACGCACACACACACCATTGCCGCCGTCTACATCCGCCGTCTTCTGGGCAAGCCATGGTTTCCGAATCACGTCGATGATGTGGCCTATGCCTTTGACACAACAGAGAGTGATAAGTGGCCAGGCAAGACCGACAGGTCATGTGATTCCAAGTGAGGGGAAAGAGACGGGATGAAACCCAAGATGCAGCATTCACATCCCTTTCTTCCTTCTGATTTCTTTCTTGTTGGTGTTGTTGATTCCCAAGTCGTTGTGCCCGTATTGAGCTTCGTTGTAGCCCTGAGCAACTTGCACCAGCAAGAACGACACCAATCTTTCGAGAACGGTGGAGTGGAGTGGGCCTGAACCAAAGCATACGATAATCTATAAAGCAAGTCAAAGCAGGACCTGGGAGATGAATGGTCCCGTCGCGGCATACTGACAAATAGACAGACAGGCGTACAACTGCCAGAGTTCACCAGGGCCTTATGATTCTGTATCCAGGTTTGTGATGAAGTTCTCTTCTTCCATACTCCCATCAAATTCCGAGCCTCCCTGCTTTTTCGGTACAGGCAAATCGGGAGAGAAATGAACCCTCTGTGTGTGTCGACGGCAAAACAACACACATTTAGTCATTGAAGACGATACATTTTCGACATAAACCTCAATCCTCCGATCCACACTGGAGCGTCCCCGATCTGTTCACTTGAACCCATTCTCACCAATGCCCCTGGAGTTCCCTGGCACGTCTTCGTTCGCATCGTCTGCTGTTCAGCCTGCCCCCCAGGCCTTCCGGGCCAGAAATTGTTTATGGCCCCACAAGTAACCGTCGATACCAACTCGGTTGTGCAACACATCGCGCGTCCAGATGCCGTCTGTTTCTCATATTGGTGCCCATTCGAGTTCGGGGTATCATTCCGTTCGAGATGTCGCCCTAGCCTTCCTCGAAACTTCGATGATGTTTGATTGATGAATTTTGCATAGGACCCTGTCGGCTATAGCCTCATTCGTTTCGTCGAAGCTGTTGTCAGTGCCCCATGGTGCAACCAGTCAGACTACAATGATTGAACTTTGAGCAATACTCATTGAGATCATGCGACTCAATTGCAGTTCAAGCCTTCCCGATAAACCCTTCGGAAGTGGTATGTTGACTGTCCTGGAGCTCGAAAGCATGGCATCTCGACCAGTATTCCCAGCAATCACTTCAGACCAGCTCGGGGCTTTGTCGTCAGGTGGATTTGCTTTCTTTACATACCCTCTCAGCAGCTCCACTATCAAATCCCACAGATCATTCAGTTGCCTCTTAACCCACTCGAACGACTCGCTCATGCCCGCCCTATTGGTCTTTGCTGTGCGCTACGGCTAGCAACAGACGCTAGCGAGTGTAGAATTTACACCGTGTGGATCCTACTTTTTTCATCTCATGAAGAAACTTCGATCGCAATTGTGTGCCTTGAAAGGCAGGCATCAAGCACCGAGCGACCTATTATGTGTTACAGACCATACAACCATGCCCGGGTCAACTCGGCTAAGCTGGAAGAACAGTGTCTTCAAGACTGTCTCCGGCTAGTCCGCCAGCCCCCGGCACCGGTCCACGGGAGCTCAGCAAATGCCTCATGTTTACAGCTCTCATGCAGCGGACAAAGCTACTCGGGACGATGTCATCGACTTAAAGTTAATTGAGACGTCAATTGGGACCATCGATATGTGAAGTCACGATTATCAGATGAACCGTTTATTTCGTGATGGTGGAACAAGGAAAATATCCATATGCATTGGAAGAAGCGGGATGAATGAGGCTTTTTATTTTACAAATTGATCCCTGGGAGGAATTATGCAGAATTTCCCCAACTCTAATCATAGGAAAGTGCCTATGATCAATGTCACTCCCAGATCTCTATCCCGTCTATTACAAGACAACCTCCCCTCTATCGTGCAAGCTGGCATCAAGCGCACCCATGTCAAATTTCTCAGGACATGGCACAATGCACTATGCTCAGCAGCCTCCTCTGTCTCGTTGACTCGATCATCCGGCACGAGTCTACCCAATTGGCCGGGAAATAACTTAGGTCTAAAGTGGAGCATGTTAGTTCATGCTTGCAAGGGAATAGAAGTGTGAGAATAGGAAGTTGACTTACGAACTTGGCCATGAGGGCAACCATCAGATCGAAAAGACCGATGGCCTCGACGAAAGCGAAACCCAGAATGGCATAAGAGAAGAGCTGGCCACGGAGGGCAGGGTTGCGGGCAACACCGTTGAGGAGGGCGGCGAAGACGAGACCGATACCAATACCGGCACCAGTCAGACCAATGGCGGCGGCACCCATACCCAAGTTCTTGGAGACCTCAACCATAGCCTGGGCGATCTCGGAGGAGTAGGCACGGCGCTGGACCTGGAAGGCGTTGCGGCTGGTAGCCTGGAGGAGAGTCTGACGCTTCATGGCCTGGAGGGGGCTGGCGCCTTGAATCGATTGTGAGCGAATTGTTCATTCATCGTGATGGGCGAAGTTCGATCGAGTCGGGTTCGACACCAGCTCAATTGAGCTCGAAGAAATTTTTTTGCCGCATCAGAAACTTACCAGAGATGGTTCGCTTGCTGGCAGCAGCGACGGGGGCTCGGACAGCAGGGCGAGCGGCCTTGACGGCCATCTGGGAGGCCAGGCGAGAGGCGAAGACACGAGAAGAGGCCATTGTGATTGATGTGTGAGGGGAGATGGTTGATGTTTGAAAGAGGGAGAGGCTGATGGGAGGTTTAAAGAAAAGAGATACGGAGCTCAGCACGAGACAGGACGGTAGTGGGAAAAGGAAAAGGGAAGAGAGAGCGTCTGGAGCCGGGAAGAAAGTGAGGATAGGTGGGCCCACACGGGTGGATATTGTCAGGGGGGTGAGGATGTCAGCCGGGGCAACGCTGGGAAGAAGGGAACAACGATGAATATGGGAGGGATGATTGTTACGGCGAACACGGGTGAGAATATGACTTGAGCACGAACTTGAACAGACGAAAACCTCCCACAAACAAGATATTTGCCCGCTATTCAGCAGTCCAGGACCGCTGAAAAATGATGGGAATGGGGATGATATCACGGGTGCGAATTAGGCAAGGGGATTGAGCTCTGCACGGGCTGCTTAGCCGTCGGAGGGAATCGGGTGGAGTGAGATACAACAATACTGAGCTGTGATTGCTCTGGAGGAATTGAGAGACATTCAGGCCTGAGGCTTTTACAACCGGAGGGACACACTTGGCGGTGGACCATGAATCATGGTTGAAGGGCTACAATGAGCGCCAGCTAACAGATTGGGCCAGCGATGGAACGCGCAACATTGAGTGAAATTTCGGTACGGAGGAGGGACAAAGCCGGAACAACGAGAACCCTACAGCTAAGACTAAAAAGATATTTTGCGGCAACGGACAACGACGGTCGTACCGGATCTCCGAGACAATACAGCCAGCAGCTTTAATGAGATGTATCCTAAAAACAAGTAGGGAATTGAGATCACATTCAATCATATAAATCCCGTTGAAATGGTAAAAATCATACAACTATGGAAAGCATCTCGATGCAAGGTCGTCGGGAAGTTTTATCTTGATAACACGAGGTACCATTACAGTGCTGACGCTTGTCTAGCCAAGGCTAGAACAGAATGACAACAGAATTGATATCAGAGTACCTGGACATTGGATGCTGCCGAGAAATGATATTGATTGGTTGTTAGCTGCAACAGGGATGTGTACAGTGACATGACACAGTACGAGGTGAGATTCCTCTCGGTGGCTTTTGCAGAGCCTAATCGGCGAATCAAGGAACGAGTTTCCCACGTGTGCGGATGGTGATAGACACTTCGAAGGAAGCATTTGATACCGTAAGGTGAAGGTAAAGTCATTCCTGTGAGGGAGGGGACGAGAATCAAAGCTTTTATTGAAAAAGACATGTACAGTACGAATGGGCCGTATCTCCCACAAGTTCAAGTTACTGCAATATCAAGGACTTAAGTCTTGGGCTTCTCGCTGATCTCGCGAAAGCGGTCGCTGAACATTCTGTCTCTTGCTTATTAGACATTGAGTTGGAATTGACTTTTGTTAAGGAGCCCGAGTGAATAGACAACGAGCTCTCGATCTATGCTCTGTGTTGATGAACAACTGTAGGACATCAAAAGTGGTAGCATTGGATCTGTACTGTAGTTCTGAAAAGCTTATTAGCCTTTTACTACCTACTCCGTACGGAGTACCTACCTAGGCACTAGTTATCGTTGGGCGAAAGGAAAATTTTTTTCCGTTCGATCAAACAGCCCAGATCGAATTTAGGTTTGGCCGTCGATGAGTTGGGACAGTGCGCGAATCAAATGATGGACGCAACGGGTGGCTGCAACCTTCAACCTCCTGCAATAGTTAATTGCACGACAGCGAGGCTGAAGAAAGTCAGAAAAGGTTGATATGACGAGTAATGTCGTTTTGACTAAGTACTCAATTTGTCAAACACTGCCTTTCATATACCAGGTCTTACGAGCGACATTTAGCCTTATAGCAACATCGTCTTGAGGATACTATGGCATAGCTTATGCTCTTCTGCTACAAAGAACAGAGCCCATTTGTCCATTAGATAAGGTTCGTAAGAGTATGAAGAGGTCAAGTTGCGTTGACATAACCACTTCCGCAGCCACAGAATATCTATTAATTGCGTGTGAAAATAAAGGCTGACACTGTATAATGGTAGCTCCAGCCTTGTCTCTATACCCACGTCTATGAGAAGAGGAGTGCTCCCCATATTTTGCATCTCATCTTGAATCTCAAATCTGCAACGGACAACACTTGGGAGTCTGGGGCAACTCGGGCCTGAGAGATTGGGATTGCCTAACCCATAGGTAGGCACATACATACCTAGTCACTGGACAAATTGCTGACTTCCAGGGACGAAAAGTCTTCGGTATGTCAGTCCCAATGCCAGTACTCACACTGTTGGGCAAGGGCAAAATCGGGACGAGCTTGAAAAACCTCGACCCTGTGCGAAACTACACAAGCTTGTCTAAGCTCTTTACCCTTTTGGGAAAGCTCGTTAAATCAGGCTTTGATGGGTGTCAAGAGTTTGGTATGAGAACAAAGGCTATTTCAGAGCCATTGGCCTCGATATACCATTCAAATACGCGCCGGAAGTCTCAATTACGATACCAGTGCTATTTCTGAATTCCCTGATGCAATTCAGAAGCGCCTTTCCATATTGAATGCCTCCGACCGCATCGAGAACATTTTTCCCGTTCGACCTCGGCACGACCTGAGCTAAATGGCATGACAGGTAGGTAGGTGGTCAACATGCATCCCGACACATTATGTAAACCACAATAGTCGTAGGAACTCAACTGCATGACCGAGTCCCTTGTAAGTCACACCTGGATTCTGGCATAAAGCTATGATTCTCGATCAAGAACCAGGCGAACAGAAGACCCTGATGATCCTGCCAGATCTAAAAAGAAAGAGACCAATGATGATGAGAGGAAGCTCATCTAATTCGAGCACGGGTATCACTATCGCCGAAGCGTCTAATCTATAGGTACATGTCAGCAAATTGTACAATGACAACATCTGGACTCCATCACTCCTCCGCCTCGACCACCTCTTCTTCCACTGCCTCGGGTGCCTTGATCGCGTAGCCCTCGACAAACCCAGCAGGATCACACATCCGCTCCAGGCTTATACGATTCTCGGCCACATATCGACGGACCGCCTGCTTGTCTATCCGTATCCGCGGCACCATCTTGACAACTGGCACGGTCTCTTCTTTAGCGCCTCCGTCAGCAGTGGGCGATGTCCTTGTTGTGTCTTCGCCTTTCTTCTCTTCGGCCTCGGCTTCGCGGACAGGCTTTTCCTCAGGCTTCCTTGGACCCAAACCGGCCTCTTCGACAACACCCATATCTCGCAACACCTGGAGGCAATCTTCGGGAAGAATCCAGGTTGCCTTACTGCAGTCGCTGAGATCCACAAGGACCTCTTTCTGGGGCGTCTTTGAGTCAATATTGATAGTCAATAGCCATCTCGCGATTTCGCCTGCCCAGTAACGTTTGTAGCCCTTCTTACCAAGATCAGAAATCGGCTTCTCCGGCCCACCCAGAATACCCTCCCGCCGAGATATCTCGTATGAGGCCCCCATCAGCAACGCACCAAGACCCTTTCGCTGCCATGGGGGGAATATGAGGATACAAGCGAGGTTGTTATTATCCCATGACATTTTTTCCTTCGAAAAGAATCCCGTAATTCGAGGCGAAGGGGGCTCGGGCTCGGGCTCGGTTGCAGTCTGCGAAGATCGACTCGGAGGTGTGTAAACAAGTAGGAAGTAGTTGAAACCTGTGACATCGAAAAAGACGGATTTATTGTCGAGGAAGAGCTTTGCGAAGAGTGACAGGTTCTGGCAAAAGAGCTGCGAGCAAAAGTTAGCGATGGGGCTCTCCTTGGCATGATGGATAAACGTACCCCATCCTTTTCACCATCAACCTCCCAAATGCTCCATTCTCCTTCATCCTGGACGATCTCCTCTACCAACCGAATGTTTCCTTCTCCTTTCCGTCTTTTGGGGCCAGAGGTTTTATTGTCATGGGGAACAAGAATCTTTCTGCGTCCCCGTGGATGAGTGTATACCTTCCGACCAGGCATCTGAGCCTTCCTCTCACACACATGGACGTGATGACACCAGGCAACCAACTCCTTGGAGTACTTGAAGCAGGTAGGACACACGTAGAGGCGATCAACTACTGGGTGATGTTCGCGATCCCGCCGGGATGATGATTTACCACCTATAGCTTGATCTTTGGCCCCCAGGTCCTTGCTGCCTATTTTGCCTAGATTGCCCGATGATTCCCCAAGCACTTCTTTTCCATAGTAGCTAGGATACCACGTACTGAAGCACATATTACCCAACACGACTTTATCAATGTTGCGATCAGCTCGAAGAGGCGGCCGTACAGAGGGTGGGACAGGAGGCGGCTTCGGAGGGTGAACTGGCGTGACTGTCGGAGGCGGCGGTCGTTCGAGTATACGTGGTGGTTGTGCCGTAGGGCCATGAGGTCGGACAAGAGCTGAGGTCCGCTGGAATGAGTTTGTATGCGACTGGGGCACATGATAGGTGATCTCAGGCGCAACCAAGTCTGATGGTGGACGACCAGCAGCAATCGGCCGAGGTGGGGGCATGGCTGCCATCGTTGTTGGATGGAGATGATGAGGGGGAGGCCTTACTGCTGGACCAGGCTGTTCAAGCGGAGCCCATCGCAGCACAGAAGGGGGGTGTTGACTTTGCGCCGTGGGTTGTGATGAAGGTAGTTGAGGACGACCGTTGGAGGCACGACTCCGCTTCTGCTCTGGGGAGGTTGTCGGTTTCGAAGAAGCTGATGATAGTGTAGGTATTATAGGAGGCGGTACCGCCGTTTCCGTGCGTGGTTGAGGTTGTAGTTGCGTCACTGGCGTTGGTGGTGTTGGTGGAATTACTGGGGTTTGACGCGTCGCCCGACGCGCGCTGTTGGATTTTGATTGAGAGTCAGAAGATGTTGATTTGAGTGCGGATGCAGGCAACAATTCTTGTTCAGAGGGATCTTGGTCTGGTCGCTTGCGCTTTTGAGGCATCGCTGTGCGAGCCTCGATTTAGAAATATGGTGGTTGATAGAGGGCGCTTTGCGTGGAGGTCACTAGGAGTTGGACGTGGAGTTCTGGTATAAGGTCCTCAACTAGGTAATCAAAGGAGACTAGAAAGGTGTTGTCAAGTGGTTTGCGTTTTTAGCGACTGACAAGCTATGCACGTAGAAACATGGTTTATTTATCCGTATGATTGGAAGATTTATTTCCTTTAAGGTTGATTCGACATTGGGTCTGTGAGTTATTTGGAGAGAAAGGGAACGGAACGTCATGCGATCAGATCTACGGCTAGGTACCTAGGTATTGTACCTTAGTAGGTAGGTAGGTAAGTAAGTATGGCAAGGGCAAGACGTGACGCGGGGATACGGTAACTGTTGCGGAAGCTTCCTATCATGTCACAACCACGTCTATCACGTGCGATACCTACCTCAGCTATTGGGCAAGGTACCTACTAACATAACATGCCTCATGGTGTTTGAGTTTAATACCACCCACACCCACAGCACCACAGCCTTCTGCAAGTACCGTATACTACTCCATGCATGATGTTAGAATGGACATTTCTCAACGTACTCAATTCGAAGTGCAGGTTTCTAAGAATAATAACAACCTTTCAAGGGAGCGAATATATCCATCTCCAAGTTAGATAAGCAAATGCTCTCCTATCCTCCACTTCCTGGTTAGGTACATTCCAATAATGTAAGAAACAACCACTCAAAAAGTGAAATAGACTTCCAATGCGAAGTCAGGCAAAAGTAAGCAACTGCTCCTCGACCCTTCTGTTACTCAGTGTCGGCGCAAAGAGCAGGTTGGGGCATGAGCTGCCATGACACGGTCAAGGGTCTCATCACCCTCCTCCCAATTTTTGACTAGAGTCAGGAGCCGGTGACGGGCGAGACCAGCATCGCGGTTACGGTACACGCTGTCGATTTTGCGCACATCGGTCTTATCGCTCACGAGCCAGCGTTTATCCTCCTCCATAAACTGACTGTACGAGGTTTCCTCGCCATACCGAGCCTTGACATTGGCAGAAAGATGCTCTTGGACTGCCTTGCTCATCAGAATCTGCGGCCTGGTCGGCTCAGCTGGGTTGGCGAAAGTCGTGTCAACTGCTGGCCTGAAGGTTGCGGCCCTGAGGGCTGAATCTGGCAGAATTGGGTAGGCCGCGAAGAACACGAGCGACGGGCTCTTGAGCACTGCCTCTGAAATGAGATTGATTGCCGGAGGTGCCACTGCCATATGTCCAAAGTTGAGATAGGACAGACGGCTCTTGGCCGAGACAAGGTCCTGAATGGCAGTTACGGCACCATCCTCGATGTAGTTGTAGCCCTGCCCGAGATCATGAGTGGCATAAGCCTGTCCAAGATCTAACACTTCGAGAACGGGATGACCAGTAGCAGCCTTGCACAGTGCAACGGCACCTTTGGTGCTGACTCCGATCGACTGTAAGAGCAATCGAGTCAGATACGGTGCCTTGGGTAGTGCTTGAGCAAGGGCATTTGCACCAGAATCTCCCAATGGGTTTGATGACATGTAGATGGACGTCAAGCCGCAGTGCGGAGAGGCGAGGAATCTACCAAGGGCCTGTGCACCCTCATTTGAGATGCCATTGCCGTTGAGATAGATATGTTTCAGGGGCAGTTTCGCACCCTCGGGCATCCCGTGAACTGCCAAGCGGTTGAACAGGTCCGAAATTCCACGGTCACCGAGCTGAGTTTGGTCGAGATCAAGAGTTCGCAGATTTCGAACTCCAGTTATGAGTCGATAAACATCCTCAGATGCATGTGATCCAAGTGGGTTTCGTTTCAACCAAATGTTGGTGATGGCGTCGGACTTGACCATGGCGTTGACGAGAATATTGAAGCTAGGTCCGTCGATGCAGTTTCCAGCGAGATACCAAGTATCAATTCGTCCAGGGAGGTCGTGGATGAAACTGGCGATCTCATGAGCACCTACAGGGCCGATGATGTTATTGCCCAGGAGGAAATGGCGTACAAACTCATTAGGTCGAAGTGAGTCCATCAGTTTACCAATATGATCAGGTCCAACGACCATTTTGCAGAGATCCATGCGCCCATCCTCATAGACAACACCTTTGCGGAACTCGGCGCCTTTCACGCCATAGTAGGGCTCACCTCGTCCATCATCCAACTCGAAGCCTTCCTCATCACTATTCAGCTTGGAAGTGCCCCCACCCACAAGGTGGTTCAGGAATGGCGCAAGATCGGCCTCGTGGGCGATCTCAACAGGCATGGGGATTGCTGGCACACCTTCAAGAGAAATGGGATGCTTGGCAGGGTCCCAAACTCCCTGTGATGTGATACGGGAGGCCCAAACAGGCGCCTGGACACCAGGGGCGGCACCGCTGGACAGGCCACGGGTGGTATGACCGTTGCGAATAGTGGCCTTCAGCATGTCATACCTGCGCTGCAAGGCAGCCCAAGCACGGAGGCGCACACGGTCTTCCTCGTAGCGTATGATGGCTGTCAGCGAACCCTGATGCACGGGGTACAAAAAGGAGGAAATAGCGACGGCCAGATTGTGTCGAGCAGATTTGCGTCGAGGGAGTTCATGAAGGGTATCGTCGATCCGATGCTTATCAAGCGGCAGAGAAACGATCTCATCTGCAGTGAAAGGATGAGAAGGCTTGAAGTCAGGAAGATGCGAGTCGAGCTCGACAAGGCTTTTGCGGCAGAGCGTGGCGAGATGGATAGCTAGGTCCATTTCTACCTCATCGTGGTACTTGGTCGATGGTACCAAAGGTAAAGATGGTGTTGCGTGCTGATGTGTTGAAAATGAGGGCGGCCGAGTAGGCCGAAGCTCAGTAGCGGAAGCCATGTTCAAGTCCGCAACTTTGGATTCAGGTTCTAGAGTGTACTTGTGAATTCAAAGCAGTCAGGCTTGTGTGTGATAAGAAAAGGAAGAAAGGGCTCCCACTAGTCCCCTCGAGCCTTTTATATACAGACACAAAAGAGCTGACTACCTAGGTATTGAGTTAAGCTCAGCCTTACTGCTGATGACTGAACAAAGCTTTCAAGGGGGGCCTGGCATTGGCAGTCACTGCCTTGCTGCTTGTTGAAACCTTGTCAAACGCAGGGCGTACTCTGTGCAGTGCACAACTGGCGGCTTGTTTGCCGAGTGAGTCAACCTCACCTCAAACTTTGAACATGCTCTCGTGTTTCCAGCAGCTTCTGGCGGCGGCCTCAACTTATGTTCAGGAAAGGGCCGTGAATAGGGCTCTCTGGTGACCATGCGGTTACGAGTTTCAAAGTTGGAAAGGTGTGAGTTACCTGCGTTAAGACAATCAAAATATTCACTGTTTGACGTTGAATCTGATCTTCGTCATCTGTAGCATAATAATATCACCAAGACAAGAGCAACACTGTAATCATCCCTCATCCACTCTTGACTTGTTGAGATTGATTGATGTTCCTAGCGCCTTGTGTTTGTGTGTTTGCTGTATACATATCGATTTGATACTGATCGGATATAAACACAGTGTGTTTAAGAATCCTATCGTGGCTTGGATCATGCAGCATGTAAGGCAACCAGGGATATGGCCCACACCCGTCGATCCAAGGGCGCAAGATTGACAACTGAGTGCCATAAAGTCCTAAACTAAATAGGTATCTCGTGCTATAGGCAGATTCAGCTTACCTTTATCTTTATAAAAGAAGTATATATATAAAGATATTATTAATTAAATTAATAGCTTAATTTAATTACCTTATAAGTAAAAACTATATATTAACTTATTTCTATATATATTAATTATTATAATATAAGTAATAAAGTTTAAAAAAAAAAAAGATTATTTAAAAAGATAAAAAAATATTTAAGGAATCATGCTCAAATGATAAAAGTTTGAGGAACACCGGATTTGAACCGATAACCTTCAGGAATCTCCATGCTTAATAGCTGGAATCTGACGCGCTACCGTTGCGCCAGCTCCCCATTTGTTGAAAAGAACAAAACAAAGACATATTATATTCCGAAGGCTCTAACCACATGGTTTGGCATAAGGTATTCTTGCCGCCATCTAGAAAGAACTTCGCATCTTTTCACGAAAAGAAACAGTGTATTGCGTTTAGAATATTACCCTGAAGAAAACGGCGTTCCAATTCCTATATCATCGGCGATGATACAGTTTTCTATGCCTCTAAGTTTATTCCTCTGTGCGAGCATTTAATACACATACACTGAAGTCTTGGTGCGACGTTCAAACCACCTCAACCCCTCCCCTTTCTATCGACGTATACCAGCAAATTACCCACTGCCGTAACTCTAAGCGGGTCATTAAAAGAAATTGCAGCTAACGGTACCTGGCGATGTCGGCAAGGAGAAACCACGGGCATTGATCAACAGGTAGCAAATGCTCTCAAGCCAAGACAATATACAAAGTTTAGATACCATCAAAGTCTCCGCCGAGATCATCCTCGTCCAAGTCACCTTCCTGGATCTCCTTGGCCATCTCACGCTCACGCTCGCGGGCCTCCTGGGCATTCTTGAGCTCAAGACGATGTTGATTCATAGGGAATCGCATAGCCTAGTGCGAATTAGTCTCTTATCCTGTCTCACGAGTCAATGGGAAACAAACCTTTACACTCTCATCGTGGAGAGCTAAACAAGCTCGAATTCGGTCGTGGAACGCCTCACCCGGCTCACGAGTAGCATATACGTCACCAACCTCCTTGCTCTTCATGAAACCCCTCTCGCGATCCAAGGTAGCTTCAATCACACCGTCGCGGATAGCCTTGGCAACAATGTACTCAGCCGACTCCTCGCTACCAAGATGCAGGCGAATGCAGATGTCACGAAGAGAGATGCGAGAGTAGGACAGAGACATCATGCGAATACCGGTCTTGATGACGTTCTGTCGTAAACGGAGGATGAGACTGTACGTGCCATCTCGTCGGAAGGTATCGGCATGATCGGCAATGGCTGTCTCAAAGTCCTCAAGATTTCCAACTCTGACCGACTTGACCAGGAGGAAGTAGGGCTGGAGAGCGACCTCCATTGTTGGCTGTCGGAACATAGCTCGGTCAGGAATGTCACCCATCAACAGCTCAACAACATAGAGCAGCTTGGTGGCCGTCTGAGCAAAACCAAGGGCGCAGCTGCTAGAAGGAGCCTTTCGAGTGGCAGCAGTGAGATGCTCATGAGCCTCGGTGTAGCGCAGCTGAATAGCTCGGATGCGACCGAGGTAGTAGAGAAATCGTGCTACCTGGTTGTTCACAGCGTTCTCGGGAAACTGGGTATGCGAGACCAAGAGATCAGCCTGGTTGATGTGCGAAGTTGATAGGTAGTTTCGCAGTAGTAGAACGATAACCGAGGCTTGTGTGTCGACATCTTTACGTAGCACCGCGGTTCGAAGAGCACCGAGGAGAGTTGGCCGGATAGCGACGACGGGGGATTGGGGAGAAGGGGGAAGAGGTGCAATGTGCTCGCAAAAGATAGAGTAGTAGAAGTAGACCTTGGCAGACAAAGAATCGAGTGTACGGCGATTGAGCGATTGGACTCTGTCCGAAAGGTACCTAGAGAAGTCGGCACCGCGCTGGAACTGCTTGGAATCAAAGAGGTAGACCTGGACAAGAATACCAAGGAAAATATCGATCTCAGGAATGGGTTCCTTGGCTTCTTTCTTGGCACCGTTCTTGCTAGACGTCTTCGCCTCATCGATTTCCATCTCTGAACCACTCTGTCGGCCCAGGGTAGCATCTTCGCGCTCAATAGCGGACAAGAGCGGCTTGACAATAGCACTCGAGTTGGCGGTAGCTGGGAAGGCCTCGGAAATGACCTGTGCAATGATATCGGGGGTCAAACGCTTGCGGATGATAGAGATAGATCGTAAGGCGCGAAGGGAGAATCTAGCGTCGAAAAGTGAAACCGCACGATCTATCAAAGCAAAGTTGCTCTTAATATCTGCGTTTGCAAAGACATGTCAGTGACTGTTTGGCTTGGTCTTGTCAAGCTTCGACGGCAACTACTAACCTGCGATAGTCTGTGTTACAGGGTCAACCTTGGCCTCTTCCTCTTCTTCGCCCATTGACACATCACCTTCAGCGTCGGCCGCCGTCTTGTCAGACTTTTTCGACTTTGAAGGAGGAACAACAACGGTCATCTCTTCATCACCATCCTTGGCAGACTTCTTGCCCTTGGGCTTTGTGCTGTCCGTCATCTCCACGTCCTTATTTTTCTGGACGTTGTTCCCGGCAGGCTTCTTTCCGCTGTTGCTTGGCTTCTTGCTGGGCATGACGATGGGTTTATTTGTGTGTATTGCAAGAACACGATGCTGAGGCTGCTGAAGCTGTTGATAGCGATAGTGGGAGAATACTGTTGAACCCGTGAGTCGTGCGCGCGCCTCAGCTTGTCGTGGCGCTGGGTTGGTTGGGCCTGGACGGTATTGGCTTGCAGAATTTACGGTGCCGAAGCTGAGAGAGCAAGGCACGCTTTGCGAAAGAAATTAAAACTGTGGTCGTCGTGGGGAGTTTGGTGCTGCAATGGGTTGAGGGAGGTTCAACGTGATGCTGCTGGTTGCTTGCTCATGCTAGCTCACCAAATGGAGACCGGGGCGTGGTGACTGGTCAGTGGGCAACTAGGTGAGGCGACTGCTGAGAGACTAGGTAGGTACTTAAATGGGCGAATAGGTTACCTGTCTTCGCGTTTTATTTTGCGGCACTCAACTGTACCTCTCAGGTATTCTTAATAAGCTGGCAGCTTGTGGGGCTTGGAGCAGTGACGTTTCGATGTTGCCTGCAGCCTCTTGCACAACCTTGAGATTATCGCGATGCTTATGTAAATTGTGCAAATATTATGCTACCTACTAGGTACTAAATCACCTCTTACAGGTAGGTACCATCGCGGGAGAGGGGTGTTTTTGGATATCGGTTAGTGGACAGAAAAAGCTGTCCCGGTTATTTTCGGCTGATAATATCATATCAGCCTTATGCAGCAGAGAATTGAGGATGATAAAATAACTTAGACACTCTTTCCTCCCTCTGACAGATGTCCAAAAACGCCCCCCTCCCGCGATGGTAGGTACTAACACATAGGTAGGTGTCTACCTAGGTAGGTACTGTACTAGGTAAGTGATCAAGTGACGATACCCTACTAATATAGGTAGCAGCTTCCAAAATCGAGAAAGGGCCTTTTAGCCAAGAATGGATATGCAAATAGTATCGTCTAGGGGAACGAATGTGTATGATTCCTAGACTTCTCCTTTCCCCATACTGACGAGAAAGATGGCAATTTGGCAATACTTCAAATTCTAGAAATGTAGCGAGTGTCAAGTCATACTTAGGTAGAATAAGCAGACATTTATTATTTGCATTGTAACCTAGAGGGCCAACGCTTGCATATGAGAGAGACACCTCATTAATGGTCTACTTTCTTTCCGAGAATAGCCTCATCATACCAAAACGAATACCCCTTGACGCCGATTTGTTCCGGGTATACACCCAACGCCTGTTTTTGTAAAATACAAAAGTGCACCAACACCAGATGTTCTTTTTGCTCGCGGATGGGCATTTTCATATCCACCACCACTTTCCCAGGGCCGGTGCATTATTCACCCTTGCCAGGCATGACCTTCGCCGCCTGAACTGCACTCATTTTTGCAATCCACCCAGTAGATGGCTGAATCTTGCGGACAGTACGAAGCTCATCAGAAGAGTATCCAGGGACACGAATGTTGTAAGTTCTCTCCAGGACAAGTTGGATGTCGCGAATCTCGAGCACTTTGGAACCTCGCTCCTTTGAGTTTCGACACGCCGCATGTAGTACACTATCAACAAACGAGTCTGCCATGTTCAGGACGTTCTAGGACTAAATTAGTAATTTCATCTCAACTGCAGCATGCGATCAACTCACCTCCTCCACTTCAGGAGTGAGCAGGTTTCCATCTTGCCCCTCGGCTGCGCCTCCGCATACTTGCCGAACGAGTTCGTCCAACTTTTTCTTACTCAAAACGTGATCTCCTTCAGCTTCGTGATTGTAGGCTGGAATTCTAGCCATCGCCGGTTGGCTCATAACGCCGCCGAGGGTTCCGCTTCCTTGGGACATTGTAGGCCGACCAGCGGTCACGCCGCCACCAACCGAAACACCTTGAGGCACGGATGTGGCCTTTTCGGGAAGCACCTTGGGGATAGGCATTTTAGACTGCATTGGCGTTTGTTGAGGTTGTGGGGGATGTGCATGTAGATGACCTTGTGGTGTTGGTTGCTGGGGAACGTTGGGTCCCATCACTCCTTGATTCACTGCACTACCCGGTGTAGGTGTTCCAGTCGCGGCAGGTCGGCCAGGCACCGAGGCACTTCCTGGAGTGTTAATAGCCTTCTGGTTTGCAAGATCCATCGCAGCTGAGTGACTGAGAGCTTGCTGGGGACCCGCCGCCGTTACTGGAGCAGAAGCCGCCGCCGCTTGTTGGGGCGTAGGTATCCGTGGTGCGTTCTGCTGGGTCGGCGTCCCAGCCTGATTCTGCACAGCTGCCGAAGCCATCACAGGATTCATGGGGGGAGCACCAGGTTCTTGTTTAACCTGAACTTGCGCCGCTGGTAGTTGCTGGCGTCCTGGTTGAGGTGTCCCTTGCGCGGGACGTACCTGCGCCGGTGCTGTTCCAGGTGTTCCGTTAACTGGGGAAGCTCGACTAACGGCGGCTAACTGCTGCTTAGCAACTTCGACAGCCGCGTTAACAGGGGCAGTATTAGTTTGCGCGTTGTTCTGTTGCTGAGCCGCTTGAGGTTGGTTTTGCGCTGCTTGGGATTGTTGTTGCTGCTGCTGCTGCTGCTGCTGCTGTGGCCTGGACTGTCCTTGCGGTTGATTTTGTTGTGTCGCTGCAGCCTGCTGCACTGGTTGATTTCCTTGTTGCGACAACCTGACAGAGTTTTGTGCTTGCGGTTGAGCTTGAGCTTGAGCTTGGGCCTGGCCAGTGCCCTGCAGACTTCCCTGTTGCTTGCGCACACTGTCAACCCATTTGTGGGCATCCGTATGGGCTTTGAGCTGTTGATCCTTTTTCAATTGTAGCTGTCGAAGTTCATCTTCTTTGAATGGCTGTCCAGCTGCGGCTCTATCATTAATGATTTTATCAATTTGAGCCATCTTCTGTTTGCTCGCATCCATAGTCATCAAGGCTCGGGTATAACGTTCCTTGATCTCTTCTATCCATTTGGTAGCCTCGGCAGCGGATTTATCGATGACGGACTGAGGAGCTCGAAAATTAACCTTATTAACATGCTGCTGGATATGATCGGGGACTGGGTTTCGTCGAACGGCAGCAGCAGCAGCTGGTTGGCTACCTGCAGCAGCCCCGGCAGCTTGTTGCTGAGGCTGTGCTTGATTTGCTTGCCCAGCAGCGTTCTGTTGCATTTGCTGAGGGCGAACCTGCTGGCTCTGGGCATTCTGTCCTTGCATCTGCTGGGATCGTCTTTGCTGGATCTTTGTGATAAGCATCTTCGAGAACTCTATGATTTTTTGACGGGCAGCAATGTTGTCTGGGCTGTTCTGGGGAGAGTTGTTGGCTTTGTTCCAAAGACCTTGCAATCCGGCCTCGTACTTGGACTTTTCCTCGTCACTCAATGTTGGAAGGTTCCTAATCTGGTTGGGTTGATACATAGGTGGTGGACGTTGCTGTGCCTGGCCAGCACCAGCTTGCTGGCCTTGGCCTTGGCCTTGCTGGCCCATCTGAGGATTCATAGTGAACGTGATGGAATAGAACCGGGGACAGGGTCGTTGCTACGAGACGGGTCGAATGGTATGGGCACACCGATTATACGAGTTGGAGAACGTTACGTAGGGAGAGAATTGGAGTAGACAAGTGTAGAATACAACAAATAGGAGGAACAGAAACTTCAAGACCAAGAATAGAACTTATTGTTAAAATCTGGTAGTGTCGTGAATCACTTCACAGACACGCGCGCCGAAAGGACGTGAGAATGACACGGAATAAGTGTCGGTCCGTGTCCTTGTATTTGTGATCATGACTGGGGTGTGGTAAGGAGGTAGCTAGCTGTTGGGGTCTCGTGGAGTGACGGAACAGGAGGTTTGCCCAATTTAGTGGAACTGGTCTAACTTACTAACAAGTACCTAGACACCTACCTAGGCATGTGTTAGCTGTCAGGGTGGGCTGGAGGTATCAAATCGTTGCTCTTTAGGTGTCATCATTGGTTTTCAACTTGTCGGTCGGGTTTGACTTTGCGCGGGGGAATACGCCATGTGGATGGAAACTTCAGCATCCATATTATATGACCATAACACGTCGATTACCGGCGTTATCAAGAACCAGATTTCTGGAGTATCATTCATGCGCAAAAGTGCATTAGTTGACCTGGTTTCTTTGCTTTGATTTGATTGTACCTCTCTCTTTCTTAGCCTTTGAATTAATTACCAGTTGTCTCCTCCATTGCTCAGGATTTCCAGTTTTAAACAGATACCTAGGTTCCCTTTACCTTACCTCACGTATAAGTCAGCAGCCAAGGTAATAAAGAGGAGTTTACAAAGTACATAAGCCACTGAAGAGTCTCCCCAACGATTACAAGGGTCCAGCTTTCCCCATGCATCCAATTTCACCGGGGTCTTTATCCAAGCTTAGCCATAGTTACCCTTACCTTAGCCCATCCATTCATTCATCTCCACCGGAGCCCGTTCATCTTTCCATCTGGCCATTGCCTGCCTGTCTTATCTTCCCTTCCTTCTTCTTCTTCTTCCTCTCTTCCATTCCTCTCCAGCAGTCTTCTCAAGGTCGATATTTGTTAATGAACTTGCGCCATACTTCGCTGTCAAATATCCCAAGCTTATAGAAGTAAATTGCCAATATGCGCTTCTCGTCCTCAACTGTTCTTGCGGCTCTGCCTGCCCTTGCTGCCGCTCAAGACTCGCCTATCGACCAGTACAAGGCCCAGTTCCAAAATGTCATCGGACAGTTCGCCTCATATATTCCCAACCCAGGCCATCATGACCCTGTTGCAGCCGCTGAGGCCAAGGCTGGTTCTATGAGACTCAACGTCCTGACCCTGGAAAACTGGAAACAAACCCTTTACGAGCCTGTTTCCGCTGGTGCTACTTCGCCTGAAGAGTGGTGGCTGCTCATTTCTGGCGGCAACAAGACATGCTACGGTACGTTTGCCCACCAGGAATTTACACCATATGATTAATGCCACAAAAAAAAAAAATTGTTACCACCGTGTCAGTCGTAATGAACTAATGCTGACATGAAATTAAAGGTCGATGCGGAACTGTCGAGCAGGCCTTCAACGAGACCGCTGCCAAGTTTGCGCTCCTCGACAACACGCCCCATATGGCCTACTTGAACTGCGACAACCAGCCCATTCTCTGCAATGCCTGGTCTGCAGGTCCCGCCAGCCTCTATATCATTGAGATGCTCCCCGAACCTGCGCCCGTCGAGATTTATAGCAAGAGGCTTAACCTGACTACCACAACCTCGGACACTCTGGTTGCCTTCCACGAGTCCGGTAGCAAGGACCAGTTCCATCGCATTGATAGCAGCTGGTTCCATCCCTTCAACGGTAAGCTTGCCGAGTACGGCGTAGCTGTTCCCTTCGGCTACCTCATGTGGGCTATGGGCCTCATCCCCAACTGGCTCTTCATGCTCGTTGTCTCTTTCGGTAGCCGCGCCATGATGTGAGTTGTGACAACCTCTGAACCAAACAAAAGTGATACTAATAGCACTAGGTCCCGTCGCATGCAAGGCGCCAACGGTGCCCCTCAGGCCGGTGCTCAGCGCGCCCAATAATTCATTGTTAGCAAACACTTGACAGGCTTTAGTGACGGAACCGTCAAATCGTTCGATATATGGGAAAATGTTGATCTGTCGTGCAAATATATGAAGTTTCTGGCTCAGAGAGATGACTATTCTCGTGAAGTTGTAGACACCCTTGAAGTGATCTGTTCGTTCATGATTTGTTTTCGCAAGCTGCTTCTACGTTTTTGAGGCCATCAATGACCCCCTCGCCTATTCGACCATTGGCGAACTTCCCGTATCGTAGATCGCTCAATGCTCCTATAGTCTGTTGTACAGAGTCGAGCAAGGTTGCTTCTTCCTCTTTCAAATGTGCAAGTTCGGCATGTAGTACACCTGCGGCACCCTCAAGTTCTGGAATAACAGAGTTGAGAGTATGTTTGGCACTCGCTGCACCTGAAACATCTCCGAATAGCTGTAAGCAGCGTCGGTCAGTATTCGCACGATGATGTGTACTCGTTTGGACATACTGCTCGCTCCATCTCAATCTCGGCGTCTATATCCTCTCGCTCTGCCTCGCGCTTAGCCCGCACGACTTCTCGTCGCATTGTGATCCCCCGTTTCGCTTCATGTGCGATGTTTTCGGCGACTTGGTCGAGAAGATCTGCGCGTTGAGCTTGTAGATCTCGAAAGAGTGATCGAACCTGAGGTGAGGACTGCAGTGGACGGGGAAAGAGGGTCTTGAATTGCTCGAGTGTGACGATAGCGGTCAAAGGAGATGGCTGTATGAGGTAATTTGCAAGAAGTTCTGCTTCTGTTGGTGCCATATCTAAGGTTTCGAGTTGAGTTAACCCCCGTGCGATTGTTGAAAAAGGCCCTTGATGCTAAGAAAGGTATTGGGCCAATATGCTCAGCTTTGGTATGGGATGCAATCAGGACGCGTCTTGAAAATGAAAACGCGTTAAGTGCCCCACATTATCCCCAGCTTACAGGACGTTGTTCAGGAATTTCAGCCTTACCCAAGCTGTCAAAGCCTGGATAGGTAGGTAGGTACGAGACAATAGGGTGTTTTGGTAGACCTTCCGAATACCATTCATTCGGGGTCCTCCTTGTCTATTTTACTCTTCTTCATGTTTTCCCCTCTTTGTTGATAAACGAAGTTTCATACAACACAAGCTGGGAACAGTGTAGTTACATACATCTATTTTTCATGATATCATACCTTTATGTCTCTTTGGCTTCTGTCTGGACATTGGAGTGCCCGCCGGCGCCCCTCTTCCACCACGACTAATAACAGTAGTAATAGATGAAGCTGAGCTGTTGTCAAGTTGACCTCGAGATTTGGTCATCCTGTGCCAGCAAGTCAACGAATCAAGTTCCTGCCAAATGTCCGAGGAAACGGCCAATGTCTACTTATGGAACACCGTATTATGTCCTCTTTCTAGTGTCAGCACTCGGTAGTGAAAGGATCACAACATCATTAAAGCTAAATGGCTTAGGGATTCTTGTATCCGCTGGGATGATTTACATGAAAGTAGTATAAAAGCATAAAGCATACTGCTTATGACCCTTCTGTTGTCTGCTAGTAGTAACACAGTTCCCTAGCTTAAGCCTTTCACTACGTGTACCTAACCTCGACATATATGTATCTTAAGTACTCGAGGCTAGATGCCACGATGAAGAGCCACCTAAATGATGGCTAGACGGGAGAAGGTGAGGTCAAAGACGATGTGTATATATGGAGCTGTAGATATCTCTAGGGAATTAGGGTGTAGTCTATACGACTTACTGCAAGTCTAAGAAACTTGATAACGTTAAACAAGAAGGAGAAGAGAAGAAAATCACAGACCGTTTCCGGTTTACTAATGTCAGTTCTAGTGAACTTCAAAGGTGCAAGGCCTTTTCCTAGTGGCAAGAACCTAAATTGGCTTAAATCCAATATGGATTGATGTCTCGAGAGCGGGCCTGTGGGGGGGGGGGGGGGGTCACCTCCCACTAATCCAGCCCAGTGTAAGCCTTGGCTTTCCGCTATCCACTCCTTTGTTACCAACAAATCCCTTATCTTATCACATCCATTCAAGTACTTCCATCAGCTTTTAACTCTGAACCAACCTAAGGGGGCTGTCGCGTCGCGTGGTCACAGTGAACATCCCCTGTTCCCTCATTAACGCGAACTAAGTGTGTACCTTGCCTTCTCTTCTCCAAACTACGGGTACCTTACCGTAAATTGTTAACAGAAACCTGTATCTGGGCATTCAATCTCATCCATCCATCCCCATACCCATTGTTCTTATTATCAACACTCATCGATTTTGGACTTGGCTAGACGTTTGAGAACTGCATCTGTGCTTTGTTGACTTTGCTTTTATACCACTTTTTTACCACTCTTGTAACTTCTTCTCTTTTTTGTCCTTTACATAACAGACATGGCTCCTGCTCGACAGCAACCGGCACCACCGCCGTTCAGCAAAGATCAAAAAGTGCTCTGTTTCCACATGGACATGCTCTACGAAGCCAAGATTATGGATGTTCAGCCAGCCGAGAAGCCCAGTGATGGATACAAGTACAAAGTCCATTACAAGGGGTGGAAGAACACCTGGGACGACTGGGTGCTGGTAGACCGTATCCGGACCTTCGACGATGAGCACAAAGAGCTGGCTGCACAGTTGCACGCGCAGTTGAAGCATAACATCCAACGAAGCACTAAGCAGCCGAAAAAGGGCCTGAGAAGTGGTGCTGAGTCTGCTAGAGTCAGCGAGGAGCGATCAGGCTCTGCCACTGTTCAAGGAGGCAGGGGAGGAAGACGAGGCAAAGACTGGGAATTGGAACAGGTAAGAAATTCTTTGCTCATTGATATTCCTTGCTACGTCGCCCAGACCATACCACCCAATGCTTTGTTTGTTCTTTTTGCGAGTGTTCTCCGGCAGTTCTGGGCTGTGATATGCAAATTTGGCCCAGTTGGCCCTTTGGTGAGACTGGTTGAAAGAAGAAGCATCCATACTCTGCTACACTATTCACCGATACCTCCTTATCTCAAAATTGGGGAGAAGGTTGTTATTGTATCAAAGTGTGTTTTCCCATCTGATCGGTTGAACCAGGGCCATACCGAGCCTTATATTGTGATCCAGCGTTCACCTACCCCCAACACTGCCTATGGCGCTGCCGTTTTCCCCTCCATGATTCCTTTCTTGTCACTCCTCGGCCTTGTCCCAGCATCAAAATCCCACTTTGACAAGGCATCATTTCTACGCACTACATCCTTCCCCTCCCGCAGCTCTTGTCTGCTCTACTGTTTTCAAAGTTCCCGTGCTTCTTAGTCTTCTTCCTCCCATCATAACATTCCCCTTTGCTTAAGCACTTGCCCCTGTTACCCCCAGCCCTTCATCAACGGCAAGGCACTGCGGCGTCATGGATTCGGCTAGCGACCTTTCTGCTCCTCGGGGCTTTTTTCCTGCCACCAATGTTCAGAACTCTCCTGATTTGGCCCAGCCTGACAAGTCGATGGATTCCCTTAAGTCCTCTAAGAAGGTCAAGTTGACCAAGCTCAAAGAACCTAAGGACCATCTCACTCTTCTCCCCTCTAGTGATCATCGCTATGTATCAGAGTCGGGTAAACTGATCCATGATGATCGCTACGCTATGCCCCTGACTGTCGAAGATGAGCCAAAGCAGCCACGTCAGAAGCCTCTCAAGCCTAGTGCCAAGCCCAAGCCGCGCTCATGCGACCAGCTCGAGACGGTATTCGATCCCATATACACTCCTTGATTTCATATGCCTATGCAGCGGCCACCAGCTGTTTCGCAGCTTGAGTAATGCTTCATGTACTAACCTTGCCTTAGGAGGATGCTTTCCACAACAAACCTATGATCAAAATCCCGGTGCCCGACCACATTCAAGCGATGCTGGTTGATGATTGGGAAAATATCACCAAGAACAACCAGCTTGTCCCTCTTCCTCACAATAAGCCAGTCACCAAGATATTTGAAGACTATCTTGCGCATGAGCGTCCACACCGCGAAGAGGGATCTTCCAGCATGGACATATTGGAAGAAGTCGTCGCAGGCTTCCGTGAGTACTTCGAGAAGGCTCTTAGCAGAATTTTGCTGTACCGGTAAGTCTAACCACTTTTCAACGGTTCAGACAACTGACTGGGACTAGTTTCGAGCGCCATCAGTACATGGATATTAAGAAGCTCTGGGAGAACACTGAGGCGAACACAGAAATCACCAATGTCTGCGATGTCTATGGCGCTGAGCATCTTGCTCGACTAATTGGTACCTATTTCCCTTCGCCCCCGGTTATAGATAATTTCTTGCTGACTTGATGTTGCCAGTCTCTCTCCCCGAACTGTTGGCGCAGACCAATATGGACCAGCAGTCCGTGTCCCGTCTTCGAGAGGAGATAGGAAAGTTCAATGTCTGGTTAGGACGTAACTGCGAGACATATTTTGTCAATGAGTACGAGACTCCCAGCCAGGAGTATATTGACAAAGCTCGTAGCTTTTGAACAGCACAGTTTACCAAGGAAATCATAGTTTCTAGTATCAGGGCTTTTGCCTTGGGCGCTGTCTACTCCACCACTTGAGACTGTTTTATTGGGGCGATATCAGGTTTTAACTCTGGTAGATGGGCAGCGAGAGACAGACTAGGAGTTTCACTCACATGATGGCCCATTTTGGGGTAGTACGACTTGCGGTTGGGATAAAGGAGGGCTAGACGCGTAATTGTGAGAGTTGGGGTATTCGTGATACATCTGTAATGAGTATCGTGTTCGGGGTGTTTAGGGTCTTAATGCGAACTTCTTGTATTTCATTTCTGCATCTAAGTGATTTGTGAATTAAAACTCGATGTGACTTGATCGCACTTCTAGAGTTTCGTCCTATCTTGCACCAGCTTTTGTACAAGGATCATTACAGTATAGTACACTCCCATTTCTCTTCCTTGGTATCATCACAAATTTTTACATTCTTGGCACAGCCTTTTCAACATAAAACCCGGGATCCGGCGTCCGCGCAGCCTTCACTTCTCTTTTGCTCAGGGCGCGATCCACCTCCTCAACACGAACCAGCTCCTTCACCTTGAGGATCATACCAGCGAACTGTGGGTGAACGGGATGAAAGACGGTCTGCATACGACGGCGCAGGCCTAGAGCGGCGAGGACACCTCGTGTGCGCTCGGGAAGGCCGATGGCGGAGCGATGAAGGGTGATGCGGAAGAAAGACATTGTTGGAAGTGGTTTGTAGTGGTTGATTCTTGGGAGAAAATGGAGCGCAGGATCTATACTTTGTGTGAGCGAGATCTACCTATAAATGGGAGATGTGGGCGACCTACCATAGATAGCCTGCAATTGGAATCGAATAAGCCCCAGAAAGAAACACCAACCCGCCGTTCACGATTCGTCGGCCGTCGTCAAAGAAAGCATGAGCTCAAGAATCGGCGTCAAAATCACCAGGTACGCCAAACCGTTTTGGGAACATATCATGTGACCACCCTGAGAGGACTTCTCATGATGAACCACGTGAGCTAAGTCATCCGCCTCAGAAATACATCAAACTTCAAGGGATATCCTCCCAGATGTGCTCACTAATTCAAGAGGTTTCCTGAGGGGCCGTGATTCATTTCCCCTTAATCTGATATCTACGGCCGCAATGTTTCCCTACAGATATGATCGATAACATCAAAGATTTGGAAGCTGGTGAACGCTCCGCATTTAAAAGAAATTCGGGTTGATACAAGAAGAGTGATTCGAGTTGAAAGGACGAGGGTTCTCAAACCACCTATCATGTTGATCATAGCATATTAAGCATGTAACGCGAAAAGATTTCATAGCAAACATCAACATTCATGTCTATAGAATCAAGCGAGTAATATGGAGGTCCATCTTGCGGCCTCCAGCACTAGTTACATTGTATTGGAATCCTCATACAGACCGTCGTTTTTTCCCACGACGCGTCCAGGCTGGCACTAAATCATCAAATGCTCGACGCCTTATTTCTTCCTTTCCCATTTGAATTATCATCCTCCATCTCTTACAGAGAAACTTCCACCCGGCCCTCAGCGCCAGGGGCTCCAGCCTCCCGAAGGTTGGGGAGGAGGTAGGTGATGTCATCCCAAGGATGACGGTAAAGACCAGTACGCAGACGCTTCTGGTCGAGGAAATGGGCAATAAGACCAATGCTTCGGCCAAGAACAAAGAGACCGTTGAGAACACCCATCTTGAGATAATCTTCAGCCTCCTCGGCGGAGAAGGCACCGCAGTTGCGGACAAGATCGACGAAGCAGACAGCAATGCAACCATCAACGTTAAGAATCAGGTTATCTTTCTTGGAGGTGGTCACAGTCTCGACAGCAAGAGCATAGTCAAGGAGCTTGTGGCTAGGGAAGTTGTTGAGAACGTATTCCTTAACGAGCTCGACTCGGAGATCGGGGTTGTTTCGTGACTTGATACGGTGTCCAATACCGGGGATGAGCTTGTTGGCCTTGCGCATGCTGTCGACGAAGTCACGGGGGCTGAGACCCTTGTCGAAGGCACGGGTGAACTCCTCAGCCGCACCGTCGAGGGCACCACCAAATCGGGAGCCAATGGTCAAGAGACCAGAGACGAGGGCGCTGATCAAGTCCTTACCAGCACGTGTAGTGATAATGGTGTTCATGGCACCAGAGACGGCGGGACCGTGATCGGCAGTGAGCATAAGAACCATCTCGAGGAACTTGGAAGCGTATGAAGGCAGACGGCGGCGGAACCACAGCAGAGACATGACACCGCCAATGCCGATATCCTCCTTGAAAACGTCGGAGATGGGCATACCAGCGTAGAGAAGCTCCTGGCCACGGTCATCAGAGATGGTGGAGATGAAGGCAGCAGGCTTTCGGATGAGACCGAGCTCCTGCGCCCAAGAGTAGTCGAGAGGAATCTTGGGAACAACGGGCTCGGGCTGGGGAACGATAGTGCCTTGGGAGACAAGCTTGTCATACACTTCCTTGAGAGTGGCGGGAAGATCCTCGAAGGTAGCGGGGACGTAGAAGCCAGCCTCCTTCATCTTCTCGTTCTTCATCTTGGCAGTCTCAAGCTGAGAGTTGGCGAAAGAACCAGCGTGACCGAACTGAACCTCGGTCTTGAACATGCTGGCGCAAGTGCCAATGGCCCAGGCGACGATGGGCTTGGTGATGATACCCTGCTTGACAGCATCAATGACCTTGTACTCCTCAACACCACCGACCTCACCGAGCAAGACAAGGATCTTGCACTCAGGGTCGGCCTGGTATCGCAAGAGATGGTCAATGAAAGTGGTACCGGGGTATCTATCACCACCAATGGCGATACCCTCATACACGCCGTCGGTATTCTGGGAGATAATGTTGTTGAGCTCGTTGGACATACCGCCAGACTTGGAGACGTAGCCAACGGAACCCTTACGGTAAAGCTTGGAGGCAACAATGTTGTCCATCATACCACCAGTGTTACCAATCTTGAAGCTGCCGGGCTTGATACCACCAACCGTAGCAGGTCCGATAATGGTAACACCCTTCTTCTTGGCGACGTGGGCGATCTCACGAGCTCGCTAGAGAGTAATTGTTAGTTATTTTTTTCGGCACATGGCAATTGGCATGTACTTACTCGCTCAGGGACACCCTCAGCAATAATAGCAATGGTCTTGACCTGGGGGTTTTCCATAAGCTCCATGGTGGAGCTGTAAACACTTCTGGAAGAAGCAAAGTTGACGACCACGTCGACATCGGGGTGCTTGCTCATTGCCTTATCAACCTGTTGGTAGACGGGCAGCAGAGTCTCGCTGGTTCCCCAATACATCTTGCTGACGAATTGACCACCGAAAGTGTAGATGATACCGGCGACCGAGGGCTTAGAGCGCTTGCAAATGAAGTCGAAATCGAGCATGCCCTGGACAGCTCGCGGCTGAAGACCGTAGACGAAGCATCGCGTCTTGTCGGTGAAGAGAGCGTGCTCGGGAAGAGGGCTCAGAGGTCGGCTGGGAGCCGGGAAACGCTGAATGTTGTCGTTGGCCGACAGGCTGCTGGAGGAAGCGGGAGCCATTGTGAATGTCGAACTTGGACGGTGTGAGTAGAGGCAGGAGAATTGAAGGTTTAAAGCGCTGGAGGAACCAAATAAGGTGTCAGCTGCTGGGGAGAGGAAACGCTCTGAGCTCTCAGGGGAGAAGTTGGCTCAAAGGAATTAGGTATGGAGGGAGATGTATGAAGAGGAAGATGGGGAAGGAATTGAGATGAGTAGAAGAAACGGTCGAGAAGATCCGTCAGTTGAAGGAGACAAAGTCGGAGACGAGACAAGACGAGGGGGAGGGGAGTGAGTGGATGGGACGGGGCCTAGAAATCAGGAGGAATGACTGAACGTCTCTGGTGAGGTGGGAGGTGGGCAAGTGAGAGCTGGACTGGGCTTGGTTTTGGTTGACTTTCAAGGGTCGATGAGGCTTCTCTCAGCAAGCAGTGGACAGCTGTAGCACCAATTCACCGCGGTGCTATGTCCTGTCGGGTCCTGCTTGAGGTCTCACCACACCCAAAAAACTTAGTGGGGTTGACGCCTCTGCAACTGCAAGGACCGCTGCTTGGGGTTCAAGTAACGGGTACCTCAGGTACAGTACATCGAGGGGCAGGAAGTTTACCCCTGTTGACCCACCTCCCGGTACATCACTAGCCACCACTCGCACCAGGTTTCTCACGCAACCCATCGCCCACACCCGCACCCAGGCCATATTTTTGGAGCAGGTGGACGGGAACAAGCTCACTCACTCGCTTTTGGAGAGCCAACAATTGGGTCTTGCCTAATGCCTTTTTTGGTGATATCTCTCTTGAGAAACTCAATTGCCAAGATGGGGAATTCCTCGGCCGACCAAATGGACGTCCAATGTCTACAGGCGGCAAGGGGTGATGTAGTTGAATTTGATCAACCAGCCAGTTGGGGAGGAAGTCTCTGTTTTCTTTGGGGATGTCGCTTGTTGCAGGGTCCTCTTTTTTTTTTCTTGTTGATCTGTTGAATCCGGGCTTTTTTTTTTTTTGTCTGGTCAAGGCGGTTTGCAATTGAGCTTGAAGACTGGAGCTGCCACACCTTGAGGGGGCCGTTGTCCATGCCAGTCTGTACTTGTAAGAGGCGTTTTATCATGTTGCTTATTCCCCACTATGGCCCCGAGAAGTTTATGAATGGCCAAATTTGAGACCATCAATATGTGGTAACAAAAAAACACTGGTAATGCCTAAAGAATCTGCGCATGTTGTTTCGCGGCCAAGAGAAAAGAGACATGTCGACTGTCGTCCGGTGAAACGATGGGGTCATCCCGTGTTTTCGTGTGCAGCCAACCCATGCCCTGCATTAATCCATATAGAGTGCCTTCGAAGATCTTGCAAGATCATCGGTATCTCATGAACTGACACTTGAGTTCACTAGTCCATCTAACTTTGACTGACAGTACAGTAATACTCGGAATGTCGTAGGCCTTTGCTTCAGAAAACTGGCCGGCTCATGATCAGGCTCCCTTGGTCAAGTCGGTGATTTTCTTGACTGGTGGTGGTATCACGTTGAGATCCGACAGCCTTCCAATCCTACCAGACCCTTTTCCAGGGAAGACGGTAGGGGAATAGAAAGGCGGCATGGAATCATTGTTGAGTGGGACACACATGCTCACATTAGCCAAGGGCGACTGGACTGAAGCTAACCCTACCGCGTGGTACAATAGCAAGGCTAGAAAGATGAATCAAGTGAAAACTGGCTGTCACTAAACAGCTGGATTTGCATCTGTAACTGCGTTGAAATTCCCTACCCGTCAAAACGAAGCCACTTTCTCATCTTTCGTCTCTTCCTCCTGGACTGCCTAGACTGTCCGATTGATGTTCCACAGATGGTCTGCAGTTCCAAAAAGGCATGGATGCTTGCTGTCCTGTCCTGTAAAGAAATTTCTCTCCACCGAACATCGGAAGCTTAGATATGCGATTTGATGGATACCGAACCCGTAGCCAACCGGTAGTTGTGGGTTCGGAGTGAATAGCACTGAATAGAATCGGATAGCTCAAGAGCTTGAGGTGAGGCGATGTCCATCATGGAGGGGAATGGAGGGGCAGGAAATCAAGCTTAGACCATGTCGGGGGTGGCGTCCAGCCCAGGCGCTGACCACCAAAACAAGCCACTGGGCTGGTGTCACCTCGTAGGCTTACTTCACCTTGAGTTGACCTCCTCGAACTCACCGCAAGGTCAGCTTTGGGCACTTCCCCCGGAACCCGAGTCAATCTTTGCCAATCTCACCAAATGGAAGACTTCCATTTTTGTTTTGGTATCCAGGTCTTTGGGGCAGGCAACTCGCTTCGCGTACCCCGGAGCCAACCGGTGCTTAGGCCATCTAGGTTGATATCTGGATCATGGTCTTCCCCAAAAAGCAATCAAAAAGACTCAGGAGAAGAAGTGGCCGAATAACTCACGAAAGCTTCCGAAATTTTGAATCGATCAGGTTGGGCTGGATAGAAATCGGATCGTAGCGTGCGGTGCGTAAATTGACTGCTGCGGTTTTCGGCGGTTTGATGAAATTCGAATCAATCTGTCGTACGTAACTCAAGGTGTCGGTCGTCTTCCCCTGGTCCACCCTGCCCGGTCCTCAACAGCTTGAAGTCGGAGTGACATTGTTTATGTACCGGTACTTGACAATCCCTCATCGCTTTTTGGACCCCGTCCCCAATGGATTTCAGGGCCCAGGTACCTCCGCCACGCGCTGATCGACTCTGTAGCTCCAGGTACCCTCCACTGACCGCCCGCCCCAGGCTACTAGCCCAGGCCACGCCAGGCCAGGTTGTCGAGCGCCCCTCCACTCCCCCCCTTCAACTTGACCCCTCCACTCCACCCGCTTCGGGTGTCTTCCCCTTCCATTGAGCTTCCTTCAGTTCAGGTCCAGTGGTTTTTTCGAGAGCTCACCCTCACTCACACACTCCTCAAGTGTCTCGTTCCAAACTCTCGCTGCTTCTTTCTATTTGCTCCTCCATTCTCACCTCTCTCATCGCCTTGAGCAATCCTTCATCCTCTTCTCTTTCTCTTACCTTTTGCCCGTCTCTCTGTCATAATCTCATCTCCCCCTCCAATACTCGATTTCGACTTCATTGTTGCAGCCCACTTGAGCTCGTGTACAGTGGTGAGTGTGTGCCCTTTCCCCCGCCGAACGGTCGTCAACTCTCATCAAAGAGCCAAAGCCAATCGCAATCATGATTGCTTGACTTGAGCATTGAGTTTTGCGCTCGTATAAACCGCTGTGAAATCCAATGTTTCGTTTTGTCAGCCCTGGCTGTTGTTTCAACTCCAATCCTGAGCTGAACCATTCGAATCGATTTCATGTCTGCGAGACAACACCGATCATCCTTGAACCAGACCAGACTCAGCATTTGCTAACCGTATAGTCTTGACCAGAATTGAACTGAAGAAAAGGAATAAACCGGCACTCGCCAATTCATTCTAAACTCTCCGTTCCTCCTCCTCCCCTCATAATAAAATGTCCGCCAAATCGATTCTCGAGGCCGACGGCAAGGCCATCCTCAACTACCACCTCACCCGCGCTCCCGTTATCAAGCCCAGCCCGCTTCCTGCGCCCACTACTCACAACCCTCCCAGCAGACTCGCCTCGCTGCACTTCCCAGAGGATGCCAGTGTTGAGGATATTCTGAACCAGGCTGAGGTCACCTACCCTTGGCTCCTCCAGCCCGACGCCAAGTTCGTTGCCAAGCCCGATCAGCTCATTAAGCGACGAGGAAAGAGTGGTCTTTTGGCCCTTAACAAGACCTGGCCTGAGGCTAAGGCTTGGGTCGCTGAGCGAGCCGGTAAGGAGCAGCAGGTTGAGCATACCACTGGTGTGTTGAGACAATTCCTCGTCGAGCCTTTTGTTCCTCATCCCCAAGACACTGAGTACTACATCAACATCAACTCAGTCCGTGATGTAAGTTGAAGCATTATTCCCTCTTGTGTTTTTGGAAGAGTTTCTTGGGCGCTCCATATTCCCAATGCGAAGATCCTGGAATCGAAAGAAGGGAACTGGAAGAGGGGGGAAGGATCTGAAGAGAAGAAAGGGGTCCTGCAGCAACTTGTATTCGCTGCTCGGCGTTGCATAGTCTAATTGTGGGCTCGTTCTACCTGTGCCGGCAATCCTTCTTTGTACCGAAACGGGCGAACGGATGCCGCGATAAGAAATCGTCGGAAACAGCCCCCGTTCTTCTCGGTCCCTTCCGCGACCAACCCCACAACCAGTACCGGTTTTCCGGCCTACACCACTGCCAAACTATCTGTGCCTCATTTACTGACACCTTCATCAATAGGGCGACTGGATTCTCTTTACCCATGAGGGCGGCGTTGATGTCGGCGATGTTGACGCTAAGGCTGAGAAGCTGTTGATCCCTGTGGACCTCGCCGAATACCCTTCCAACGAGGAGATTGCTGCTACTCTTCTCAAGAAGGTTCCCCAGGGCGTCCACAACGTCCTTGTTGACTTCATCACCCGCCTCTATGCCGTCTACGTTGACTGTCAGTTTACTTATCTCGAGATCAACCCTCTCGTTGTCATTCCCAACGAGGACAAGACCTCCGCCGCTGTCCACTTCCTCGATCTTGCTGCCAAGCTCGACCAGACTGCCGACTTCGAGTGTGGTGTCAAGTGGGCCATTGCTCGATCTCCTGCTGCTCTCGGTCTTACCAATATTGCTCCCTCTGCTGATGGCAAGATCAACATCGATGCTGGCCCACCTATGGAGTTCCCTGCCCCCTTCGGTCGTGAGCTGACCAAGGAGGAGGCTTACATCGCTGACCTCGACGCTAAGACTGGTGCTTCCCTGAAGCTCACCGTTCTGAACGCCAAGGGCCGTATCTGGACCCTTGTTGCTGGTGGCGGTGCTTCCGTCGTCTATGCCGATGCCATTGCCTCTGCTGGTTTCGCCGACGAGCTCGCCAACTACGGTGAGTACTCCGGTGCCCCCACCGAGTCTCAGACCTACCACTACGCTCGAACTGTTCTTGACCTTCTCCTCCGTGCTCCTCAAAGCGACGAGGGCAAGGTTCTCTTCATCGGCGGTGGTATTGCCAACTTCACCAACGTCGCCAGCACTTTCAAGGGTGTTATCCGGGCTCTGCGAGACTTCGCTCCTAAGCTGATCGAGCACAATGTTTCCATCTGGGTGCGACGTGCCGGTCCCAACTATCAAGAGGGTCTGAAGAACATGAAGGCCGCCACCCAGGAGCTCGGCCTCAACGCCAAGATCTTTGGCCCTGAGATGCACGTCTCTGGTATTGTGCCTCTGGCCCTCGTCCCTGGCAAGTGGGAGGAGAGCAAGGCACAGGAGTTCCAGGCTTAAGGGGATGAAAACTTTACCAAGGGATTGGTATAGTATGAAGGGATGAACGACTTTTTGTACTGCAAGATAGACAAACGGGTACCAGGTGGTGCGATGCAATTCTTGGGGCTTGGGACCAAAAATGGTCGAACAAGCCGTGTACGGCAGTATTTGAGCTATAACGGAAAGAAAGCTAATAGATCTGATGACACTTATGGATTTGATGAGCCTCTCAGTTTTGCAAGATGCTTATGTATTAAGATGCTATGTAGCAGCCCGTTGATGCTGCATGGATATTAAATACATTCCAATGTATCATCTACCCACGTGCAATTTTCTTCCATACTTTGTCTTCCTCTTGTTGATCAAGCCAGATTGGTTTGTTGAGCTCGTTGTATCTTGCTATATGTAGAGGCAAATACCTAATCATTCTCTGCGGCGTAATCGAGGAACAGACTCGAGCCGCATAGAATGAAGCCAACGCAGAATCTTGTTTGAAAGAGTAGCACCAGGGGGGATTGATGAAAACGCGACGTCTTTCAACACATACAATAAGAGCACGGAGTAATAGCCTCGAAGGAGGTCTATAGGCACAGTTGTAAATGTGTGCTGTGCAGCAATCTTACTCGCGGTTCATATTGATAAGAACAATAGGAAAGGAACTTTACTGCCTCTTTCATATGGATGCAGATACTGGGCATTAACGGCATAGTAATCAAATTGGTGGCAGGATATGATAATGTTAAGTCAACCAAGTACTGATGGCATTGGGGATTTAACATTTTATGCCCTACTGTTCAGTTACTTTCACATGCCTCAGCCTGACAGATGTTGTGCGATCCAGAGCAGTTAATTCCATGTAATTCTTAAGTCAATAACAAACAGTGTATCTGTATAAAAGCTCAAATCGGGAGGATCTCAAAAATCTTCCAGTGAGCAGGCTCACAATCTGAGCCTGAGAAGTAGTGGTCATGTCACCAGATGGTGGGGCGGGTGGTATCGTATACTTTTCGTGTCTGAAAATCAAGCGTGTTCTAATTTCCCGTTCCAAGAACCAAATGCAGCACATTATTTGTGTTCTGCTTGCTTCTTGTGCCTGTTCCAGACAGGTTCCTAAAGCGCAAACACCATGGCGGCTAAAGGTAGGGCCATAACCCAAGCCAAAGGACGGTTGAGAATAGCAGCGTCTTCATCATCCTCTCCATCCTTGGCATCTCCACCATTCGAGTTGGTGCTGTTGTCAGTGTTGGTACTGTTGCTGTCATCGGTAGTCTCGCTCCCTGTGTCTGCATCGTTCTTACCGGACGCATTTGACTCGTCGTCCTTCAGGGGAATGACCTTAAGGTTCTTCATAGCACTACCGTCAGCATTACTGACATCAAGCTTGACGTTCCAGTCCGAGATATCGATGATCTTTCCGCTAGGCTTGTTCTTAATACCATTGTCGACCAGCTTTTGGGCATCGTCGGGGATAGTTGGAAGAGTAAAGTTGTTGTCGAAACCGCTATCTTCAATGATGCTAGCCTTACAGGCCGGAGCCTTCGGAGAGCTCTTGCTTGCAGGCTTAGATTGGACCTCCTTCCAGTTGATCCTAGCAAACTGGTTCTTGAGGCGGTTGAAATCTCCGAGAATGCGAAGCTTGTCTCCAGTAATCTTGACGAGGCCATAGTTGTTGTCCTCCTCAGTGTACTCATACACGACGCCACCGGAGAAGACCGGGGTCATTTCGTCTCCATACATAGCTTGAGTCTCATTCCAGTAACGGGGTTGAGGTTTGTTGCATCCATATTCACTGAAAAAGATAGGGATAGAGGTTGAGTTGAAGCCAGCTACAAGATCGTCGTAAGAAGAAGTCTCAAAGGTGGCCTCAGGCCCACACCATGAGTAGGAGTTGAGCGCAAAGAGGTCGGCACGGCTCATATCGCCCTTGTCCTCCGCATCGGCGCACTGAAGGTAGTTCCACGTATCCCACAGAACATCGCGGACATCAGCGGCAGAATAGCCAACGGGAATTTGGCGTTTCAAGTTGTTCTTGATGTAGTTCTTGAGATCGCGGGTGACAGCACGGATATACTGAGGGGCAAACTCAGCAGTGGCCTGGTTGTTGATGACCTCGTTGGCTGAGAAGAATAGAAGAGTATTTGGGTAGTTACCAAACGCCTCGGTGATGGCAAAGGTACGATTAAGGTAGGCTGTGTAGTAACTCTCCCACGGCTTCTCCGAGTGAAGAGCCTCGCCAGGCAGAGGAGAGTTGACATCAATCATCATATACATGCCAGCCTAACAAAGTATGTTAGATTATCATCCACGTAGGCTAAGCCAGATCACCTACAGCATTGAAAATACTAGCGCACTCATCGTGGTTGATGTTGGGATCCAGGTTGTAAACACGGATTGCATTGATACCAAGAATCTGCATGAGAGCAGCATCTCGCATGCATTCGTCTTTGTGACTGAGAGGATCTCTTCCGCTGGAAGGATCGTAACCGGCACTGCCTCCAGGTTGGTAGGCCATACCAACAATCTGGAATTTGTCGCCAGTCTCAGGGTTGATGAAGTCAGTTCCCTTGATTTCTAGAGGCGGCACGGCACCGACAACCACGGCCCCAAGAGCCATGAGGACGGCCTTGATCTAGTACGCATGTCAGTATGTTGTGTAACGAATGGCAATGCGCCATGTACAGTGGCGCAAGGTGAGGGAACATACAAGCATAGCGATAACGTGCTACTGAATCTTTCTGTGTTGGCTTTTCCCAAAAGTCGTGGTAACAGTACAAGATTCGATTGTAGACCTGGAAAGACGCAGCGTAAACAGCTTGATTCACAGCAAAAGGTTGTGTTGTTGACTGATGGTGTCGGTGAGGAACGCGAGGATGAACAAGGACCTTACCTAAGGTACCTCGTAAGCTAAGGCAGTACCTAGGTAAAATCAAGGCACGAAAGCAACCGATCTCGATGAGAAAGAGCGATAAGAAGCGAAAGGACCACAATTCGACAACAATCGCTTGGCGAAGAAGGAGCGTATGGGGTTGGAAGAAAGAGCAAGCAACGAGGTGGAGGGCGAAGAGGAAGAGTGGAAGTGGGTGGAGGTTAGGATAAATGTCAGCGACTGACAGTGATGGGTCAAGCAACAAATATTGCTTCAAGGTAGAGGCGGAAGTGTTACAGGCATGCCAACCAAACGAGAAGATTAGACGGGAGCAGATATGAGCGAGCAAGTGCAGGATGATCTAGCTTCAGACAAAGTCCCAGTGCAGCGGAAGAGGCAAGCTCAAATAAGAAAGGATACCGAGGCCAAGCATTTAATCGATGGAAAGGGGATTGGTGCATAGATCCCATCGAAATCAACAATAAACACAACCTGACATCAACGCCGCAAGCCTGGACCGTTTGCAGACTGCAGTCTATTACACCACTATCGGGAGACCGGCCATGGCATTTTGGCTCTTAGCATGAATAGATCAAGTTCCGGCAGAAGCCAAGCCTCAAGCCAAGATAGGTAAGTAGGTTAAGTATTGGGTTTTAGAATACTCTATACGAGGTCTCTAGTATGGATAGCAAACAGTATCGTACTTCGGTGGCACTGGATAGATGCCATTGTATCATTCCATAAAAAGGTGAGAGAAATGACAATCAATCAACGTCGATTGCAGGTCATCTAACTCACTCATTATTCTTGCCCAAAAGAGCAACTGAAGAATTACAGGACCCTTGTGTTTACAAGGATCCGCGACCTAGTCGAGTCGTTGCCGGGGTTTGTTGGCGCTGGTTGGAAAACTGGCTTTACTGTTTGCAGTCTAGATCCGGCGATTGAACGATGAGAACGGGGTCTCGAAGGCAAGTTGACGGGAACGGGTGGACAGAACAGAAGGCATCTGAGACAGTACATAAGACAGTTATAAAAGTCAAAGATGGGATACGGGGATGCTCGACGACCATTGGTGAATCAGGTCTGCTTGTCAAGCCCTCCAATCCACGTTGTATGTACCATGCTCAGATCCGATCTGGTTCAATCAACCATTCATTGTTGTTCAAACAAAACCGTTGAAGGGTTTCCTGAACGGTCCCACCACGTTTTAAATGTACGCTTGTCACTCGACATCCTTGCGCCACTACTCACTGCAATCTCTAGTTACACGAGTTAAATTACTGGCAACTTTGGCTGTAACAACGTTTTTCTTGGCATCAGTATCGCTTTGCTAACAGGGGAGCTATGTCGGTAAACCGTAGGCAATCTTTACCTTTGCTCCCTAAAATGAATCGTGCTGCATACCGTACAGTTGCTGTACACTTTCCTTGGGTCACCAGATGTTTGCACCTACACAGCGAAATGCAGCATAGTGATGCCAGTTTGGCCATCAATGAGGACCAGTGGAGCGTACGACTTGGATTGTTGTCGTCTAAGGATGTAATCCTGCAGCCAATAGTATAACAGGAGCTCACCTGAAAACTACATATCATACCCAATGAAGATGCCCCGTTCATGCAACGTATCATAAATACTCGGTCACCGAACTCAGAGCGACGCTTTGAATGGCTTCTGTGTCATTGATCATAATTTTGTGATACCTCGTGACCGGAGTTCCGTACCATGGTTGTTGATAACGTAGAAATTTCTACTTGTGGCAGCCTAGAGCGCAGTGTGAGGTCCAAATACTCGGGCATGATGATCTTTAGGTTAAAGCCCGTCCACACTTATTGTCATCGTCTCATGAAATATGAGGTGAGAATTGAGCTATGTCCTACATCATGACGATGCGGAGATTTCTACTCATCACAATTGGCTGGCAAACACTGTGTACTTCAATATTGGCCACCAGAGACACAAACCAAACATTTACCATTGCTTCATAATATATAGGCGAAGAACAAAGAAAGGAATTTACCAGAAAACCCGAACAAAATCAGCTTTCCAAGAGGAGCTTTGAGCTACCTTTATTGTATCTTACTTATTTATTTAGGCTACCCTATACTCTCGGGTTCCTATATAGCTAGTTTCTACAATGATCCAGTACGATGGCTCGGCGACGATGCCATAGACTAATAAAAATGCTATGATTCTACACATAACTGGGATTTACCGAACTTAAGATAGGCCATATCAAGCAAATGTCCACCAAGTGAGGTTTATGAGGACTACACAACCAGGTAAATGTATTCAAAGTCATTTCACTCTCATTGGGCACATCAAG
This sequence comes from Fusarium mangiferae, assembly GCF_900044065.1. Lineage (NCBI taxonomy): Eukaryota > Fungi > Ascomycota > Sordariomycetes > Hypocreales > Nectriaceae > Fusarium > Fusarium mangiferae. The sequence continues at coordinate 3,124,806 of NW_024573922.1, forward strand.
TTCGTCAGAAACTCCAAGGGAATTGATACACTATGTAGGCAGGAAACTAACTCTAGATTAGAGTATGGGGTAATCGGTCTTATTAAAGCATAGAAAAAGGCCAAATAGCTCTCCGGGGTAACACTGAAAGAAAAAGAAGAAAGTCGTGTACAGCTTCGATATGGACTGACGGGTAGAAATGTCAAATGGTACGCAGCCAGGAAGAGCCTGGTCATATTCGACCAGTTCCTGTCTCATTTTGGACCTCGAAACATTCTGCCCCTGCCCTGACTCGCATGCCGATGTCATCGAAATGATGTAAGAGGCATTGGTTCTATTACGGTCAAGTCGACCTGCGAACCTCCTGACAAAGCATTTACTTTTGAGTTGCTCTACATCAGGCCGTGAAAGATATGGAGGGTCGTAACAAATGCGGGCTATCGAGCTGCCCAGAGACGCCGTTGCTCCATCGCCAGCACAACTTTAAAAACAAAAGACAGCCTAGTAGCCGTTCATAGTCATTCGTTGCGAGTTTCGGCTCAACTCGCGGTCAGCGGCAGGGCTGATGGGTCGGCTGCTAGCTCCACCATGAGCACTGCTCTCCTTCAGGGCCAGCAGTTGCTTGGCACGGAAAGTCTCGTAATGGATCTGAGAGGTGGTCTCGATAAGGTCCTGGAGATGTGTTCGGAGAAGGAAGTCTCGGAGATAGACAAATTCGCAGTGAGTCTCGTCCTCAACGTTGATGACTCCCCATCGGTTCTGGCGGCCGCGGACCTGCTTACCATTGACGATAATTGACTTCTCGGAACCGACAACTGCGAAAGGAACAAGATTCTGTTACGTATTAGTATGTGCACAATCCGATTGAACTCGAGTGACGAGACAAACCTTGATCTGACCGTTCAGAGCACGCTCCTCATCATCAAATTCCTCGTTATCATAGGGGTACATCTTGAGGTTATGGAAAGCAAACTCCTCCTTGATGCGCTCCTTGAACTCCTGGCGCTCCTCAACGGTCAGAGTGTCGGCCTTGGCAATGACAGGCACCACGTTGACCACATCAGACAGCTTCTTCAAGACGACAATATCAATGGGCTTGAGAGAGTGGCCCGATGGCTGGATGAAAAAGAGACAGCAGTGGATACGGGTATCCTGGATGTAGCGCTCTCGCTGTGCAGTGAGCTCCTTGCGCAAGTACGCGGAGTGCTGATCCTTGATGTACTTGACGATGGGGTCCCAACAGCGGTCGTTGTTGACAAGGTCGCCGTAACCGGGAGTATCGACAATGTTGAGTCTGAGTCGGACACCGTTCTCCTCAATGTTGTGAGAAACGGCCTGGATCTCAGTGGTCTGGCGGATAGGCTCGTCGGGCTGGAAGCGACCCTTCGAGTCGATCAGGTGAGAAGCGAAAATGGTGTTGATGAGCGTTGACTTGCCCATACCGGTCTGACCTACAATGCGCAAGACATGTTAGTATAGAAACTTAATGTAGACCGGCAATCACACCATGGTAGGTTAAACCATAGGGACGATTAGAACAGAGTCGTCACTTACCAACACAGATGACGTTGAATTGGAAACCACGCTTCAAGAGCTTCTTCTCAATCTGAGAAGTAATACTGTCGAAACCGACATGGCTCTGAGGATAGATAGTGTTGGGAGGAGCGGCAGCCATCTTGAATAACTCGTACGGGAGAGAAGTGTTCGATTCAAACCGTGAACGAAGGTAGAGCTCGGGAATGTTGTGAATATTCCAAGAAAGAAAGACTGGACTCGAAGCAGCTAAGGTCAACACGAGCGCGAACAGTTGGCAAGGTCAAAGTGACACCTGAAGATGTAGCGAAGCTGGGAGTTGGAGGTTTAGGAGAGGCGGCGTAGAAACCGATCCTAGGGGGAACTTTTCGGGCACTGGGCTTCCTGCCACCTTAGCAAACAATTTCCCTACTGGAAGGGAGGTGTCAGGGAGGTCCAGGGTCCCAAAGAAAGGGGGAAAGCGCGTTTCGAGCTTCTGATTGGTTCAAGAAGATCAGTGCGCCGGCTAGCTGATGATTGGCTGGCGGCATTTCGAGATAGCCCAGGGCCCCAGGCCATCAGACTTTTGAGCTGGAATTTAAAGCCTTGCGCATTTTGATCATCGCGACCCCAATTCGAGCCCGACCACCTATAGACGCTTCAGCTCTATCAGGAAACAATCACTCACCATCGAAGTACTGACTAATTTATCGGTTCAATTTGTTTCGTTTTCCAAGACCCCAGCACCGGCCTTGCAACTTCGACTGGGACTTGACCACCAAAGCCGATATCATTCATCATCTTAAGCCTATCAACGCCTCTCTATGAAGATGGCTGCTGCGCTTCTCCCCCGAATATACTCCCCGACCGTACTATCTACGGTGTCTTTTCGCCAGTTCGCCCAGAAGCTCTTCCCGTCGTTGTCGATTGCGATCCCTGGCGTTTCCTTAAACCTTCCCACCATCGATGATATCTGGGAGTCTGTGCTACGAGCGGTACCTAAGAACAAGGTCTCCCATTCGAGAAAACGACACAGACAAATGGCTGGCAAGGCGCTGAAGGATGTGAACAACTTGTGCAAATGTCCCGGATGTGGTCAACCCAAGCGTACACACCGATTATGCCAAACCTGCTTAGAAGGTATGTTGTTGCTCTCTTGACATAATCGATGCCATGTCCAATCTAACAATCTATAGAAATGAGACAAATTTGGCGTCAGGACTACCCTAATGATAGGTCGATCTAAAGAGAAAAGGATATGGAACATTGATGATTTACCACTCACTGTACAGTCACCCCGGAATCATGCATACCATGGGCGTTTTGGCTTAGTTTGAGCCTTGTATGAATATGAACAATATACTATGTAAAAGTTTGAACTACCTTCATAATATTCTGGCAGCGTGAAGATCTACGAGAACTGTGTTTTAACGCTGTGTGTACAACATCGAAGCAGCATGGTTTTATTATGCAAGAATATAGTGTGGTATCCTGCCTATCAATACATAAATGTTCAACTAGGAGTTGCTGTCTTCCTTTATACCTACCTAAGGTACCTAGGTATGGGATATCTTGAATGCTTTGTCTTGATTTGGAGCTTTATATTTATGACCCTGTGTTGCCCCACCAAGGCCACTTGCATTCATCCGCGGTCCAGTCCAAGCCAAGCACTTTCATTCATACAACGTCATATTGAAGAGCGAGAGAAGCACGGCATTTAGCACGGCGTGGGAGAGATGGTAAGGCCGACCGAAAACCTAGCCACTGATTGAAAGGCAACTAATCTCGCTAGTCGAAACAATATTTGACCACGCATACCGTGGATAATGGTGAGCTTGACCTCCCCGTCGCGGGGTGAATCAATGAAGCAAGAGTTAGTTCACTAAAAGTGTATAGCCCACATCACCGACATCTTTTCCATTGCGACGACATCCAAAGCTGTGATATCAGGCAGTGGATCTTCCACGCTTCACGTTCATGACACAACTGATCCTTCATTCCCACTCAAGCAGTCCATCTCAGATGCACACAAGTTGGGATGCCACCACGTGTGCACCTCACGGAATGGCAACGTCGCAGCGAGTGCTGGGTTTGGCGGCGAGGTGAAAATTTGGAAAGTCGACAGCGACACTGGCGAATGGAGTTTGAATGGCGAGATTACAGGATCTGCATCTAAGCCTGGTGAAGCCTGGGCTATGGCATTGAGTGAGAATGGATCTTACCTTGCTACTACAACAAATGATGGTCGAGTCAACGTTTGGGATGTTATGGATGAGAAGAAGCCCAAGATTCGTGAGTACGAAACCGGAAGTGCTGGATCTGGAAGCTTTGGCATGTCAGTGGACTTAAGCCGGGATGGGAAATACACTGCCAGCGGCCACCAGAATGGATCTGTCTACATTTTCAACAATGATACGGGAAGAGTCCTGTACTCATTATCTGGTAGGTTGCCTCGTACACGTCTCACATACTATTTCTCTGACATGTGCTACTAGGTCTCACAAAGCCTGTACGATCGGTTACCTTTTCTCCTGGTAACACTCGACTTGCTGCCGCAGGTGACGCTGGAATCATCGCACTCTACGACATGAAACACGGAGAACATGTTGGGAACTTGACTGGACACTCTTCGTGGATCACATCACTCGACTGGAGCGATACAGGAGAGTACCTGCTCAGTGGTTCAATGGATGGAAAGGTCAAGGTATGGTCAATTGAGCGAAGCGCGTGTGTGGCAACCCACAGTGAGACGGACAAAGCTCTTTGGTCTGTAAAGTGGCTACCGAAGACTGTCAGAAGCGAGATGTTCTGCACTGCTGGCGCAAACAGGAGCCTATCATTCTACCGAGAGGCTACTGGCGGTTGATCATTGTATAATAGAAACGGGAAGCTCTCAGTGATGAGACAATTCGATCACCGAGACAAAGTCGGATCCCCCCGACATTACAAGCTCATGTTATCACGTTTCACCAACAGCTTGTATATGGGAACTTGATGACATCAATACGATAGATAAGTGAGTTGCAATGAAATCCACAGACTGGGGGCGAGACCGGGAATCCTAGCAGTACCTAGGTATGTAAGGTATTGAGACCTAAACCTTAAGGATTGTTACCGATTCATGTCATTCGGAGCAGAAACTTGCTTTGCCATGAACTGACCCGATAATCAGTGTCACAGTGTCTGATACAAGGCACGTGATCTCGCGCTTAAGTTCGCGTTGTCCTGCCAATTTCAAGGCTTGCACGTCATGCATTTGGCCCCTCCAGCCTTCCCATTAGAGCCACCCATCTAGGTCCTAGTCACTGACCCTGTATCCGTACCCGTGGTTAATTTACAAACGACCTCACATTTCGATCATCATCACTCACCATAAAGCATCCGTTCTCTCAACATTAACCTTTAAGCTCGCAAATTGTCTTACTCTTCAGCAACAGTCAGCGCCTGTTTACAGCTCTATCGATTCCACCTACAATTCATCAAGCGTCATTCTCAGCATTCAGCAGCGCCATCTCGCTTTAGGAGCTGAGCCCACTATGCCCACAACTCGACGATCCGCTGCCAGCACTCGCAGCAGGGGCCCGCCAGCCAAGGGTCAGTCCACTCTGAGTTTCTCAAACAAAGTCACCAAGCCAGTACCCAAAAGCGCCAAGAAGTCTGCCATCTCTGCTTCCATCTCAAAGCTCGACCCCGATCAGCATGCTACACAGCGTGAGGTTGAAGATATTGTTGTCAACAACCATGAGTCCATAGAGATTGATAAGGAAGAAGAAGTTGAGGCAGTCACGGAGATTGAGGTAGTCCCAGAACCTGCGAGGTCTGAATTGGAGCTGCAAGCAGAGAAAGTTACAGACACACAGATCAAGAAATACTGGAAGTCCATTGAAGACCAATGGACTACGCCGCGATTGCACCAGCAAGGTGTATCTTTGAGTGAGAAGGTTCTTCGATATTTCGATGTCAGCTCACAATATGGTGTAAGTCAGCTTGGGCTATCATGGATTCACCACAGCTAACTCGTGCAGCCCTGTATAGGCATGCCTCGCATTAAGCGCTGGAAACGAGCTGAACTTCTGGGTCTCAACCCTCCAATTGAAGTCCTTGCTGTTCTTCTCAAGGAAGAAAGCAAGGGTAACAATAAAATCGAAACGGCTCACATGGATGAGATCCTCAATTCGACTGCTGTAGGTGCCTGAAATGTTTCCACCTGTTGTTTGGTCACCAGAAGCTGTTTCACGGAGTAAGGCGTTTGAAGGAATGATATTCAGGTGCCGATGTGGCTTTATTTGCTGTCTCAATTATTCTATAAGCGCATAATGAGCTCGTCGAACAAGAAATCTATGATCTAAACTTGGGTCTCATAATACACAAAAAGCCTAGAGGGAACGGGCCTCGCGGCCTTCATCTAGTACCAAATACTCCTTGTCCGATGATGCGGAATGGGCTCTTTACCCGCCGCTTCTAGTTCCTTCATACTATCATAGAGGAAAAAGTCTATTAGGATGGCGTTGACATGAGCGTCAGGGTGTTGACGCATAATCTCTCGTCGAATCAGCTCAACACACCAGATACTGCAAGCTAATTTGTTCAGTAAAAGAACAAGACTGCAGTTTAAACGACTTACCTCGTATTTGTAGCTCCCATGAACATCCGCTCTCTATCATCTTCTTGTCCTTGATGGCAGCTGCAACCGTTGGAGAACAATACAAGGCGCCCACAGTCATCAAAATTTGAGGGATACGATAATCTGCAAACATGGTGATCTTGTCGATGTCTCGAAATTCGCCGTATGATATGCCGTTGAAGCATGCCCAGAGATCCGCAACGAGGATTTGTGCTCTCTTCATCAGCCGAATCATCTTGCCATCCTCGAAACGATGCTCATCACGAAAGCAATCAAAATCCTGCGCCAGCAAGTTCACCAGGCGTGCCGCAGAACCGTCAGCAGCGTAAATGAGCTCTGCAACAGAGCCATCGTAGTGCTGGCATATGTGGTCAGAATTACTAGTAAATGTCAGGATTGACGGTGTTCTAGCTTACCTTGAAGAGTACCTGGCCAGCTTCTCGTAGGCAGTCTAAACGTTCTTCAAGGAGGGGAATTTCCTCCTCTGTACATGACCGGAAAACATGGGTGAGGGATTCCAGGGTACACTCTTCTTCGTTCTTCCAGTAGAAAGGATCTGTAATAGGAATGCCTTAAGTGAGGTTAAGTATTAGCTTGCTGTGTGAGTCATCGTGAAAAGTGATAGCTGACCTTCATCAATTGCTCTTTGGAGAGCTGCCACCAAACTCCAATAACCAGTCCATCTTTTCCCACGATACTCAATAGCAAATCGTTCATCATCAGGCAGTTCAGACCAGAAAGAAAAATTCAGCAAGTCCATAGTAAAAATGAAGTTGACAGTAGTTTCGTCCTTGGCCTTGGGGTGAAGTTCATGCTCTGACCAGGTGGCAGTTGAGTAACTCTTCTGTTGCATTTGCTCGTAAATGCTCTCCGCTGCCTTTTTAGATGCACGCATGTCGACGGCAACATCAATGCAACTGTCGTAGACGTATTCAGCGCTCTCGAGGACGCCTGTCTCAGGCTCCTCCTGGATATCGATCTTCCCCTGAAGATGTTGGCGGAGCAGTTCCAACAATTCGGTGTCAACCTCGTCATCAGACATTGCTACAGAAATAGGTTGTTGCACGACAGGGAAAAGGAAAATGAGCCAAGCGAAGGCAAGGAAGCGGAGGGGAGGGGGGAAAGCAAAGAGTGACAATGGCGGACAGTTTTCTTTGTATGATTCAGTCTAGACTTTCAAGGTCGAGTCGAGTCTCCAGGTCCCTTAAATTTTTATTTTTTTTGCCCTGGGAGCGGCCCCGCGGTCGCATAACTGCTATGCACCAACAGCCCATTGTGTCATGCATCCCTTGCAGCTTGCCATGGCCGAAATATGGAAAAGGAAGGAATTGTATGATGGTTAGTGAATAATTAAATGCTTCTGGAAGCAATCGATTCACATGATATTCACTAAATGGATCACTTTGTACACCCTTTCGTTGGAGTGCCTCTAAGATAGGTACTAGGTAGGCATGTCTGGTAAGAAAAACCCAATAGAAGGTGCTAAAATAAACCTAGTAAAAAGTCCCCTAAACTCAGGCTAGTTTTACCTAAATAATTTTATCGCTTACGGTCAAGGTCCTGAGTTTTCTTTACTCCCCTAGAGTAATAACATGCCAAGCCTTCTAAGAGGAGGCAAGCAAGGTTGTGTGACTTGAAGCTTGATATTAAGTACCTAATGAAATGACCCAGTTGGGCTAGCAGGAACTGAGCAGTCTGTTGGTGAATTTACTTCAGCATCCTACCTGGTAGGTACGTAGGTACCTATGTAAAGATGTGAGGTTTCTTGCTCTTCGAGGACCTCCGGTGTGCTCATTGACAATGGAACCTACCTAGGTACCTACACAGTGGAGCCCAATCATTAAGCCTTCAAGTTGACACCAAGAATTCCCGGCTTTAGAAGCTCAAAGCTCTGTGATAGGCTGGTCCCATTGGTCGCCCTGCAACGCCGCTCCCCTGCTGAGTGCTCTATCTCAGCTCTCTGACCACTAACATCCTAATCAACCTTCCCACTTTCAACTGATCGCGACATTCTTCACCAACAAGCGCACCGACTCGACCTTGATGCGCAGCCCTCGGATCGGGCTATTCCATTCTTTCGATCCCGTTTCCGCGCCTAGAAAGCGATCAATATGACGATGAATGCGACAAGCGCCGATCAGGCTCCAGCTCAGACACAGAATGCGGCTGCAGCTCCAGCTGTTACCCCAGCTTCTGAGCAGCAACGACAAATACACACACACCTGCAACAACAGCAGCAGCAAAAGAAAACTGCTTCATCCGAGAACGAATCCCAGAAACGAACGCCGGCCATGACGCGTGACCGACACAACCAGCAGTCGCTAGGCGCATCACTGAATACCTCTGTCAAGCAGGTACGTTTCTTATGCATGGAACTAAATATCACCACCTCTCAGCCTTGATCTCGCACCAGGATCCGACGCGATCCGACGCCTCAGGAGCGATGTGTCTAGGACTGGACTGTATGCGATGCGACATGGCGATCTTGCTCGACCACTTCTTATCATTGTGAGTATGCTAACTCGGATCGCGCAGGCTCGTGTGCTCATGGTTGGTGCTGGCGGAATTGGATGCGAGTTGCTCAAGAACCTGGTCCTCACAGGCTTTGGCGAAATACATATTGTAGACCTCGATACCATCGACCTTTCGAACTTGAACCGACAGTTTCTTTTCCGTCACGAACACATAAAAAAATCCAAGGCTTTAGTGCGTCGTTCTGCCCAAAATGGAGTTTGGTTAGATACTAATCAACGCGCAGGTGGCCAAGGAGGCAGCAGAACGGTTTAATCCCAATGTCAAAATTGTCGCACACCATGGCAATATAAAGGATGATGAATTCACTGTGGCCTGGTTCCAACAATTCCGCATTGCTTTCAATGCTCTGGATAACCTCGAAGCGCGCAGGCACGTCAATAAGATGTGCCTGGCAGCTGATGTACCCCTGATCGAGAGTGGCACCACCGGATTCAATGGCCAGGTGCAGGTTATCAAAAAAGGCGTTACTGCATGCTACGATTGTACTCCCAAGGAAGCACCCAAGTCTTTTCCTGTGTGTACAATTAGAAGCACCCCTAGTCAACCCATCCACTGCATTGTCTGGGGCAAAAGTTATTTGCTCAAGTATGTATATAGATATCGACTTGCGGAATATTGCTAACAAAGAATTTAGCGAGATCTTTGGCACAAGTGAAGATCAGGCTGCGTTTGACCACTCAACTGATGCCGACAATGGTAAGTGAGATGCTGTGTTAACGAACAACACATACTGACAAGAGCCAGCCAAAGAGATTGAAGAGTTGAAGAAAGAATCTGAAGCTCTCAAGATGATTCGGGATGCTACTGGCACGTCCAAGTTCCCTCAGATGCTATTTGATAAGGTGTTCAACGCCGACATTGAGCGACTACGTTCCGTGGAGGGGATGTGGACATCCCGGCGAGCTCCTGAGCCTCTTCAATATCAGACCATTCTCGCACAGGCTGGCGAGGCTATCGCCAACAAAGAAAAGATTCTGAATGACGATCAGCGGGTTTGGTCCCTGCAAGAGAGTTTAGCTGTCTTCAATGACAGTCTTGACCGACTAAGCAAGCGAATTCTTGAACTCAAGAAGAACAAAAAACCTGAAGACTCCGACCCCACAATCACATTTGACAAGGACGATATTGATACCCTTGACTTTGTGACAGCAAGTGCCAACATTCGCTCAACAATTTTTGGAATTGACAGGAAGTCTCGGTTCGATACCAAACAGATGGCAGGCAACATTATTCCAGCGATTGCCACAACCAACGCAATCGTCGCTGGTCTCTGTGTTCTTCAGTCTTTTAAAGTCTTGAAGGGCGAGTATGCACAGTCCAAGGAGGTCTTCCTGACCCCCTTTGCCCCAGCTCGACTTCTGGCCCCTGATAGGTCCAGAGAGCCAAATCCCGAATGCCCCGTGTGTAGCGTTTACTTCACAAGTATTGTTGCAGACTTGTCTCGGGCGACTCTCAAGGATCTCATTGATGACATCGTCTTGTCAAAGCTGGGATTTGAAGGCAAGGAGTTTGTCGTGAACAATGACATAGGAACCTTGGTTGAATGTTTTGAAGACGGCGACGACGAGAATCTACCCAAAAAGCTGACTGATCTCGGTAAGGCCTCGTCGAAAGGACAAATGAATTGCTCGCGGGGGACTGACAAAACTATTAGGTATCAAAAAGGACTCGTTCTTGACTGTCATCGACCAGGACGACGAAGACACGCTCGTCAATGTGGTTATCAATGTCCGAGAAGGGTCTGTCTTTGTCTCTGTTGTTATTGAACTAGGCTTACAATTTATAGTACATTGAAAGAAGACGAGAAACCGGTCAAGGCTACATTCGCGGATGTCCCTGAGATTCCACGTCGACCAAAGAAGCTCCAGCCAGTCTCCGCGAATGGCAATGGGAAACTCAACGATGAGCAGGCCGTTAGTGCCGAGCCGAAGGGTATCAAGAGGCCGCATGGAGAGGACGCTGAACCACCTCTCAAGAAACTCAAGATCACCGAATCCGGAACCGATATTGTAGACGTGGACGAAGTCCAAAGTCATGCCGGCGGCGGCGCTATCGTCATTGACGATTGAAGGGTAATTCGAGGGGTTGAAAGGACGATGCATATATCCTAGGACCCATGGCTTTACTAGTTGGCGCTTAAGCCACCATCCAGGTTCAGCACGCAATTGTTGGCGAAACGGTTGGTTATCAAAAACATGGCAGCGTCGGCTACCTCATCGGGCGTGCCCAAACGACCCAAGGGACACTGCTTGAGGTAAGCTTCACGAGCAGTCTCAGGAAGTTCTAATACAGGGCATTGTACATTAACATTGGTTTTCGTCTTCGCAAGGGTGATTGGCGCCAGGGATTGAAGGCGTAGGAAGGGGAGACTCACCATTCCACATTGGACTCTGTATCCAGCCCGGCAACAATGTGTTGACGCGGACAGAGCGACTTTTATACTCAAGGACTAGGGCACGGGTGAAAGCTGCGACGATATGGAGTCAGCAGGTTTTTGAAATGTATAATATTGTGGGATTCATTAGCATAAGATTAGGGATATATCATGAACGTACCAATGACACCTGCTTTTGAAGCGGCGTATACTGCAGCACCAGCACCCATTTTGGTAGCCATAAGACTTGAAACATTGATGATGCATCCTATGAGCACATGTGAGAAGATGCTGTCGGACATAAGTAACTGCTTTGTGAGACGCACCATGAGGGGTTAATTTGGCATATTTAGAGGCGAGGATAGTCGCCCGGAGGTTGAGGTTAAGAATCCGTTGAATTTCCTCTTCGCCGGTTCTTTTGAGCACCGACGCTTGACTGGTGCCAGCACAGTTGACGAGGACATCAACGGGGCCTAGAGTGGGAAATAGACCCTTGAAAATGTCTATCCTTTGAACATCCAGGCGTTTGAATTGGTGCTCTGTTGGGCGCCTACTGCCCTCGAAGTTCTCCATGTACGGGAGAGGCTCAAAGGGTTTGAGTCTGGATTCAAGGACTTGGCGATCATCAACGGCATTGCGGCTCATGATGGTTACAACAGACCCGCGGTCTGCAAGCGCGCTCGCGATACGGAAGCCCAGCGTACCGGTACCTCCGACCACGATGGCATGTTTACCGCGGAGAGAGAAGGACATGGGCGGTGGTGGAGGCGGGATGTGTGAGGTGGTTTACAAGTAGTGAGTTTGATGTGGTGATGAAATTTGAACTTTGAGTCTGTAAATATCGACTTGAATGGAGACGAAGGCCCGACCTTTTACGATAAAGCTGTATACATAGAAATTCACGACATACTGCGAAGTGAACATGTTTTACGATTTATTTTCATCTTCATTCTTCAGATTGCTTTTGATCGTGGCGAACCGAATATTCTCTGCTTTTCAATAATATGCTTAATTACCTACCACCAACCTCCCATACAGCACCGATGTCATTGCCACACTGTACGGTGTTTGGTTTTTTTTAAGCCCCAGATAACACCATCGAAGCACCTCTGAACAAGCAATCGGTTCCTGTCTGGCTGTATGTCATGGCCGATATTCGTCTCCTAGTAGCAATTGCTTTTTTGCACATACTTAAGACGACTTCTCCGTTACTATGATCATTTCCATATTCGCCTCTGTAAATACTTACGAGACCAGAACCCCCTGCTTTTAGACAAGTGGCTTGCTTGTTTAGTACATCTCATCAGCTTCCATGATGGGTTTCGCTTCTGGGGTATCAACAGGGGACTGAAGAGGAGAACCGCAAAGTTTTAAGTTAGCGAGGTAACCGATCCGTTGATTAAACCCTGATTTCGTGCCTTGCCTTGCTGTCCTTTACGAGCGCCAAGGGTTTGAAGCCAAACACAGCGGACGTCGATGAACAGTCAAACAAGATGATACCGGACAGATATCTACCTAATCTGACCCTTTTATCCCACGACAAGGATCAATTGACCATTGCCGTTCCTTACTGGATACATAACCAAATAGCTGACCACCTACCTGCCTTTCACACTTGAACCTTGGCCTCTGCTGGTCTGGTTCAGTGCATGTAACATAGTGCAAAACTCCACTTGATCAAACTCCCGCCGCTTCCATCCACCGTTGGTTAACTATTCCCACTAAACTCCTCCATTGCAACTACATTCTCAGCAGGGCTTCTGTCCATTGAAGCCCAAGGCCGAACTCAGGCCCACGACATTCCTTATCGGGTCTCTTTGACCTCAATGTTTCTTCGTTGTATCGGACCTTGTACTCGTCGCAATTGACGTATCTCTCACCCTACTCCCGCCGCAAAACCATGAGCGACCCTCAACGCGATGCCCCGCCGTTGAGCGCCCACATTCCCGCTGCCACCACGACCACGACGGTTTTGCCTACGACAAACGGCTCTGCCAAAGGCGATGACGTTCCCGATGCCGGACTGAGAAGTCTCGATCACTGTACGCCTCAGTAACGACCTCTCTCGCGCCACGCGCTTTGCTGATTGCTCTTCTCGCAGACAAGCGCGCCCTGCCAAAATGGCGGTACAATCTGCGCCAACAGATGCTGCCTCTGATCCGCTGGGAGACACCGTACCTTGCGTGGATGCAAGAGAAGTTGCGGACTCCAGCTCTCGATAGCTACTTCGCCATCACTGCCAACCTCGGAACCCATACCTTCTTCATGATCGGATTACCCATCTGCTTCTGGTGTGGTTATGCAGCATTTGGCAAGGGGTAAGTCACACCATGTTCAACGTCTACACACGCTGCGCTGCGGCGCATGATGTTGCGCTGCAGTTGCAGCAACAAATCTCTAGGTTCGATTGAGATTACAGGATTAACAGGTACTGACATGCTTCATTGTGTAGACTGGTGCATATTCTTGCTCTCGGTGTCTTCTGGACAGGCTTTATCAAGGACTTCTACTCTCTCCCACGACCACTCTCGCCTCCCTTGCACCGAATTACGATGTCTGGTTCTGCAGCCCTCGAATATGGTTTCCCTTCGACCCATAGCGCCAATGCTGTGTCTGTCGCCGTCTATGCGCTTCTGATACTACGCAGTCCCGATAACACGCTAGCTCCAACCACCAAGTTCGCACTCGAATGCCTCTCGTACTTTTACGCTGCTTCGATTATATTTGGGCGCTTATACTGTGGCATGCATGGCTTCCTAGACGTAATTGTCGGGTCTATCATGGGTGCCGCTATTTCTCTGCTCGAATTCTACTACGGACCTCCCCTTGATGAATATATGCACTCCAGCTCTTGGGCTGCGCCTCTTGTAGCTGCCTTGATTATTCTTGTACTCGTGCGCATTCACCCTGAACCGGCAGACGACTGTCCATGTTACGATGACAGTGTTGCTTTTGCTGGTGTTGTCATTGGCCTTGAATTCGGCACCTGGACGTACGGCAAGATTGCGCTAGATCCTTGGGAGACTCATGCGCATGGTGGAGGATCTGTGGATATTACGCACTTGGGATTGGCTGCTAACGTGGCTAGGATCGTTTTCGGCGTTCTTGTCGTATTTGCGTGGCGCGAGACGATGAAGCCTCTACTGCTTAAGCTCTTGCCTCATCTATTCCGAATATTTGAACAGGTTGGGGTGAACATGCCTCGACGATTCTTCACTCCTGCCAGTAAGTACAAGACTGTACCAACAGGCTCTCGTATCGATACACTTTTCCCTTCGCCGTCCGACTTCCCACGCATGGTCGAGAGTATCCGAAACCCTACCACCCGAGGTCGCTCTGTGTCAATTGGTCCTCAGAGTGCCGCAGATGCATACGAGACCTTGGCGTATAGAGAGCGCAAGCGACGCGAGAGTGTCAGCAGTAACCATAGCCTGAAGAGCAAGTCAAGCAACCTGGAGCTCCAGACCACGCATGAAGACTATTCTGGCAAGGGAGCTCAGGCGTCTGGTGCACAGGCAAACCGAATCGTCGAATTCGAGCAGATGATGGGAACCGGCGAAGTTGTGACAACACCAGCCGCCGATGATGATCGGGTTGAGATCTTTGTTACGGGCACCGAGGACGGGTTGGGAGAGCGCGAGATGTTCTCGCAATTAATCAAACCTCGTGTGCGATACGACGTCGAGGTCGTGACTAAGCTCGTGGTTTACACTGGTAAGTTTCTGGAGATTTTCTCCTGACCAGAGAAATGGGTTGCTGACTGATGTGATAGGAATTGCTTGGTTTGCAGTGGCTATTATCCCCATAATGTTTGAGATTGTGGGCTTGGGGACGAATCAGTTACGTGAACGATGAGTGATGAGATGAAATGAGACAAGAGAGGCCACCGCCTTGTATTATTTTCTAGTGGCCTCCGGGATACAATTAGATATTCTTCTTTTTAATGAACATATAGGGTGACGAACGATGGGCGCTGGAAATGGTTTATTGGTTATGTCGCCTCGGGGTTTCTTTGGGTGATATATCTCTAGACAACTTTAGAGTTGCAATTGACACTGAGTCGTATTCACGATAGCATATTCGTTCGAGTCAATGCTATAATGGTCTTTTATTTGAAAATAAACATCATACAAAAAGATGTACTGATGTCTCAAGGAAGGGTCGTACTTTAGTTAAAAGGTGTAAGTGGGACGTTGACGATTTCGCCCCTGTGATTGGCCGTTGCTATGTGCAAGGGTCTTAATTGACTGACACGCTTAAGACGCGTTTAGGTGCAACCTAGCGCGTGTTCCTCACTGGCCTCAACGTTCAAACTTCCATACAGCGCAACAAGCTCAAGAATTGGGACGAGCAACCCCGGAAACACCACCAAAGGAACTGCAAAGACCGAAAACAACAAGAAAGCAAGCGCAAATATGTCCGATATTGGGGATGAGATGGACGTTGATGTCCCCGTTGTCAGCAAAGATGTGATATTTTCCTCTGAAGCCAAGCAAGGCAAGCGAAGTGCTGCCAATCTGCCAGTTGAGGCTGAGGATAGTCTCCCTTGGTAGGTGCTTGTAAGAAACACCATCAAATATCAGGATT
The DNA here is from genome assembly GCF_900044065.1 of Fusarium mangiferae. NCBI lineage: Eukaryota > Fungi > Ascomycota > Sordariomycetes > Hypocreales > Nectriaceae > Fusarium > Fusarium mangiferae. Next base: position 3,140,417 of record NW_024573922.1, read on the forward strand.
AACGGAGCCCAGGGTTGAAAAGTACCGCCCAAACACCCTCGAAGACGTCTCGGGCCATCAAGATATCCTCGCTACTATCAACAAATTTATCGATCAGAATCGTCTCCCACATCTGCTCCTCTACGGTCCTCCAGGCACTGGAAAGACGTCGACAATTCTGGCCCTTGCTCGTCGTATCTACGGAGCTGCGAATATGCGCCAAATGGTGCTCGAACTCAATGCCTCAGATGACCGTGGCATCGATGTAGTGCGAGAGCAGATCAAGACATTTGCCAGTACCAAACAGATCTTCTCCATGGGTGGCGCATCCGCCCGCTCAGGCAACTCGATGGCTGGATTTAAGCTCATTATTCTGGATGAGGCTGATGCTATGACGAGCACAGCCCAAATGGCTCTACGACGAATAATGGAGAAGTACACCACCAACACACGGTTCTGTATCATTGCAAACTATTCCCACAAGCTTAGCCCCGCACTGCTGAGTCGATGTACACGGTTCCGCTTCAGTCCGCTAAAGGAGGGCGACATTAGGGTGCTAGTTGACAAGGTGGTGGAGGAGGAGCATGTTAGGATTGGCGGAGAGGCAGTTGATGCGCTGGTGAAGCTGAGCAAGGGTGATATGCGAAGAGCACTGAACGTTCTACAGGCCTGTCACGCATCAAGTGAGTCTGCGTGCATCTATCTTTACCAGCGTGAGCGCTAACAGACGCCCAGGTACACCATTGCGAGCGAAGGATGCACCCAAAGTACCTGACAGCGAAATTGAACGCGAAAATATCACAACGGAGACTATTTATAACTGCATTGCGGCACCCCCACCCGATGCCATCAAAGAGATTGTGTCGACGCTGCTTAAGACATCGGATGTCACAAGTTGTCTAAACACTATCAGCGCTCTCAAGGTGTCGCGAGGTCTTGCGCTGGCTGATATTATCACAGCGCTCTCCGAGGAGTTGGTGAAGCTAGAGGTTGGTCCTGAGGTGATGATCACCTGGCTGGATGGTCTCGCCAACATCGAGCATAGAGTCGCCGGTGGAGGCAGTGAGTTGATCCAGACTGGAGCAGTCGTTGGAGTTGTCCGAAACGGAGTTGAGTTGATGAGCAGATAGTCTCGGAATCTCTACGGGATATCTAGCGTCTGTCTGCGGCACAAGGATGCAATGGGTTAATTGACATCGAAGGGTGAATATTAGTATGATGTTACACGATGATTAACTGCGCTACAAGCAGCAAAGGCCTTTTATAGAACATAGATGAAACCAATGAAGCATCATGGTGGTGATTTTAAACCTGGGAGCCGCGACTTTGTAAGGCTGTTAATAATGTATCTGTCAGCCACTATCCATGTCTAGTGGCGCAAGCTCATGCAACCCTCGTGTAAGCTCAGAGCTGTCACCGGATAAATTTACTACACCTCAATTGTAGCTTATCAACGTTAAAACGGTGCGCTGCGACTTCAACTCTTCAGGGCCCAGAGGCATTGCACTTGTGAGCTTGTTGTCGCATTTCGCCGAGAAATCGCTGTACGTTTGGAAGACCAGCAAATCCTCTCTACAAATACCGTCACAATGACCTCAATCGCTTCCTCTGATGCTGGAAATTTGACTGTCGAGCCACTGTCAGAGCGCAATGTCTCTCGGATACCGCTTATTCTGCCTCATGAGCGCGTCTTTCCAATCCAGATCGGCAGCGAATTGTTTAAGCTCTCGGGGGCATCGTTATCCTCTGACGGTGAGTCTTGACTTTACAAGTCTCTTTGCGACAACTGACTTGTCGAATTGCGCCAGCGCAGTTGTCTAGCTCATAGTTCTCGACTAACGCCTCGCAGCACCTTCATACTTCTCTCAATACTTTGTTTGCCAGTTGGAATCGGCAAAAGAACGAAACGACGAGTCGAACTCGGCTATCCGAACGCTTTACATTGATCGCGATCCAGCTATCTTTCGCGATATCTCTCTTCATCTTCAGGGCTACCATGTACAGCCTCGCGACGGCGAGCACTTTGTGCGTCTGTTTTCAGATGCACAATTCTATAGCTGTTGGTCGCCTCCATCTTGCAACCCAGATTCTGAACTGACGTTTCGGCAAACAGTGCCCAAGCTAATCTCTCAGCTTTACGAGGAGAGTATCTTTATCTCCATCGGCCATCGCGAGTTTCAGATTCCTCGTGAGATCTTCAACGACCCAGGAAATTCTCCGAACTACTTCTCCCTTGGCTTCGCAGCTTTTTTCTCTCGCCCGGATGATCTCTTCCCTGGCCTTGACCGCGAAGGCCTAATCCGTCCACCCTCGATCCTCCCTCCTTCGGTTCCGAAGCGCAGCGCTGATACATTTGCCGAGCTCCTACACTTTCTCCGAGGATATCCTATTCGAATACGTGATGAAGCACACCGCCAGGATCTCCTCAGCGATGCGCGCTACTTTCATTTTAAGGGCCTTGAGCAGCGCCTTATCCCACATTCGTTAAGTTACAATCAAGCCACGAGACGTGATGAGATTGTCCTTCGTCTTGAGAACATACAGAAGAGTGGTGTTAGTGTCTTTATCAGCAATACAGACCCGTTGACCGGCTTTGTGCAATACGCTCGACCTTATGTAGACGAGAAGCCTGCTGAGCTGGTCCTTGAAATTGGCGGCGAAACAACCAAGCTTCATTTCTCAGGAAGTAATGCTAGGGCAGAATTCTTCAGGGACACCAAAGCACGAGTTGCAAAGTTGTTTGAGCTTGTCTCATCAAAGCTAAACTTTCACCAAGCGATCAAAACTGAACATCTCACCAACAACGGACAGTTGACAAACCTCGGAAACGCACTATTAAAGGAAGATCTTGTTCGTATAGTCCTGGAGCCCGACTCCGCCATTATTCTCGATGGGAAGGACTATCTCGAGGATTTCATCAGTGCCGCGGCGTCCGAATCTTCCGCAAACGAATACCCCCGGAAGCGAAAGCGAGCAGATGGTGACTCAGGCGATGAGGAGTGGGTTGTCACAACAGGGCAATGGAGGTTACGCATTCAGAACGCACCAAACGGCAGGGGTGTTGAATGCATTCTTGTTGCAGCGAAGCTTGATGCAATGCGCTCGCAATTGTCGCGCAACATGTCAAGGACCTTTCTGGGGAGCTAATTCAGTGTATTTCATGTGGTCTTTGCAGTCGTGGTGGCGAGAACAGAATTGCTCTTGTATTACGAATCAGATCTGTAACTGGCATATTGGAGATAATAAAGAGCATTTATGAGACGTCCAATAGTATGAGATGCCACACGGAAATACGAAAACAGGGGTATTTGACACAGTTATAGTGGTATTGCAAATACGGAGCGAACAATTAGTACACAATCCAACCAACGCATATTAATTATGACCAAAACCAACAAAAGACTTTGTCTGACACATGTCATGAGAATTCACGATACCATCCATAGAACGGCCATAGAAACAAGATGGAAAGTCGCTGAATGATGTTGCATGTTCTTGAGTCCCAAGTGACTTGGCGGCAACAGTCTATAGGGAAAACACAATAACGCCCCTTCGCCCTGCAGGAAAAGAGAAAAAGCGATTGGCTAACAGGTGAGCGGAAAGATAGGGGCCCATCGGGAGAGGTGAAAAGCGATAACTTTTTATGGATGGTCGGGTCGGGTCGGAAAAGAGAAATCTTTCAGGAGGAGGAAATAGGGGTGAATGTGAAGAGTAGTAGGGTGTTCGTCAGGTCGTGTCATGGCTCATACAATTTGGTCGTTCAACATTTATCGCCCTTTGCCAGCAACCTTGCCTGTGGGAGCACTCATATCTCGTCGTTCAACGCCCTCGACCATTCGACGGCTAGGTGTCATTGTGCCCTGTGCCATTGAACGGGCACGGCCACGACGTTCACGAATCTTGGCGAGAGCCTGCTCGCGTGTCATGGTGGGGGTGAGAGCAGGATTTGACATGTCGAAGGTGGTGCCTGTGCTGTTGTGGGATGGTGTGCGAAGGCGTTCGTTGAAAGATGCACTATTCCCGACCTTGTCGTCGTGAACTGGCACGGTTGTCGTAGTGGTGACGGTGTAGAAGGCATTTGTGGTGTGAGGTCGAGTGTCAGGAGAGACAAGTATATCCTCGGCCACGTCTGGCATGGTCGGTACTGAAGGAACAGGTGCCGAGTGACTGTGAGGAGCATTGAGAAGTGAGGCTAGTGATGTTCTTTCTTGAGCAAGCATGGCGAAGGCTGGAGGCTCGACTGAAGGGGTTCGTGCGTATCTCCGGTAGTTATCATACTCGCCAGAGTAATGGGGCTCCATCTCAGTGCCATCACCGATCGTGGTTTCAGCCTCAACTTGCTCTTCAATCACAACCTCGTCAACATCCTGAAATTCGCTCTCAGCATGACTTCCTCGCTGACCCTTGGCAGCTGCTTCAGTCTCTTCGATTTTGCGTTGTGCCTCAATGATCTCGGCCTCTTGCTCCGAAACTGTCCGAAAAATGCCTTCTTTGGGACAGAATATGGTACTTCGACGAGGCTCTTTCTTAGATTTAATGATGCGTTGAGGAGGCTCTTGGAGGTGCTGTTCTTGGACTGGCTTAGGCTGAGCATCTGCTCCTGTGTCGTACTCGGTCCTGGCATGCGGTTCCTCGATACGGGGAGGAGTTACAGCACGTTTCTCGCCCCCTACCTCACTGTCCAATTTCTGGACCTTGTCGTTTGGTCCCTCTAGTCCAAAAGAGCTTCGGCGTTTCTGGCGAGGGGCTTCAGCACTGGCACGACGGGTTGACTTAGAGCAGGCACAGCAACGGAGATGGCATTCGGCCTGTAAGAACTCAATCATCTCATGGGCACGGTCTGCTCTTTGACGCTCCCACTGCAACTGAGTAGACAATTCCTCAATCTCAACCTCACTGGCTTCCGAGGAGATGATGTCCATTGTCGACAGAGAAACTCGAGGATCTCTTGACACTCGACTCTTGTCCTTGTTAGGAGAACCAAACTCATCGTCAGCATCCTGTGGCGGCAGAGGAATACGACCCTCGGCAGCGATACGGGCAACTTCCTCGTTCTTGGCCGCAGTCTTGTAGGCGTCCCGTTCCTGCTCGACGAGCTTGATACGCTCCAATGCTTGATCTAGTTGTTCTTGGACACCAACAATCTGATAGCGCGCTTCGAATGCTTCTTGCTCTCGGACCTTGCTCCTAGCCTTTTCTCGTTTGAAGTTTTCGTCGATCATCTTGGCGTTTGTACGTGCTGACTTGAGTTCTTCTTGGAGCTTGACGATCGATGATTGTGTTTTGAACGTCTCTTTTCGTGCGCGGCGTATCTCCTTTTCCCATAAAGCTTGTGTGTGCGCATGGGTTTCCTTTGCTCGGCCATAGTTCTCCTATGACATGGTCAACATGCAATGTTTACATTGGTTTCCGAGACCACCTACCATTAACGACTCCAGACGTTCTCCGACTTTTCGCTCGCGGTCTTTACCCTCATCGATGGCCTTTCGTAGATTCTTGTTCTCCTCTCTATATCTGCGCAACTCAGTCTCGGCCTCTTCGCGGCCAAGCATGGCACGCTTCAAAGCAGCATCTGCGGTTTTGCGTTCCAACTGTTTTGATTGCATAGTAACACTGAGGTTGTTGAACTGGCTGATCTTGTCATGAACGGAGTTGTCTCTTGAGCCACCACGAAGGTGAGAGAATACGGACTCCCGCTCTCTTTGTTGGTTCACACGGTCCGCGGTGACGGCCTGAAGAGGGCCGCCCGGTGAGCCAGGTGGACTGTTTGTCTCTTCCATTGTTGTTGAATATAATTTCGATGCAGACGTTGAGGTAGATATGTGGTATCAAACTGAACTGATTGAGTTTTATCGCAAGTGGCTGCCGTTATGGAGGGTCGACAGTTAAGTTGAAGGTTATTAGTGTGTTGTGATAAGGCAAAGTTGAGTAAAAGTGGTGCTGGTGTGGTATCGATTGTTTACCATCCCACTCTGGTGTGTATCAATTGGTAAGTAAACTGTTGCTGTGGTGATAGAGACGACGTCAGGTGACCTCATGCGAGCAATTTGGACGTTTATTTCTAAGCCACCCCTAGTGGTGTGTTCGTAGCCTATTTTGAGCTCAACGCTCCAATCAGCTGCTTTTAACTGTGCTGACCCCGCGAAGTGGAGTGAGTTGGCTGATAGGCGTGCCAGAATCCCGATAAAGCTGTCCAACGTCGCAAGTTAATCCATTGATCCATGGAAAAGGGAAAAAGTTGAAGCTTCCGACTCCGAGCAGAGGCCAGGTCAAGGTGACAGGACACGCCACTTTATATTAAGATCGCCCCTATTGTAACATTCTTTGCTATAAATCTGTTTCTGTGTCCTTTCAATTCTTTTCTCTGCATCTTTTCTAATACTTGTTAAAGATCATATTTGTTACTTGTCAAGATGGCCGATGAATCAACTCTGCGACAGCGAAAGCCTCAGCCCAAGAACGAGACCGAATCTGAAGTCTCTCAGCCTTCCACCCCGACAAAAAAGGGCAAGAAAAGGTCCTCGGCCAAGGTCGATGAAGAAGACCCATGGGATGGCTACTCCCCTTACCTCGATGTCGTTCGTGTCATCAGCTTCATTATCGTGGCCTCAATGGGTCTAAGCTATGTTATCAGCGGAGGAGAGAGTTTCTGGTGGGGACACAAGAACAAGCCTAACTGGATGACCCAGAGATTCTACAAAGACTTGATTTTTGGACCAGTACGTTGAATCTATGATGATTGCCGGACTATTACTAACTACCGTTCTCCGTTAGCCACCACCTGTATATATGACTTTGGAGGAACTCTCCCTCCACGACGGTACCGACCCCGATAGACCTCTACTTCTTGCCATCAATGGTACGATTTATGATGTCTCCAACGGCCGCCGCATGTACGGTCCAGGGGGCTCCTATAGCTACTTCGCTGCCACCGATGCTGCTCGCGGCTTCGTGACCGGCTGCTTTGCTGAGGACCAGACCGCCGACCTCCGTGGTTATGAGGAGACTTTCCTGCCGCTCGACGATCCTGAAGTTGACTCTCACTGGACACCGGAGGCTCTTGCTGAGCTTAAGATCAAAGAGAGAGAAGATGCTAAAAAGAGGGCCGACGCCGCGCTCCAGCATTGGGTCGACTTCTTTGCCAACAGCAAGAAATACACCAAGGTGGGATATGTGTATCGGGAACCCGGCTGGCTGGAGAAAGAGAAGCCCAAGAAGCTCTGTGACCAGGCTCAGAGAAGCAGGAAGACCAGAAAGATTCCCAAGAAGGATTGATCCTTACTCACACTGGCGATGTTGTATTTTTAATTATTCTTTTATTGGCATACAACTATCCTTTTTCCAAACCTAACTGGGCCAAAGCTCAAAAGTCATGATATACATAACCGTGAAACATTAGAAACTTCAAATCAAGGGATAATGAGGATGATCTCTCTAATGGATTTGGGTATTCTTGGTTGTTATCTAAACGTTCAACCTTGATACACTTTCCCGTTGAACCTGGCCGTAAACACCGTTGATGACTGTGCCTATCCCGAGGCTGCCCAACCGTTCCAGCAATTGGTACAAATATCCCCATTAATTGTTTCCAGCATTATGTCTATCCATTCAAAAGTTCGTCACACGCTCAGCTTATAGTACATACAAAGCAGCGGCACCGACTGCGAGCAGCATCGAAATAGGGGCCTTGAGCTCAGCCGCAGCAGCAGTGACCACAGGATCGCCCGAAGAACCGGCTGTGGGAGTGCCAGTAGCTCCAGGAGCAGAGACACCAGTTGGCGTGCCAGAGCCATCCTCGGAACCGTCATCGGAGCTATCGTCACCGGAGGAGCTGCCGTCATCAGAGCTGTCGCCGCCGGAAGAGCTGCCGTCGTCTGAGCTATCGTCTCCGGAGCCGCCACCAGAGCTACCGCCCCCAGAACCGCCTGTGTTGGTGCCATTGCCACCATTTCCGCCTTGTGGGGAGCCGCCACCTTGAACAGGAACGACTTCGGAGACTGTAGCCGAACTGCAGAGGCTCTTGTAGTTGTTGAGCGATCTTGTAGCACTGGCAGATGTGCTGGATAACGTTTAGTAAAGAACCCTGACATAAAGTCGTAGCAGACTCACTTTTCGTTGATAACCATCGACATTCCACCCTGGCAGTGTTTTGCCTTGCTGCAGAACAGCCACATAGGCTTCTTGTCCTTGACCATGATGGTGTAAGTGGGAATCATGCCCTTGGACATGCTAGCCTCCACAGGCTGGTAGCCAGAGTAGATGCCAGTGACGTTCGACATCACGTTGCCAATGGGCACACAAGGGTCGTCGAAGGTAGACTGTGTCACTGTGTGGTTGCCAGCCCAGAATTGAAACTGAACCATGGTTCCTGGCTCTGCTGTGATCTTTTCAGGCCAGAACTTGAGGCCAGTAGCATTTGTTGCTGAGTTTCTGCCAACCGAGACGACTTGGACATCGACAGCTAAGAGGACTGTTAGTTGATTCATCTTCTATGGCTCCATGAGCACATACCTTCAGCAACAGCCGCAAGGGCTACAATAGCAATTTGAGAGAAATACATAATGATTAGAGATTTGGGATTGTGAATATTTGGTAGAGGTAAAGGAAGGGCACTCTGGGAGAGATGTTCAGAGATGGGAGCAAGGAAAAGAAGCGACTTGCGCTCTCAAGGACTAGCCTCGTCTAAGAAAGTAACAAGAAGAATTAATGAAAGATTGAAAGGACAAAGGAAACGCGTCCAATGGGAACAGGACCAGACTGTTGATTATGGAACGAGATGGAGAGATGAGGAGAAACAAAACAAAAGAGACGAGACGGATTGGTATATATACATCTACCTTGGGGCTTGGCCTATGATGGCCTTGACCCTGATTACGAGTTTCGAAGCACATCTGAAGCACGCCTCTCAACGGCGCCGAAAGATGGATCTTGGGGCTTCCGTCTCGGCTCCTCGGTAGACTTACAGGACAGGCGTAGTATGAGACACCATCAACAAGGCTTCGCTGGAAGAGTTGAGGAATGAAACAAATAGTGCTGGGTATGTCTTGGCTACGTGTGGTAAGGCTTGGGAACTACCCAGGCTATATGTCAGGTTCAGATATCGAGCTCAACGACATAATAATGTTGGCAACTGAATACAGAAGAGCGACTATCGCAAATCGGTTCAACGATTATGATAGCTTCCTCTTATTCAGATTTCCATCGTCAGTATTGATTTGGTGGTCTTACCGTTCGAAACGAGTTTGTTCATTTTGTTGGTCAACTCAACTGAGAAATCGTCCCATGGCGCTTAGTATGTCTATTATCCAGACCTATACTCCGTACCATAGCAGACTAACAGTTAGATATTTTCGGTGACTATAGGCCTCGGCTCCAGGCCCAACCGTGTCGGAGCAGATCAACCAGGGGCTCGTCTGCTTCGGAAGTGCCTCATCCGTAATATCTTGAGACGAATACAGTTTCGCTGCCACTATTGGTCCTTAAAGGGTATAAGGGCCACATGGGTGCAAAGCTGCCGTACGGTAATTTGAAACTTGAGAGCCTTGGCTTTCTCTTACCGCAGAATAACATTATTCGAGTCCGAGCTGACGTTGCATTAGTTTGTCGGGTTTCAGCTGTGATGTTTCGTGTTGGTTGCAGATTCTAAACGTACCTATGTGGGGTATTGCCATTTGGAACACCCCAGCTTTATTAACTCACTATGCTTATTATTAATCTCCTAATACGAATTTATTTACACAAGATGTTCAACGATTTTCAACTTGCTCGATAGACGGCTAAAGATCTCCTTAACCAATGTTAATTTTGAGGCTCACAAGGGAACTTCTTGGACGAAACGCCCATTTGTATAATGGGCGAGAGCAGTTACCAAAACCCAAGACTACCTTCAACAAACAGGAACGACAAGCAATAGCACAATACTAGGCTTAGCTCGCCACTATTATAGACATTAGAGTGGCTTGGAGATCAAAGGCCGTGGATTACATGATCCTTCTTGAGCGAGGTTTTAGGAGTTATTGCAAATGTAACCTGTCACGATCTGGAAATATGTGACAGCATCTCCAACTAGTTGACTCTGCGAATACGTCTTGATTCTTCCTTCATGTTAATAAAACGCTTACAACCCAAATCCGTGATACGGCAACTTGCCAGACAGCCCCAATTCAAAAATTCCATGTCCTCGTACATAGCTAGTGAAAGCTCACGCACTTGTGGTAAAAGACCGGGGTACGATCGCGAACACCAATATGAACAATCGGTCCTGACACAGTTGGACGAAACCAGGCGCAGTGCAGGCGACTATTGCTTCTATCGGATGGGACTCTGCCCTCACTTCCTTGAGCATGAGATGAATATCAGGCGTAGTGGAAGACATCGTGTTGCGTTAATGAGCTTTCGAAGATCAAAGTCTTGGCTGCTATTGTGTTAATGTTAATGAAAATCGGTCGAATGCTTTTCAGATTCACGTACCTGTATTATCGTCAAAGCGCAACATAGGAAGTCGCTGGCCCGCAGAGCCACCACACGCTCTATGTATGAAAGCGTCAGTCGTGCGCAATCTTCGCCAAGGCTTCTCTCCAGATGCATACCCATTGAACACTTCGACTCTTGTTCACCCCGAAGGTGGAAGAGATAGCAATTGATACCACTTAAAGATCCAGCAACAACTGTGGTGATACCTTCTCCAAGTCCTCAACTTCGAGAAATCCGCCATCCTTCTCGACAGCCGCTCTCGCAATAGCCTCTCTCACAAACACATCAAAGTATTTGCCCGCTGCGGCGTTTGCGTCTCTTGATATCCGCGTCGCATCTTTAGCGAAGAATTCGTGCAGCAACCGTGTGAGCAGCTCTGGCGGGATCGACTTGTCGGGTTCCTCTTCCTCTACAGCTTGTTCTCCACGCGTTGAGTTCCCGTGGCGATCGTTATCGTCATCTGAGAGCTCAAATGGATTGCTCGATTGTGGTTCGGATTCAGGTTCTGATGCCTTGGCGCCTTTCTTCGTTGCGGCTTTTGCTCGGCCACGGCCTGTACCTGATGATTGCTTTGGAGGCATGTCAAAGTTCAAGTAGACTCTAGGGGTCCAATGTCATAAAGTTGTTGCGCCGCGCAAGAATTACTCTGGCAACTGTATCGAGCTACACTGTAGGTAGATACTAATAGCTTAGTAAGCATCCAACGTCAGGTTACAGACAACAAAAACAACAAACCCCTCAGTATCACTAAGTCAAATAATGACGAAAAGGAAAGAGGATTGAAAAACGAAGTGACATCACAAGGATCAGTGGACAATATATGGACAGTAAAGGGAAATTGCATTGGTGTATAAATTACAGCGGCCTAGAACGGAAGGCAAAGCAAGATTAGAAAAAGACGCCGTGCCTATGCCACTCTAACCCGTCAAGAGCTGCTGTTTCAGAGGACCACGTCGGGTATCTGTGACAACTTCCCTCAACCTGCACTTCGATCTCGCCTTTTAATTTCAACCAGCGGACACCATGTCAAGCCCGCAGATTAAGATCCCCCCGGATTCCTTATCCCCCCACACACATGTCTATACAGGGTATGTTATACAAAGCGCTTATTTGAAGGCCTTGCCGAAGAGGAGGACCTGGAGCTGATCGTAGATGGAGAGGACACCAGCACCGGCAACACCACGGAGAATGTTGGCACCAGCACCCTTGAAGAGAGACTTGACACCCTCCTTGGCGACAATCTGGCGGGCAGCATCCATGGTGTTCTTGTACTTGACGGCCTCACCAGAGGTCATCATCATGCGTCGTCGAATGGTGTCAAGAGGGTAAGAGGCGATACCGGCACCAGTGGTGACGATCCAGCCGAGAGCGAAAGAGGCAAGGAAGTTGTTGGCCAGGTTACCGACAAGGACGACGGGCTTGATGGAGTCGTACATTCCGAAGTAGAGACCACGGTAGACAACGATACCAGCAACGGAAGGCATGAAACCACGGTAGAGACCGGCAATACCATCAGAGGCGAGGGTCTTCTTGTAGACATCGACGAGACCGTTGAACTGACGGTCACCACCCTTCTTAGCGTTCTTGGCATCGTTGGCAAGACGGGTACGGGCGTAGTCCAGAGAGTAGACGAAGAGGAGGGAAGTGGCACCAGCGGCACCACCGGAGGCAAGGTTACCAGCCATCCAGAGGGCGTAGCCATCCTTGTCCTTCTTGTAACCGAACATCTTCTTGAACTTGTCACGGAAAGCAAAGTTCAGAGCCTGGGTAGGGAAGTATCGGATGACGTTGGCGGTGTTTCCTCGCCAGAGGGACATGACACCCTCATCGGCCATGGTGCGCTTGAAGCAGTCACCGATGCCGGCGTACTTGCGGTCGAGACGACCGGTCTTAAGCATCTCATCCTGTTGGGAGTTAGCGACTGAGATTGAGCATGCATGATCGTATTTAACTGACCTGGTTCTGGATGAGGAGCTTGACACGCTCGATGGGAGCGGCAGCGGTCTTCGAGACGGCGGCGGAAACACCACCCACTATAAGTTGTTAGTATCATAGACGAGGCGTTTGTTCGTCAAGCACGACAAAGGACATGGTGCCCAATGTTTATGTTGATAAGCGGTAGCGACGTGGGAACATACTCAAGAAGTCGGCCATGAAGGGCTAAAAGCATGTTAGCATTCTACTCTGACATATTGCGAATATTGTGGCAGTCCTGTGGAGATGCCAGCTAAGCAAAAAACATCGCATCTTCATCAACCAAAACCCATTGAGTGAATTGCAATCGAGACATCCACATTCGGTGATCGATTGCGTAGAAAGACTCGCGGGGGGCTAATTGATGAAGACATCATATTTTGATGCCGCGGCATTTCACGGTCGAGGGGATCTGTGATGAAAGGAAGAAGAAACTTACCGGCATGCCCAAGACCTTCGGGGGTTGCTCAGCAGACATGGTAGCGGTTGTGAAGGTCTTTCCCTTAAACAAGAAGAAAGGATTGAGGGGAGATTGAGGATGAAAGAAGAAAGAGAGAGAATGGAGGAGTCGAGAGAAAATAAATCTGCGCCGACGGGGGGTGCGAGGTATTTGGGGGGAGGGAAAAAAATTGCGGCGGATCTGAATGAGAGGCGCTTTTGAGCGAATCTTTCCGGGCCGCGCTAAAGGGAGCTGGGACCCTAGCCAACCAAGACCAAACCAACCTGTACTGTCCACGGCAACAGTGCGGGTTAGAAGCCTGAGGCCACAGCCTCGCCCAGGTCTGTGTGCCCCGGGTACCCAAAGCGCCTCTGAGCTTTTTTCAGGGGGTGGACAAGTGGCCACTCAGTGGCGATCAGTGAACTGAATTGTGGGTAATTTTTGGCACAAATCCAGGTTTGAGCTTGCTGCCCGGCTGCAAGATGAGATGCCGGTTCACCCCGATTTTTTGTCGAGCGCCGAGACCTAGACCCATTCCAAGACATGGGAGCTCTCTTCGGGGTCATTTTTTACTGTATGGGGTACTGTACAATACAGTAGGTACCTACCTCTAAATTTGGTGCTTATAGGCTGTAGGCGGCACCTACGGGCTCCTGTGATGATTAGGTGACCCCCAGAAGCATCCATGATAGTTAATTGCCCTGCAGGCGGAAAAGTTTTCTGTGTGCACAGCATTTATGGGAAACAACAATAAATAAACCATTTTGAACCGATTTCTAGTCCATTGTGTTTCCATGGATTTCTCTCACCGCACTCACCATCATGTACTGTAATTGGCTTATCTCGATCAAATGTCGTCAGTCTCTCATTACTTTGGATACTATCTCTCTGCCATCCCTCCCTCCATCATGACATCCTTTCACCCACCTTTCCTAGCCCCAGCTCGTTCTCTAATCCACTAGCTTCCGGTCTCTCCACAGGTCGCAACGCCCGAAATAAGCCTGGCACACCTGGCACAGTGCGCAAGCTTTTTGCGTCAATCAAGGTGAGCCACGGCTGTGTTGGTCTTGGTCTCCTTGGATCTTCCTCATCGCCTACCCCGGTTTGCACCCCCTGGTTCAACCTATCCGTCCAATTGGTGTCTGTTTGTTTGAGCTGTCCTGGGGAACAATCTTTTTTTCTTGATCAGAATTTTGCTCGGGTCCAGTTCTGTTCAGCAACCGAGGAAGCTTCTAGCTCAGCGATCTCCTGGAGTAACCGCACCACCCCGGCTCAACTGGCTATGTATTGGCTTATCTGTGTCCATGAATATTGTTCGCTATGATACTCGAAAATTGTGAGTTCAATAGTAAATGCTTGTGATCAATTGTCCTGGCTTCATCAGTCTATTGGCAACGATATCCCATATGGAAACCAGAGGCCCACAAGAAAGGTGCTATAACGTTCAACTAACTATTGAATAGAACCCTTCTCTGCTTCTGGGAATGATTGACTTCATGTTGACGGACAACATGTGAACCAAGAGTATAGATAGTTCTTGCGGTCTGAGGGAATCATGGTGAAAGTTTATAAATATTGAAACCACGGGAGAGAATGTATTCCTCTTAGAGATTCTCTGAATACGGTTTATGAAGCTTCATGAAATAAGGTACCCAGACCTTGGCAGAAGTCTACTTCTCTCATGCTTCTATAATAGAGGCCATTAGAGGTACGCAGCTCTAGACAGCTGAAGGTTAGAACATAGGGCCTCTTGCTTAAGGGATGAAACCCTTTGCATGAGCTTAGTGGGCTTTTTGATGAGCTTGCTTAGACTTCTCATATCAAGTTCTGAAGATTTCTTGTTCTCCGAGGGCGGGCTGCGAGGATATGTAGCTTTTCTCAGACTTCGGTCGAAAGAAAACAAGCTCACCATCCCCTTGAGCCGAATGAAAAGTCAGCCACCGCCCTGCCGCCTCACTGATGTCTCTTTGGGAAATGTACCATACCATACAGTGTGAAAAAGGGCTTATCGTCATGTAGATTCGGCAACCTAGGTTTTTCTCTCCAGCTATGTCGTTCGTCCTTATTTAGTTTATCTCTCGGGACGCCCGTTTACTCAAGTCAACACAATCCGTGAACAGTAATGTTCGTCAACTTCATGATTAAAACCCTAATGACTTCGTTCTCTGCCTCTTCCTTAGAGAGGTTTATCATAGGGTCATTTCAAACATCTAACTATAAATCGCTCAGGATCTTGCCAAATGTTTTTGCTGACCCTCTTTGGAGCCATTGACCTATAAAAACCGACCTCTTGAAAAGGACAGAAGCCCTGTCATCTAGTCTCCTGCCTTATTATAGATTGCGATTTTCCGACACCGCGCTGCCACGAAGGTGAAACAGGCATCATGACTATATGATATCTGTTGCTCTGCTATACCCAGACTGACCGGTCTTTCCAATCTTACGGTCGTTTCGTTACATCAGTGGCCAAACCTCTGCCATTCGGATAGCGGATGTGAAATATATATGGCACATACGTACTCTGTACTATCTGTCCACAGACCAGGCAGCTACGTCCCATCTAGGTTAGAGTGTATGACCTGTGTCCATTCTCCATTGAGTTCCCTCCTGGCTATCAAGTAAAAGTCATGATAAGAGGACTGCCTCAATTGTTTACAAGGTACTGGGGGGCTTGATGCCTTTCCTGATTTATATGTATGTTCACATAATCTACAGCAAAACACGGTCCGTATGCTATGCTACAAGAGCATCTTCTGTAAACGTCAATACCACAACTAAATTGCCTACCTCTGAAGATGTTTCAGGTCACGTGCTACATTGAGACTCTTCAACGTGTTAGATTCTTGCCCGTGATGCAAGACTCCCAGTACAAGACTCATCTTCTCTGAAAGCTTGGAATTCGATATTAAGATAAAATTGAGGGTTTGACGAGAAACAAGGCTACGCTGGCACTATTAGGTACTACAACGATATCCAAGCAACCAAAGCCAGTGCCATAACCTGGTGTCTATGGGGAACGAAGGTAGGTGCTGACAGAGACTTTTACTTTACACCTCAGGCCTCAGCATACGCAGCGTTTGTCTGAGTCCAAAATGGTAACTCATTGTCGAGCTAGGTACTGAGGAGTAAGATGACAGACAATGAAATTCCTGGCAAGCACTGGAGGCCGCAGATGGAATACTAGTTCCTACTTGTGCGAAGGAGCAGAGAAGTCGTTGTTTTAACAGCTACACCGCATAACCTGGCAATCATTCTTCGCAATCCTCATTAACCTGTGTTGCTGGCATACGAAGTCGTCAGTCGCTCTAGTATGGAAGAGATAGGCTCTGGAATCAGAGTTAGACATTTCAGGTCAGCAGTGATCATAGTGTCGAATTTCAGTTTTGTTGGAGGTCCCAAGGACCCAAATTCGATTGCGAACCAGCATCGCAATTTGTAGCCAAACTCGGATCTCTGAGTCAAGAGTAGAATAGATTGACAACGATTTCTATGAGCCTTTGATAAAGGTAGTTGAGGACGCCAGAGCAACGGCCGCCTGCTCCAGTGAATCTCCCACCTTGTCACATGTGCGGGTGACCCAGGTAACCCTCGACACATTGTAGGCAACAGATGTTGGGTTTGCAATATCATATATCATTCAGCCAAGCTTCGGTTCAACAAGTGCTCATACCTCGCAATGTTTGATAGCCTGTCAAACGTTAAGTAGTTGCAGAATGGTTGTGGGAAATAGGACGGTGGCATATCTTCCCATACTATCGGGACACATGGTTGTAAATCACAAGGAACTATAGTTTGGTCGTTTCGAAGATTTTTCATTCCGTTGCCTTGTGTGCTAAAGCAATTCCGTCCCAATGCTTAACCGAGCATGAATAGCGTCCTAAACCAGGCTTATTTTTCGCCTTGCAACATCCTCCGACCATGCGGCCTGTCTATCGTCCAGGCCGCCCAGACGCACAATCGTGAGACTCAAGTTTATCGTTCATTGCATTTAGTCAGAACCACCGACGGCACGGGCTGAGGTCATGTTAGCAGTTGATCGGATACGGCGCATCGGGCCAGAATGTTCGTGCGAGAAGGGGGAGGAGGCCATACTGTAGATCTTCATCTTGCTGTGAGTGACCACAGGCTTGATGATGCCCTTCTCCTCGAGGTCGGCAAGGCACTGTCGTGCCAGAGAACCGTTGATCTTCATTCGGTCGACGAGGGTGGCAATGGTGACGAGACGGTAAGACTGCACATCCTTGTAGAGCTTCTCAGAGGTGGTCTTATCGAGAACGACGGCGTGTTGGGCCTTGTCCTTGACCTTTCCCTTGGACCTTTGATGATGCGTAAGTTTTTTTGGAAATCGTCGATGAACGGTACGCCTTATACATACCACTTCTTCTTTTGCTTCTTTGCTCCAGCGGCGGGGGCCTGATGTCCAAGTCAGTCAAAAATTCATGTTTGCAAAGTCTGTCGTCTCAGCGCTGAGGGAGGGCATCATCGCGGACTTACCATTTTGTCTGATGTGCTGTTGTCTGGGTTGGACAAGACAAAGTGTGGTGTTCAATCCGAAGACCTCGCTCGATTGACACTGCGCGATTGGAAAGTGGAAAGGGCCACCCCAAGATGTTGCAGGGCAGCCGAGCCCTAAGAAAAAAGAAGGTGCGACCCTGACCCGAGGTCAGTGGTTGCCCTGATTGGTTGCACTCGCCCCACCCTAAGCACATTCTGCCCTCCCATCGTCTCTCTCCAATCTCAGTTGCGCCCACATTGTAAACTTCGATTTCGAACTCCCTCCCACTTCGATCACAACTGTACTAACCGCAGCCCGTCAGTCCCGAGACCACTGCAACAGCCAAAATGTCTGACGCCGGCGAGATCGAGGTCGAGAACTCCGCCCTCTATGAGGTGCTCCCCAAGGATGTTGTCAAGGAGGTTGGCAATGTCAAGCTCTTCAACAAGTGGGACTACGATGTCGAGGTCCGCGACATCTCCCTGACGTACGTTTTGACTCTGAAGAAGTTATCTTGAAAAACTTCACTTGTGCGCGACGGGATGCTGACGGATGGCCTACGAATAGTGACTACATTTCCCTGCGAAACCCCGTCTACGTCACCCACACTGCTGGTCGATATGCTACAAAGCGATTCCGCAAGGCCAACTGCCCCATCATTGAGCGATTGACCAACTCTCTGATGCACCACGGCCGCAACAACGGAAAGAAGCTTATGGCTGTCCGAATTGTCGCCCACGCCTTCGAGATCGTACGTCCAACCTAAGAAGCCCCCGAAGGGGGAAATATTTTTTATTGGCCTTTGCAGAGTGCTAACATCAAGGGTAGATCCACCTCATGACCGATCAGAACCCCATCCAGGTCGCTGTCGACGCCATCGTCAACTGCGGTCCTCGCGAAGACTCTACCCGAATTGGTTCCGCCGGTACCGTCCGACGACAAGCCGTTGATGTCTCTCCCCTCCGCCGAGTTAACCAGGCTATCTCTCTCCTCACCACTGGTGCTCGCGAGGCCTCTTTCCGCAACGTCAAGTCCATTGCCGAGTGCCTTGCTGAGGAGCTGATCAACGCTGCCAAGGGTTCCAGCAACTCTTATGCTATCAAGAAGAAGGACGAGTTGGAGCGTGTGGCCAAGAGCAACCGATAAAAGGTGCAACGGTGGTATCATGATTGGAAGGGTTGGCTTTGGCGCGTTCCGGCTTCTTTCCAGAATTGCATTTTGCGTTCATCGGGTCTGGGAACGCGGCTAGGGATTTTCTTAGGTGGCTCTAGATTCAATAAAAGTCGAGCTCCCTTAGAGGTGAATGAACTAAAATTCAATGTATAAGCAAAAGCTGTCTGTGTTTATAATTATATTGGTTTTCCACGCCCGGCTTAACTGACTGTCTCGCCTATGGAGAGAAACTCAACATTTTGTCGTTCCCTTTCAACTCGTTGCAGTGGTATAATTGACTATGTTGTTTTGAGGAATAGAAGGCAACTAATCTAGACGGGATATCTTCTCTGAAATCTCCAAGCGCTGAAACATACCAGCATGAGGCATACCCTCTTCCCACCAGGTGCCCATCTCCTCATCTACTTCAAATCCCCATTTCTTCCAAAGCTGTACCACCTGCTTCTGCGCATGGACGCAGACGAGTCCTGACCACTGGGGAATCACCATGACGTCTCCGACTGGATTGAGATGTTCGAGGCCGACAACTTTGATGTTGGGATTGAAGTACGACGGGTGAGCTTTCAGCCAACTGAGCACTGTATTGACGAGAAGTCCAGAGATGCCATGTCCTCGGAACTCTTTGATCACTGCCAGTCGTCCTAGTTTTACATACGGCTCTTGGCCGTTATGAAACGTCGTCTCCCGGTCTTTGATATATGGCTTGATTCCCGACGATGCCTTCGTCTTCTTGTGTCCATTCTGGCTACCATTATCGTCTTGGAGGATCCCATTCCAGTATTTGCCCCCTCTCTCTGGGTGTGGGTCGTGCGGAAACGGCACCAGTCTGATGGTTCCGATCGGTGTTGAGCGTGTCGAGCTCTTCCGAGGTTGTATCACATTTCCCTCTTCGTCGCGAACTTCCAGCTCCTCGACCTTATTGACGCTAGCGTAGACAACCCAATGGCACGAACGAGGATCATCATCATCAACTTCGTTCTCGGCTGGAACATTTTGCTCCTTGACAAAGACTTGCTCGCGAACTTCCATGGCATCTAGGAAAGTTTGTGAGATCGACGATGGCTGCTCTTCGAGAGGCGCTCCACGTTTGTATCCGTCAAGCTTGCTAGGCTCGAGGAGACTGATGAACGGTGTCCCCATTTCAAGTGTTTCTTTGTTGTAGCTCCGTATATTCTTTGGTATGATTTGAAGGCAAAACTTGATCAACGTAGGGCTAACTTGTAAGATCGGTGAAGGTGGTAAATGTGGGAAATGTCCCTGCCGCGTGGAAAAGAAATGATCTGAATGCGTCGAGATAGCAGAATACCAACTACCTAGATTGAAGGCGCAAGGGAAAAAAAGGCAAGGTGTGTGATATAGGCACCTATGAATTGCTGCGGCTGGGTTCGGCTAATTTTCGAGCGTTATAATAAGAGTTATAAAATAAAAAAACAACCGAGAACTCGATCTTAAAGATGGCGACGTGGTTGATAGCAATATCAGATACACCCATCAAATATGATGTCAATCCACAGCGCGGGGGTCATAGCAAAACCGAGCTACCTATGTGCGGCGATTTAATCCTGCCTGAGTAGTTTCACTGATAACATCCATGGCTGACAAACAAACGTGGATTATCGATTGGTTTAAAATCGAAAATGTAACGTGCATCTGCTCGCCACTCCAGGATATCTTGAATTGTGTGAGAGGGTTTTGCAGCCATTACCACCCAGAGAGGTCATCACCACATTCTGTTGTTTTTGGGTGGACCCTACTTGAGCTTAACTAACACGCAGAGGATCTACTTTTCGATTATACAAGGCCCACCTGCTTGTTCCGTCAACGGCCCACCCGTCTTTCGTGTGTCGTTCGCTGTGAAGAAGCTTCTTCGATAATTGTACATAATTAGATGCGTAGAAAGTGGCAAACAACCATCATATTAATATATAACAACAGGACCACTGATGATGCAAGATCTAGAAACCCGAATCACCTAGACGTGGTTATTGGGAACATGTACTTCTTTGAGAGAATATCCCTTATGCGAATACCGACTTAGGCTGTCGATTAACACATGTATATTAGGAATCTTGCAAGTTAGAGGCCTGAACCGTTGTCAATCCCTTTCAGCACGTCTCTTGCACACATAAGAATCTATGGGGGTGTTAGACAGCTGCCTTGTCTAGATTTGACTCGAAGCTTCCGTCCTTGAATGGGACGTTGGCACTGCCGAAGTCAGTGTTTGTCAAAGCTGTACGAGCCGCAGCGGTCAAACTCTCCCAGGCAATAAGCGGCTGCTGGCCACCTTGGTCGTTGGTAAAGATCATTTGGTGGTTAGTGGGCCAGATGGCAGTATATCCCACTAAAGGACTGTTTCCGGAGAATGTACCAGACGTTCTCTTGTCATATCCTCCGTGTTGAGAAACTGCCATGCCAACAACTGTAGCACTTGTGCTTTCACCAGACAACCATATCACCGCGTTTTCCCAGTCGTGGCGATGTCCTAGTCCGGGAGAGGGTGAATCCTTTGGCATGTACCAAGAGTACATAATACCGTAGCGACCATTGTAAGTCCCGCCTCGTACGTAGACCTGGCCCGTACTGCTACTGCAACCTCCATTAGATGAGCCACTTGTGGCTAAGCCTCCACTAACAACCAAGTCAGCTCAGTTCGAGGACGTCTAAACTTAACATACCCAGTGTTTCCGTTACTATCAACCGCGGGAAAGGGCACACATCCGTTGAAGACCTTGAGGTAAGGCTTGTACTTCAGATAGAGTGAGCCAGCTGTATTGGATGGAACAGTTTGCGGAAACCCAACGACAGCATCGTGGTTAATAACAGCACGGCGCTCGATAGGTGATGCAAGGATACCTGAAGCAAGGGCAAAGCCCGACAGAAGTTGAGTAATGAGCACCATCTTGCTTGGGGTTGCTATCGGAAGTGAGTATTCAGTGGCAGACATAGGGGGGTATGCATACTTGGAGGTGGACAATATACCAAGTACGTAGCGGTAGCTCCGGTCTGTTGATCAGAGACTCGGAGGTCATTCTTTCAGCTGGGAAACTGCCAGCTTATAAGTTGGCCGTTCTTGGACCTCCGCCTAAGATACAACGTTAAACCGCAGGGCTTATAATGGCACGAGGCTGTATGAGAACATTGAATTGGCGGATTATATAGCAATCCCCGGTCGTAGCGTGTACTTTGTGCTTTGGGCTGCCTTATTGGGAATTATGGCCGAAGGCATAGTCTTGGGGAGAAGCAGTGTGGGGGTTTGCTCTGATTATGAGGTAAATGGGCTATGGTGTTAGTTGTGAGTTGGTTCAATTAGATGCTAGAGCAAGACTCAAGAATCGTTCAGAATATAATTGAGTTACTATCCTCTGCGAGTTGGAACGATTGCCCTGACATAACATACGAAGTTACGGAGTAGAGGTCTCAAGGAGTGTTGTTATGGTGTATCTCTAAGGTGGTTGGTGACGATGATCAGAAGCCCGTGGTGTAGTAGAGCATCTGATTGGGGATAGATCAACTTGACGTGGCTGTCAGGTGGGTGTTTGCCCCCGGCGGTTCTCCACTTAAGGACATGGGTCTTTATGTTATTCAATGGTCGACTGCCGATAACAGAGGAACTACCCGACGACTGCACTTGAACACCCCGGCATTTCCAATATGCACCTTTTTGTATTGGGATTCAAACTCGCATTCTCTATTACATTTCCAATGGCATAATTCATATTTCTTTTAGTCCAAATAAACTCAAAGACTTTGAATCAACATAAGGCTGCACAGGTGCTCGCACGTAAGGTCAATACGCCCGTCAGGCTTAGATTATGAAATTGGGTCGGCAGTCATAAACCAACTAATAAAGAAGAGCAAAAGCAGTACTCGGCTCCCATCCCCTGATAACTACGGTCACATATATATGCCGTCGCTTACAAGTGTGTAGAGCTCTGTATTAGTAGTGTTAAAGGGTCTTGTATAGACTGGTCTAGGGTAACGAAGTATATCAAACTTGAGTATTTCCTTCCGCATATTACACATGCAATGAAGCTTCGGTTTCGGTATGGGACTATCTAACTGGAGTCAGAAGCTTGCTTCGCTGGAGTTTCAAGCTCTGTTGGAATTGTGTTTATTGATGTGATTAAGTTATTGCGGACACGTTGGTATCCCATATGGCAAAGACCTTGATGATTTGAATAGCCACTATCCTCGATTCAACGTGTTTGAATTAAAATATGAAGACGAGCAGCTGCTCGTACCGATTTGACTAAGTTTTTAGGGTATGCAGCTATGAATGTTTCAGATGTTTCTGGTGGCACTGAATCCACGATACCAAAGTCACGCCTCTTTGTAAACCACAAGCCACACATGCAGGATGAGGTTGGCCGTGGTACATATCAGAGTTCTGGGCCTAACTAATGCAGGGTTGATGCAAGGATGTTGTAAGCATTCTCACCACGGATCTGAGTTCCGTGGGTTGTCTCAGAATTGGAGGCTTAAATTCCAACATGGCAGGGTCGTTATTCAATTTGGGTCATCAGGTTTCCCTCGAAGAGGGTGAAGTATCGATGTCTCTATACTACCGGAAATATGATTCCGTTTTATGTCCGGTCAATTGGTTGCTGGCGGTTGGTTGACCCTTTGAGGCTATCATGTAAGACAAGACATTCCTTTGATCAAAGTCGGTGGCTTGAATATGAATATCACACGATGCGCATTCTGGCTGTCTGGGCAGGCAGTGGAACCCGACTAAAGCAAGGGCACCAAATCTGCACGATGATTCATACAGATGATAGACCAAGAGCTAGAGTTGGGAATGTTGATGCGAACCCTGCATATAGATGGAGATAGATACATAGGTAAGGTACCAGACGATTTGGACGCGGGCCGTCGATGAGAGTGGGTTATACTGGCACGAGCCAACTCGATGACCGGACACATTTCGCATTTCGTCTGATCTGAGCATTTATCGTATTAGAATCTGCACGGACTCGCAGAAGCTTTCAGGATGTCGTCTCATTAATGTTACCTTGGTGGTGTGTAAGACGGCCCATGCAGTGTGAGCGAAATGGGCAAAGAGGGCTGCAGGTCTCCAGGGGAGCGGTATGTCAATGTTAATGGCTAATTCCGCCCCGTTTCTTTCCTTCGCGTCGTCTAGAATCTCGAGTTACGTCTAATCCCCAAACTCATGGGTGTCGATCCACAACCTCATTAACTTGCAGCACATACCGCAGACACTAGTGGAGGCGGGATGGAATTGAGATTGGGCATGATCCTAGAGCTCAAAAAGCAATTATTCTTCACATCTGTTAGACAAGTACATTGAGTTCCATGTATACAGTAAGAGATATGTTGGTACTGTCACAGACTTTGACTAGAGCCGGCGCATTTTGTCCCCTCCCGAGACCTGGAACGGTATCATACTAGCCCAACTTTCTTGACTCTTTTAGCACATAACGATCCATCTCAATGTTGGTTTCATCACTTGCGCCATACCTTTCAACCCAACAATAGCAAATCTCCCTTATTGTCCTATTCTCTTCTGGCAATTCTTTGACGTTCCTTTTGCCCTTCTTGGCGACCCTGTCTTGTCTATTCCATTTGCAGCCTACGCTCGAACCAACATCCATCCATATTCATCCCGCAAAAAGGCTGAGGCCACCCCTCGATCTAGAACCCTTGCCAAAACCCGCCGCAAGCTATTTCGCGTTTGCTCAGGGGGTTTGAATTTGATTTGAGCAACCTGCCAACCAAACTGAACAGCTCACTCGGCAACAACGCTCGCTTTGGATCAACTCGGCACATTCGAACACATATTCGCTACCTTGTGCCTGTGCCTACGCCTGTTCAACGCCATATCATATCCTGTCCTTCTCGGAACTGCGCTGCAGGGACAAATTCCAAGATCCATGAGCCCGCGATTGGTCGACGGGGCACACGTTTAACGACAGCTCCTGGCACTGCGCTCTGATATATGAATTCTTAATGAGTTCAGTAGTGCAACAAAGACCAACCGCCGTACTCATAAACTCCTGGCCCGACCTTCTCTCGAACCGTTAAAGCTTATACCCACCTCTCGCCGTTGCCGACCCCCAGCTGCGAAACCTCCAACTACGCCAGCTCTGGCGGCTGTAAACTCTTCGATAAAGCTGCACCAGTCCCCTACGATATTCAATGCCCTGGCAGCCTCTTCCCCGCATCGCGTTCGCCGTCGCGACCTACCCTTTCCCAGCTTCGAGTCCCGCCGACCTTCCCCTCGAGATTGGCGATGAGCTCTACATTATCGAAGAGACACCAGACGGCAACTGGCTGCGCGGCTACCTCGTAGCACCTCCCAGTCTCCTGGCTGGTCTGACTTCTGTCAAGGGCCAGACACTCGAGGCGCGCGTGTTCAGCGGAATTTTCCCACGAAGCTGTGTTGAGGTTCGCGAGATGCTAGGAGAGCCCGAAGAGGGCGACGAAAACGACGATGCAGCAAGTGATGGCCCAGCTTTGGATGGTGACATGCCTCGCGCGAGCGATAGTGCCAAAAGTGGTGTAACGAACGTTTCAACGCGCAAGAGCCGAAAAGATGGAAATAGGTCAACGATCTCGAGCAAAGGCAGAACACCCTTCAAGGAGCTTCACAATGGCACTTTGGGAAGTCTATCAATACCCGTGGATAGAGATCCCAACGCTCCACGCCCTGCTGCACCGGTACCAATGCTCAAGATTGGAGACGAGACACCAACTTCGCTATCAGAACCCTTAATAGACGAGATCGCCTCATGTCTTCGAGAATGGCATTCCACTAATCTCCATGAACTCCTGCTCTCCCGACAATATAGCCGACTGGATCAGCTTTCTCAACTTATTACAGGCCTCAACTTACATCGGCAACAGTTTCTGTATAACGTTCTTACTGCACACGAATACGATCGTTTACGTGAAAGGACTGTCTGGGACTTGGTTAGGGTGAATAAATTATGTGGAGGTGAAGTTATTGTGCGAGATCCTGAAGCTCGGGGAAGGGTCTTGACAGCCGACGATTGTATTGTCAAAGTCACCAAGTTGCAGTCTGTGATGAGTCTATTGGATGAACCCCCACAGCCCATTGTCGAATTGACTGCTCTACACCATCTCATGGTCGATATTAAGGGCTTCGCCGGTGCCTCGATTGAAGAGACCTCACTGGTTTTTTACCTCGTCAGCAAACCTCAGTATGGTCAGCCCACTACTCTTTCAGAAGGGTTTACGGTAAAAATCCCTCCTGGGGGTACAATCGTCAACCTGGCCAAGCATGCACAGACGAAGACTCTTTTCACAGATCTATCCTCACAAGACGTGGGCGATGTTCCTTCAGCAGAAACAGAGCTCTTCCTGGTTGTCAAAGTGCTAGCATCTCAGCAGATTATACCCTCTCAGCCTCTCTCGCGCTCCGGTACCGGCCCAACGGCTCCATACGCGAGGGACCACATGAAACCGACATCTTCAGGCGGAATGAAGTCAACAAGGCGGAGTCTCATGTGGGGTGGTAAGAGCTCAAGATCTGGCATTTCAAGAGGGTCACCTGTGACGCGGATGGACGCCGTTGCCGAGCAAAATGATGAACGGCTTTCAACAAGCGGCGCCGAAAGTCGAGAAGGCACTGGACCTCCAAGTACAGCAGGCTCAAAAACCGGCAGCCCCCCAGATGGAGTGCAGATTGCAGATCGCACAATCGGTCTTGGCGTTCTCCGATTAAATCCAATCATGAAGCAAGATGACGAGGTCGAACATCTTATTAATATCTGGTCGACATCTTCGAGGCATGCAGGCGAAAAGGACGCCGGTGATGATTGGGATCCGCTGGTCAAGGAATTATTGGACAGCCCTTCTGGACACTACGAAAAGTCCCGAAGGGGTGAGCGATTGCAGCTTCAGTTCAAGAGTTTTAATCATTCCGACGCTGACATCCTCATAAAATCCACTCCAACGATGCTCTCAGGCGTGATAAAGACAAGCAAGATGGGATTCTCCGGAGCACCCACCAGACCTCGCTCTGACATCTACTTCACCTTAACTGACGCTGCCCTGGGAAAACAGAACCTTCTGTCTCGATTTGGTGGTAGCCCAACGGCCATGCCCTCTAGTGTTCATGGAAACAACCTCCAGATAACACTCGAGGTTAGAAAGACCTCCGGAGAGCGGATTGAGAACTGCATTTTTGCCTCCTCCAATACAGAAGCCTTGAGTACATTCAAATCGATAGCTACGGAAAGAGGAGAGCCCTGGAATCAGACACTGCGTCTTGCTCTGGCCCCTAACGAAGTCCCACAAGCTCATGTTGTCATGTTTGTTTCTGATATGCCCAACCCCCCATTTGCCATTGGCCACATGCCATTATGGGACCAGGGGGCGTTCATAAAGGATGGTTTACACGGTCTGCTGCTTTATAAGATAGACGAGCATACCTCTACCGCGCAACCTGGGCCAACTGGAAAGGGCGGGTATCTGTCGCTATCGTGGACCCCGCAAGGTAAAGATGACCATCCTGCGGAAGTCACTGGCCCCCTCGCTGTGCTCCGTATCGATACCTATCTCTGCAGCACAAGGTTCTCACAGGACAGAGTGATCTTAGGGCTCTTGAAGTGGCGAGATCTTCAGCGAGAGGAGGTTCCAGGTGTGCTTAGGCAGCTCATTTTTGTGCCTGAAATCGAAGTGGTCAAGCTGCTCAGCGATGTGCTTGATGGTCTATTCGGAATCCTCGTGGAGTACTCCGGAAGTCATGAATTTGAGGATCTTGTCTTCACTGCCTTGGTCAGAGTATTAGGCATTGTACATGACCGAAGATTCAACTTAGGCCCATTGGTTGATCAGTATGCCGAGAACCAGTTCAACTACCCCTTTGCGACTCCCTGTCTCATGCGATCTTTTACAAGACTCCTTCAAAGTCCAACAGAACCCGAGACCGCCCGAAAGCTGCGTGCTACTTTCAAGGTTGTCAGGCACATCCTTAAATTTATCACGCATGCTAGAACCCAGCAGAAGGAGAAAGAAGCTGGCATTGGTATCACATCCAACACCACCGGTTTTACACGCGAGCTCCGCGCCATCTTTAAGGCTCTTGACGCGATGATGCGCAACTCTGCCCCTGCACTTGTTGGAACCCAGACGCTCGCCGTCCAGCATTTCCACACATGGCTACCAGAACTTGCTGGGTTGCTGACCACAGAGGAAATATTGCATATTGCCATTGACTTTATGGACTCGTGCACGGATGTCAAGGGCAAACTTGTTCTGTATAAGCTTGTCCTGATTATCAATTATGGCAAACTGGACTTATTTGCCCACCCTGACCAAAAATTAGCCCTTAGCACCAACACCGTTCGATGGATCACTCCTCACTGGGGTCATTCTGAAGAGGTGACCGACCAATGGAGAGACCAGATCCGTCTATGCTGTTCTATATTGGCGAGCCAGATCGACTATCTCGGCTCAGAAATTCCGGACCACATTCCGAAAATAATCGATTCTTACCTGGCGGTTCTTGCTGCTCCCCGCAAGCCGAAAGACCGCCTTTCTCTTCTTTTCCCATCGTCCTACCCTTTCCCTACTAAACCTGTTAATGAAGACCTTCAGTTCGATGAAGCATTGGTCGAGCTTTCTGCTATTTTGTCCGCAATATCTAATTCACCCTCAGGCATGCAACTGGAGCTTGCTGAGGACGACTTGACTACCCTTTTAGAGAATCTTCTTAGGGTACACATGAGCATACTGAAGGGAGAAGCATATCCCCTGGGCTGGTTGAGTGTACACATTCATCATCACAAATCGACTATGCGGACCCTAGAGTATCTCGCTGGTACAATGCTAGAAGCTTTCCTTCCCGACCCAGAGGAAGCAGAGAGCTTTAATACTGAGCTATGGAAGCTCTTCTTTACCACGCTCCTTAAACTCGTGGGCAGTACGTCTCTCGCGTTAGAGACGTTCCCGGAGCAGAAGCGAAGAGCAGTGTGGAAGATTGCGGGGGATGTTCGAGAACATGGTGCTGAGCTCCTTCGTCGCACGTGGGAGGCGATCGGTTGGGAGACTACTCCCGATGAACGAAGCCGATACAATCTCTCAAAGATGGGAGGGTATCAAGTTCAATATGTCCCGGCACTTGTTGGTCCTATCGTCGAGTTGTGCCTCAGCGTGCATGAAGGTCTTCGAAGAATGGCTGTCGAAGTGCTACAGACTATGATTGTCAGCGAATGGACACTGAGCGAGGATCTATCCATCATCCAGACAGAGACAATCGATCGATTGGATCTGTTCTTCAAGGAGAAGCCTTTGACTGAGAGCATCCTCCAGAAACTGTTCATATCCGAGCTACTTGAACGTTTTGAGCCTCTGGTAGAAATTCCCGACGAACCGCTCTATACAGCTCTACGTGAGTTCGTTGGAACTATAGATGAGTTTCTCGACCTCCTGGTTGCAGTCCACAGTAGTGAGGATCCTGGCGAAGCAACACATCTCATTAATCGTTTGCGGCTCATGGAATTCCTTCGCGATATGCAAAAGGAGGAGATCTTTGTTCGCTATGTGCACCAGCTTGCAGACCTGCAAGCCGAATCGCGGAACCACACAGAAGCTGGTTTGGCCCTACGGTTGCATGCTGATCTGTATGAATGGGATCCGGCTAGCCAGACGCCGGCTCTGCCCGACCCAGAATTTCCGGCACAGTCTCAGTTTGAGCGAAAAGAGAGACTCTACTTCGACATGATCAAATACTTCGAAGAGGGAGAGTCATGGAGCCATGCTTTGGCAGCATATAAAGAACTACAAGCACAGTACGAGACCAACATCTTCGATTTCTCCAAGCTGGCCAGGACTGAACGAGCAATCGCAACGATATATGAGACCATCTCCAAAAGTGACAAACTCATCCCTAAATACTTCAAGGTTGTCTATAAGGGGCTTGGATTCCATGCTAACCTTAGAGACAAGGAGTATATATACGAGGGATCTCCAAGCGAACGCGCTTCCGCTTTTACAGACCGCATGCAAGAGCAGTATCCAGCTGCTCAAATTGTCACTGGGGGTGATGTTGAAGATGTTGAAGGCCAGTTCCTGGTTATCTCAGCTGTCACTCCTCATCGCGACCTCAGCCACCAGGTTTTCCAGCGCGCTCGGGTGCCACAAGTAATTCGGGATTTTCTTCTATCATCTCATCCTCAGACCTTTTCTATCTCCACACGACGCAATACAAATGGCCCTGTCAAGGAGCACTCTGCTGAGAAACTGGTTTTCACAACTGCTGATGCTTTCCCTACAATACTTCGTCGTAGCGAAGTTGTTGACACGGAGGAAGTCAGACTCAATGCCCATGAGACAGCCTTGGAGCGGATTGTCCGTAAAACCCAAGAAATGACTGCCCTTGAGCATCGAGTTGCTGATGGTAACGGGGATCATGCTCAGCTTCTTCTCGATGCAGTCAGCGTTTCTGTCAACCCAACTTCTGAGAGTAGTGTAGCCTGTTACCGCCAATTGCTGCCAGAACCCAAGGAAGTTAACGATGACACTGAAGATGATGAGGACCAGGAAGCATCAGAGACAGAACTGACACCCAAAGACAGCGCTATCAAGATGGCACTCGTGGACCATGCTATCATGATTAAGAGGTGCCTTGCCATGTTCGCCCGAAGTCCCAATGAAATTCTCAACAGTAGATATGAGGAGCTTCATAGGTGTAAGTTAGCCTTTAACCACAGGTTGGTTCATACAACTAATTTATTATAGTCTTTGAGAGTACATTTGCGTCGGAAATCGCACACTTCATGCCTCCTCAGCCCCAACGCGAAACGGTTACGACACCTTCTCCAACTTGGAGACGATCGTCTCGTTCTTCTGAAGCCAGCCCCAAACATAAGAATATTGGGGTTTCGGTGAACGGCGTTACCACAGAAGAAGCGTCAGTCATTAGGCCCGTCTCCAAACGAGGCACACGACTCAGTTTCCTTGGTGGCAGCAAGAAAAAAGAACCCGAGTTGCCAACTGAGCCTGAGGAACCTGCTGTTGATGTTGAAACAGCGAGCAACCTGAGCCGCTCTTTGAGCCGAAGTCAAAGCAAAGAACAAAACCGTCGGCATAGCTTTTTCCGCGCTCAATTTCACGACGAGAAGCATCCTGAGTCTCCGGGAGGGTTTAGCAGCCGAGGGAGTTTCGACCAGCAATTCGGCGGCGGCAACGAAAGGGCTGTCGAGAACAAGATCCCTAGCAAGAAGGGCAGTGTCCGCAAGAGATTTAGCATGCTCAAGCTTGGCCGCAAGGGCAGCAAAGGCAATGGCATGATGGGAAGTCTGGACGAGGAGTAGGACTACTTCCGGGCTTATTTTGGCCACTACAACGTAGGGTTCGACGATAAGGCGTCCCGGCACTGAGGACAAGACTCTCCGAACACCGATAGAAGCATGAACGGACTGACCTATAGAGGTTCCCTTTATACCCTTCCTTTGTATTTCTGATTCTTTTATGAATGTTATCCTACCCGAAAAGGGAGTTAGAGGGAAAGAAGATGTATATTCACAAGGAGAGCGCCCATGGTTGGATCACCTTGGGGACGGAGACGACTTGTGTACCAGGGAGAAAGGATGGATATACAATGTGCTGATACCTCACTGCTCTCCTGACTACAAGCAGAGAGGAGCTCTTTTCTGTTTTATATTTTGTTATCTTCTGGCTTGTTTCCCTCACTGATGTTGCCTGCATCGCCACAAAAAGACCTCTTCGCATTCATTTGTTTCTTTACTTTTCGCAGACTATTTCCGTCATGTAAGCTTGGTGTTATGGATACCTAGGATGTTATTTTTGCCTAGTTATGGCAGGCCATAGGGAACTGTGTGTGTTTGCGTGCTTGCAGCACACGTACAATTTACGTCTAGAGCCTGTGAGGCATCAAGACTTGATAATTCATTCTACTGCGTCTTGCGTGAAAAGCCTGCGCCCCTGGCTTGGGTTTATGTATAGAAGATTCATCTTGATAGAATGATGTCTTTATGACAATGACTCGTTCGAGGCACAACAATCAATATAGTTGAGATTTCTTTGTTAAATACTGACTAAGTCAGGACACATATCAATTGCTCACACCAATCCTGTTATGGAGCACAGTTTGTCTTCAAATAGACGACATTAAATTTCCTGGCCTGTAGCTGTCACCTTCCTTGGTTTCCCAGGATATATCTCGCCCCTCGCCATGAAGTAAACAGTCGAATGTTAGTCGTATGGTGTTCTGCCATTCCTAAACCATCAAGCATAACCTCTCATTCGGAGAGAGATAGTTAACCTTCTTCGGAGGACTTCAGCGCAAACAAATGCGAACTAAGTGTTCGATGCCCGTTGTCTTGGTAAACTCGTCGCTGGTCCTCCGAACCCCAAGCCTCCGAGATCTGTTGCTTTCGAATAACGCTAGCACTCTTCAGGGTATCTCCTTGTCCGACCTGTCTCATATACAAAGCTGGTACTACGATTCACACACTGTGCAGGTTGTGATACAAGTCTCCTTCGTAAGGTGGAAGGTCAAGTTCCTGTAGGTTGAATCCCTTCCCATTCTGCAGTACGTTCTTGCAGTCAAACCATATGAGTGAATCAGCGAACCTAAGCATTGGATGGAGTTCTTCATCAACACTGGCGGGAAAGGAATTTATGTCCAAATAGAAGAGGTGGGTTGGGATTTGCGATTTTTTATATAAACTAATGGCGGGATACACAACAACGCCGATGAGGTCCCGGTGGCAATTGTGAAGATTCTCCTCCCGGGATAAAATCCTGAGGATGTCGGAAAGTTGTACAACTATCTTCTTAGCTTTTCTTTGGCGAACTGGGAAAAAACTGGGGACAAATGAGAAGACTGTTGTATGCTTCAGCAGTCCATGTTCTCACTGTGAAATGGTCTGCACAAGGTTCGTGTTAGCGGTCTCGAGTTTTATGCACGCAGGGTCTCCATGGCTGCTTTGACATAACCCTATTGGGTTCAGCTAAGGCTCGCATGTGGTTTTAGATAAAATTGATAGTCTATATGCTGTGTGGTATGGCATCGTAGAGAACAGACTGGAAGACCCTAACATGAAGATGTCTCGTAATCACGGATGTGACGATGTCCTCGTCAGTCTCTGGGAAATTCAGACCACTCATTAGATCCGGGTATTTTCTGAGAAATCTGGTAAGTCTATTAGCATCGAGTATGCGCCTCTTTGCGTGGGTCAAGAAAGCATGAGCATCATCATCACAGTCCTCCAACCAGGTTTTCATGAACTTCTGTACCCAGTCCTGAATTTGTTCAATAAGAGCACCATAATCCTAAACTTGAGATTGGTATTTGAAAACAAAGGCTTGTAGTTACTTGAAAACGGATCTCGTACCTGCGCAACCCCATGTGTTAGCTCCTTGCGGTAGGTCTGGAGACTGAATATGTGGGACTGCACATCGTTGAGGGTCTCTGAGTACACGGTTCTACTCGGTCAGCTCTTGAGCCTTGCTTGCCAGGGCTATGTGGGAGCTCAATCTATGCTCCATGCTCATGCTCATGACCTGCTTGCCTCTTCCTCGACAGTCTGATTGTTCTCAGTGAGTACGGATAGCCTTTGTAGGAGACCTTAGACAAGGCGAAGTTGGGGGTTTTCCTCTAGAGCGGTGTTAGAGTAATGAATGACACTGAATCTTTTCGAATCATAGTGTGGACCAAGCGAGCCAACTTTTTCATTCGTGGGACATGGTTCAGTTGTTCGCAGCAACTGCGGCTGAGCCTCGCCGGAACTGCTAAGGATATTGAATATTTCTCTAGAGTGATGGGATTCTTTTTGAGTATGTTGAGCCGGGCTATTTCGAACTTCAATATCTCGCTCATAGTGCTTATAAGTCTTAGTTGTGTTAAGGCTTCTAGCGTCCCAGCTGCTGGGCATGACTCCAGATGACATGTTTAGAAGTTCCTTCTCTGATGAAAGTAGTATGCGGTGCCCTTCCCTCTGGCTGTGGTTTTACATAGTGGAAATTCAGAGCCTGGGTTGACCTAAGGCACGCAATCATTCCCTTCTTCGGCGATTGCTTTGAGCCTGCTCGTTTTAACGAATTCGTTTGTAAGCATC
Source organism: Fusarium mangiferae (assembly GCF_900044065.1). Taxonomy (NCBI): domain Eukaryota; kingdom Fungi; phylum Ascomycota; class Sordariomycetes; order Hypocreales; family Nectriaceae; genus Fusarium; species Fusarium mangiferae. The sequence goes on from NW_024573922.1 coordinate 3,174,018, forward strand.
CAAGGGGGAGAGTCAAGCGCAAAGTCAGGCCTGAGTAGAATGATAAAAGTGAGATGCTGTGTTGAATTGTGTTTCTGATCAGAATAATTGTAGAAGTCCAGTTAGATACTAAGGATGCAACGATGTACGTAAATGAAGAAGTAACTAGAATAAAGTCATGAAAAACCCCTGATTGAGCGGCATCGGCTGGAAGTGCACTACATAGTTACGGCAAGCAAACGTGCAGAAATGCAGTTTAGGGGAGGAAAGAAAACCCAGGACCTTTGTCCTAAATGACAATAGATTTAGGTAACTTAATACAACTTTAGCCTAGGTTCAGGATACTTTTTGCCAAGTTTATTCTGATATCTCTATCAAGGCCGATGATTTCTTGCTCCTCGAGGGCAGCGTAGCGATGAAAAAACAAAAGAAAGAGCGAGAAGGCGAGGCGCTTTAGTTTTCGGGTGCCTGCAGACTCCAGTACCTAGGTAGATACAACAGGAGCCAAACATCTGTAACTGACGTTAGCGGCCACAAACAGCGTTCGTTCAGCTACGATTGATCAGGATGTTCGCATTTAATCTGACTGGTATTAGTCGATTGCTCAATTGCTTCACAGCACGTTTTGATCTCCCTTGTTTCTAAATAAGAAACCTTGATATAGTTCCCAGGAGTTTCATGAAAACGACATTCTCTCTTTGGTGATATCTTCAAGCACTTTATGGATCCAAAGCGGGGCAGGATGCTCGCCGCTGGCAGATGTCAGTCGGCTAAACCGTCATATTAGATATGATAGAGAGTAGTGAGACTAATGAAATAAATCTAATGCTTTTTCAAGTCGCTTGGAACTCTGCATCGTATCGCCAAACGGGCATGGTCTGAGTCTCTCGTACATATTAGAAGTGGAGTGAAGTACAAAGCTTTAAACCAACCCCCACAGAGTGATCAGCGAAACCCCTGTTACACCCCTGCCGAGTGTGGCACATCAAACGGATACACGCTCAGCCGCATTTGTATCTGATGGAACTAATGCTTTAGTGGCTGCTCTGTGTTAACGTCCATGCACGTCTGCCTCTGACCGCCCAGCATCGTTCAGGTCAACATACCTACTACCAGCTTTTTAAGGATAGTATACTTCTGCTAGAGTACCGAAGCTGAATTTGTGACCAGTCGTTTATTACCATGATGGAACAAGAGAGACCTCGAGATTTAACAGCCCACTCGCTTAACACGCGAACAACTGCTTCTCATTACTCAAGCCGAGTACCGTATTCTGGAAAAGAAGGCAAACACTGTGACCCAACGTCCTGCCATTGGAATCAATTTAAACTTCAAGTCGTGATGACTGAAATGCCGGAGTGTAAGACCCTTAAAGACACTGCTAAATATGAAATCGAAAGCCAGCAGCAACAAACAAGACTTATGTAGGTAGTAGATGAGCGAGTACCGAGAGGGTGCGTGTTCAGGCAAGAAGAAAGGATACATTTTATGAGGTACCATAGTAGACAGCAAAATCACCTTCCTCATAGGTAAGGTAGGTAAGACCTACTGAATTGGAATTGTGTAACACTACGCAGCAGGTCCATCTATGCCTGCCTCAGTGTCATTACCACCTTCTGCCTACCTATCTTAAGGAACAGCGCTCCTCTCTACCTTTATCAAATACTCTCTCTTCCGCTGGAGAGATTCACACACATTTGTATTTCTTACACAAAGACCACCCTCCTCCTCTTTTCCCTACCTAGGTATTCATATCACACTTGTAACTCAGCTAGCGCATCGTTACCCCGAGCCGTGAAACTGATATCATATTCATTTTCGTTTCATACCCGATTACCACAAAACCCTTTTCCATGGAAGTGGACCAGCCCAAAACAGCCGATCGAAAGATTATCGTCGGCATTGATTTTGGGACCACATACTCTGGAGTGGCTTGGGCTGAGAATCGCAACCCATCACGACGAACTTGCATTACGCAATGGCCTGTATCGAGTGCCAACAAGGAAGGACAATCTAGCGATAAAGTCCCCACAAGAATGCGATACAGCAAGGACAATATCGAATGGGGGTTTTCTGTCCCTGTGAATGCACCTCAACATGAAGTTGTTGAGTGGTTCAAGCTGTAAGTGTCAAAACATTCATAAAATAAGCAGCTGGATGGCTCATACCTTCAAAGGAACTTAGACCCTTCCACACAAGCTGTTGGCCACAATACAAGTGCCGAGGGTGTACGAAGCGGCCGAAATACCGATGAACTTGTTACCGACTTCATTGCCCAGCTTGTTGAGCATCTCATGTACACCTTACGTGAGAAGCTCGGCAGTGGTCTTATCAACAGCACTCCTTTGCAATTTGTCATCACCGTACCAGCTATTTGGAGCGACTTAGCGAAGGAAAAGACTAAGAAGGCATGCGAACAAGCTATGATTTCCGCGCCCGAGCACCATGTCCATCTGGTATCCGAACCCGAAGCAGCTGCCATTTATGCCCTTCATGACTTGAATCTGGACGCCCTTGACCCCGGAGACACCATGGTTGTGGTTGACGCAGGCGGTGGTACTGTCGACCTGATCTCGTACACAATCCTGAGCACGAAGCCTATCCTGGAGGTTCAGGAAGCGGCTCCTGGTTCAGGTGCACTTTGCGGCTCAACATTTCTCAACATGCGCTTCTCAAAGTTTCTTCAGAGTAAACTCGGCAAAGAAGAGGGCTTCGATGACGAGATCGTGGCTGAGGCTCTGGACGTGTTTGAGAACAAGGTCAAGCGTCAGTTCGCTTTCAACGCTGAACCTGACGAGACCTATAACATCCCTGTAGCAGGATTGGCAAACAATAAGTCCCTCGGCATCAGTCGTGGTCGTTTCGCCTTGAAGGCATCAGACGTTCATAAAATATTTGAGCCTGTGGTGCTTGAGGTCATCAGATTGGTAAAGGATCAGATCACAGCAGGCAATGTGCCTGTTCAAGCCATTCTTCTGGTAGGCGGATTTGGGTCCTCAAATTACCTCAAGGAGCGACTTCGAGCTGCCATAGATAGCTCTGTACGGATATTGCAGCCCCCCAACGCATGGCAGGCTATTGTACAGGGAGCAGTGCTCAAAGGACTTGCTCTTTCATCCCCAGACTCCACAGTGGTCAAAGTGGAAAACCGCAAGGCCCGAAAACACTATGGCACTGAATGGAGTGTTCGTTGGGATGAAAAGTCTCACAGAAATCTAAAGAGCGAAAGATATTGGTGCGGTCTCGACGGCTGCTACAAAGTCCGAGTCATGGAGTGGTTCATTACGAGAGTAGGTTGACAGACGCCATTTCACTTAGCAAATCCTACCAAACTGACATCACAATAGGGTTCGACAGTATCTGAGAACGAGCCATATATCGCCGCATTTGTATGGACAAATCCTGTGAGTAAAGGACGCATTCGAACGGTCAGGATGACTATATACAATGACCCTTTGTCTCGAGATGCTCCATTGTCCCGCAACGACAATGTCGGGATTCTCTCAATCGTTGAAGCAGACGTCAATCATATTCCGGAGAATCAGCTACGTCGCAGAAAGGGATGGGATGGCCAATGGTACTACGAGCTGAACTGTAAGATCGAGGCTGTGTATACCTCCGCATCCACTAGTTACACTCTGATCTACCAAAGTAAGTTTCTTTGGGGCAATTTTGTATGCTTTATGTTAACTGTTCTGACAGACCAGCGCTTTAGTACTGTATCATATGAATATGTTTAAATTCATCTATATGCTCAGGGTGATTCTTATATCTGCGAGTCTCAAGCCGTAAGCAAGGTAATGATATCCATATTTGGACCAAACTTTGGTGGCTCTGGCACAGGTTGTTGGATAAAATGTACCAAGCTGATCTAGTTCACATATTCAAAGAAGAGTGATTATCAGTCGGTAGCACACTTCTCGTCATTGCGCTTGTGATCTACTGTACCTACCTCAGGACCTTACCTGGGTAAGGTAGTCGACCATACCTATACCGCCCCAGGGGGTGGGTGCATCGGCCTAAGATGGCTTGAGAAGGCGGGGGGCCACATGGGATCCATGTTATAACCTTAATACGGCACGCACATGGATTGGGGACTAAGGGTCTAAGGATGGTGTGTCGAATTCGTGGTCGTGAATGGCTTCAATTGCCCTCCGATGAAGCCTAACAGGTTGCCCTTTGCTTTAACCCACTGCAGGCTTCTCGGGCCAATGTGGTGTAAGGATGGCCTCCAGCTGCGGAACTGACTTCCAAGACACCAGTTTTACTTTCTTTCTTTCTTTCTTTCTTACTTTCTTTGGTGGTAGCCTTAAGGTATCTCCCTTGAACTTAACGTTGGCAGAGTACATAAAGTCCCCCACTGCTTTGAACTTGTGTCGATCAACTTTTTTGCAAACCATCATCAAACATCATACTCACCCACTCAACATTGCCTCCTAACCTGGGCAGGGCTGTGAAACCTCAACTTATTCCTGGACGGGAGATCGGGTACCTGCTTCCTTTGTGAAACCCTGTGTTTCCTTTTCTGAGTGCTCTGATGTCTTTGCAAAATGCTATGCTTCAGGAGAAACAAAGGCCACAAGGTGGTACCAAAAAAGAAGAAGGTCAAGGCAACGACTTCAACTTCAACTTCGACTAATCAGACATCTACCCCGAGAACCAGAAATGGCACTGACACTGACACTGCCGCTGTCACTCAGCGCAGGAACAAAGTGACTGCAAAAAAGACACGTCCTTCCCCTGGTCGATACTCAAATTCTCGCCATTCTCCCTCTCAAAAACGCAACCCTGAGCAACGCCCCCCTATTCAACCGCCTCGCCAACAGTCCAAAGTTGCGCGCACCAACGACATGTCCGCCCAAAATAGCAGCTTCTATGGGCGCATTAACCCGACCATTACGGGTGGTTTTGAAGACGACAGTAGTGCTACTGCAGTGCAAAATCGAACGAACAAACCTCAAGACTCTTCATCGAGTAACACGGCTCAGTCTCAAGCGTACGATACAGCCCCTGTACCATCAACACAAGCCCATTTTCGCTATCAACGTCCTTCTTTTCTCGATGAATTTGACTTTACTGCAGAGTCTCATCGCGATATAGTTGTCGCTCATGGGTTTACTTCTGCTTTGTCGCCTCGACAAGGCTATTATCCTACCCCCGCGTCTATCCTAAACTTTGCAGACTTCGACCTTGAGAATACAGGTGATAAGATTTCCGATATCAGACACAACAGTACTTCATCCAATGAACAACCGATAGCTAGCACCGTCGCCACCGCATCGTCTTCGTCTTCGTCCTCTGCAAGCCCGTACCTTGATCTGCCCGAGTCACCGGACAGTGATGCTGTGACAGTAAGCGCAATAGGCGGCCGAGAGTGTCTTGCCTGAGCGACATGAAAGCTCCAAATTCTTTTCCAGATTTTGTCACCTCGAAATGCACGCACACTCCTTCTATATGCTTGGATTGCATGGTGCGATCAATCCAAGTGGCCATAAAGACTGAATACTGGAACGAAATCAGTTGCGACGAGTGCAAAGAAAGACTAGAACATAACGACATTCAACGCCTTGCCGATGAACAGACAATTTCCAAGTATGAATATAGTACTCAAACCGATAGAATACGACTAACATCGTATAGATACGAAAGACAGGCTCTTCGAGCTGCTGTGGCAGACGAGGAGAACTTCTTCTGGTGTACCTCTGATTGCGGCTCTGGACAGATCCATGACTCTGGGTCTGCTCAACCCATCGTAGTTTGCATTAAATGCAATCATCGCTCATGTTTTCGCCACGGAGTCAACTGGCATGAAGACTTGTCTTGCGACGAGTATGATCGGCTTCAAGAGGATCCAGAATTCCGTAGCTACATGAAACTGGAAAATGAAAGGTGGGAGGAGGCTCAAGCAGCTCAAGAAGCTCAAGAAGAGGCAGATTTGGACGTCGCTCGCAGGTTGGAAGCTGAAGAAAATGCTGAAATTGAGCGCCAAGAGGCACAAGATCGGAGAGCGAGAGAGCGAGAACGCGAACGAGAGCAAGAGCTAGAGAGACAGACGAACCAAGAGAGGCAACGAGAACGAGCACGTGAAAGGCAGAGAAACCAGGAGAGGCAACAAGAGCTAGAGCGAGAAACACAGGAGAGGCAACGAGCACGAGCACGTGAGAGACAGAGGAATCAGGAGAGGCAACGAGTGCTAGAGCAAGAGAACCATAAGAGGCAACAAGAACAAAAACGGGAGAAGCAGGAGAGACAGCGAGAACAAAAACGGGAGAAGCAGGAGAGGCAACGAGAGCTGGAACGAGAGAGACGGAGGAACCAGGAAATGCAACGACAACTGGAGCAAGAGAGACGTCAGAGGCAACGACAACTAGAACAAGAGAGGCATCAGAGGCAACGAGAGCAGAATGCAGCAGAAGAAAGGCGCAAAATTGCAGCCAGAAGGAGGGAAGAAGAGGCAAAGAGCAATGCAACATTGAGAACTACAACAAAACCATGTGGAGGATGCGGATGGGCTATCGAGAAGAGATCCGGCTGGTAAGCATCAAATCTTCGTGTTCTATAAAGGCAAACACGGTACTAACAGGAACTATAGTGCACATATGACATGTAAGTTCCTTGCCGCTTTTGCTGTTTTCTTTTTATCTTTCCACACATGCAAGTCTTGCTATAATGCTGCTTCACTATCATGGGTACTATGCGATCACACAGGACCTCCACGCCGGCCACGTTATATGGACACTGATCATAGCAGGTGCAAAATGCAAATACCAATTTTGTTGGCTCTGCGGCAAGAAATGGAGCAGCGTACACTTGTGCCTTGTTTCATTTGTTCAGATTTAAATTGAGTAGTGCCAATGAGTCTGTATCAAGTAGTTGAGAAATGCAACAAGATCCATGGCACTGCCCAATTTACTTAGTTTATGCGGTAGGCCGCAGTTTTTCCCCCCAGCTAGCTAGCTATAAGCGAAATACCCATGCAGTGCTGATTCTTGTGTATTACAGGTTCAAGATGTGGGCATGAGTTCTGCTGGGAATGCGGCGCCGACCATCAGGCTATCATGAGAGGCGATAACAGCCTGCATAAGAATACATGCCCTTTTCACCCTCGCAACCAGAGGAGTGGGTGAGATATCGGGATAGGCTTTGGAAGGATGGTTGACATGAGAGGTTTGGTGGATGGGTTGGGAGCCATGACACCTCCAGGGACGTGTACATAAGCTCTGTTCTCCTCGACTATGTATAACGCAAAGCCAGCTTGGTTATCCATCCAGAGATTTGGCACGGTTTTATATCTCAGTATATTACAAATATGCAGGATACCATCAAGTGGTTGGCGAAGAAGCTGTTTCAATTATTGCCTGTGGCATACTGCCATATCAATTAAACATTTTACGCCAACGTCTAAGTACCTTTAAGGAAATACACTTGTATCTGTGCAACTATTCAGCCACGGGTATTCGGTAATATTTCCACTCAAACCATAATATAGGTTGTGCCGCCTAAGCAGCCGTCAACTCGGCGATGCGGCGCTCCAATTCGGGGACCTGGCGCAACCGAACCTCCAGCTCTTCCTTCTCATCCTCAAGTTTGAGGCGTCGATCGGCATCAAGCTTGGTGAAAACATAGTTGCCCTGGCCATCGAACTGAAGGATATGGGAGTGATACTTCCACAAACTTCGGCGGTGACTGACAGTCATGAGAGTGACGCCTAGGGCCTTTGCTGTATCATACATGGCCTTCTCTGTCTCAAGGGTAACGCTGCTGGTACACTCGTCAAGGATAGCGTACTTAGGGCGATGGTAGAAGAGCCGAGCCATGGCAACACGCTGTTGGAGGCCACCAGAAAGAACATCGCGCCACTCAGCCTCAGCGTCCCAACCTTCCTCGTATAATTCGGGTAGGTGCTCAAGACCAAGGATTTTGAGATACTCGAAAAGGTCTGCGTCTGTGACACCACGAGCACGCATCTGGCGAAGAGAATCCGGGTAAATTATTTGTTGGCGAAGGGAGCCGCGGGAAAGGTAAGGCCGTTGGGGGATGTAGAATATGGCGTGGAAAGGGGGCTTGTAGACTGTGCCTCCATAAACAGGCCAGAGACCGCCGAGAATGCGGAAAAGAGACGATTTTCCACAGCCGTTAGGCCCAACAACAAGCAAGTGGTCTCCGTGTTTGAGAGTGAAAGACAGAGCTTTGATGAGCACGTCACCGTTAGGTGAGATAATGGGTCTATTTGGGCGAATGGGTTAGCGTAGTAACAGAGGGCAGTGATCTCCAACTTACACATCAATAAAAGTGATGTCGTTACTCTCGTGGACAGTTCCACGCCCCTTGAGAACAGCCTCGTTGCCTTCAACGCCCGAAGAGGAGACGAGCTTCTTTTCGAAGTGACCAGCCTGGACATCATCCATTACATCCAGTAGAGTAGCAACACGAGACGTATAGCCTGCCAGTTCCATAACCTCTCTATATGAGAACATAATACGGCCAAATGCGTCGGATGCAGAGAGAAGCATCCGTCTGTTGGTGACAAAGGCTTCTGTTCGATCGCCCATATTCATCGCGATATGACCAGGCATCTTGACGAAGACGGGAACACTGCAGAGCATCAGACCAAGGGCGCCCCAGAAATATTTAATGACAAAATCTTCCATAAATCCGTGGTAAAATCGTCGACGGAGGATGTAGTTGACGTGCTTGATGAGAGTAAAGTAACCCTTGTCTAACGTGTCTTTTTCAGCGTTGTGGCCGCCGTATAAAGCGACTTCTTCGCTATAATCGATAAGGCGTGAGTGCTGGAAGCGGAATTCGCCCTCCAACCTTGCTTCATCTGCAACATATTTCCCAAACGGCGGAGTTAGTGCTCTCATCACGTTGGCTGATAATTGGACAAGGAGTGACATGAAGACAACACCTTCACCACCGACGCTATTCGACAAAGACCAGGTATATATTGTCTGAATGATGTCAGCGACTTTGCTGGTAAGTGCAAGCAACTCAACATACCATATCGAGTAGAGGTTTGGCTAAATTGCTGTACAATTCGGCCAGACTATTGGAGAACTTTGATACATCGACCGCAATCAGTTGATCTGGATTCTTTATTCTATCATCCAAAGCCGAGATACCATAGAAAGTCAGATTGGATAAGTACTTGTCATGTATATGCTGCGTTAGTCGCGATCGATATTTAAGCGACAGCTCAGCTTGGTGATACGATAGCTAAAGCAGTTGTGAGCAAGCAACGAACATCGGGGAATAATTAGGCTTACCATGGAGTTGGTGAAGGTCGCAGGGACCGCTATGAGCATCCACCATACTATGCGCTTTAGGAATTCCTTTCCGTTTCCTTTCACGAGAGCCTTCACAATAGCACCATCCATCTCGGCGACGCGTAGACTAATTAAAGTCCTGAGAACCAAGAAGAGGCTGTGGCTCATCAGTAGCCTCGACTCTTTGCTGCGCCATCCTGGAACAACAATCTTAAGTAGCCGAAGCAATGACCGAAAGAACTCGCGATTCAGCTCGACTTTCTTTCGGGGTGTTTCCTCGGTTCCACTGGAAGTGGTACCGCGACGGGCTGCGCGCTGGGCAGATTCACGGGCGGAGGCTGCCTTTTGCTCGGAGATGGCAAGGCGAATTCGATTAGCGAGGGCAGCGAACAGCGTTATCCATACAGCGCGTGAGATACGTGTGCGATTGGATACGTAGAGGGTTGTGAGTTGCGAGATGATGCCCCGGAGGGTGCGATCGCCCGGCAAGGCGAGCTTCGATTGCGATGCCATGACGCGCGCGCAGACCCAGAGACTCTGTAGACTAAGTTGATAATTGTATAATCCGTAATATTGTTGAGTGATCCCTAGCGATAACTCTTTAATCCCTTGAAGTCGAAACGTAGTCGAGATTGGGGTTGAGCCGAGGCGTATCGACGTCACATCACAGATCTATTCAAAGCAGTTAGGCCCATGGGGAAATCAGAAGTCGAATGGTATCCAAGTAAAAATCAAGCACTGGTTCAAATAAAGGTCTTGGGATCAAAGCCAAAGAAAGAGAAAAAGAATTCAAAGTGTTGAAGGGAGTAAGATTCTTGCGCTACATGACCAAGGACGTCTCGTGAGCTCCAAGATATCGATGGCAGTTTCCCCATACAGTAGCTTCCTCGGTCGATGAATCTGGGGCAGGTGTAAGCTTCCCCACATTTTCCTATTGCGCTCGGCATGTGATTGACATTTGACTCAACAGCCACAGGCTGAGCACAGCCACCTTTCAAAATCTGAGCCACTTTACGCGGGGATGACTTTTTTGATCGCATCGCGGGGCACCTTTTCTGAATATTTTGGATAAACACAACATCACCGAAGAATACCTTTCTCGTTACGACCACATTAGCCATCAACTAGCAGCTACAATGTCCGACGACGAGGGTATTTCCATCTACGATGAGGTCGAGATCGAGGATATGACTTTTGACGAGGCTATGGGGGTTTACCAGTTCCCATGTCCTTGTGGCGACAAGTTTCAAATCACACTCGAGGATTTGCTGGACGAGCAGGATATTGCCGTATGTCCTAGTTGCAGTCTCATGATCCGGGTTATTTTTGATCTGGTATGTCTTGCGACAAAGATTTGCTCGTGGCTTTCTGTTAACAATTTCAGGATGACCTACCAAAACCTCCCACTTCAGGCACCTCGGGCGGACAGGTTCCTATAGCCGCTTGAGTGAAGCAAGAATGGCGATAGAATCATAAAAATTGCGACTACCCATGCGAATAGGCCCGGCACGACAATCGCCCTTCCGCCGGGAGCACGACACCCCCTGAGGAGATTGTGGCTTCTATCCAACTCGACACCGGTAAATCGGCCACAACTTCCGGAATCCTTGAAATTCCATTTTCGCAACGTCCCCAAACCAATACGAGCAGCAACCTCTCCCTTGGTAGGGCAAGAGTGACCACCAGGTTACCTGGAAGCCCGGCTCATTCCATGAACTCTGTCTACGGGGTTGCAAAAACCATGAGAATCGCTTACACGAAAATCCATCCATGTGTCACCAAACCGATTGTCGTGGTTTTTTTTTTCTTTGCAACACAGGGGGTCTGTGTCTCCGCCACAATCTACCAATTTACAAGGGCGATGAGCAGGGAAGAAGTCATTGAGACCCCAGCAAGTTAAGATAAGAGCACAACACAAACGTCACGCCGGAAATAAATTTGCCGCCGTTACTCCTTTGGTTCAGTGTTACTACCAAGTATTCAGAGACAAGCAGGACTACGAGAGGCTCAAATGGGCTCAGGGTAATAAAAAATTACTTCAACGAAAAAGAAAGAAAAACCAGACAACGATGGTGGTACGCGATTAGTATTAATATAGCTGGAGGTGATTTCGCTCCATTGGTCTATCTATTCTAGTCAGGACAAAACGTTCCCGATCTATCTCCATCGAAAGTTAAACGCGCACCAGCACGGTTCCTCCAGGACTATGCATCAGAATGCAGCATGTCCTCATATCCACCAAACCCTGTACAAGTTCCAAATGTCAAAATTTACAGGGCAAGGGCAACAGCGAGAGCACCAGCGAGACCGCTGAGACCGAGGGCAGCAGCGCCGTTGGCGGGGGTGGAGCCGGAACCGGAGCCGGAGCCAGAGCCAGAGCCAGAGCCAGAGCCAGAGCCGGGCTTAGTACCGTTGGTGGCTGTTGACTGATGTTAGTTGAACTGTCGTGAGAGGATCGTGAGATAGGGTTGGAACTAACGGGCACCGGGAGTAGCGACGGGAGTAGCAACAGGAGCCACAGGGGTCTGGGCAGCAGCCGCAACAGCGACGAAAGCGAGGACGGCAGCGGAAGCGTGCATTTTGACGGTGGTTTTAGGTTGTTTGGTTGTTGGTAGAAGAGTTCGAAGAGAATTAGATCGGGTTTAAACGAGTGTTGATGTAGCGATTGTAGTTGTAGTAGCTGTTGAGTGGATGCTGAGAATGAGGAAATGACTGAACGAGCAGAGGAGCTTCGACTCCTATATACCTGAGAGCCTCGCAAGGATTGAGAGGAGAGTCAGTCGGTGCAGTACATACATGATACATGATACCAGCCCCAGGGGGCGGTTGCATCATCCCAACCCCAAGCCACCCACTTCTTTTGGTGTCTTCGAGTTCCACCGTTGTACTATACATGACTCCACCGCCAGGATATTTCAATATCACCCAATACCAGATGCCAGGGCCTCAACGAGGAAGTTGATCCGGTGCGTCAGTTACAGAGCTGGGGGGGTCCACACTGACTTTTGTTTTCTCTGTCTGAAAATCAAGGCACAGAGTCAACGCAATCTACAGTGTCGGTTGAGGCTGCAGTGAAAGGAAGGCTCTCTGTTGAGTCACGCTGGACTACACTGGTTGATTGCAGCGCAGGATTGACGCGGCTGTACAGTGGGTAATTCAATAATCAGCAAAAAATAGATAGACCCAGCCTCACACCAACTGTTCCGCTGATGCTGATGCTTATGCACTACGGTATATTGTTGCTAGATCAACCAACCAAGATCTGATACTGCCCGCAGCCATATGCAAGACGACAAGATATTGACATGATGGATGCACACCACGGGAGAGATAGCCAACTAAGCATAACAACACTGCAGAATGTTCAGGTCCAGCCTAGCCAGCCAACACCAACCTCCAAAGATTCATAGAAACAGGAACAGTCCTCAAGATGATCAGCCGTGCCGTTCTATAGACCTACACAGTCTCACTGGGCAACAAGAGACTTGCGTCATAAACGCAACCAAGTTTTGATTATGTATACTGCACTGTATCTGAACCTTTGAGGATCAGGGAACAATCATGAATGGTCGCTGCTGGGCGTGGGTTAGTTTGTTTGGGGTTGGTGGAGGCGGATTGCGCAAGCTTTCCAGACCAAGGCGAATAAAAAAAAACCGCCCGATTCTGCCAGAGAATGTTTCTAAAAACAACCACAAGATAACTGGAGACGGGTTGCACAACAACACCAACCAGCTCGCTGTTGATAATTACTGGAAAGCATAGACGGAACAATATGCAAGCACAAGGAATCCGCGCGAATAGCGGGTGCCGATATTCCCTATTTCCCCTTCTCCCGCAGTTGCAGATGAGACCTTCATATCCCTGTGCCCTGTTAGCCTGTCGCCTGTGCCCTGAAATCTTGCGGCTGGTCCAAGTGCTAGGATTGTATTTTGCGGCTCGGACTAATAATCTGTAGATCTGTGTTGGATTTTTTTAATTGTGGTTCTGACGCGCAAGCAGAATCAAGTAGCCCAGACCAGGCTGCGGCCTTAACAGCAACCACAAAGCCACCAGTCAAGGGGAAAAGGAGAGGGAGAGGGAATAAACAGGAATGATCGTCCAGCCACTCTCACTATATTATCATTTCTTATCGCGCATGGCATTAAAACGAAACAACGCGGACATTCCGGCAAGCCCCATCATGATCGATTGCCTCGAACTTTCTCGTTCACTTATTAGCCCAAAGAACCCAGCAAAACAGCAAATATGAATGGCCTGTGCTGTTATAGTGGTTCCATAGAAAATCAAGCTCACTGCCCCTGCCGGCTTCTTGCTAGCTTGGCCCCGGCACTCTGGCCTTGTCTGGCTCCCGTCCTCTACCGCTTCCGTCGCCTGCATCGCTCCCACACCGCGCAAGACGCGCAATTGATGGAACCCATCAGTATGTATCCATAATTCCATGTTTTAATCTGAATCAACGGTTGGAGGAGAGTGTCCAGGTATAGTGATGATGACTAGGTCCCTTGAACTTGAATATCCCCCCTTCAATCTATGTCTCCTTTAACCGACCCGGAAAACTCCATATTTTTGCATGAACAAGCTTTTGAGCCCCTTTTGTTTATTATTACTGCCTATTGCCCCGGAACATTTCTCGATAGCATTCATCATCCATTATGTCCCCCAGGGGTTTGTTACAGACCAAATGGGGATGCAACCGGAAATATTCAATATCAAATTAATGAGTGTCCCCTGCCCTGTTCATGTAGTGCTCGGAGAAAAAAGCCAAAGGTAGAAGCTCGGTCAGACTGTCTGTTTCGATGTGAGTAAACTTCCATTGAAATTTTGCATGTCGTTGAAACAAACCATGCAATAGCACCAAGCCCTTCTCTCGCGTCGTTGATGCTATCAAATACCCCTGTCTCATTTGACTCAACCTTGTAAGCTCAACCGTGTTCTGTCAAGTTCTGGAATAATTACTGTTTTGCAACTTGGCAATAAGTATCGGAATTATCACAATCACCGCATGACTCCTCTGTGCCTATTATCGAATCTCGTTACTATCACTGCCACTTTTTCGGCTTATTGTATAGTGGCAAAGCACTACGTGATGTCAGCGTAAGCGTATGCGTGTACCGAGTCCTAAGGACAAGAATAGCCTACCGAAGAATCCGGATTACTGTATCGAGTACGGAGGATCAAGCATCGAGGTGACTAAAGGCCAAGAGGGAGGCCTACATGGGGTTCAATCCAGATCAAAATCAAAATCAAAATCACGGCGATCATGCCAGGCATAACAAAGCGAGCCGTCTCTACCTACCTAGTATAGTTGATCGACGTCTTTTCCAATTTTAACCCAAAACACAGATCTGTCGACCCACACACAGTACACACATCTGATGCAGGAACACGTAACCTCAACCGATGGGTTTGTATGCATTCACGCGTGATACTTTCTATTTTAGCAACAAGCAAGATCTCCTTCTCTTAGCTCTTACATTCAAGCCTCGACATTTTCAAAATGGAATGTTGGCTGTCCAGGGACTGCATGCTCGGCTGTAGGTACTGAAAGCTCCACCTCCTTACCATCTCCGAGGTTGAATCCCTTCTTGCTGCCCTCTTCGACTGAGATGATGTGGCAAGCAACTAGGCCGCTAGTTCGCTTCAATCCAGGAACCATCTGTAGGAGAGTCTCCTTCTCGTTGAATGCCAGCTTCTGCTCCAGTACCACGCTCGCTGGCTCACCAGCCTGAAGTCGTCTCTTGAGGTTCTGCACAAATGGCATGGCCTTCTTCATCTCTCCCATCTTGCCAATCTTGCCATTGAGCTCCTTATCGTTGACTGACTTGGCCTCCACGTTCCACATCTCCTTCAGGAGATCAATGTATTTCGCTTGCCAAGCTGGAAATTTGTCCGTGACAAAGATTGTGAGTTGCTTGGGCTTCTTGGGGTCGAAAGATGTCTCCTTGCCCTTGGCCTTCTTCTTCAGTTGCAGACCCTCCGCCGAGTTGACGTTGGAAGCAGTGGTTCGTACATAGTCACGTTTTGCCGACAGGGATGCATCGACCTCCCTAATCTCGGGAAATCGAGCATTATGAATAGTGCCCTTGTTCTTCAGCACCTCAAGCCAAATGTACTCAGACCAGTGAGGAGCAACGACCGCCAGCAACAGAGCCTGTACCTCGATATACCGGAGGGCAAGATCGCGGTGCAGTTTTATACCAGCTGCTGCGCAGGCTTCTCGATAGAAATCGCGAGCACTCGTCAACTCATATAGACCAGCCTTCAAGGCCAGCTTGTAGTTGGTGTTGGCATACTGCTCAACAGCCTCCTTGATAACCGCGTTCATGTCGTTGTTGAACAAAGCGTCCTGGAACGAATTCAACTCGCCAGTTCGAAGCTGATCCTGATCCCGAACGATGTCCTCACACCACTCTTTGAGAGTATATAATCGCAGAATGTTCGTATCGGCAACATCCTCCTCGAAATTGGCGTCGTTTACACCGTCACCGGCATCTGCAAGAGCAATACGAGAAGCATCCGCACCGTATTTCTCTGTCAAGTCTCGGAGAGTCATGAAGTTACCAGTGCTCTTACTCATCTTCTCGCCATTCAACATCAAATGACCGTTCGCTCGGATACTTCGAGGCCAGTACTCTTGAGAGAATAGGGCCAAATCTGAGAAGTGTTAGTCAAAGGATACTAAATTTGCCTGGAACGAGGTAAGGGAGCCAGAAAATAGAAAGGTTCAGGAAAATCCAGAAAATTCACAAAAGTCCAGGGGAAATCAGAGAACAGAAAACGAGGAAGATAGGAAAAGGTAACGAACGGGAATATAAACTGAAAACGAGATGGTTATTTATCAGATCCTGTAGAGCACGAAGATTAGTCTCCCCTCATCTCAATGTAAGTACTTTCATTTCACTCACTTTGCCTGATACTCGCACGTCGAGAGGATAGAAGTACTCGAATTCGCGGCGCATCTTCTCCAGAGTTTCTTTGGGAATCTTGCTGCCTGTGACGATCTCGTCACTTAAATCACGGCGGCAGAAGATATAGTCCCAGACTTCGTCGATCATCTGTTCCGGTTCGACATTTGCGCTTCCCTTGGTCTTACCGAAAATGTCCTTGTGCAAAAGATGTGCGATAGTGTAGTAGGCCATGTAGACAGTCGAATCACTCAGACTCTCAACAAGGAATTGAGGATCCCAGGGCAGCTTAGACCCAAGACCAAAGGAGCGAGCACAGGCCCACTGGTTCAACCAGTTGAGAACTCCTTCAAAGCTGTTCTTTACTTCAGGTGTGTAAGTGTTGAGACCATTGTCCACATAGTCAAGGGCGGTCTTCTTCCACGATTCCTCGCCATAGTCCAGGTACCACTGATCCATAAGAGAAACGATACATTCATCGGCTGACCGGCTGACCACCTTGCGCTCAGGTTCAGAGTAGGCAAATGCCTGACCAGCGTCGATCATCTGCTGTCGGACCTTGGGCTTGGCGACCTCGACCTTCTCGCCCTTGAACTCACCTACTTTCAGAACACCCTGGTAGAAGCCCTCCTTGTAAGCAAGCTCCTTGGCCTCTTCGAGCTGCTTTGTATCCTTGGGGGAGGCAATCTTGAGCTTCTTGACTAGGAAAGGGGCGCAGAGGTCACCGTAAGTGGGTGTCTCAATAATGGGGAAGATCTCAAGCTCGGCCCACTCCTTCTGAATCCCATAATAATCAGCCTTCTTAGCCAAGTCGGTCACAGTAGCAAAGTCATCGGGACTGTCAGAAGGCACGGAAGTGACAACTCCAGTGCCCTTTGTAGGGAGAACAGTCTCCATAGGCAAGACACGGACTCCCTCCTTGTGTAGAGAGAGAGGAGCATCAACAAGAGTGCCAACCATGTCGGAGCCAATGATCTCAGCAACCTTCTCAATGACCCCCTCCTTAGCAAAGATACCCTGGTACGCCATATTCCTTGCTGCGCGCTCTGTCATACAGTAGTAGTCGCTCTCATTTACTTTGAAGATCCCGTAGGTAATCTTAGGGCCAACGAAACAGCAAGTCTGGCCATACATAGTCTCAGGTCTTAGAGTGGCCGCGATTTGGTAAACATTGACACCATCCGGAAGCTTATCCTTCAGGGTCTCGGCAGCTTTGGGCGCCCATTCGAGAACCTTAATCTTCAGGGCAGTATATTCCTGAGGGCCAACACCTTCACCTTCAGCTCGGTCGTGGTCCATACAAGGCTGGCCATCCTTGATAGAGTAGATGGTGTATCGCTTGCCAAATTTGATTTTGTTCAGCGCCTTGAGGCTGTTCATCTGCCATCGAACGAAAGCGTCGTAGTAAGGGTTAGCATCGGTGGTGACGAACGACCGGCGCCAGTCGATACGGCAACCAAAATTGGTCAGGTCTTCCCTACACAGTGGAGGGAAGTATTGAAGCCAATGTTGAGGGTCAGCGAATTTGTGGATTTCCTCAGCGGGAATCCCGATAGCTTGCATGATCTGAAACTGGTACCTGTGTTATATATTAGCAAGTTGGAAATTTCGAGGGCAGAAGCTCTACATACTTCATCTTGACAGCTTTCGCCGCAGCTTTGCCCTTCGTAGCCTTGAATTTGGTGATATCCTCTTTGGTCTGCTTGGCAACGGGGGCTTTCTCTTCGACAACAGGCTCATCATCCTTGTAACCCGAAAAGTCTTGGCCAAACATCTTGACCTCGTCGACGAGCTTGTCGGCACAAGCCTTGATGGGCATACCAGTGCAGTGGAAGCCCATGGGAAAGAGGGTTCGCTTTCCCTGCATGCGTGCCACACCAGCGGCGAATTCAACCTTGCTGACGGAGAAAGAGTGACCAGCGTGGAGGGTTCCGTTCATATAAGGGTAGGCCATGGTTCCAAAGAATTTGGGCTGCTGCTCCCGAAGTTCGGCGGCGGGAATGGAGTGGAGGGGCACTTCATCCGTGGTGGGAGCATTAGCTTCAAAGACTTTCTCGTCCTGCCATTTCTGTTGATATTTCTTCTCGAGTGCGATCAAAGTGTCTCGCTTCTCAGTCTGCTCATAGTTAGAGTGGCTACTTGTAAACGATGGAGGAAGTTGGACCTGCACCTTTGAGCTCCTTGGTCTTGGAGATGTTGAGAGCCTCCATGGCCTTGGGAACAGAATCGGTAGAAGCCATGGTCGCAAATGGACGAGACCTGGGAAGAAAGAGAAAATATTGTCAGTTTCCCCCTCAATAGTATGTTGAAATATGAAGGTTGAGTGAACAATACGCACTTCGAAATTCCGTGGAAATTTTTGAGTCACTGTTTGGAAGGGATTGAATCGGACTTGAGAAGGAGGGGTGAAAATCGCGGGGCACACTCATACAGTAGTGCATCAATGTGGCTGGTGATGTGGCTGGTGATGTGGCGCTTATTGGAGATTCTCCAACACTAACCACAATCCTCATGCGAAGCGTCATGTCTTGAACCATTGAGTCACTAGAGAGGTCCGAAGCGACTCAATCACAATGTTTTCCACTCTGATGAGACGCATGGCCTCGTCTTCAAAGGAAGGCCTTCTCAAGAAGGCTCCTCTGACGGTGGCAACCAATCCTTACAAGGCCCGAAAAGTGTGGCCTCCGAACTTCAAGCAGCTTACTGTCCAGCAACAACTCCGGTTTGAGAAGAAGTACAAGCGTCGCATTATCTTAGCAAGTCGAGCACCGCGATGGGTGAAATTTGTCAAGACTGCTCAGCTCCTGACGATTGTTGGTAAGATTATCCTCACGCAATCATTTCTAGACTTATCTAACTCGAGCCCCAGCTGCACTGATCTGGATCTGCTTCTACTCCGAGTTCGAATGGTGGGGTCAGAAGTATAAGCCTTCTGAAGAGGTTCGTATTTGTGATTGTAGAAGAACCAATAACTGCTAACGCCATCATTAGATTCGTAAGAAGACACAATATCTATTCGGCACAGTCGATCCGGAGAAGCGATACGAACGACGCCCAGATGCGCCGCCTTTTCATCCCCCAAAGGACGAGCCAGAATCAAAATAGTGTATTCTATATGTATATTATTCAATACTTGGAGTTCGGCGTTAGTCTCGTAGAGACGAAACATATATGGATATCTCAACAGGCAGACACATCTTGTAATCCGCTCTGTCATGCGTGTCGTTCGTCGCTCTGAATAGACGTAATCCTCATCGCCCAGTCCAAGCAAAATTGGCACCCATACCAAGTCCACTTCCCAGGCCAGTGGGCCCTCTTCCTTCGTTCACAGGTCTCTTCGCGACCGTTCCTTGCGCCTTTACCCCTGAGACAATGCGATCTAGGTTTGTCTCTATTACCACGCCCCCTATTATCATTTCCGATAAGGTAGAGTGCAGGGTTTCGAAGTTGAAGATCAAGTCCAGCTCACAGACGTTCTCGAACAGCTTGTCGAGGGCCTCCACGTAGACTTGGATCAAATCGATAAGGGCAAGCGGCGACTCGGTCGATGTAGAGATGACGATGAAATAAAGGGTCGCATAGTTGCGGTATGTTACCAGTGTTGGAACATCGTTCTGTTCTTCCGAGGAGGTGTGGGAGGTGCCTGAAGCGGCGAGCAGAGGTGGAAGGGGTAAGAAGTTACAAGATCCGGCCGGTCGATTCGAGACGAGTGTAAATATTTCGGAGATGAGGCGCTGTTGTATACTAGTTTCCTTTGGGGCGCATCTGAGTTTCTGGTAACAAAGCTGGAGGGGATAAAGCATACCAGTTGGGTATAGAACTTTGTCAAACGAGGCTGACCTTGGCCGTTGAAGACCAGAAAGGCATTGATCATGATTAGGGACAGGAGCTCCTCATGCCCTCACATAAACCAACGTAGATGACCTAGTGGAGTAGGTTAGGTATGGATTCAAATGGTATTGTAGGTTGAAATGGTGAATGGTGGGGCATGTGTCTGCAATGAAGAAGCAAAGCTGATGATGACGGGATGGGGGAGCTACAATTGCGGTACGTACCTGCACTGACGAATGGAAGTCATGGTGCAATTGGTCAGTCCCACCTGGCAGCTGCACTTATCCAGACCGTGGGGAGCTTGGTTGCTTCAATTCGTTCATCTTCTGAATAACAGCGATTGACCAAGCTCGTCACCGCGAATGCTATTCTGGTTTTCATTTACGG
The DNA here is from genome assembly GCF_900044065.1 of Fusarium mangiferae. Taxonomy (NCBI): domain Eukaryota; kingdom Fungi; phylum Ascomycota; class Sordariomycetes; order Hypocreales; family Nectriaceae; genus Fusarium; species Fusarium mangiferae. Next base: position 3,194,389 of record NW_024573922.1, read on the forward strand.
GCCCTTTCTAACCATTCAGTATTGCAGTCACGACGCAATTCCCGAAAGTTGATTTTCTAACAAACAAGATGTCCCGACAAATCGCATTTCAAGCTTCCCGCTTGGCTTCGCGAGCGATCCGCTCTTCAACGCCCATCTGCCGCTCAAGCTTCCGTATCGCTCCTGCAATCTCGCACCTTTCCATCCGATGTGCCCTTTCGCAAAAATGCTTCTCGACTACAATTTCCGACAAGCGGGGTATCATGCCTGATACGGAGAATCCTGCCAAGCCTTTGAACGAAGCCGAAGAGATCCATCAGAATGCTGTTGTCGCCGATATTACTGAGCAAGAGTATCATGACCTTGCGGACGAGTACCTCGATAATGTTGTCGGCAAGTTTGAGGAACTCCAAGACCAGCGAGAAGACATCGACGTCGACTTCTCAGTACGTATAACTAATGCGACTATCGTCAACCCCATCTGATACATTTATCTACAGGCTGGAGTCCTCAGCATCAGTTGGCCTGACAAGGGCACGTACATCATCAACAAGCAGCCCCCTAATAAGCAGATATGGCTGTCATCTCCCATCTCTGGTCCTAAGCGTTATGATTGGTGCCTCTTTGGAGAGGGTCAGAATGAGAAAGAGGGCACAGCTGTGGGTGACTGGATCTACGTTCGTGATGGATCCAGCCTAAACCAGGTTTTTTCTGAGGAGCTTGGTGTCGACATTGACGTTCCGAGTGAGGAGTAGAGCTTCCTTCCATATACCGAGAAAAGACACAGCAAGCATGATTAAAGGAGAAGACTATCACAGACAAAGGAAAAGCATTCATGAAGGCGTTGAGGGCTTCGGTTAGCCTAGTGAGGATTGCGATTTGTGTTCAATGTATTGTACATGTACTATTTAGGGTCTCGCTGTTCGGGGAATTGGGAATTCCCAAGTAAGAACGTATGCAAATAATTTGTCGGTTATTCCGCCCAAGATCTGCCATCAACCATACAACTCCTATTGCTTGTGTATCCAGTACCGTAAATGCACAGGTCCCTTTCATCGTCCCAGCAAAGAGCTGCTAGGGGAGCCTCTACAGTACCTCAAGCCTTTGATAGCAAAATACACATCCGTATTTTCGTTCCTTCTTTGTCTGCGAACTTGGTATCTGTATGTCTGTATTCCAAGAACTTCAGCCACCGCAGGTTTCCGCGGCAAGTCCTGGCGTACCGGATTGTTCTTTGCATAAACTTCAGGGAGCCTCAAGTAATGTCAACGAAGACAGAGGCCCATCGTTTTATTCAGCATAGCGACCGTCATATCATAATGATTATACGCAGTCACATTTGCATCCTTCATCTCCTGTCTAATCGCAACATAAGCACTGCTCACTCATTGAAGATTCAGACTTACGCTACATGTTTCAACGGATCATAAGCCGAGTAATCTCGTTTCCGGTATCTCATCTGCCGGACTCGCAATAAGTTCTTCAAGATCTTATGCTCCAATCCTTTCTCTTTCGCTGCCGCCTGGAGAAACCATATGGTTCGCTTGATGCCCCGTCCATCATATGTGGCACCTGGCTCGCGAAAGGCTCTCCGGAGTTGATCGCGGGCTACGAAGCGAGCAGGAATTGTGTATTGCACTGCCTTGAGAATGTTTCGATATAGATGTCGGTAAGCATACCTTATCTCGGTCGGGGTAGCCATGCTTGCAGAATTTTGATAGACAGTTTAGATGTCATTGGTGTCACCCGTCACGATGTGTGAGAAGTTGTAATGGGCCCACTTTAACTATCACGGAATAAATCGAGTTCATGACAGTAAACTGCGAAAGAGCCAAACCTTACTCCGCAGCAGCAACAGCACTTTCTTTAGCATGGTCACTTCTTTATCTGTACCAAGCCGCTCTTCTCATTGGGTATATATGATATACAGGCCATTGTCAGCCGTCTAAATCCATGAAAATTCGGTCTAAATATATCGATCCATAGATCTTGAAGGAAATGCAGCGATTCTCATCCAACAATATACACACACACTAACGTCACCTTCATTTCGTAAGCCTCCCTTAAGCCCTGGCACCTTTAATTGATTCTTTCCCATCAAGTGACTCCAGTATCCTTCAAGGCGATCGCCGCGCTATCTTATCCTGGCGGTAACGCATCCTGCGCCTTGTGCGCCATCTATATGCAGGTATTCTTATAGACAAACTCCAAAAGACTTCATCAGTAGTCATCACGTCGGCTTTCTCGGCCCTCTTCTTGTTGACCAAGAGGAGCATACCGACCTTGCGCGCTGCTTCCACTGTCGGACCTGTTTCGTCCGACCACTCTTGATAGCCAGCCACCAATACTTCGTTCATCACCGCCGGACTGCATCTGAGACTTGCTGTCATCATCGATCGCAGGGGGGTCGAGGGAAAGTCCAGGAATGGCAGATGAGGGTCCAATGAGCCCTCGAGAAGATCCTACAGGAGATCCGGCTCTCATCAAAGAACCGGTTTCAGTGCCGTGTAACGAAGGAGTACCAGCAACGGTACTGGCGTCTCCGAATAGCGAGTCCATGTCTTCCAGCCTCACGCCACAGGTCTCCGGGTAGATAAAGTATACTTAAAACATGTTAGTAAGGCGGTGCCGGCTCAGGCATGACAAAAAGAACTTACCAATAACCACACTGGCCACACAGAAGAATGCATGAACCAGATACATGCGCCACTTAATCCATTCCTGGAGAATAGGCGTCATTTCACCCACAAGCCAGTTGGCCGCCCAGTTGGTCGCTGTAGACAAACTGGCACCCTTTGATCGAATGCTAAGAGGGAGAATCTCAGGAGGATAGAGCCAGGGGATAGGTCCCCATGAGTAACCAAAAGCGGCATTATAGATCATGACGAACAGAACAACCAATCGAGGAGTCCACTTGATGTCGAGGAAGAGGAAGTAAGATATGAGCGATAGTGAGATGGCCATGGCTGTGGCACCAGAAAGAAGGATCTTGCGTCGACCCCAACGATCCACCAAGTACCATGGTGGAATTGTTGACATAAGATATGTGAGACTGTTGAAACCAGTCATGAGGACAGCGTCATGGCCAACCCAACCAGCAGACTCAAAGACGTACGGTGCGTAGTAGGAGATGACGTTGATGCCATTGAGCTGAGCGAGCGCTTGGGCGGACATGGCAATAAAAACTCGGGTTTTGTACCGACGAAACATGTCCTTATATGTTCGCTCGCCTTCTTGGCGTTGAAGAAGGACGTTCATCTTGATTTCGCGATACTCGTCTCGAGCCTTAGGATCATGAATGTCGCCACCTCCGTACAAGTTAGCAATGACCACCATCCCTTCTTCATCATGGTCGTTGTCCAAAAGCCATCTGTGAGATTAGCATGTCATTTCGACGCACACCGAATACGATTGACTTACCGAGGTGATTCAACAATGACCAGACTGCCGAGTCCAAGCAGAGCACCCATGAAGCATTGCAGTCCAAGAGGAATGCGCCAAGAATAGTCACTCTCAATGAAGCCACAGCCATAATCAACCCAGACAGATGTTGAGTAACCGACGATGTTTCCTGTGAACTCAATACATGCCAGTTTTCCTCGGTTGTGAGGAGGCGAGATTTCAGATTGATAAACAGGCACAATGGTCGAGAGCATGCCAACTCCGAAACCGGCAACGAAACGTCCAGCCATCATCATGGGCATGGAAGTAGCCAGAGTCTGGAGAGCACCTCCGACGAAGAAGATGCAAGACCCGTAGAAGATGGTGCGTCTTCGACCGATGATGTCGCCAATGCGACCGACCATCAGGGAAGTGATGAATGCACCAATCTCTAAGATAGCAACCATAGTACCAACGTATGCCTTGGAAGGATGACCAAAGTAATCCATGAAGTATGGTCCACTGGTAATCGATTAGTCAAAACCAAAACGAGTTCAAAGAGCGTTAGAACTTACGTGATTATACCTGACATGACACCTTGATCATATCCGAAAAGGAAAACACCGAGTGATACGAAGATACTGGTGAAGTAGCTGGTAAAGGTCAGTCTATAAAATTGCAAGTGACAAGAGTGCACAATCTTACATCAGGGCCTTGCCTGTCAGGCCATGGATTGAACCTGTACGTCCGGCCATGATGGCGCCAAGTACACGTTCAGCGCGAGAGGGACCTGGGGGATTGAAGTTAGGAACCTCGATAGCCTCCTTGTTGATAAGGGTAGATCGCGACTGAGAATGACGGTGGTGACGTGAGTCCTGGATGCGAACCCTCTTCTGGTTGCCGTGCTTGGGATGTCGGCGATGAACGTTGGCCAGAAGTTCGTCCTCAACGTCCGAAGAGAGCTGTAAACGAACAGGGTCGTGCTCGTCGGCCAGCTGCTCGCCAATATCGCCGGTGTCGGTCCACGACGATTCGGAGCCAGAATAAGACGAGCGACGGTGAGACTTGGCAACGCCGGGGCGGTGTTGGCGGTTATCGTCGCTATCGTCGTCGTAGGCACGATCGTGGTCGTTGCGGGACGCGAGCAATGACGTCGCTTGTGAATCCGGGTCTTGGTGTTGTTGATTATCAGGACGAAGGGTCCGTAGAGGAATGTTTGAGGGAAGACGTGAAGACTTTGAGGGAGGAATTTTGGGAAGATGGGGCTGTTAAGCAGCAGCGCCCGTCTGCAGAGAGATTGAAGGTAAAAGGTACGGAAAGAGAAGGGGAAAGGCCGAGAGACAACGAGGTCATCGGCACCTTGAACGGCCCAGCGATAGACGGAGGGGAATGGGAAAGATGGGTCGGGTGACCGGGGTGTGGACGGTGCGGAATCAGGGTCTATCGGTGTCTCTGGCAGGATTCAATCGGTAAAAAAGAGATTGACTGGTAAACACAGCAAAAGATAGCGATACCTGACTGGGGCGCGGGTTCAATTGGGCGTGTGAGGTGGGTTCCTAGTCAGTTGAGATACGCTGTATCAGGCCTTGTTCTTCTGGGCTTGTCGGGACCCCTGGTTGGTGGTAGCTCAAACTGCGTCACTCGGCAGCGCAGATTTGGGGATCAGGTACTTTGGAGTGACCTTGGACAAATTGCGTGTGCGTGAGGTTGCGACGCGGTACAGGCGGAATGCGCGGTAATAATCGACAAGCAAAGCGCTGTCATAGGCCCTTTTGGTTGAATTGATCAGAACGAACTAGACGAAACAAGTCCAAACTGCCTAGAATGGAGTCGAAAGCTGGGGAAAAGCTGGAGTGCAGCACGCGGAGGTAAGCTGTAGCCGGCTGGGGTGGATGATAGGCAGATGACCACGATTGAGACAGGATAGGACCGCAAGCGGACAGTTGCTGGCTGCAACAAGTGACAAATCTCGACAATACTTATAGTCAGGCGAGACAGCAGCAGGGGCAGTGATCACGAAAATGTGCAAGAGATACGTCTGGGAGGAAAATGACCGACTCAAGGGTGAGGAAAGCGGGACGAAAAGAGGTGATTTGATGATAAGGATGAAGGTTGGTAACGAAAGAGAAATAAAGATGAAGGAAATGCGGTTCAAGATGAAGGAAGGGCAGTAACTTGAGGGATAGGACAAGTCGACGACTAAAACTCGATCGAGAGCAAGCAAGGGGACGGCTGCTGGAAAATAGTATGTACGGGAGTTTGCCATTCAGGGGAGACTTTCAGGAGGTCGAGGTCGCGTTTGCCTGGCCTGGGCTGTGAGATTGAGATGCATGTAGGATCTCTTGCACTGTACTCCGTACTGACTGGGCTGTCTGCGTCTGATCTCCATACTCGCTACTCTATCTCAAGTACAGTAGCGATTCCACTTTACTCAATCTCTAATCTTGCTTGATTGCATGATCATCAGCCAGTTCGCTCTATCGAGTTTCAATTTCTACCATTTTCTCAGGGGTAATAATGGCTCATCTCTGCCAGCCTTAAACTCTGAATTCCAACGGTCTTATGGATACAGTCAGTACCTCCACATGCTTGCAGTTTATCTCAATGAGAATATGTCTTGGAGACTCCACGTTCCCAAGCGGGCACTTACGCTTTTTTTACTATAGGCGCTCGGGGCAAGCTTACCAACTTGCCGTCCGTCGTAGGTCATTTAGAACTATCGTGAAGTGTGGGGCGTGGACACGTTATAGAGCCAAGAGAGCCATAGTGGGGGTTCACAGCCGATAAAAACCACTACTGCTCTCAATCAATGGACAGCATAATAAGGATGCCACTTGAAAAGATCTCTCCGCAGCTGAGACAAGTCAGATGAAGCGCTGCTAGATCTGACTCGTAATCGCATCCAAGGCTGTGCAAGCATAACCAGTCACATGCCTAGTTATCCATTCAGTTGGAACTCGAGTGTGACTATGGAAGGGAAGCTGGAAATAGGCATGTTCCATTAATTCCTTTCTGCCAGGACATGTGCAATTCAGGCAATCTGATTTATCCTCATCTTCAACTTGAGTGGACAGGTGAGCCATTGGCTCTGCCCTGGTCTTTCGCCATGAGTCTTTGAGCAGCTCACAACCTTTGCAACCCAGATCAACCTGACCTTGACCAAGATCCAATATCAAAAGCGGTCGGTTCCAATCGTTTGTATTTCCCCACGAAATCAATGTTCACGAGGATGTTCTCTCTCCACATACTAAGTAACCCCCAGACTTGATGGCATATATGGACTGATGTACTTATCAAGTACTTTATCCTCCACCCAAGAATACGCTATCGCAAAGAGGGAAGACTCAAATCTCAACATGTTCTTCAAGTTCCACTCACACATAACTGGTAGTCCAGGGTAAATTCAGGTTCGCAGTGATTTGGTCTTCCGCCTATCGTCTTCTTGAGATATTGATGTTGGCGGGCCCGCTTAACTCATGGTGGATCCAAACTACGTCACTCCGTCTCCATTATTGACTCTTGTAGGACTAGACAGAACCCATAATCGAGTTTGTCAAGAGATGTTCGCTTTTACAGATTTGACAATAGTTGTTGACTTGATACAATGATAGACTAACCAGGTATTTCTGAAAGCAATACAGACCATTGCTTTAAATGGCAATGCTTATCAGGAAGTTCATAAAACTCAAGTTCAACGAGGGACCGTGCTATCGTAAACTAGGATGTAGCAAGGTTGAAAGCTTAGAACATGACGATCTAATGTTGACCGACCTTTTACGAACAAGATGTCAAAATGGCGAATTACATTATCCCTTGTTCCATTTGTCGCGTGATTTTATGTCAGGGTCCAACCTCTTGTTAGACGAGACCTTCGTTCGTAGTGTGTATATCGTGTTAGGCATAGGTATGCATTCGCTCTGGTCAAACCATATAAAGGGTAGACATAGACATTAAATATGACCAGTTCTAACTCTACCTTTCTTCATATGATTGGTTATATCTATCTTCGCTGATTAGATATATCTCCCTCTATTATAAGGGGCATAATGGGAGAGATATTTTGCAGTTGTCGTGAGCAAATCACAGTCTTCAGACAACAAGCATATCCTGTGAACTATAGGAGTGCATAGAAGTTCTCACAGACAACTCTAAATATTGAACCACATAGAAATGGATGTGGTGACTCTCCCTTTTGTGAACTTTTTTCCAGATCTTTTGGTTACGACAAGTAGAGTCGGCAATAAGAGCAAGAATGTAATACGTAAGTAAAGTAGACCTATTAATTATGAGAAGAGGTTAAGAACGATATATTCTAGTTTCATTTGATATATTCATCTTCAAGCTCCAAATGCCCAATATAGCCTTCCATGTCATTTGTGTTGGGCTGTTCATAGGCTCACTCAAGTCTGGGCCTGGCAGGCTCACGGACATGAAACACACGAATAACAGGATCCTATGGTACCAGAAACAGCTTCGGTATATACTTGTGATCAAAATCTCTGATAAATCATCTTGGGCGACGTTTGTAGCTGGGTTGGGGTGGTCCCTGATGTTTACCCATGTCGCAGAAGCAACTGCCTGGGCCTTCGCTGCGTGCGGATGGGTAATGGTGTTTTTGGACCTCTGAAAAGAAATTGAGTCACGTGAAGGAGAAACCCCTACCTCACGTATATGGTTAAATTTGATGCTTCATGGTATTCTCGTGTTTCGTCTCGTTTGCTGCTCGTTCATTGCATGCTCGTGGTAGTTCTTGTCTTCATATGTTGTATTAATAGGGGCGCTCTGTAACAAGAAAATACCGCCAACCTCATAGTAAATATAATTAAGGCTTAACTCTAAATAGCCCGAAGTATCTTCTCGCACGCACATTCGGGTTTGTTGCCTTCTGTATTCGGCTTTTTTGTCAATGTGCATCTTGGGTAGCGGTGGTTGAGTTGGAAATCGCAACTTGGTATCACTCAACGTCTTCTATCAATATATATGTATCCACTCGCTCTCAGTAGCTTCAGTACAATTGAGTAAAGCGTTGGTTTTAGAAGGGGGGTATAGGACCTGAGTGATTCTCGTAGGCTTTACTTAGTGGTAGATGTTATAACCACATCCATGACCCTCTGGCATACCTACCATTCCAGTATACCTTTCAAGCCAGCCTTTCGACATTTTCGACCCTTACGACAGCTAGTTTAGCCCATTCTGTATGAAAGTTTGCTTGAAAATATCACTGGCTGAAATACCGTACGTGTGTTGCAGTTCCATTGTCATTTCTACTCGTCACATGGGATCCGCAACTTGGATGAAGAATCTTAGCCCCATGAGTACTACCTCACACGCGAGACATCTATCAGGACAGACCGATATAGATGCCAGTAGTTGTATTCTGTTTAACTTCGTAAGTTTTATCTTTGTAATGCCTATTAGTTGAGTTCTGTACTCAGGTAGGATACCCTATACCTGTTTTATTGCACTCTTGCGTTTGCACGAAGTGTCACAGAATTCCATGAACATCATAATTATATTCAAGCTGATAATGTGTACAGTTGTTACGGTACCTGCCATGATACCATGCCTGCTAGCTGGCTAGATAAGACTAGGTTTTCAGACTTCGGACTGACACAGAAATTAACCCTCCACGTATACTGACCCAGCTACGAAGAGACATGGCACTCAATGATAGTATGGCTGGTACCGAAATCGAGGACTGTCAAGGACAGGAAAGCTAGTTCCCGGAAGATGAGAATGTTCGCCCCTTGGTCGTCACCCCTACTCGTGTCAAACTCAGGAAGATTGATTAAGCGTGTAGCAACGGCATCACCTCAGAAAGATGTTTAAGGGATACCACATGCAGCCACAAGATAACGAGCATGGATGATGCTGCGCCACATGCATGAAAGAACTAATTCTCAAGGGATCATCGCATTGGCAAGTTCTGGGTTAGTATGTATCACATACGGATTGTATCTACGGGGTGCAAGAAAGTAAGGGCTGGAGCCGAAGTGGCAGAAATTATTAGGACGAGTTTAGGGTATTATAGGATAAATCAGTTGAGCTTAGCATTCTTGTTAACCAGTTGTTATTGTTTCCTACCTGCCTACCTAATTACAAAGGTGTCGTAGTCTTCTTGGACCTCTAGGTCGGCATACGCAATGCGGTGTTGAAAACAGGACTGAAACAAGACGTTGAAAACCTGAAGCACCAATTGCAGTATGAAGTTAGAAGTCTCCAAGAGTTGATGAAGCAACCTTGTCGTGATTCTGAAACAAAAGCAGGGTCTGCTGGCACAGACGATCGACTAGGGAAAAAGAAGTTTAGCTGCTGACCAACTCAGCGCTCAGCTGCACGCTGATGTAAAAAGCTACTGATTCAGGGTCTGGATTCAGCCCAAATGGTGGAAAGGTTACTCAAGCAGGAAAATGGAGTGAATATCGATGAAGCTGGAAGCAGGAATAGAATGTGGGCCACATGTGCGACGTGGCTGATGTTGTCGATCTCCAAAAGGCTGTGGCAACGACGGACGAGTTGGAATTCGAAGCAGCTCTGTGTCCGCACAAGTTCCTTGGCCGGCTGTGGCGGGCATCCAGAAATCTCTTGGCAATTTGGGCTTCCAAGTTTGGAGACGTGCTAGCAGCTCAAGGGAGGCAAGGGTCGTTGGGGCCAAGGGCAAGTACTGTATGTATAATAAAATAATTGAACACATATTGAGCAGGGCATGAGTTTTATAGGGCTTTGACCAACGTCTATATTTCACATGGAGCGAGGGATGGGGCCATTTGGCAGAGGACGGGGTAAAGGCGAAGGGCGTCTCGCTTCGCAGCAAGAATCATGCAGGTGATTCATCGCTAGAGAGGATCATTGATATTGAGATTTGAGCATTGAGCATAAAGCGCCACCGAAAAGCCAATGCCAAGACTGTAATTTGCTTTAGGCCCCAATTGGACGAGTGAAACGAAACGGCTGCACTACGACCCGCCTTCAATATCCTCACACAGCATTTAGCGTCAAGTTTGAGGGCATCAGTACTCAAGTTAGAGACCAATGATGATGTGAACCATGAGATGCAGAAGCCCGCGATGCACGACGGCCGATGCAGGCCAGAAATAGACGCTATAATCGATTTCTTTAAGATCAAATTGAGGAGTGGTTGGTTTGCATCGTAAATGAGTTCATATGCACTGACTACCACCCACATCGTGACTTGCATGGCGCCTCTCTACATCTCTATGAGGTACCCTCCAGACTTGCTGTCGATTGGTGGGATGTCACGCTGAGGAGATCAAAGCCCTATGCCAGTCTGGGTACTATTCACCGATACAAGAATGCATAGTACAAACAAACAAAGTAACCATGGCTTTCGTTATCTGAGTCTCCATTACAGCCTTGTCTGCCTAATCTTTGCACTCAACAACAGCTCGACCTGTGACTCGTCTAGGCTTGGATACTTGACTTCAATATGATGCCATTCCACCCTTCACTCCCTCCCTCTTGAACAGACCATGCATTTTGTGAACAGGCTTATTGACCCAGAGCGCAAGAAGAGATTGCCTCATGCCCGCAACAGCAATCTCATTGACCCCGGCTTCATCAAGCGTGGCCCATCGCAATTTGATGATCCGAGCCAATCACTAACTGCAAATATGTTAGCGTTTACTCCAAAGCCCGCTACAACAGCCACTCAGCGGCCGTTTAGCAGTAGGTACCTGCGTTTTAGTTAGTGACCGGGGAATAGCGAGGCCGTATCTTGATGCCCGTAAGCGTAAGGTTGGCGTGGGGCCACCTTAACAACACAACATGCAGAAGCCGACGCAGAAGCAGAAACAGAGAGTCATCAGCAGAAGTACCTTTGCGCCTAGGTACTAAGGTAGGGAACACGGGCCAAGGCTACCGAACTTGACTAACGGAACGAATTGGAACTTGCCATCCAAGGAAACCCTGCTGAGTCTCTCCCTGCTCGCCTGCCCTGGCCTGGCGTAGACGGGGCTTTCAATGTGATGCGACCCTGGAACTGGGTGTCCTCCATCGCTGAGACTACCCAAAAACCTGCTAGAGGTCGTTATGTTATATTGGCTCTTGCCGCCTCTCTTTCGCGTGCGTGTGTGTATGCCAACCATCTCTTCCTGTATCAATCAGCCCGTGAACGTCACGATCTGACCTGCTTTGGATATCGCATCCTACATCATAATTATTCTCACCAAAAACAATTTGTTATTAATTGTTATCCGCAGCATCTCCCGCTTTGTCGCAAATTTCCTACACTCTCGATTGAGGAGCTGGACACACCGCGAAATTACAGCTTGTCGTTCCACCAGCCACCCGCAACCCCGTCCTAGCAACGACACCGTCAAGTCAACCACCGCACGAACACTCGCTTGACCAGGGGCCGAGAAAATCCTCTTTCCTTGTTTCTACTCTACATCTTCGTCTTTGATTTATCTGTACGAAAATCCGACGAAACCTATACGATTAAACGTCCTCCCGAATTTCCTTCGTCTGCAATTCTGTTGCTCGGCCGACTCCAACCTCGAACTCAACCTACTCTACTCTCCCCAATTGTGGTTGCTTGTGGATGCACCCCCTTTGATCAAGGAGCTTCGCATCCGCAATCACAATGGGGTCTACCGAATTTGGAAATTTTCATGTACGCCCTCGATTTTCTGTTGTTCAACAGAGTTCACGTTCTAATTTATGTGCAACAGGACTTTTGCAGAGATTCGACTCTCCCAGTCTGTAATGTATGTCCGACCTTCCTACCTACTAGCTACGCCATACCTCGTCATGTGGAGTCGGGAACAATGGGGACCTTACTGATCGTCGATAGCTTCTATCCCAGAACCACGACCAGAATGGCAATTGGGGGGGTTGCGAGCTCACGGGTATCTCCCTGAGCGGAGGGCGACATCTTGGGAATTTAGGATCAATCCTCCTCGCCGGAGCTGCCATTGTTACTGCCGTCTTTCTCCTGTTGCGATCCGAGAAGAAGCGGGCTGCCGTTGGTCGAAGGGAGATGCAAATGTTTCTCGTCGGCTACATCATCATCAGTATATGCGAGATTTTTTCAGTAGGAGAGTTTCCACTGAATAGCACCGTGAGAATTGTAAGACCGCGACTCTTTTCTGCTGATTTTCTTTCGCTTCATAGTGTGCTAACAAGATCAGGCTTTCTCTGCTATCCATATTGGCATGATTATTGCCACATGTTGGATTCTAATGCTTAATGCCGTTGTTGGATACCAGATCATCGACGATGGAACGCCACTCTCAATGGCTCTGATTGCCATCTCGGCTCTTCTGTTGCTTATTGGAACTGGCTATATCGCCCTCGACACTGGTTTCTCGTGGACTGGTTACTGGGACGATAGCTACGATGCTCCCAGGAACCGAAACATCGCCCTCTACGTCCTTTACCAACTTGTCCCTCTCATCCTCCTCGTCGCCTTCCTTGTTCTTGAGGCTATCCTTGTAATTCGAATTTTGGGCGAGACGCGTCCTATGATTTATCTTGCCACCGCAGCTCTTCTTTTCGCCATCGGTCAGGTCTTCAACTACGCGATCAGCAAGTATATCTGCGACGGCACGAGTGGAAAGATCGACGGCGCCCTTTTCCAGACGCTATTCACCCTGTTATCCGTTATCATGGTCTGGGTTTTCTGGTCCAGTATTACTGAGGACGACTGGCCCATGCCGGTCACCAACACCTACCCCTGATGCAGCACATGAGCATTTTGGTGGTATCTTTCTTGGGACGGCGTTCAGTGGCGTATCTTTTTTATTCGGTTTCGATATCCCTCATTACACTCGGCGGCCGAGCTCACGGTCGAACGACGCACATACGTTGACGAATACGCTTTTTTCTGGAGTAAAACGAAGTTGATTTTCATTTGGGTTGTACGGACATTTATGCGACGCAACTCGATAGACTGGTGGTTGGGTATTTACATGAAGAAGAGTTATCTGCGAATCATGGTGAGATATGGAAGGAGGATCGCGTTGCAGTCTTGCCAATAGGCCTGGATCTAAGAACGGTTGTTGAGTTGTATGGTTCTACGTGCTGTCGTGGAATAACCTGTTATACGCCAGCTTGGATAGTATTTATTAGTTCTCGACTTCGAAGTTATACCCTGATGAGCGACTAATGCATAAGAAATCGAAGTTAATCTAAAAGCTGAAGGAAATTTTTTTGAAAATTGGATGAACTGTTAAGCTAACCCTGCCCCAATATCAGCTATGTGATTATCATACTATGTCATGATGTTTGTCATAGGTACTAAGGTATTGTAACAGTCGGTCGCCACAATACACCGAAACCAAGCTTCTTCCTGCGACTGGGCGATTGGCTAGGCGATTAACTCTAAAACGTCAAGAGTGGATCTTCTTAGGCAAGGCTGCAAACCTCTCTCAGCCTTGTGAACTTGATTCCGTCACCATCATCAACATTTTCATTGTTCTGCTCTTATTTAACATTATTCCCTAAGCAAGCCATCGGCTTGCTTACGACTTTATAACTCGATTCCATCACCAAATCCGCTCTCGGCCTCTTCGTCTTTTGACCATAGCACGGTCCAAACAACCACAACCATGGCCGACTCTGACGGCGAGTATGTCGCCGACATGTCGGACGATGATCTCATGGATCACCGCGTCACAGACGACAATCCTCAAGCGGCGAAAGGAAAATCGGCCAAGTCGAGAAAAGGCGACTCAGCTAGAGCATGGGAAGTCTCGAAACGAACTTGGGAGACGAATCTACCAGAGGAAGAAGATGGAATACTAAGTCTCACAGCGCTTGAGGCTGAGAAGCGGAAGCGACTACTACGCGATACGACGCCCCTACAAAGAGGAATAATTCGACATATGGTGCTTGTGCTGGATATGTCCTTCGCTATGACAGAGAAGGATCTGTTACCTACAAGGTATCGTCTCATGCTGAACTACGCGGCAGCCTTCGTGCGAGAGTTCTTTGAACAAAATCCTATTTCGCAACTAGGAATCATTGGCATGCGAGATGGAGTTGCTGTGAGGATTAGCGATGTTGGAGGAAACCCGACAGAACACTTGGAAAAGCTAAAAGGGCTGGAGAACGAAGATCCCCAAGGCAACCCAAGCTTGCAGAACGCTCTGGAGATGTGTCGAGGAGCTCTGTTGTGAGTTTCTCATTGGGCCACGATAGGGGAATAGTCAAACTAACTTGCTAAAGCCATGCGCCTTCTCACGGCACACGAGAAGTACTCATTATCTATGGCGCATTACTATCCAGCGATCCCGGCGATATCCATGAAACCATTGGCAATCTGATAACGGATCGAATACGTGTCTCGATTGTCGGTCTTTCCGCCCAGGTAGCTATTTGCGCTGATCTGTGCTCACGAACGAATGCCGGTGATGAGTCACAATACAATATCGCGATGGACGAGGTCCATTTCCGCGAACTTTTCCTCGCAGCCACGACACCCCCTGTGACACGCACGGCGGAACAGAGCACAGCCAGTCTTCTCATGATGGGCTTCCCGTCCCGAACACTTGTTCCTAACGGGACTACAAGTTACTGCGCGTGCCATAATCGGCCGTTCCGAGAGGGATATCTCTGCACCCGTTGTGGCGCTCGTGTGTGCCGCATACCAGCTGAGTGTCCAGCTTGTGACCTCACCCTTATTCTATCGACTCACCTTGCCCGCTCATATCATCATCTCTTCCCGTTACGGAATTGGGTCGAGGTGCCCTGGACTAGAGCCAACCGCTCTGCAGCCTGCTTCTCATGCTTAGCGCCATTCCCTGAGCCACCAAAGGGCAAAGCACCTGACAAGTCTAGAGAAGACAGTGGCGCACCAAAGACAGCCAAGGGCGTCAGTGAAAGTGGGCGATATGCATGTGAAGTGTGTGGACAACACTTTTGCATCGACTGTGACGTCTTTGCCCATGAGGTTGTCCACAACTGCCCGGGCTGTCAGAGCTTATTATCTAAGACAGATATCGCTGCCTCATCGGGTGAGCCGAACGGCACAGCTGCATACACCAACGGTGATGTCGTAATGACATAGAGGTTGAGACTATATGTGTGAAAAACTATGTGTCACTATGTGTAGCTTAAGATAAGAGAGAAAGGAGGTTGTTACCCCAGGAGCGAACAAAAGAAGAGGCTACATTCATCCATGTCGTAAATAATGTGAGTAAGCATCGCACATAACGACCTGGAAACGACGCATTAGGAACTCAAGTTTCTGTTAAATTTTATTGCATTTCAGTCTAGATATCCCGTGGGCAAATGGCTTGTAGGCACTGGTGTGGTGTATCGTTGTCCAGTATTGAAATAATGACATGCCATCACAAACGTCTCATGCTCCAACGAAATTTTGGTTATCCTTGAATCCTCCCCATGCAATATGGGCTATGTAAAGGCATATGTGATGCAATTTTTATTTCCCCTCATTGATATGCCTCATCTCAGAGACATCCCTTTACAGGTTGCCACGCTCAGCTTGCTCACGCTCAATAGCCTCGAACAAGCTCTTAAAGTTACCAGCGCCGAAGCCGTCGAAGTCGTTGCGCTGAATAATCTCAATGAAGACTGTGGGTCGGTCCATGAGGGGTTTGGTGAACAGTTGAAGCAGGTAACCACCCTCATCGTAGTCAATTAGGATGTTGAGGCGCTCAAGAGTCTCAAATTCCTCCTTGAGCTCCCAGTTGCGACGCTCTGTCTTGAGACGGTGGCGCATGTCAGTGTAATATGAAGGCGGAACGTCGATGAACTCAACACCACGAGCGCGTAGGGCTGAGACGGCAGTGATGATATCGGGAGTTAGAAGTGCAATATGCTGGACACCAGGCCCAGAGTTGAAGATGACGTACTCCTCAATCTGGGACTTCTTCTTGCCGAGAGCTGGCTCATTGATGGGCATCTTAACAATGTTGTTTGGTGAAGCCATGACAACGGAGCTCAGAGCTGAGAACTCGGTACAGATCTGTGAATCGTCCACAGACCAAAAACGGTGGAAGGACAGGCACTGCTCGTAGAAAGCGCAGGCCGAGTCCATCTCGTTCCAGGACTGGTTACCGACGCAGTGGTCGATGCGGGCTAGGGGAACATCTGGCAGAGACACAGTGGCCCTGTGCTTCTTCCAGGTTCGGTAGCCAGGGAGGAAGGGTCCCGTGTAGTTTTGACGGGAGATGAGGGTATGGGTGGTGTCACCATATGTGCATATGACGGCTGTGGAGACGGAGCCATGCTCCTTGTCCTTGCTGACCTTGGGGTCTTGAACAGCAATAGCACCCTCCTGAACCGCCTTGTGATATACTCCGTCGACATTCTCGACCTCAAAGGCAACATCCTTCACGGCGTCGCCATGGCGTTCGAGATGAGCGTACATCTCCTTGAGAAGCTTTCGGTCCGACTTGGAGATAGGTTCGTCGTCTGGGAAATGAGCTTCTGATCGCAGAGGTGAGGTGAAAACGAAGCGGACATCGTTGTTCTCAATGACATACGAGGCAAAGTATCGGCTTCCAGTCTCGAGTCCCTTATATGCGATGGGCTTGAAGCCAAAAAGATTGGTGTAATATGAGGCAGCCTGTTTGGCATTGCCAACCCACCAAGTTATGTGGTCATAGCCGGTGAAGTTAGGGGGCGGCTGAACCGCAAAAGTGTTGTCTGCTTGGTCGAGGGCAGAACTGATAGGAACAGTAGTAGGCTGAGTTGCCTGCTGAGGAGGGGAGTTGGTGATGGCAGAAGGGGACATTGACACACAGACGGTTTGATGGATGAGTCTCTGATATCAGAATAGAGTAAACGTTTGTTTGAGGCTTGTGTTTTAGGGTCGAATTGTTTCCGCGTGGTGGCTTCGAGAAGCTAGGTATGCAGGAAATTGTTAACTGACTTGAGCTGATGGCTATGGATGAGATGGGGGGCTAGAGACGAATATATGTAAGAAATCCCAATTTAATTCAAGCCCGGCTTAACCATGAAGCAACAAGTATTGCTTGTTTCTTTGTCATTTCTCACACGGAACGGCTCCGCCTGGAGAAGGCATTATACGGCCCAAGACAAGTCTGCCAGGATAAGCAAGAGATAGTTCATACCAGTCATATCCATCGGTAACATCCTCGTTGGCTTTCAGAGTTTCAATGAAACTGGGAACCAATGGGGTTTGCGGCGTAAGAAAGCAAAGCCATGCCCGTCATGGCAGGGTTAAGGGTCACGCGCGGGGCTTCCGCGTCAGACGGCGGTCTGATTGAAATCATCAAAAGAGCCAAGAGAGCCCAATTGATCGATCTCAAGGGCGGTAGTGCCGAAGGTTGTTGATGGTGGTTGTGAGGTTATCACTGCGGAACTTCCCCGGCCGAGTGTCCCGTTGCGGCGCCAGCCGCCCCAAGCCGACATTGGCCGACTCCTTCCAGAAGTCCCAACACGGCTTAACAAGCACTCTATGGTGACATGCCCTGTGATGGACTGCGGAACTGTCAGCAGCAAAGCCGGCCGAAACATCCTTGCGGATGAGAGATGCGCGACAATGGAGGAACTAGTCGCCTGAGTATCGATCATCTCCCGCTAAAGCCGAGACGCCTCTCAAGCAGGTCGGCTTATCCAGCATACCCATAGCAGGAATGGTATTTAGAACCCTGAGCCAGCCCTTTTCAGTGCCAGGTCTGTCGCTCAACACGTCGCATCAAATCCCGAACGTTCCAAGATCTACACCTCCAGAGGTAGTTTCCTGAATCTATCGTTCTCGCCGAATAGCAGAATCGCAGGTCTCAAACTGAATCACTGAGTCATCTTTACCTGCCCAGCCACTGCTCGACAACAGTCGAAATGGCATCTGTATGCTTAAGCAAACACGATATCAATATCCTCGAGAAAATCAAGGATCCGGAGTCAAACCCATATGCTGGTATCGTTCTCGACTCCTCATTACCACGGGACCCAAACATTACAGATGCCACGATATATGAGCGAGTAGTCGAGGGGGAGCGAGACATAATTCGTTCCATTCAGAGACTTGAAACCCAGTTGAAGAGTCTTGGGTCCGAAGAAGTAAAAGACGCTGCTGTCAAGGGTTATCAGCAAAGCCTTTCGGCGGTTGAGAGTATCATCGCTGAGTATCCGAACTACGCCAGCGCCAGAAACAACCGTGTACAGATCCTCAGGCGACTATACGGAGATGCGATGATGCTCTCCGATACCAAAGACAACTCCGCGCCCTTAATAGAGTCACCCACCCAGGCGGAAAGGAAAAAAGCTGTTGTGACAGCATTGAGCGACATCGAAACGTCAATCACACTCCTAAGCCCTTCATCACCAACCATGCCTATTTCTCCTCAGGTCGCGCGCACTTTGTCTATGGCTCACACCCAAAGAGCTGCATTATATCTGAAAACAGCCAGACTAATGCTAAGTCGTTCTTTGGATATAGATGTGACCCTTGAAGAATCCAAATGGGAAAGGCTCGACTTTGAGGGTGCCGCATCTCGAGACCTGGCGTTTGGTGGGAGGTATGGAAATCCAATTGCAAAGGGTTTGGCCGTGAGTGTCAACCCAACGGCCAAACTCTGCGGACAAATTGTTCGGGAAGCGATGAAGAAGGAATATGGTCCATCTTTTGGTGACTAATTGCATGTATATAATGAGATAGAATATCCCAAAAAGGCTTGACATGCCATTATCATCTTGGAAGTTCGCAAAACCAGTAGTGACTCGAGTGCCAAAGCAAGCCCAGACATGATTACGAAGACTTGGAAGAAGGTCCAACTCGTCTATGTTGTTAATCAGTGTTTATCCTATTGCCAGCTAATCATTTGTGGGATTACCGTCGTGCAGCTTCAAGAGTCTGTTGAGTTGTTCGACCTTTGTCCTTTTCTTCACGATTGATTCTGGTTGCAGCGGCTGAAAGGCCAATCAAAACACCGAAAATTGGATCCGCAGCGCGGGAGATGATATATGTTGGTGCAGGCATCGTGATATACCTATCTTATCAAGTACATGAACAATGATGGAGGTGAGGTGGCTCAATGGAGGAGCTTTGCCTAACTCCCACCCACCCATACAATTGGAGCCGCCCAACGACTGGAGCTTAGGTAATACAGAATGGGTGCCTCGAAAAGTTCAGGGCAGGTCTTCATGCACGGACCCCTCACACAGGACTCCGAAAAATGGAAGGGACCTTGTCATGTGACTAGCTGGGTCTCGCTTGCCACCAGCCCACACAAAATATTTTGGTGCGTAATTTGAACTTGTCTTGACAACTCCTCGCAACTTCACTAACCAGCAGACAACACACCGCCGGACAAGATGAAGTTCCTCAAGGTCGGCCGAGTCGCCATCATCACCCGCGGCAGATACGCCGGAAAGAAGGTACGACCTCGACAGATTTAATACTGCTATTCCATGGCATTTCCCGAGTTCTGCGGCATCCGAGCAAGATAGGGTCGAGGGAAGGGATTGAAACGAAGAGGTCATTGGTGTTTTATATGACAAGACGCGGAGCGCAGAACTCGCAGGAATACTATGATGGGAGCCGATCTTGACTGTCGTTTTCTTCAAGGAAACATTTCGCTGACTCGATTGCTTCAATTAGGTTGTCATCATCCAGCCCGTTGACAACGGCAACAAGCCTCACCCTTTCGGTCACGCCCTGGTTGCCGGCATTGAGCGATACCCGTCCAAGATCACCCGCCGCATGTCCAAGACCCGCCAGGAGAAGCGAAACAAGATCAAGCCTTTCATCAAGGTCATCAACTACAACCACTTGATGCCCACTCGCTACACCCTGGAGCTTGAGGGCCTCAAGGGCGCCGTCTCCAACGACACCTTTAAGGAGGTTTCCCAGCGCGAGGATGCCAAAAAGACGGTGAAGAAGGTGCTCGAGGAGCGATACACCAGCGGCAAGAACCGATGGTTCTTCACCCCTCTCAGTATGTTATCCCATCGCTGCGCTATACCACTCGAGCGGAGCTGCATGAAAACCCGCCGACTGCTCTTGGGATTTACGTAAATTAGAGCGTTGCTAACCACCCACCACAGAGTTTTAAAAAAGGAATCGTTTCTCCATCACGGTTAGGGAGTTGGCGGGATGTACAGAGCATCGATGGCACTAAGGAACGCCGGTTTTTATGGGCTCAATATGAAGTTTCTTAAAACACAACCAGATCTCTACTTGCCGCGTGATTGTAGCGTCAATATACAACGCGGATCGGACGGACGTGTTGTCCCGACCGAAGGATACCACTGGCAGCGTTCAATGAATTGATGCCATCAATGGGGTGTTGAATAGACCTTGAGGACTTTTCTTGACGGTTAAACGTCTACGAGGTTTACGAAATCCATAACATGAATTAAAATTTACCGTCAAACGCAGAGCCCGGTGAAATGAAGGAGAGACGATAGATCAATGAACTTTTGTCATGGTAGGCTTTTCTTAACCGTTTCGTTTCTACATGTCTATGGCCAAACGCCGTCTAGAGTTACACATCAATTAGACCTTTCGTGATGCGGTTCATGCATAGGACCGCTACCTCGCGCTCTGCGCCCAGCTCTATGGCTTACACTTCATAAGACCCTCCCTTCCCCAATCAAACAGAATATATCAAAAAGTCTCCAATCCACAGAAAGCGCGCCAAGTCAATCCGACTGTGGACACATTCGGACCAAGTTCAATAACTTGGTTGGGCGTAATACATAAGGAAATAACGGATATAGAAAAGAGGTTCCTTAGATCGCCATTCGCCCCGTCAACTAAACGTTCGGGTCTTGCTTCACATTGAGACCGTATAATACAGAGCTCTAGACGTGCTGAGCATCGTTGATGCCGAAACGGTTAGAAACCTCATTGGCCAGTCTGGTGGGATCAACCTCTGAGGAGTAACCGGGAGCAAGACCACCGAAGAAGGTGAAGATGAGGAAAGCGGTAGCAATGATGATGGTGACCTTGCGGAGAATGGGCTTGCGAGCACCAAACTCAGCCCACTGTCGGTTGGCATCAGCAATGTGGCCTTTGATCTGCTCGTAGCCGAGCTTGTAGTAGACCATGCCACCAAGAGCAATGGAGTAACCAAAGAATTGGAGACCAGTAACCTGGGTACCCCAGATCATCATGGAAGCAATGACCAGGAGAATATCCTTAAGAACACCGCAGAGTGTGAGGACGACAGCAGAAGTCTTGCCAATCTGATAGTCTCGTTAGTATCAAGCTGCGTAGCAACTTCCAAGGGAAACATACCAGGAATACGACGGAGACATTGAGCAAGAAAGCGCAGAGACCGTTAAGGAAGAAGGTGAACAGACCAACGTGGTAAACTTCGGCCATCGAGCACCTGGGGATCTCCCAAATAAGAGCAACCACACCGTTCATGACAGCGCAAATGGGAGCAAAATAGTACAGAGAGACGAGAGGGTCCATCTTGTAGTCAGCGGAGCTCAACAGGCGCTGGACCATGGTAAGTCGCAGAGCCTCAAAAATGATACCGCCCATCTGGAAGAGCACACCAACAGTGACGAAGTGAATCTCGCCCATGGAAGCAATGATGACACCGACAACAATAGCGGAGACATTGAGGAACTGCTTGAGGTTGGGAGCAGAAACACCAAGAATCCAGCCAGAGATGAGAACGGCGACGGGTGTGGTAGCCTTGAGCATCTGGATGAAAGCAACAGAAAGGTACAGATATGTCAAATTTCCGCAGATCAAACTCAAGCTGAAGAAGATACCGATGGGAACAACGGCACGGACGTAAACGCGAGCTGTCATCTTGACGGTCTTGCGGCCGTCAAGGTAAGGAGTCCATCGCGCCATAATCTGAGTGATGACTGTCGCGAAGGTCAAGTGGTAGGTCGTTAGAATGACGGGGTAGCCTGGGAGTTGAGATGTCAGCAAAGGAGCAGATATACAATAATGTTAAAAACGTACGGAAGTTGAGGGTATCGAGAAGCCATTTGTTGAACAAGATGACGGACGATGAAAAACCAATCCATGCACTGCACAATGTGGTTAGCAACGGTTCGGGCGCATCGTCAAGTCACTTCGTGGGATAATCGAGAAAACTACTGACATAACATAGAAAGTAGGATGAACTGAAGCGCGAGCAGACTGTGACTTCTCGAGACCGGGGTTAACTGTTGGAAGAACAGGAGTGGTCGCACGTGGCGTCTCGCCCGAGACGCGGATCTTTTCGTCAGCCGACATTATGATTAATCTGGTTGTTGGTGATGTAAAGGATGCGATTGCAAATGGTTGAGGCTGTCGGCGAGAAAAGTCGTGGTTGTAGATAAGAGACCCCTTGAAGACAGATTTTAGGGGGGACGCGCAAACGAGCGGACGGACAGCCGAGTCCTGTAATGGAATAGAATCGGAAAAGGCGAGGGGTGCTTGATATGCAATTTGGCGGGGCCCAGGAGAGACAAGGTCTCAAAGAAGAGAAAAAAGGCGAAAAAGAGGTTGATCTCCTTGGACTTTGGTTCAAGGTGGCCTGGTTTCGCAAGGGATAAGGCAAAGAGAAAGACTGAAGAAACAAGGCAGCAAGACAAGAAGTCGTCTCTGGTACGAGAAGAAGAGAGAGGGAGGAAATGAAAAAGGGTACGAGAGGGATGAAGAAGGGTACTTTAGGGGGAATAGGCAATGTTGACTAGATCTTCAAATCTCATCCAGGGGTGTGGTGTGGGCTATTATTGTTATTTTGGTTGGAGGCAAGCCAAGCTAGGAATCAATCCAGGGTGAGGCGCAATCAGAAAAATATTATGGAAGGGTTTTCCCCTCTGAAATTGGCATTTTGATGCATATTAGTGGAGGAGCCACAAAGTTCAGCACAGGTGGCCGACCCTGCAGTGACTGACTAGCACTAATAAGCCCTCAGCCAGTTGAACACGAACAAAGTGGATGACGGGAACGAGACAATTCTCATGCTCAGGTACTGGTACCCCCAGCCGTGTGGCACCCGAAGCCTGCAAAAGCTGATTTGACGCGTGTACAGGGGCAACAGCTGGAGGGATGCAAGGTACTATGTACAGGCACGGTTGCTGCAACAGGAACTGGCTGATGTTGTTCTATTCAGGGGCATCCGCTAGTTACGGTCGAGCCAAGCCTGGCGAATCATCCCGCCCACGTTGCTCCAATTGTCGTTGCCAGATAAGCTGAGGGGTCTTTTCGCACTGTGCGCTTACTACATTTCGATGCGAATCTGGACTTTGCGATGGTGGTGAAAGTTCAAGGGAGGAATGTTTGTGGCTGAATGGCTCAATTCTACATACTAACTACCTATTGTGTGTAGAGTCGTAGGCCTAAACCAGAGACAAAAAGAACAAACGCATGCTAGATTGAGTAGTTCTGCCGTTCCATCAGCACTCTTCCTTTAATAGCCGTCAGTTTCTAGAAGAGAATATCTGTCTTCGAGACTACTGTCGGCTCAGCATCTACCCTCACAGTCTCCAACTGTCAACTGTCAATGATGGAGACTTCACACCCCGCCCCGGTTGAGCGAACCTCCAACTGCCGGAACCATCTCGAATTTGGACGTTTTCGTCTAAATACTATCGGGGAAGATCTAGATCCTGTCTAGGAAAGGAAACAAACCCAGAAATAAGTAAAGTGTGGTTCACATAATATATGGGTTCCTTAAAGTTCACAAGCTATTCTCTTGAGGCAATTAATACAGTCTATCGATTCCTCAGACTGCGAGGCTTCATTCTTGCATTCCCATAACATTGACGGTCTGGCCCTCACTTACGCGGTCTATATTCGTATAATACTACTCGACCAGAAACATACGTCACTCTAATCTCGTCTCGGTTTGCACCTTGGCCATGAGCGGCAGGTATTCAACACACAGCATTCTTTCTTCCTTCTGCGGCACGGAATGGTTGACCTTATAACCTCCACTACCATACAGAGTCGGTAGGTTATACTCCGTACGTAACTGCATACAGCCAGACAGCTTCGGCAACCCACCTCGAATTATTGTCCTCGCTTTGCTCCCTTTTCTTCCTTTAGAACTTCAGTTGCTGGTTCAGCAGACTGTGAGACGCGTTAAAAGCTTAATCCTCACCTAGGAAAGCATGCCGCCTGAAGTAACCATTAAATGTTGCTGTGTCATGTCTCCAACAAGTTAATCGAGAGATCCAGCTTGGCAAGTAAACGTAACCAGAATCTCAACACACATCTGCAGATCCAGCCGAGACGGCCCAGAGGTCTATCACCCTGGCTGAAGAAACGGCCCAGTTTGCTAAACTTGGCTTTTAGTTAAGCATTCTTAGGGGGGTCAAGGATCCATTTTGATCGTGCCGGAAAGCCATGGTATGTATTATGTAGAGAATATACGGAGACAGACACAGTGAGATATCAAACCGAGCCGAGGAAATATACCAATCCTTGGAAACCCATAAGGGGTCCCTGTAACCATGTCGAGCTGGCTCATGGTGGATACCAACTCTAGAGCTCATCTACTAAGAACATTACGTTCATCCTCAAGAAAGCAGACAATGGCAATGAGGTATTTTACTCAGTGTCCCCTGGTAACAAATCCCGTACGTCGTGCGGAGAGGAGAGATATGTTACCGTTGTGAGTAACATCCATGCCACAACGAGCCAAGACCAGGCTGAAGAGGGCGGGAGCTCACCCGCGAGGCGAGCCTTGCGTTGCAAGCCACGCACGGTTGGCTCTTAATAAAACAACATGTAGTAGCGCCAAAACGATCCTGATGGCTGGTTGATCTGCTTCCTGTTTCAGAGTCCATACAATGCTGTCAGAGATTATCGAACAGAGGTGCCTGGTGGAGACACTTCACAAACCGCCAGTTGATCCTTTGCTATATCTGGGTCCAGTGACGTTTCTTCACCAAAGGTTACGAAGCCTTCTGCGTGGCCTTCCAGCCCTTCATCTCGTTGCTCCAGCATGTTGGCCATGATGGTTTCAAGGTCGGTTTACATGAGCCGATATTATGGAAACCATAGGCGCGATCATCGCTCGACCAACGGAGGTATGGGCCAAAGAAAGAAGGGAGAGGCGAAAGCTTGTTACATGCATGTAACAACTAGCGTGAACCAACTACAGGCATAATTCTACTCCGTACTTGAACGGTTGACCGCTTCGTGCTAGCAACATTCTTTTGCTACAGACTCCATCTAAAGAGATTCGAACGTAGAAATTGCTTGGACAATCATTGGACATCCCGTATCTTATCATGATAAAGCTGAATTCGCTACACTGTACAGGTACATCGCTACTTTATTAGAACCCCCCCACTCACCCGTCAAGCAAGCCACCCCTGGACATTACATGGGTAGGTATTTTCATGTGTGCTTCTCAGGCTGACCGTCAGCAAAAGTCAGTGATATTTTCTTGACAGTTGTTTGCAAGAAGTTGCGAAGAACTCAGGTTGCACAAAATACGGGTATTCTGGAATACGAGCTTGTTTGTAAAGTCTAACAAGCTTCAGCCGAGCAGATAAGAAATATTCTCATGCATACAATTGATCCAACCCGGATATAAGCATCAAGTTGTGGCTTCGTTTTAATTTGGCGATGGTCAGAAGAGAAATTGAGATCTGGTCTTGGGCGTGCTTTGGATTGGCCAGCGGCATAAAGTGACTGGGAGTGTATTCAATCGTCCAGTCAAAGACGCTTTTGAAAGTAATTATCTTATCTGTCATGGAGCGTTGAATTACACCTCATCTTAGGAGATTACAGCAAAAGACTCTGTGGACCTCCTTTGCAGTACCAACAGACTATCGAATCCATCGCGTGGGATCTTTGATCAGCAAGTATGGCGTTGGCCATCATTGTCCGAAATTCTAACAAACCGCAGCAATAAAAGTTGGCAACGCGTTGATTATTTTGGGAACGCGGGTTTCAAATATATCAAACCTAGGTATCGGATTAATGCAAGATCAGCCTCATGGTACTCGGAACGCTGCTCTAATACTGGAGTTGACGGAATCTTGGCGGAGTCGAGACGACGGGAGCCACCCCGACAGCTACTAAGAAAAGAGGCTAATTGTCCAATTCATGGCACAGTGTCCGTTAGGCATAGGCCGAATAGCGTGTCGATTAAGATTTCATGCAATATGAATATTGAGACTACTGTACTACGTAGCTGGTTGTCATATTCGTATTCTGCTGTCGAAGGCGATTAGAAACTACCTATCCAGGGCAGGCTGGTCGTCGAAAGACCCTTATAGACAGTGGAGGCTATCTTTCAGTCCCTCGCTTGGGGCGACAAGGTTGATCTGTCAATGCCTGGCAGTGAGATTGCCTTTCACAACAGATAATCTCTAATCCACTGAGGTAGTCACACCACAAAGGATTACATTTTTATGCAGATCTGGTATCAACACATCCATGACCCAAGCTGGACCGAAAATAATCTCCTTTCCTGAGAGTCCCCGTCTTTATCATGACTCTGACCCTCATTGTGCTACCAACAACCAGAGAATATATCACATAGATCATCCAATCCGATGTTAGAACCAGGCCACCCACGCCCACCCACCATCTACAGTATCAGGGGCCCGCGGGTGGAGACCCAACTAAGGGAGACTAGGAGGGTCGAGGGGACCCGACCCAGAATAATTTTAGCCCCGCCATCGATCCGTTACCGTCTCCTTTTCTGCCAGACTCCTGAAGCCACCTCACTTCCTGCAATCGCGGTCAATATCTACAACAACCACGAGACTTTGATCTTCTCGCTGTCTTTTTGTTGTTCTGTACAACTTCTTCTCCCCTTCGTCGCTCCATTGTTGTCCGCGTCTGCTTATTTCTGTGCCTTTTGCGGTCTTCTATCCATCTTCTTCAGCTCCCTCTAATACCCCCACCATGGCCGACGTGTGAGTTGCTTTTGCGCCCGTTTGCTATTGCTTGACGTCTCTGTATACTAGAAAGCACTGTTTGTTCATGCAAAAAGACGTCTTGCTGACATTTACCATCTTTGCAGTAACGTTGATGTCCTCGTTATTGGCATGGGACCTACTGGTCTCGGTGCTGCCAAGCGTCTCAACCACATTGTATGCGCTCACCGCCACCTCCACCTTCACCTTGAGGCCGAGAAATACAGGCTGACGATGTTAACAGAACGGCCCTTCATGGCTGATTGTCGATTCCTCTGACAAGGCTGGTGGTCTTGCTGGCACTGACACCACCCCCGAGGGTTTCGTAAGTCGTCGTCTTCCAACTTGGACAAATGTATTCCTAACCATGCGATCGTTCTAGCTGTACGACGTCGGTGGCCACGTTATTTTCTCCCACTACAAGTACTTCGACGACTGCATCGACGAAGCCCTCCCCAAGGACGATGACTGGTACACTCACCAGCGAATCTCCTACGTTCGCTACAAGGGCCTTTGGGTTCCTTACCCCTTCCAGAACAATATTTCCATGCTTCCCAAGGAGGACCAGGTCAGCTGTATCGAAGGTATTATCGATTCTGCTCTTGAGTGCCGTGTTGCCAACACCAAGCCCAAGGATTTTGATGAGTGGATTGTCCGTATGATGGGTGAGGGCATTGCCAACATTTTCATGCGACCTTACAACTACAAGGTCTGGGCCGTCCCTACTACCAAGGTACGACCACAGATTCTGTATGATACAGTGGAGTTAGTGTGCTGATAGTCCAACAGATGCAATGCCAGTGGCTCGGTGAGCGTGTCGCTGCCCCCGATGCCAAGCTCGTTACCAAGAACGTTATCCTCAACAAGGTCGCTGGTAACTGGGGCCCCAACGCTACTTTCCGATTCCCCGCCCGTGATGGTACCGGTGGTATCTGGATTGCCGTCGCTGAGACCATTCCCAAGGAGAAGAAGCGATTCGGCAAGCAGGGTGAGGTCACCAAGATCGACGCTGAAAAGAAGATTGCCTACTTCGCCGATGGCAGCACCATCGGCTATAACAAGCTCATCAACACCATGGCCGTTGATCACCTCGCCGAGAAGCTCGGCAACCAGGAGCTTGTCAGCCTCACCAAGCAGCTTTACTACTCCACTACCCATGTTATTGGTGTCGGTATCCGAGGCGAGCGCCCTGAGCGCATTGGTGACAAGTGCTGGCTGTATTTCCCCGAGGACAACTGTCCCTTCTACCGTGCCACTATCTTCTCCAACTACTCTCCCTACAACCAGCCTCAGAAGGATGCCAAGCTCCCCACGCTTTACCTCGCCAATGGTGAGAAACCTGCGACTTCTGAGGCTAAGGAGGGACCTTACTGGTCTATCATGCTGGAGGTTTCCCAGTCTACCATGAAACCTGTGGATGTTGAGAACCTCCTCAAGGATAGCATCCAGGGTCTCATCAACACCGAGATGATCAAGCCCGAGGACGAGATTGTCTCTACTTACCACCGTGCTTTCGACCATGGGTACCCCACCCCCACCCTTGAGCGTGAGGGCGTCCTCAAGCAGGTCCTCCCCAAGCTTGAGGCCATGGACATTCTCTCCCGTGGTCGATTCGGCAGCTGGCGATACGAGGTCGGTAACCAGGACCACTCCTTCATGCTCGGTGTTGAGGCCGTCGATGCCATCCACAGCGGTGCTGTCGAGCTGACACTCAACTATCCTGACTTTGTCAACTCCCGCCAGAACACTGAGCGACGCCTCACTCAGAACTTCATTGTGGCTCCTCCTCAGACCAACGGCACCAAGGAGATTCCAAGCCACTCCAAGGCCCAGTAAATTCACAGCCAATGGAATAGAATTGGAACTGGAGTTGAAGGTATAGCGTGAGCAATTTATGATTGGGCACGTTTGATATCCAAGAGACATGTGTACAAGAAAACTTTGTGGAGAGCGAGTTAGCGCCTCAAGAAACGATGAGTCCGAATTTAGGATTGATGACGGGACAAAGGCCGCTGCTGGTGAAGATTTCCAGTTAGCTCGACGGATGGATATAGGACTCCGCTTGACAAGGCGGGGCGACATGATAGAGATAGATCTGGGATTTTTGCTCTAGGGTTAGACAAATGAACGGATCATCCTATACAGATACATAATATACAATAGAGCTTAGAAGATGTTGATGTTTCCATCGTTGATGCCATTCTAGCGTTTCTAGGCCGTTTATTTCCTTTCGTGGAAGGATTTCGGTGTTTTAGGTCTTCTTCATCGGAACTGTTGTCTCAGTGATTGGTTCCTGGATCCTTGATGTTTCAGTGACATTTAATTCCCTGCCACTTACATCATAGTCTATGTGCGTTATGCAATATATGGGTAGATGCGAGAATGTAGTTGAGATATCTCATTTTTGTTGCTCATGATAATGGAATTACACTGAAGAAATCATGTTACTGTCAGCCTCAAACCTCTTGGAGGGAATGTGTGCCCAAAGCTACCCTACCTACCTACGGATCAGTTTAATAAACAAGCGCTGACTTGGTTGTGCTGCCCCATAAACGGCGCCACAAGGGTCCATCGCGCATGAGCCGGTTTTGTGAAGCCCACACAACTTATTGACTTAAACAATGAGATTCTGATACAGCAGACCCTGAGTGAAGTTGTGGATGCGCTATAACAGAACATTGGGATTTCAACTTGGCAGCACGAGACTGGAGAAGATTTCTAGTTCGGTGAAGATTTTGGCCGAAACAGAACGGATGGGCAAAAAGAAGCACCCAGAGAGTTGTGATGGCTGCCCAAAGCGGGAATAGTGGCGCTGGAGATGCTGTAGAGTTTCGATTGAAACAATAAAGTCAATGGGATCGTGGTTAGTGGGACGGAGAGGGGAAGTGAGATGAGGTTAACGATAGCTGTAGTAAGAGAGCACAGTTGTTTCTGCATTATGTTTTGAAACGGTGACAAGTCAGTACACTCAGGTAAAACTGCTGGATGATGCAATGGAAGCTGAATATGCAGGGTGGGAGGAGATATGTATGACTACCCTGAATTGAATCACAACGTGTTCTACTTGACACTTTGATGCGTCCACTTTCTTCAGCAGAGGCAGGGCCATTACCACCAATACCAATCACCATGGGTACGAGGCCCAACTGTCAAACCGGATGATATCCTTGCTGTTCCGTCATCCACTACTAATTCAAGACGGGACCAGCTCGTGAACAAGACTTGGACCCTGTATCTTTTGGCGCGCACACAAAAACATGGGTAGGTAATTCTCACCAATTAGTTCTGAACTGCTCCGTACTCGATGGAGAATATCATTGACCCCCCAAGATATGTCCAGCTCAAGTATCGATTGAAATAAGACTGTCTCTGCTTGGCCTGGAAAGTAACCAAGTTACAAACCTAACGGCTCTGCTAATCTAAACAAATATCCCGACACCCCTATGTTACCTAGGTACGGTACATAATAAGGAGCACGTACATACCTTAGTAGGTAGTTGTCTCTGTCACTGGGGGGAAGCCTGGGGAGGACGGGAATCCACCTCAACCTTGAAAGTCCACTCATCCCAAATCTTAACCAACTTGAACCTAAACCAACTCCATCCCACCCTGTCTGTGTTTCTGTGCTCGGCGGTCACGGTACGGTACAGCAACCACCACACACTAACACAAGTTGTCCTGGATTTGACTTCACCATTTCTTCACTCAAGTGTTGCAGGATCAACGGACTGTTCCTCCTTACCCCAGACTCCCTACCACGACCTCGCCTACTCCGATACGTCGTATGCCTCTTAATAGCGAGCCTCTACCGTCATAGACATCATATCACCTTCGACAGTCTTGAAATTACCTACACACTGTCCTGGAAGAGTTCCACCAAACACTCGGCCTACCAAACGTAGATCCTGTATACAATATCCCATATCCTTCCTGTCGTTGATTTATTTTTGCACGCCGAATCTTACTGCGCCTGACTCTCTTTTCCACTTGTCATCTCCTGACATTGAAATAACAGTCATTGCTCTGCGCCATCAACGTTAAAACCACGGCCGATATATCTCCGATGATGGGCGCTTCATTTGCATGAGCCTAAGACTTTAATTGAACTGAACACCGCCGATCGCTTCTCCTGGTCTTTCTGACCTGCTACTGACATCGATTGTGATATCCACGAGGCGCGCCGTCGTTCGCGCACCATCATGGACGGTGCTTCTCTCGTTACGGACGACCTTCTTGATCCCCCGCCTCGAATATACGAGCGACTTCGTCAGATAGCTGGTTATACATGGGATGAAAGCCAGCTGCCTTTCCATTCTTCATACGACTTCTGGTAAATTCTCCGCTGTACTCCGCGAACCTTCATCATCAGCCCTCGCACTAAGGCTGGCTTCCACCATGTTCATCTCATTCTCTGACCACGTCTAGGCATGTAATCGGCACGCGGTGGGTGTCGTCGGTGCCTTCGCCTTCGAGCTCTCACAATGCCTCGAGCCCAGGATCCGCCCTGAGGCTACATTCAGGCCGCCCATCGCCGTCAGAACCTTACGCCCAAATATCGAATATCGACGGGTACGATACTCAAGCAATAACGCCCCCGGCCTCATCGTCCTCCAATATACCGAGCGATGCCGCATATGTCGAAGAACCAGTCGTTGCTCGTTTATCATATCACGCCCTGCGAGAGGAGCGGGCTTTTCACATAGCTAAAACCTTAATTGCCACTTCAGATCCGACAGGGGAGCACATTGTTAAACCTATCGACTTGATTAGGCTACAACCCCTTCCTGGTGATCGCGCACAGGTTGTTGTTTCTATATACCAGCATCCTGGACCCAACTATCTGCTCGAAGTGCTGGACATGGGACCGGCTTTCTACAGAGCTCGCATACAAGGAGAGACATTCAGCTCATTACGGAAGAACGAACCCGAACTGCACCCGCCAATTTCTCTACAATATTTTCTAGATTTTGCTATAGGTGCGACTCAATGTCTGGAGCTTCTTCACCACAACCTTGGCATGATCCATGGCGAAATTCGAGGCGATGCGTTTCATTTCAATATCGAAACTGGGCAGGTCAAAGTTATGTCTTTTGGGTCTGGGATTCGCTCGTTCGAACACGGCCTGACCAGCACGGGATGGTCAACGCTTTCCAAAGAACTCGGGGCACAGAACAAACTCTTATATATAAGCCCTGAACAGACAGGACGAATGCCTGCTGAGCCAGATAGTCGGACCGACATTTACTCTTTGGGCGTTTTGTTCTGGACCCTACTGACTCAGAGGCCAGTCTTCGAAGGTGATAGTCCCCTCGACATCGTACAGGGTGTTCTTGGTCGAAGGATACCGAACGTCTCTACAGTGAGGCTTGATATTCCCGATGTGGTTGGAAGGATTATACAAAGATGCACGGCTAGGAATGTCCAGGACCGTTATCACTCGGCGAGCGGGCTTCGCCATGATTTGGTCAAGGTCCAGGAGTTTCTCGGTGACGGGGATTGGTTAGCACTTAAGGAGTGGAGGATTGGAACCAAAGACGTATCATCGTTCTTCATGCTTCCAGCAATCATGATCGGCCGCCAGCGAGAGCAAGCAGAATTAGACAAGGTTATTGATCGCGTCGCAAAAAGCCATGCCATGAACTTGAAGGGAAACACAAACCGGTTCTCTGACGGCTCAACCTTGTCAAACGATATGGCCGCTTTTGACGACATTTCTAGCGAGGGGGCGAGCTCTGTGGATGGCACGAACTATCGCAGCGGTTCTTTTACCCACACTGCTTCTTCCGACCCTAAGTTACCAAAGACCAACTTCAACCCCTTATTTTCGGACACCCAGACGGTCTCTGGCGATACAATTTCATCTTCACCATCAGGGACCCTTCCGAGAATTGCTAGACCATGGGAAAGACACCAGTCAATCTCAATTGAGACTCGCAGTCTTGTCGATAGCTCAGGACCCGATTCCCAAAATCGCCACAGCGTCGTAGAATCGACGGCGTCCAGCCTGTCAAGACAGCTGGGCTCGGCCAAGTTTAGACGGCGCGACCATTGCGAGGTTGTCACAATCGAGGGTGCAGGGGGTCTTGGAAAGAGCTGTCTTGTTCAGAGCGTTCTGGCGGATGCTAGGCGGCGGGGCTACTGTGCAACTGCGAAATTTGACACGGCAAGGAGAACAGCATTTGGACCTCTGCTTAAGCTGCTTTCGTCCCTGTTCAAGCAAGTCTGGGGTGAGAGGAACACGGAGACTCCTTTTCACCAGGGTCTCAAGCAGTTCGTTCGCCCCGTCTGGCCAATGTTGCACCGTCTCTTGGGCCTCCCGGAGTTTCTTCTCGGCCCCCCAGAAGCATCAATAGGCCGTTCGATCTCATCGTCTCTTCAATTCGCCTCCATCAGAGGGAATGGAAAGTCTGGGTTAAAACGAAGGGGGTCATCTCCTGGAAGTTCACCCAAGCCAGTTGCCAGGAACCCCAGCGTTGCTTCACAATCATCTTCAGACTTTCTTCGAACGGGTACATCCACCAAGACAATGCGGTTGATGAATATATTCCTAGATGTACTTCGCGTGTTCACTGCACACAAGTTCATCTGCTTCTGCTTGGATGATCTTCACTTTGCCGACGATGAATCAATGGAGCTCATATCCCAAATCATCGCTTCGAGGATGAAAATGGTCATCATCATGACCTACCGAACGGAAGAAATCACATGGGATAAGATTCAAAGCATGATCCATCTCCCTGAAGGCGAAGGTATGTATCAATAGATGCTCTAGTCCTATGAATGACGACTGATTGCTACCAGCAGAGTATCCTCGTTCGGGCGGTCCTTTGGTCACGCGTATAACATTATCACCCTTGGCCGAAGACGACATAGTTCAATACGTCTCGACAACACTTTGTCGGCCAAAGGAAGAAGTCTTGCCTCTTGCATTGGTGTTGCAATCCAAGACGGCTGGCAATCCATTCTACATGCGAGAGATGCTGAGTGCTTGTCATCGGAAGAAGTGTACCTGGTACGATTACAGAGACAGCCAATGGCATTATGACCTTGACAGGCTTTTTGAGCAATTCCAAGGGGAGAAGGATTACGACATACTTGATACAGGCTTCATAACACACCGGCTATCAGAGCTCCCTGCAGCAGCACGAACTCTTCTCGCTTGGGCTGCGCTTATCGGCAATTCATTCTCCTTTGAACTCATCTGTCATTTGATGGGGGGTGAGTTTGATTACCATGAGGATGATAAGGGATCATGTTGTGCGACGTTTACACACAAAACCTATTCGCAAGGAGAGGCAATTGCTGGTCTTCAAGCAGCCATACAGGCCTACATCATTGTGCCCAGTGAGACCGACGATCGATTTCGATTTGCCCATGACCGATACATTCATGCTTCAGCAGACCTGCAGGAATGCAACTCTCGGAAGATGCATTTCATTATTGCCCAGACACTTCAAAAATACTATGGCGGCGAAAACCAACAGCTGGACAACACAGCCTCACATATTTGTGCAGCGGTTGACATCATCAAGAGACGAATTTCACATCGTTACCAATATCGCAAACTGTTGACAAGCTGCGCCCAAGCCGCCGCAGAGAGCGGTGCAAAGCCTACAGCCGCAAAATATTACAACACTGCTCTTACTCTCCTCCAGGACGACCCCTGGACAGACGGCAAAGAAGATGTATCTTACGATGAAACAATGCAGCTCCACCTCAGAGCAGCAGAGTGTTATCTTTACATGGGCCAATATACCGCGGCGAACGAGATTCTCAACACTATTTTCAAGAATGGGAAATCACCATTCGACAAAGCACCAGCATACGTCTTGCAGTCGAGAATATACGCCCAGAGTGGTGATTCCGCTTCTGCTCTAGTTTCACTCAAAGACTGCCTGGTCGGCCTTGGGGTCACTGTCGATGATGAGCCAAGCTTCAAAAAGTGCGATGAGAAGTTCGAGCGCTTATCAATCCAGATTCAAACGATGGGACGTGGCGAACTCCTCAACTATAAGCAAGCAGAGGATCCTAGTGTCGCACCTGTCGGAGCCGTGCTGGCCGAAACCATTAGCGCTGCTTGGTGGAGCGACGGGTTACGGTACTATCATCTCACTCTCATGATGGTCGAGATGCATCTCGAAAGAGGCGCGTATCCACAGTCCGGAATGGCATTCCTCTATCTTGCGATGATCGCATTGTCCCGATTCAATATGACACAATTTGCGGTAGAGCTAGGCAATACGTCCCAAGAGTTGCTCTATCAATCACGGGACCCCTTCTTTCTCGCCCGTGGTTTGATGCTCTACTCAATATGTATCGGACATGTTCACATGACGATGCCCATGATTACGGCTCAGATGGAGGACGCCGTAGAGTATGCATCAGTCGCTGGTGACAGGATATCAACCATCATGAGCTACGGCGTGTCCTCGGTTTTCAAGTTCTTCAGCGGAGAAGCCTGTTCAGACCTCGAGGGCTTCTGTCAATATGGCTGCGAGGAAATTCCCAACTGGTATGCTGATTCTAGAGGAGGTTCAATACTCATTGCCGTCAGGCAGCTCTCCCGGGCTCTTCAGGGCAAGACTCGCACTCGCAACGCCTTGGAAGTCATGAACGACGAGACACATAACGCGGAGAACTACAAGAAATGGCTGATCAGCTGTAGCCGTAAGAGCAACCGCTCTGTCACCTTTTATGAGAGCTTCGAGATCATACCCCTATTCCTTTACGGACATTATGAGCGTGCCGTGGAAATTGGAAGCCACGCCGTTGATCAACTTAGTATGCTCTGGTCAGCACACAACAGTAGGTTGATACTGTTGTTCCACGGCCTCGCCCGTGCTGGATACCTGCTACAAAAGCTCCAACTCCCCTGCTCCCCAACTGAAGACTTCTCCTCGCAGGTCGAAGAGGTCATAAAGGAATTGCGCCACTACGTGAAGATGATGGACGAGTGGTGCACTGTTTCCGACATTAATTACCTAAGTTGGATGAAGTTTCTGCAAGCACAGGTTGAGGAATTATCTCTGAACCATGGGAATGCCATTCAGCACTATGAGCAAGCATTGGATCATGCAGCTGAGCATAATTCCGTTTTTGATGAAGCTCTTGGTAACTATCTTATGGCTGGTATGTTCATTCGACGAAGTGCGCGCCGATCAGCTCGAGCAGCACTTCTTGAAGCAGTTGGCTTATTCCGGCAGATGGGGGCTCTCGGTGTTTCAAAAGCCATCGAGGAGGAACACAGCCTGTTGCTACATGGCCCTACAAGAAACTACCGTACTTGCGATACTGGTGTCCAAACCGACTTTGTCGCTGATGCCACCTCAGTTCAATACAGGACTGGAGAGGCAGAGGACGGTGGAGATCTTGCACGCATCCCTTCTAACACGATGAACATGGCCGACCTCAACAAGGGCGAGCGCATAGGGGCATGGCGAGGCTCAATGAACATTCAGGCCGAACCCGGGGCGGGACTGCCTGCTCTCGATATGATCGATCTGCACGCCATTCTCGTCTCGTCACAGGTCATCTCCTCTATGCTGCAAGTCGACGAGCTTTTGAAGACTATGTGCGACGTCATCTTACAGACTTGTGGTGGCTCAGCTACGCTGGCTGCCATTGTTGTCCAAGAGAACGACATGAATACTTGGTGTGTAGCAGCAAGTGGTGATCCTGAGAAAGGAGCTTCCGCCCATATACCGGGCATCCCTATATCAGGAACCTCACTTATTGCAGAGAATGTTGTTCTCTACTCTACCCGCTTCCTTGAGTCAGTCTTTGTCCCTGACCTGATATCTGATGAGAGATTCGGCAATGTCAACGAGTCCTGGCTTCAGAGAAACCCCGTTGGCAAGAGTATTATCGCGATTCCGATCTGTCATGGCAACAAACCTCTGCTTGGCGTGCTCTATCTGGAGGGTGAACCGGGCGCATTCACAGATCGCAACGTCACGGTCCTGCAGCTTCTTGTCAACCAGATTGGCATAAGCTACTCGAACGCCCTTGCGATGAAGAATGTTGAGAAAATATCAGCAGAAAACCGTTCTATGGTAGCCGTTCAGAAGCGCGCACTTGCCAAAGCCCTTGAAGCAGAGACAAAGGCCAAGAACGCGGAAGCGGAAGCCAAGCGAAATGTCAAGCTTGCAGAGGAAGCGGCAAAGGCTAAATCCATCTTCTTGGCCAATGTGTCGCACGAACTTCGCACTCCTCTGAATGGCGTAATCGGCAACTCGGAGCTTCTTCGCGACAGTGATCTGAACAAAGATCAGCTCGAGATGGCCGACTCGATTCGAGTCTCCGCTGATCTGCTATTGACGGTGATCAATGACATATTGGACTTCTCCAAGATGGAGGCAGACAAGATGAAGTTGTACATCATTGCCTTCAACCCCGAAGACATGGTCCGCGAAGTCGTCCGGGCTGTCTCATACAGCAATCGTGAGAAGACGTCCAAGAAGAATGTCAAGATCGTACAAAACATCAACTTGCCGCCCATGCTAATCTACGGCGACCCTATCCGTTTACACCAGGTTTTGGGCAATCTCATTGGAAACAGTCTGAAGTTCACCGAAGATGGTTCGATCACTATTGGTGCTCGACTGGACAAGGAGACAAAGGAGCACGCCACCCTCACTTTCTGGGTTCGAGATACTGGCATCGGTATTCCTCCTCAGCAATTGGCCAAACTGTTCCAACCCTTCAGCCAGGCGGATGCTAGCACAGCGAGAAAATACGGCGGAAGCGGTCTCGGTCTCAGCATCTGCAAGTCTCTCATTGAGACGATGATGAAGGGCAAGATTCGGCTCGAGAGTGAAGAGAATGTGGGCACGACTGCTTGGTTTACTGTCACGTTTGAGAAGGCCAAGCCTGATGTTGCTGCAGGAGACGCGCAGACCAAAACCACGCCATCTGTCGACCGATACTACGCAGCAACTTCACCTGTGGAGAGGGCAGAATCGCCAAACCCTTATCTGGACTTGTCTAAGGTACCCAAGGATGAGATCCGCATCTGTGTTGCTGAGGACAACCCCATCAACCAAAAGATCGCTATACAATACGTGCAGAGATTGGGTTACAAGGGCGTTGTTGCATACGACAACGGCCTCAAGGCTGTGGAAGGGCTCCGGCAAAAGGCCAAAGAGGGCAAACCGTATCACGTTGTCTTGATGGACGTCCAGATGCCGGTTCTTGACGGTTATGAGGCGACAAAGCTAATCCGGAAGGACTCTCTCGATGCAGTGCGCACTATTTTGGTCATTGCCATGACCGCTTCTGCTATCCAAGGCGATAGGGAGAAGTGTTTGGCTGCTGGTATGAATGATTATCTCGCCAAGCCAGTCAGATCAGAGATTCTGAAAAAGAAGCTCGACGCATATCTCAGCGTTGAGGTAAGGGAAATCCGGTGTTACAGGAATTTCACTGACATGACGCAGCACCCACCGCCAAAACCAGAATCATCTCCCCCATTGCAACACGACTCATCATCCACGCCTAGCCCCCACACGCAACCCGGAGTCGCTACTCACAGATCTAACTCATCGTTTACTCTTCCATCTCCTGTAGTCAAAACGAGTGTGGCAACAAAGGGGTTGGCCAACATGTCTCTTGATCCGATGCAGGAAGAAGCCGTGTTCAACCAACCAGTTGACCAGACGGCTCTACAAGCACAAGACAGCCCTGTCTTCAACAGAGAACAAGAGCCATCGCCACTGGCCATTCGTGGCAGTTCACCTCACTCGACCCATACCTCTGGCCTTGGCCGCCTTTCAAGTGATGATCGGTCTGTAGACACGGCGTCAATCGCAGACAGCTCAACCTCCCAGTCACAGAAGCGACTGCCTCGAAAGCTTGTCAAAAATCGCCGCAACAGCGAGTCAAACAGTGAGCGACCATCGCTTAGCAACGTATCTAACGACAAGTCGCGAGGTGTCCTCAAAAAACCACAACGGCAGAGCACGACGAATCTTGTTGAAGAGAGCCAAAAAGCGGAGAACAACTCTTGCAATTCTGGGAAAGATTCTAGCAAACGCAGTAGCCTGACGTCGTCTGCCTCATCGTTGAAGGATCGAATTTTCCCTCATTAGGATAGTCAAGACACCTTTGCTCGACGACGTCAGGCAAAGCCTCATCACGTTTCTAGTGAGGCACGATTCTTGCAGGCTCTAGATCCCAACATAACTATCTATGGCACCCGGCCTGACTTATTTTATGGACCTATATTACCAACATGGCGAAGGGAGCACCAATGGATGAAATGAATTTATGGTTGTGTTCGGAATATAGCAGGGACTATCGAGGATGACTGGTGGAGCGGAACTTGATGTTCATGGATTTGGTGGATTATGCGGACAAAGAAAAAGACATTCTATATGGGTGGGCGAAAAGAGATTTCTCCCGCCTCACAACCTTCATGCTATTGGGCATGATCTAAATTTTGTATAATTGTTTTTACTTCAGCGAGGAGCATTCGAGGAGGATGGGGCCTTGTGTTGAGGCGCAGGTGAGCGAGGGCATTCGATTCTTGATGGCTAAGGGGGTAAATGTTATGTGGTGGGCTGTTTGGAGCCCTGCAAGATACCTCGTTTTTGCTTTATCCTATTCTTCTCGCGGAAATCATCGACTCAGCATAGATAGCATGGTCCACTGTTTGAGGACCCGAGCGCCAAAAAGAACAGAGAATATGCCACAGTACAGTTGAACTAGCATGATATGGTTTGTGAGAGTTTAGCATTACAGATACAGAACGTTGTGAGGGTCTCTGACAATGAAATTTTATACACCTTCTGAGCTCTAAGGAACTGTAATTGGTTGACAGATACACAGTGATAGCATACAGTGCCTTTCGGTTTACCTCGAACAAAGCTCCACGTTAGTTCGCCGAAGCTTGACACCATAAGGATTGAAGGGTGTAGTGAGTCCGAGGAACCAAGCTTAATAATCATGGCCATAAATGGATATGATCGACATAGAGGAAAGGGTAAGATGGAGGCGAGGAGCCACATGGGGGACTCACGCTAGCGGCCGTTGGCGACAAACAACGCATTGGTGTCCGAGATTAACTTAACTTAGATGAGACGAGTCTCCGACGACATCCATTCAAGATAGGTCAGACCCTACGGCCTGACTGCATGTGTCGACGGGATGATAGCCACACATACCGTCACAACAAGTGGCGAGGGTGATGGGTGGAGAAGTGGAAAAGGAGTTGACGTGTAAGCTGACCAACCGATCAATTCTCGATCAATGGCAG
Source organism: Fusarium mangiferae (assembly GCF_900044065.1). Classification (NCBI taxonomy): domain Eukaryota; kingdom Fungi; phylum Ascomycota; class Sordariomycetes; order Hypocreales; family Nectriaceae; genus Fusarium; species Fusarium mangiferae. The sequence goes on from NW_024573922.1 coordinate 3,234,788, forward strand.
ATCCCGGCTTGTCTGGTTGGTCAATGATGAACTTTGGCTCAAGGATTCGATCTCGCGTAAATACATGCAGATGTCACTGTGGAGGGGAAGGGGTTCTCAGCTGGCAATGTGCAAGCCCACTGAGAGTTAAGCCAGTTCAGGACCTGATTTGGGTTGCAGCAGGAAGAAAAACCAGTCGTGGCAACATCGCGGCCTTTTGTCTCTGGGAACCATGCGGCGCGCAATTTTCCCCTCATGTTGTTTTCGTCATAGTTCAGTCCGAGCCTTGAAGCTGTCGGTACATGAGGACGAGGTCTCATGATCTAAGATCACTATCCTTTCTATGTAATAAAAATTTGAAACTCGGAACGACCAGGTATAGCAGCTGGGAGGCAAGGGAGCATGCGTACCGAGAGTAGTTATGGTCCGTGGACTAACAGATACGCGTCCTTGTTCCTTGATTATTTGTTGCTAGGCCAGCAAGCCAGACTGAAGTCAACATCTAGAAACAGCATCTCGTATTTGGGTGATATCAATGGAGGAAGATGATCGACAGAGACAAAGGAGCTCAGACGGGCAAATAAGATCTCTCGCCACGCAGTTGAAGTCGGAGTGATCTAGTCGTGTTGCAAGTTCTGGTATGTACGGAAGCCGGCCTTTTCAGTCAGGGCGGGTAGGTTTTCGTCAATTCCGAACTACCAAACAGAGAAGGATAATCTCTGGCATCCAGTGCAGCCTCTGGTGTCGATCCCTACACAATGGCTTGCCTTGAATCTTGGGGCTCGCGGGCTCGTGGGTTCTGGCACGATAGACACATGCTAGACATGTCAGATGGGACGGGGGGCGCTAGCAGGGGAATCACTTCGCTGATCTTGATCGCCCGAATAATCAAGGGCTTGAGGTTGAGATGTGGGTTATCGAATCATTTACTTATCGACACGTCCGGTAGCCTAGTGATCGACCATGGCTATTTCTTGTTTGATGCGGAAGTTTTTGAAGTTGATTCGGTACTTCATACAGGGTAGATACTCTACAGCCAAACCGCAATCGCCAGTAGTGTAACGGTGCCTGGGTGCAAGTAGCCGATCACCAGAAAAATCTCGGAAGCCAGATAGGTACACAGACATTATAGCGGTGGGTTCCCGCAAAACAAAGCCGAGTTTCGTATCCTAGTTTAGTTACCCGAAACCGAGTCTGTCAATTTACTCGAAGATTGTGAGTATGTGGACGTGATCACAAGTGCAGGCTTTGGACTCAGTCATCTCAGTCAACCAACAACATGGTGACCATTGGTTTGTGTTGGGCAAAGCGGAATTGTCTGACACCTCTCCATAAGTTACCCCTTGACTAGATAGGCAAGGCAGGGCGTTTAAAAAGGATGCATGGCCCTCTGGATTCGAGGTGAGTCCCGTCTAGACCAGACCCGCACATGGATCGGGATAGCTTGGATCCAAAAACTACAAGGGTATCATCGGATTGGGCCGACCACGAGGGTGGGTGGGAAAGTCGCTTAAAGGCTAGCTGCCGATCCATCAGCTCATACAGGCAAACAAGAACCTCCAGCTTCATAGGTGGCGGCAAATCAAACGAGCCTACTCCGTACCAAGATAGGCCATGTATGTATCTGTGCCTGAGCGAGCCCTGTCGCAAATCCCGGGCTGCGACTAATCAGTAAAGGATCTGCGAAATTGAGTTGCTTGATGTGCAGTACGGAGTAGTCCGTAAAGTAAGGCACAATGAACGGTAGAGCAGGTAATCGTGGCCCGTCAATAGGCATATGGTACTTGTGATCAGGGGAAAAAAAACCATTTGAAAGTCAATCTCCTTCCTTCATTGTTAAGGAAACTCCACGATAAATCACGTCCACGTTCATCAGCATCAGACAGACAAGCGTCTAGATGTAATTGGGCTATTCAATAAGCCACCGGATGAAGACGGACATACATAGTAGAAGTTGATTGAGGCAGTCCCCTGTCCCTACAGCTGACATGGTGCGGCAAAAAGCACCAGTTCCTTTCACACGCATGTGTATTCCATATGTGAACGAGCACATCATAAGCTTGAGTCAAGTTGGTAGGCGTAGGTCACGAGCGAGACCAGGATTGCAAATTGGAGAACCGCGACATTACCACAAAGGGACCAGTGCATCTGTTGACAATGTATGCTTGGATGCCCTCAAGTTGCGGCTGAGGCTCTCAATAGCTTTGCTAGATGACATGTGTAAACGGCTAGTGTGGCAACTTAGTCGCTTGATTCATTTAAACTCGGGCTCAGAGATTTGTGCAGATGATATCAGGTGCTATGGTGCATCGGGGGCAACATCCATTATGTCGTTCAAACTACAGGCGGGCAAACCTAAGACAAGATTGAGACGTGCATGCGACCAGTTAAGTCGTTCCGTTTCTGTTGGGTAAAGTATGCAAAACGGAGGTGATTCATCTCATATCAATGCTGGTGTTTGATGTGGTTCATCGTAGGATGATGGATCCAGACTTGCAGGAGACAAGGATAATGATGCACGAGTCCAAGTGAGGTGACAAAGTGTGGGACAGGAAGCCAAGCATAGAGGGTACCTAGATGACGAGATGAGAGTGCAGTCAAGCAAGGAAGCCGTTGGACGAAATGAAAATGGGAGGAAATGCCCAGTTTGGAAAAACTTCCACCAAAACAACAAAGATGAGGGGAATGTCGTAGAAGGAGCTGGGCAGGGACAGGGGACAGGGCGTGATTTGGTGTTTCAGATGTCCATTCTCGACATGGGGTTTCCAAGCTGCAGGTGCGTCTCGGGCCCGACCGACCAACTTATTCTCTAATTGGACAAAGCATGATATGGTCCTGGGATCCCTAGTCCTTGGAACTGGGAGAGCATGCCCTGGCGGATGTTCATTGGTACAAGATTTGCAAGGAGCCTCACTAGGAACACTCCCTTCAAGCTAGCACTTAACTAATGCACCTACCTCACCTTCCATTACATAGATGTTGGCTCCCAGTCCGAGGTAGATCTGGAGACGTGGTACCATAGTACTCCCGTTCATCTCCGTACTATGCAATCATCGCGAAAAGATGCTTGCATAGAATCATCACTAAGGCCAATGTAGATGAGTAGTGCAACCAACAGAGATGTGAGATAATCTTTGATGCTGACTTCTACGAACCTGTAGGTCATCTAATTTTCGATCCAGGAAAGTACTTCACACAGCGTCGTTCTACCGATACTGTCATTTGATCCGATATCCCAATAGCGGACAGAGGGGTCAAAATAACCCAGAAAGGTGGGAATTTGATCACGCCTTGATTCCTCGAGTTCGTGCTTATTACCTAATTGGTAAAGCAAGACAATTTGGGCCTTGTATTTGACCTGATTCGTACTCCGAGCGTAAAGTTCGTACGACTCGTCCAGTATGAGAGACCATGGATCTCCTTGTACAACAAAGCTGTTGTGAAGCAGAGAAACCGGACGGGATGTTCGAGAGGGTATCGGATGCTATGGTGGCGGCACTTGTGCAGGAACTTTCTACGACTCCCAGGCACTGAATTATCCCCAATAAGCCAAAGCTAGTGAAGAATAGGCATCACAACAGATGGGGTTGACATCAACGTCAACAAAATTTTCGAAACTTGGCTCAACTCAGAACGATCACCGGTGACAGACTAGATTCGAATTGGGAGCCAAGTTTGTGCAAATATCGCTGCATTCGCTCCAAAATTCTTGATTTCTCTTCCCAGGTGAAATCGTCCCTTGCAGGTGACTCGCTTCAAAGTGCTAGTTACAATTCCGTAGAGGTAAGGGATGGATTTCAGAAAGCCCTGTATGTCTCTACGCGAAACAAATAGAACAATATAAGGAAGCGCGCTCAGAGGCAGCTAAGACAGGTACAAGAAACTATGCCTGTAAGGTCGAAATAAAAATGAACTCTGTTATCTACGTATTTTGCTCTTTTCATCGCATCTGAGGATGTCGAGGGTCCGATAACCTCACATGGCCTGGGTCCCGTACGCCTTGTTGTGTGCGTAAAGCCATATCCTGGCTGCTGCCATGCAAACATCTGTTTTCATAAGTTAACCATAGTTGAGAGGGAATGGGTGGTTGATCCTGAGCTAGCCCAACAAACGAATTCGAATTTCGAGGGACTGATCAACAATCTTTTATCCGCGTACCCAGGTCAGAACCTTGACCTGGATCGTGGCGCATTTCCGATATCTAACGGCGCACAACAAGGGGTGGTAACGGTTTTCGAGAGGGTGGGGCTTTCTCAAAGGGTGGGGTACCACTCGCCTGAGCTTGCTCATCTTTGCCCATAGGGTTGATGATCGATTGCTTGGATGGGTTCTGGCTACCTAACTCAAAGAAGCTTCCCGTTTCCTTTTCTACGTCGAACGAGATCAGTCTCAAGTTGTGGGCTTGTAAAGCTGCTGAATCCTTGTAAACTAGACGAATCTGCCGGCACACAGCAGTATGCGCCTGGTCAGGAGGGAGTGTCCCACTGGCCGTTCTTATGCTACCCAATACATAGGTAGGTAGCTTGGCCTTCGACTAAAGCTGCAGAGAGATTCTTCAAGTGGCCTAGTGAACCACCACCACGAGAAGGTCATGCTGCCGCAACGTGCTTTTGACGACGGACCTGGCAAGTGTGGCTGCGTGGCGACAGGTTCAAGCCTTCAAGGATGAATTTTGGGCGAAGACCCCGCCCATCACTTTGGTGAGCCTTGAGCAACGCTAATCTGTATTACTACCAGGCGGCTCGAGGTCCTGCAGAAGGGTTGGGTATTGGATTGGATCGACTAGAAAGAGGGTGCCAAATTTTCTCGACCAATGCATCATGACCAAACCTGGGCATCATTGTTGGCCCTGATCCTGGAAAGGCTGCCTACTAAGGCAAGCAGGCCTGGTAGCCTCCATGGGTTACTCTGACATCTGGCCCTTTGGTATGAGTATGTTTGGGAATAGACTAGATCTGCAACAGCTTGAGACGGTTTTATGATGACGAAATGTGATGCTGGGCTGCTGCTACTGGACATCGTGAGCACCAGCTACCCGTTATACAGTCATTGACTTGTGATAGGATCGGACATTTCATGATCGGAGACTAGTGTCTGACAATGCCTCGACTTGGCCAACTTCCCTTCATGCGTAATCGTCAGCAGGTGGGAAAATATATGTACACAGAATATCTCACTGTAACTTCGGTAAAGTGGGTTGGCAGGATGGAGATTTGCAAAGATGAAACGCGGAACCGCGACATGAAAGGGGACGTCTTGGGTGGATGTAAGCAAGCCCACACACAAAAGTAATATCTACCTACCTAGCTTATTCAAACTCAGCGCCACATGAGGTCGGAAGGAGCGGCTGAAGGAACTCGGTCACAAGCTAATTGCGAGGCATCTTGGCCTAGACCCCAGGCAAAGCCCAGAACCCAGGGCTATTGCCAGGGTGGCTCGGGGCTCAACTGCCAGCTTCTCTTTCCCTTACCTTTCACGACCTTTCTCTGCCAAGGCTCTACAAATATGTACGAATACCTGCCGAAGTTGGTTCATCTCAGCAGAAGATGATATGAGGTCCTTGCAGAAGCGAGATGCGGGTAGCAGCCAAATGCAGTAGGAGCCTAGCCACGTCCAGGCTCATGCGTGGTATCTACTGCCTGTCTTGGGGGACTTACATTATATCAAGTACCCAGGTATGGTACCTACCTAGGGAGAGAGAGGAACCGAGTTGCTTCAGACGAAGGAAAACGCTATTTCGTGGAAGACTTCAATGACCTTCGCGATTCTTCGACCCTTCTATCCATGTAGTGCCCCCCGTCACACCCGAAACAATAGATCACAAGCCACAGGCATTCGAGTCTAGTTCTTTACCAGAGAGCGGCTCAAACCCGGCTAGAACGGGAACCGCGCTTTGTGCAACAGCTTTTACTCAAGATTTCTAGCCTGGCAGCCTGGGTAGGTATTTTCAAAATTCGATCCATACTTTCATCCACTTCCTGTGCCTCGATTAGAGTCGCATCCTTGTGACACACGAACGCCTTGAGTCTGAAGCTTCATTTCAAACAAGGCCCACGACTTCGATTGCACCATATCATTCGAACCCCGTTGTTTACATCCAATACAGAAGCTGCATTGCGACCTGACTTACTCAACGTGACCTGTTTCGAATTTATACTACAGCCAAGACAAAAGCGAAGCAAAAATCACAAGCAATCGCAAGACAGGGAATACGAAGATTGAGGAAAGTTTGGTAGCCAAAGTACGTATTTGATCAAGCTCTGCACGCCCTATCATTAACCTAACTGCATTGAATTAAGCTGAGGCGCTAAAAACTAACATCCAAATTATTGTTTTCCTGCCACAAGTGTCTGGCGTATGTACATTTCAGGTCCCTATCAAGCCACTCGTGGGGCTTCCACCAGTCCACCCTTCCATCCAACTACACGATTGATGGCTTTCTAATTACCGCCCAACTACCGGATTCGAGGCAACATGTCTTGCCAGCCCGCTCGTGTATCATATCAAGGCTGGGAGCCTTGTTTGAACAGGAGGCTCGGAGGCTGCAGCAGCTCGGACACTTTGCCTCGGCGCTCGTGTCATTAGCTCGTAGCTGCAGCCTGGGGTAAGGTGCAGAGTCAGTCGGTACAAAGAAAGCTTATTAACAAGAGTCCTTGGGTAAGAATGTCTGTAGCAGCTTGTGCCTTATTGATCTTCAGCATGGACTTCGAGAACATCAATCAACGAAAACAAAAGGGAGGAAAAGAGAAGAAAGGAGAGGAGAGAACGGCCCACTGGGCTTGGACTAATAACTTACATCTAACTACCACATACCGATGTTATATCTGGATATGTGTTGATGAAGTAGTTCTTCTATTGCTTCTCGCACCGCAATCTACACACCTCTTTCACCATGTTGTGCACGCCCCTCCCTGGTTCCCGATGCCACTTACTCCACTTCTTATGATCTATTCATCCCAAACTTGTACCCTTTTTGGTCCCTCCATCCTGTCTTCTTGTTGGCTACTCGAAACCCCAGAAGCATGCACGACGCACGTTCAATTCGATGGGACTGTCTGGGTTTTCTATCTCCATGGCAGCAATCATCCCAGCCCTGGACCCCTCAGCCACTTCTTTGGTCTACCTCTGCCACTGCCCCTACAATACCGACCCCTGCTTTCTGGGTTAACTATCTTTTTAGTGTTTTGTCTTGTACCTACCATGTGTCCGAAATCTGTCAAATCTCTTCTGATACACGCTTTTATCCTTAACTTCAAAGGTTGCCACGTTGGCACTTGATAAGATGATCTAGAAGATAGTCTTTCTTTCTACTGGAACGACATTCGCTCCAGCCCTTGCCTTAAATGTCTAATGCCGAACTGTTCTGGCCAGATGGAGGTTTGAACCCGTGCTTTGGCGCATGTCATGGCCGTTGAAGCTGTTGGCCGTAGTCTCTTGTACTTTGATCCCTAATCATTTTGTTAGTTTGAGCATACCCTGCTCGCTCAGGGCAAGTTCCCACAATGCAGCGTTTCCACTCTGTCTTGAACAGTCTTTGACTGTTAAATTACGACCCCGATGCGTCAAGATGCGGACCGGCAGAGAGCGACTCGGCGGCCGGCGCTTGATGATGTGCGTATAAGCAAGCGGGTGGGCGTGTGCGGGCGTGTGCGTGTACTTTCACTTTCCACCACTCACTCTTCCTCTCCACTCATGCCAAAGCTCACTCGAGCTGCTCAGCCCTCTTTTCTCTCTCTCTTTCCTTTCTCTCCTCCATCTTCTATCGAGGATCATCGACTATTTTCTCCTCTTTCTATTGTTTGAGCTTCCCTCCTATTCGTTCATTAAAAAACCTTGGTCCCTGAAGCCGTTGGTCTCGTGCTATAGCTCCTTGAAGTCTGCAAGCTACCCTCGTCTCATTTGCCTCAGTTGTCAGTGGTAAGCTAGCTTGAACAGGACGACCAACAACACAGAACAGGACGAAATATATCCTTGATTGAGGGTACTGTTCGACACATTCCTTTTTATCAACTCACAGGACGGCTCTTCTTGGAGACTCCAATCATCGATGTCAACACGAACCTAGACGTATCCGTTCAGTTGTGAATAACAAGAGTGATTCACAGGACAATACACCACGCTGGCTGGTACCTGCGTCTTGAGCTGTTATCCTTTGATGCATCTTGACTCACCACTCCGTCGTTTACAACAACTTCGCTGAGCTTAAAGCTCCAATCTCTCTCAGTTTTCCCCTTCACTGCGGAACTTTCCATTTCTGGGCCTTCTGTCCTTCATCTCGGCCCAATCCATTCACATCGGTTCAACGTTGGCCTCTAGTCGTCTCTTGTCAGCCTTGGATCTTCTCCACTTCTCACACAAGCTTCCTACTAACTAGCACTCGTTGACAGCTCTTTTCTGCGCGTGCCCCCCATGTGTGCTATGTGGAAGAGCCATCCATGACTGGTTCCAAATGAACTTGGCCCTGCTTGTCAACTGGTTTCATCAGCCCCGCTCACCTCGACCGCCACAACTCTGGAGCTGGCCGACATCTCCAGCTCGCCGCCTGTCACCTCTGGCCATCTTATACAAAGCTTGCATATCCACAACCCAAATTGTACGCCGCTTCTTTCTGTTCCCCTCTTCTTCCTTCTTTGATATCGCTTGCTTTATATTCTCGTCATCTGTTTCTTCTCCCTCGTATACCTCCAGTCCCCAGTTGGAGACTTGTATTAGAGGAACCACGAGACAGTTGCAGCCCAAACAACAATTTTTTTTCTTTTGGCAATCCCTTCCTTTTGATGCTCCCTGATTTGCTTGATCACTTGATCTGGCTGAATCGTACTGTCAGAGCTACCCAGATCTTCAAGCGTGGAGTGCAATCTTCTTGTATAACATCGTTGCCCACCTCCCCTGCCCAGCACTCAGTCAACTGTTTCTTATCTGTTTAAAAGAAAAAAGTCAATTGCAGCAAGCCCCAGCCTCCCAACAATACATGCGCCTTCATTTACTCTTGCCGTACAAATGTCCCCACTGGCGTAGCCCAGCTACCATACAACGATGCTTACCGTCAAGCAGCCACCAACTTACGGCTACAAGTCCGTCCATGATCTCCCGACTCCGCCTTCAACCTCTCGACCTTCTCCCCCCTTGATATATCGAGAACCAGCAAGCAATTCTCTGCCTATCGCCTATCGGGGACACAGTCCACCATCACAGCCCATGTCGGCTCCTCATCGTGGCCTGCCTCCGCCGGCGGCCATGACTCTTCCTCCCCAGCAGCCCCCAGTGGCTGGTGCTCCTCCATCTACACATCTTCCACCCCATCCGCCTCCTCCGCCTCCGCCACAGCCATCCTTGGGCCCTCCTGGTCACCAGCAGAGAGATTCATGGGGCCAACTACCTGCTCCACCTCAGCAATGGCAAGGAGCAGAGGAATCCATGAGGCATTGGCTACAGGCGAGGGCGGAAGAGGATAAGAGAAAGCAGGAGGAAGAGCGGACGAGGCAGGAGAGCTTGCGTCTAGAGCAGCGTAAAGTTGAAATGGATATGCTGCGGACGTCGCTTCAGGCAGGTATACCTCCTCCCATGGTTCCTTTGGTGTTTGCGGGCATGGGTAGCGGAGGAGTCGCGCCACAAGCTGCCCTGGAATGGGCTCAGCAGTTCATGCCCCCTGGACAGGCTCCTCCCCGTGCCCAGATTATGCCTGCACAGTGGCCTGTGTCACCCGAACACCAGCGAGAACCTCAAACACTGTCGCATACCCACGCACAGCACCCGGGCATTCCATCTGCGTCGACCCCAGCAGCCGGATATGTGTATCCGGCATCACCATCAAGGCCTCGAGGCCAGACAGTGAGTGGTGCTATAGGACGACCCATGGGCATATCGACATTACCGAGCATCAACACCAACGTGCCACAGCCCGCACACGTTCCTCCCCCGATGCACTCACATCAGCATCCGCATATGCAGCAACAACAGCAGCAAGAAGCCCAGTCGAGTCCTTCGATATACTTTCACCACTGGCAGCCACCGACATCGCAAGCTAGCGGAAGCTCGAACCGACCCGGAAGTCCTTCTGGTTCGTCCAAGACCAAGAGAAAGAGAGACTCTCTGTGAACTGACATAGCTTCTGTGACCATAGGGGAAACTCCCAGAAAGCGCAAGGCAACAGGGCATCATGCGCCTTCCCCAACCCGCAGTGAGCAGCGATATCGATCACCTCCGCCTCTCAGTCAAAGCAGCTCGTCGAGCGCAGCTTTTCGTGGATCGCGACGTGGTCATTCACGACAAAGAAGTGACATGTCACCCTTTAGAGTGGTCGGGCCAGGACGGTCTCGCAGAGAGAGTTTTGGCGGACCTTTACGCCGAATGTCGCCGATACGCGCCTCCACGCCCATGCCCTCGCAAGAAAGACCGGGTAGCGAGAACAAACAGTCGGTATCAGCTATATTGTCAGAAGAGCCACCGCCTAGCACACGGTATCCTGGGCCCCGTCGCCCGAGCGAAGAGCGAGAAAACCGCTACAAGCAGCCATCACCTGGAGATTCAAAGCCGCATCGAAGCATCGAGGAAACCTCAAAATCGCGAGAAGATTCAGGGGACAGACAAGGCGGTTGATGATAGTGCACCCTAGACGCGGTTTTGTCGATCGGCTCTCACGCTTATGCGCCACATGTCAGTCATTTTATGTCTAAGCGTGGCTGCTATTTAATTTACGATAATCCACAGATCACACACAAACATGAAAGAGTAATTTGCCCGGCCGGATTGATCAACTATCCCTGGCTTGTTAGTAGGCATACCCGAATCAATGCTCTGTACCACCTACCTATCGAAACAAAATATGCATCGGACCAGTTGAGTGGCATTCTCTCATGGTTACTACTAAAAGTTTTTCGGACTCAGACTCATCGAAGTTGGTCCCTTGGCTTTACATTAGTCTTTTAGAAGTTTGCGCGCCACTTTGTGTTAAATATACGTCTCGTTGAGCTGCACTGGAGAGGGCAAGGATTTGGCTAAAGGTTGGGTGCACGGTACAAAATGGAGTTTTTGACTTTGATTTTCGGTTCAATGGGTCGAAGGCATCAAGGAACAGCATTGGTTATAGCGGGCTCGGGCTCGGGCTCGACGAGACGAAGGAAAGGGAGAAAATGGGAATATTACTTGTTCTATGGACGGTTATAGACACCCTATGGACTTAGATCGAGGAGGATGAAGTTTCGCAGCTTCAGGCAATGCATAACTGACATTCTCAAGGAAGTCAAGTCAATTTGAGCGTCATCAAACAGACTCGGAGCGAAATGAACAACAATTGTCGCAGATCGAGGAATGGAGAACACTCTCGCTGTTGTTTATTTTGAATGTTAAGCCACGTTTTAAGAGGCTTCGGCCCATACAAAAAGAACAGCCTCAGTCTACTAGAAGCCTCACAGTCTATTTCTCAAAGTAGTCCCAGGAACGCCCCAAAACAGAGTTGCGGATACTGAACGCCCGTAGCACTAGCAGCACATAGCTTATGCTAATGAACTCCAAGCTGCATTAGAGACCCAGGAATCGAAACTTGTATTCCCGTAAATCAGGAATCTGCTCAGTCTAGTCCTCAAAAAGTCTAGATGCTACTTGGGCTGCGACCCAAAGCCAGCCATGTCGTTGAACTTCAGAGAAGTCTTCAGTCGAGAGAGAGAGAGGGAGGAGAGGGAGGGGGGAGTCGAGAATACGAAAAAGCCACAGTATATCTGACTTACCAGAAGAGGAAAGGACTTATGGAGGAGTCCTACAAGAACAAACCGGGTCTTCTGCATGTAAGCCACTATGCTACTGTGCCTTGTGCTTTTCAAAAGTTCACAGAAAATTCATGCCATGCTTATTTCAGCTCTCATCATGCATGTGTGGCTTGTGTGGGAGTGTCTTGAAGGGGTAAACTCGGCCGTCTGTGCGTGATATTGAAGGAAGCTTGGAAGCAATCAGCAGAAAGGCATGAGGACCAGAGTAGGATCCTCTCGAGAAGCTATTATCTCGCGTCATTCCCTTATTCGGCTCATGCTATAGCCCATCGACTTATCGCCAGGTTGGTTACATCGAAGCTAGGGTCAAACTCAATTCTGTTTTTTTATAAATCTTCAATAGTACCAGAAATAAGGACAGGGAATAAGCGAATGTTGTTGGCTGCTTTACGGCCAAGTAGCTCAATGGATCAATCCCAACAAATTAGGATGTCAATAACTCAACTTAGCTGTGTTATAAACAGTGATCCCACAATCGAGGTTGGTCGCTTGTCTTCGCGTTGGTGAGCCGCTCCCGACCTCATGGCCGGGTCCCCCGCACCGGAGCTCCGGGAGGGGTCGGAGACCCATGCCCAAAGAGGCAATCAGCACGGTCGAGGTGGAGGGGCACAGACTGCTCTGCCGAGAAAAGCAACGGGGGTGGATAGATGGACAGAAGAGAATGACAGCTTCAGGCATTGAGGCTGACGGAATCACAGAGATCCGAGTAACTACGGATACCTGGAGAAAAACAAACTTTGCTGGGGTTTGTTGGGAGGGGCCAAATTCACCCGATTACGACTTAACAGTTACTGTTATACCTTGATGTTACCGTCTCGAGGACGACTGTAGCCATGCCACCATATTCTGTCACACACAGCATGATCTGATCAAGCCACAGTTAGCTAAGGCTGAGAGGGTTACATGAATCTGACCAAACGAGCGAGGCAAAGCTGGGAATGGATTCAATGATACTGCATAGTTATACATTAACTTCGAGGCTAATAACCTAACATAGCGCTCGATCCTTGATTTATCTCTCAGCTCTCCTTATTCTATATCTTTTGCCATCTCTTTATCCTCCTCGTGTACATTAAAGTGCAATCCACGCCGTATTTTCCCAAGCCTCGTCAAAACAACCCTGGAAGCAAGACAGCAAAACAAAGTGATGCCAGGAGGGGTATATAAGATTAGGTTCCGTGGCTCCAAACGCTATCAACCATCAAAAGGGGAAAACTCCCATCCTTCTTCTGAATCCATGACGCTCTCATGAACGAATACAAAGAAAAGAATGGCCTCGTTTAGGCATGTGGTCCCTCAGAGGCCGAAGCATGAAGGGGGTATCAGCAACGCAACGCAAAACAGGAAAACACCTTGGAGGGTATCGTGATACAGCTTCGCATGTACAAAGAGAAAGGACGCCAAAAGACAAAGGAAAATGCCCTCGTTGGGCTTGAGTCATGGCAGTAAGACCTGCTACGTCTTCTTCTTGCCGTGGTGTTGTTTGTATTCCGCCTTGACCACTTTCATCAAAAAGTCCTCATCTTTGACAGGGATAGGTGATGTTAATGCCTTCATGGCGTTCTCGAATTCCGCACCCAAGAGGACCTCTCGGAGGGCTTGAGCCAATGCTGCACTAGTAGCGTGCAAAACATCGTATTCCACCGTCTGAGGGGTGTTGGTCTCGGACTTCCGTGATTCAGACATCGAAGACGTGTCATTGCCCAATAGGAGGAAGACATCCCAGATTCGTAGCTGGGCTGGAAAGGGTACGGAAAGGTTAAATAGCGTCAGGTACCAGCGCGTACCATAAGCAGTAGTGTCAATGCACAACTCGTCCTAGAATTGTCAGTGCCTAACTTGGGATGTCGAGAGGCTTCAGACTCACCAGTTTACTGGCTACTTCCTTATTAAGCCAGTGCTTACTGAAGTCACCCATGGCTGCCATGAGTTCCTCAAAACCTGGACGATATAGACGAGCCAGTCCACGGAGATGCCACATTCGCACTAGCATGACAAAGCACTTCTCTTCATCGAAGTAGCAGAGCAGTGTTGCCGCTAGCGAAGCCATGCCCTGAACATAACCTGTCTCAGGATAGTAGATTGATATCGCGTGAAGGACCCTGAACAGTAGTCGCTGGCCACCTCGATAACGTCGTCGAAACATAATATGGCGGCTGATGGTTCTGGGCACGTCCAAGTCGATCTGTACATCGTCTGGGGAGCTTCGTCGCTGGAGCCGATGAAATTCAGCAACGATTCTGTCCTCAGAGGGTGATCCCTCATGTTCCCTCGCGCTAGTGGCCATAAAAGACCACCAAGCTGCTCCCCTCCATCGGTCGGGTATTCCTTTCCATGTCCTTTCAATCAGCTTCGGGTTTCTCATGTCGAACTCAAACTCCATGCCCTCACCCTCGCCGCCCCGGCGAACAACTTTGGCCATTTTCCTCCATTTTTCTGACCTTTCCCATTCCTTGCGTTTCATAACTTCTGTTAACTTCTCGGCTTGAATCTCGTCCACGATGTCCTGAAGGCTGGGGGCTGCATTGAGCATGTCACCTGCTTCGTCCATCCACCGCCTGTCGCGATTGTGGGGCAGCAAGTTGCTGGCTTGCCGTATTACTGATCGAGATGAGCGAAGCGATGTTGATATTGATAATTCGGATGTTTGTGTGTTGAGCGACCTTGCGGAAACCTTCCTGGTAGGAGTGCGTCGGCCACTACCACTGAGAGTGGATGTCAAACTATAAGGGTCTCGTTTCTGTAACAAGCTACGTTTTCTTGGGGAGCCCGAGGCTGACCGCGTCTCTGTTGGTGTGCCCATTCTTGAGCCAGGCGGTGGCGGTAGTGTGATGAAGCCATATCGGTCAACGTGGGCACCTTCAAGGTCATCCCAATCTTCGAGTCCTCCGCCTCTAGACCGCAGGGAAGAAGAACTTCCAGAGGCGGGCATTTGCCAAGCCGGAGAAAGGTGATTTGGAACACTAAAGAGGAGACGCAGGTTAGCATAAATCATAGTCCGCAATGATTACAATAGGGACAATCAAGGAAAACCATACGGGTCAAGTTCATTCTCCTCGGACGGGACCTCGGGAGTTGGTTCAAGACGCTCGCAGTACGAGTGCCTCTTGCCAGGCTCACCGTGAGAACCATCGCCAACAGTATAGAGCGATCTCACCTTTTGAGATTCCTTCTCCACGTCGGCGGCCAAGACACGAATGTCAGGGGCTGACATCTGGCCCTGAGGAGAACCATCGCCTGCCCCCTTAACAGAATTGTTCATGTCGTTGGACTCGTCGCTGGGTCGAGGAAGGGTCTGTGACTTTGGGGTCGTTGGCGTTGTAGGAGTAGGAGTCATGGAACGAGGGGCAGTAGTTGAGGGAGTGGGAGTTGGGGTGGCGCGGCCCGAGTCGCTCTCGTCATTGTTTGCGGTCGCGAGCGTGTCGGCGTTGGTAGAAGAGGGCGAATCAATTGATATGGTGTGCTGTTTGATAGCGCCGTCAATGGCGGCGGCGTCTTGAGCTCCCAACATGATGCTGCCGCGATTGGAAAAAGAAACGGTGTTCATGAAGGCATCATCGAGGAGGCTTTCGCAAGGGATAGACACGTCGAGGGGAACAAAGGGGAGATCGTTATTAGATGAAATGGATGTGGTGCCCGCCAATGTAGCAATGCTAGTGCTATTATTCGAGGTTGTGGAGGCAGAACGGGACCTGTTCCAAAAACGGGAAGAGCCCTGTTCCTTATCCGACGGAAGCGACCCAGACTCAGCCAAATCAATCGCCGTATCGGCATCAGTGGCTGGAGCGTTGACGGTAGCGTTGGCGGTAGCGCCAAGGGCTGTGGTAATAGTGGATTGTGCACTGACGGTTGGGGTACTAGACGCGCTGGAATTGGCGGTGCTAGCGGTGCCCCGCCACAAGGGTTGAATTGGAGTGTTGAACATTTGCGAAAATGTACCGAACCGAGAGGACCCCGATCTTGATATGCCCTTGGAGATTGTGGGGGGAGACGAAGAACAAGAAGTACGAGGAGACGATGGGATTGAGGAACAGGGAGACTTGTGAGAGCGAGAAGTTGATAGAGGAGGATATGTTGGGGAGGAGGGAGCTTTGCCTGCAAGGCACTCAGAGTAAGGAATAGAGAAAGGAACAGTGGAAGCAGTCGTCCTACTTGGTCGAGTAGGTGTTGCAGGTGCAGGTGATGGTAATGGTGTATCGGAGTGGGACACCTGAGGTGGAGGAGGCGGCGTGGTGCATCGAGCGTTGTACACGACACAAAAGGGATCGGTAGGCATTGATGTTAGCGGCTCAAAGATGCTATTCTCGTCCACAAATGGATCTTCGTCTCGCTGCGTTGTCATACTGGGCCGCGACATGACGGATGATACCAGTGATGATACGTTTGATTCCACTGCAGGAATCTTGTTTTTGCATTCGGGTTCCGAGTGGCCATCTTCGTCCTCCTCTTCGTGAATTGTTGAAGTTGACTTGTTTCTAGCAACCCCAGAATCACGCTTCCACTCTTCCACTGATACTGGAGACGTCCTGAGGGTTGGTAGTGATGATGATGACGACGACGACGACGATGATGAGCCTCGGAGGGCCGGGTGCTCCTCGGCAGGCGGTGCGACAATACCAGGAGGTACAATCACAATAGGACGGTGGCGGGAGCTGTGAGATGATGCCGAAGAAGACGAAGGACGACGTGAGAGCCGAGTAGGGTCCCGTGATACAATGAGAATCGGAGGTTCTGCTGGTATGGTCTTCTCGTATCGCAAAGCCACTATGCTAGGATCAAGCCGTAAACTGGTTCGGCGTTCAGGCTGCTTCTGCCGCCCACTCCCAAACTTGGATGGCAACATGGCGCTATATTGTGAATTGAACAAAGGAGCCAACGGCGAGAATGATGCGAGTTTTAAAGACCTCGAAGCAACTGCCAATGTGAATGGTTGGTGTCGACAATGTGTCTGCTCGTGTAAATAGAAACTTGGTTGTAAGTAAGACCCCAGCAGGTTCGTTGGGTGAGTAGCAAATGCAAGGGAGCAAAGCTAATGCCGGGGATCGAGCACACCCAAGACCAGACCCAATAGCTCAGGTGAGGAGTCTAAGAGCAAGCTGGAGAAAGGGAGAGGGCCGTGAGGTGGTGTTATAGACAGTCGCGGCAAGGTCGAGAATCCAGAGGGAACCCAAGGGAGAGCCTTATCAAGGGAGACTCGAAAATAAGCGCCAAAATGCGGACTGGGGTGAACTGGAACTTGATTCTATCGAAAGTAGGTCGATCAGAATTGAATTGAGTCGAGTCGAGTCGTCCAGGTCTCAGACTTTAATGAGACAATGCAATCTCGCAGATGTCAAGTTGAAAGTTGCGGGTATGCAAAGAAATGGTCAAGGATCGTTCTGTAGCGAAAACTCGAAAGGCTGGCACAACATTGATCGAGACTGAAATGTCCCGCGTTTTGAATTTTGTTCAAATATTGGTCGTGAGACAAAGGTCGTAAAGTCGTGTGCAGGTGGAAACAACGGTCGATGTAGAGTGAGGTGCAGTGCGTTTGATGGAAGGCACAGATCACGGTCTCACAATAATATTCGACTAAATGCAAGTAATGGGGAAGCCAAGCGAGGCGAATCGATCTCGATATGGAGATGGAAGTGCGTTCCTTATACACCATATCAATTCTACTACTCACGGCTAGTCTTGCTAGACCGACTCATCGACAATGCAACGACAACCGAGAAAAAATAAACAAAACCTGACCTTTTCACTCTTCTCTTCTTTCTTTGGTCCATTTACTGACAGCCACATCATCCACCGACTCCACGGTTTTCCGTTGGCTACGGCAAGAACCCGCCCGCTACATGCGGTAAGTAAGTTGAGTTATGGGTATCGAACATAGAGCTAAGGCAAGGCAAACGAAGCGAGTCGAGACGGTGAAAACTCAATGGCTCGATATGGTTGACGTGTGGGTTGGGCGAATCCACACCGCACTTACACCCGGCTAACCACGTACAGGTCGAAATGTCGGAGGTTGACCATCAGGTAATCACAGATAATTGAACGTGACCGACCGGAATACAACACATCGACGCATGGGTTAGTCATGGGCTTAGGAAGAAAAAGGCACTCGGAAGAGCTCAGGTGAGGCATTGATGAGTGGCCGGCGAATTGCATGCATCCCATGTAACCCTCTTTACGGCCATACCACACTCCTCGCTCTTCAGGCACAAAGAAATGTTGGCAGCCTCCAAGATGAAGACCCAACAGAAAACATGCATGCAATCCGGTTTTAAGCATGGTGACAACCTCTACAGCCGAATATACCTCGCTATGAACCAGGGTGTAGAGTTCGGAGGCTGCTGCAAGCAAGACTCCAAACGGCGACAGTGACGGCGATGAGTCTTTTAATTACCATCACGATCTATACGCTGTATGCTGCGTGCTGTATCTCCAAAGCGTTTGCATTCCAGAAGCAAGGGATCACCGAGACATACCCTCAGTCAAAGACAAAGACAAGCACAGCACAGGGTAGGCAAACGTCAAGTCTCACATGTCTTCCTCAGCTGTTCAGAGAGGCACTTCTTCTGCCAACCAGCATCTCTTCCAACCATGCCGTAACAGGTTTCGGGGCGAGCTGACTAGGCCTCTGTGAGCTATCACAATGATCCAATCGATGCCCAATGTCAGAGTCATCCATACCGACCAGGATTAGCGATACGGCCGCCTAGAAAATGTAGGGGTCTGCAAGGTACCCGCGACCAGACACCAAACGATGGCCATTCATCGCTCAACACAGCACGCAGCACCACATTGCATTGAGCGAGGATAAGACAGCACGGGACGGGATAACCTGGTCTCACAGCAGCCTCACACTCTCCAATTACGCGTTTCTTTTTCGCTCAAATCCATTGATTCAACGACAGTCAATTATTCTGGAACACATCTAATAGCGCCTCAGCCATCACTCACTTAGCCGAAGCCGAGACCCCTTAACAACAACAACAGCCTCAAAACAAAGACAGAACTTTGATAACATGTCCTAGTGTGATTGAGTGAGAGCACATTACTACCTACGCAAGTAAACCACGCAATCGCCTATTTTAGATCAGCTACACAACTTTGCAGCCCTCCCGTAGCCTTAGTACAGTATAACGTTGCCGCCACTAATTTCAATACACGAGAACGTGTATCAAACTCTGTTTTTTCTCTATTCGTATCATCATCATCACTTCGTCACCATGAGTTTTACGTGCTTAGACGGAATACTGATGAGCAAATAAGCACTCGTTCATCTTTACTCCCTCTGACTTTGCAATTCAAGACCAAAACATCTTCTCGAAGTAATTATGAGTTTACGACTACTGAGTTAGTGGTCTCCTAGCTCTGGGTCAAACTCAGATGATGATCTCCCGATAGGCGGTGCTTAATTGAGACTTTTTTATGCGAGCTCTTACACTTTATCACATTCTTAACCAAGGCCCACCACGGAACCTATTTCTCCCTTACATGAAGCACCGCGAAATACGAAATGCTTCTTTTCGTTTCCCCAGCAAGAACGAGTCAATCATCTTGGCAAAGACGAAAAAGAAAAATTAGAAATTGTCTCAGTCTTCACATGATTATCGCGAATCTTTACAGAGTACAGAGCGATCTGTGGGATGTCCATCTGCCCTGAAGATCTACCCGCTCCCGAACCTAGGGAAATTTTTATGCTGGGATACATGCAGGGATCGGACTTTGGCCTGCTCTGGTGTTGAGCCGGCTAAGGCAACATCAAGCACACGAGATACTCCCCGTTTGGCTTATAGGGAACCTGCATAATAATGAAAACAAAAAGGAAGATATATCGTATGTAGATGACACCGGGAAGGCTGCACGTACCCTTCCGTCCCGGCCGGGCTATGGTGCCATAGTGAGTCCACGTTCTGCCCATAGCAAGGCCTCTCTGAACGCTGCAACTGTACACAGTTGTCACCGCTCTAGACCCATGTCCTGGTCTGCCGATGCCAACTCATCGGGCAACCCCTTGCTGCTGCATTTTCCTCCACGTTGATCAGTGTGCCGTGTGGTCAGTGGGGACTTCTTTTTTTCCCCCTTCTCCTGATGATATCGCGGGAGACAGGAACGAATAGCGGTAAGTAATTTTTATCGTCTTTTTCCTGCGCCGCTTCTGTAGATTTTCGAAGCTGGCAAGGTGACGAAATACCCAGACGAACAAGCAACAAACGCTTATTGAGGACGGGTCTGAAATAGGTAGGGCACACAAACAACGCACAATGGGAAACGAAAAAAAGTGCACTCCCTCTAGCTCACTCCGTACCGGGACATCCCAACTGCCAACGGTTGAGTGCATGCAGCAAAAGACAACGCCGCGTTGTTCTGAAGTGGATACGTAGCCCTTGCTAGGCTGGAGTATGGCGCATTTGGCCCACAAAGCTTGAAGTTTGCTCTGCAACCACACGTCTGATGAGTCAAACAGTCACTGTTCGATCAGGTGGCTGGTAAATGGGAGAACTGAGACGGCTGGCATATGCCTTTCATGGACGGATTATGGTAGCAAAAAGCAATAACGAGTTGGCATAATATCGGATTTTTAGATTCTCCTTGCATGACTCCATTTGCCATATGCTGAACTATACAATATCGCTCGCGTTAGAATTACAAATGAAGACATATTCCATTTTGCCTCTTCGGCCTTGGAAACTGCGTAGAATTGGCCGTTTGCCAATACTCCACCGTCTGGTGATAGTCTTTCAACGCGTTGAGAACGTGGCAGTGGATGCGCGTCCTTCACCGTGGGGTTTCTCCCATCACTCAGGGCTTTCTGCCCTTCACAGGTTGCATAGGAGACTTTCCGCAGTCTCTGCTACCACTGACTTGATTCGCCAAATCTGACCCGTGGGATGCTCCTTGACGTCCACGTTCTATCACCGAGTCCTAAATGTCAACTGCAAGAGACCCCATTGCTTACGCAAGAGTCTCAGAAGCAGCCCTCCCCCATCATTAGATCTTCCAGGTCGAGTATCGCTGTCTGCCGGGTTGGTCATGCATCCTTGACGGCCTGTGTAACTTCCTCAAACTTCTTCATTCTCCCAATCTGCTTCGCCGAACATGGGGCCCTTCCTAGTTCCACCGCTCACCTCTAACTTCTCAAGAAACTCCGGTGGCACTGTGGGGATATACTTGCGCTCTCGCTCACGGTTAACTCCACCAAGTCCAGCGCCGTAAGTTACGAGCATGTCAGTTACCGACGGCAGCACGAAAGGCAACATTAGGGCGGGATCCAGCAGCAGATGCTCTGGCATGTCATCATCTTCGTCCCAATCATCTTCTGGAGGACTGGCAGTACTTCCAGGAGTGGCGAGATTGTTCCCGTTTGACCGGCCCTTTACCGGTGTCACCGGCGTGCTGTCCTGGCCTGACTTTTGTGGTGAAGGTATACCACTCCGCCGCCTCTCCCGTTTGAGCGCCGCCTCTTTCTGTAGATTGATCAAGTATTTCATAGCACTTTTTGGCAACCCCTTCTCGCCCACTTCTGGCCTGTAGTGGTTGGCTGAGTGGATGAGTTGCTGGGGACTCAGTCTCTTGAGCTGCTGTAGTGTGATAACTAGAGCCTCCATATCATCTCCATTAAGTGATGAAAAGCACTGGAGCCATTGGAGCAGCTGGATTACGGGTGCCAGATGTCTTCGAGCAGCGTCCATTGTTGACTCCCCTGAAGAGCGCATTTCACCTCCTTCAAAGTGCTCTGCCTGTCTGTTATTTGTCCGAGCCCAATCTTCTAGGATTGAGATGTTCATGCGGATCTGCATGGCCTTTGTTCTGGCCAAGTACTTTCGATTTGACATAATGCGGTTGAAGAGCTCTGCTCCAATCCAGTAAATAAGCTGGGAAATGATTTGCGAAGTGATCACAGAGTGGATATCGTAAAGGTCGAGTACAAATAGAGTAGAGGAGAGAAGTGAGGTGACGTTTCGGGGGGCTGGCTTTGCTCGCTGCTTCGGTGATGGTGGTCTGAATCGCTTTTCTAGTGGCTCCTCTTTGACTTCTTTCTTTCGCTTGAAGAGCTTCCACTCATTTTGGAAAGTAATATCCTCGAATCCGGGAATAGTCTCGTGTTCCAGCATGGCTACGTCCAAGACCTTGTCCAGACGTCGCTCAGCATCTCGCACAATAAGAATAAAGATCTCGTTTATCAATTCAGCCAGCTGCGCCTGAAACTCACCCGTTGCCTCGAAAAGCCCAGGGTCTTTCTTCAAGTAGTGAAGCAGTAGGGTGGCGTTCGAGATCCAAAAGGCTAGAATAGTCATGTCCCACTGACACCTCTCAACAACGTCGTTGATGTAATCCATAGCTGACACCAAGAGTCGCTCCAGAAGTTCGGGGCTTGAGTGATAATGCGCATATCGTGCGCTAAGAAATATCATATTGGCTGGCACGGGTTTCTGTGTCGGTGATCTTTGCGGCGTCATATTGGTAATAACGATATCAAGGATGCGTTCAAGTTCGTGTTCTTGAAAAACAAACATTTGATCGTGTAAGCAGCGATTCCAGTCGAATTCTTGCTGCTCTTCCTCAAACTCATCGACAGGCTTTACTATCAGTCAGCCCAACAGCTCTTCACCATTTTGATTTGGACCCTACCTCGGGTTGGTCATCCATACCCACGTTTCCCAGGTCAACCTCGAGATCACGAGCACTCTCCATCATCAGCCTTCTTCGCATCTCATTCTCGGCCATCTCTTCTTCAAATCTATCCTGGGAGAAACCAGGTCGGTAAAAGTCATCCGTTCCGGCGCTTCCAATATTGTAGCCATTGTCGTGGAGATAGAACGACATCTCGCTATCCGGGGGGACAAAGTCGAACGCTGTTCGTCCCGACGAGGTCTTTTGGTCGGAGGAGGCATTATTATCGAGGAGTAGTTTAGCAATACCCTTGTGTCGATTTGTCATGGCCCACATTAGAGCTGTCCATTGATTGCGGTCTTGTTTGTTTACGTCGGCACCTGCATCGATCAATGCTTGAACAACAGGTTCATGGCCCTAACTGGAGGTTAGTGACTTATGTGCAACATATGGCGGCTCACCCACAAAGCAGCTAGCATAGATAAGGGGCGGTGTTCCATCCTCGTCTTCAGCGTCCAAATCAAGATAGTCTTTTGCCTTCCCATTGAGAAGCTTTCGAATTCTGTCGACATCGCCGTTACTTGCAGCCATGTTGAGGGCCTTTTGCAATTTCTCCTTCTTCTCCGCCTCGGACAGACTTTCACTATTCACAACCTCATCTTCGTTCTCAAAAGCAGGAGCTGCTTGGTGCGCTGCCTGGGCGGCCAGCATTTCCATTAATCGCGTGTCGCTGTCTTTGGGTCCTTTCGTAATGTCATCCTCGTATTCGGGGTCGTTTAGCGACAGATTGCCGAAGTTAAGAGGCTTTGCTATGGCTGGTGTCGTGAGGAACTGGGACTGGCCTGTTACAAATGTGTCAGTGACGTGTCGGGTCATACAAGAAGCGCAAATGCAAATGCGAAGTGTCGATGCGACGAACCTTGCCAACCATCGTACATCTCCGTCTCGGTGATGAGGTGCTCGTTGGGCACATGCCTTCTGTCATCGAGAGATCTGGGTAGATCTGCAGGGAGAGTGCGAGGCTTCTCCTCAGGCTGTCCTTCGGGGTTGATAGAGTCCCCTAGATCCATGATGGAGGGAGGGGCAGAGACAGATTCAGATTCGTCGCGTGGTTCATGGAATCTTGCAAGAGATGGTTAGGCGATAAAGAAATGTAATCGTATTAGTTCTCTGTTGTTTTGTCGGTAAGTAGGCGTTATCGGATCGAGATATTGTTGGAGCTGAAGTTGGTTGCTTGTGTTGATGTCGTCTGAGTTGCCCTACCCACTTTGTCCCTGGTGAAGTCGTGGAGAAACCGTCATTCCGCTTAGGTTTTGGAGCTGCTCCGCTAAGAGATACCGCCTAAGATTATCACCTCTACGGAGTACCTACAAGGACACATACAAGAATGTCGTTACTGAGGTACAGCCACAGCATTACTGGATATAGTTTTGTACCTAATCCGGTACTCCCTAAGGTCTCTGCTTCAAATAAAACCGATATGATCCATAGACATGGCACCTAACGTTTGTGATGCGTGAAATAAGACGCGAATTGTTTGAGGTTGACGATGTATCCACCTGATAGTAAGATGATTTTCAATACATGCCAATCTTAGTTATGCTAATTCATTTCATTTGTATTCATCACGAACATATCCAAAGTTCGTCCGCCGAGTACCCTAGACAGCTCGCTTGCCAAATGCCCGCAATCGCTTCACTCCACCATCAGGAATCATGATAAGCTTTACGTGGGTCACCAGAGCCTTCTTCTCCTTCTCTTCGCTCTCAAACTCATGCTCCTGATCGGGTCCTGTTTTGCTGGGGGGTACAAAGACTCTCCAGGCTGTGGCATCTGCGACAGGATCGCCATGGCCTGTCCACTCACAACCTTCAATTGAGACCTTTTGAGGATAGTTGCCTCTAAAGTGCGCAGTGTCGACAACCCAATTCTCGATGTATCCAGGGGCACCGAGCTTGATGATGGCGAAATCTGTATGGTCTTTTCCTCGTGATCGCTTTGTCTCCCAACCGTCGCCCATATCCTTTCCTCGGCCAGGGATGATAAGGTTGTCCTTGGTTCCAAAGTGTTCGTCGCTGCACGACACAGCAATACCGCCATTTTGAGCTGCAGCAAGATCGAAGATGGCATCCTTGTCTTCAGGAAAGACAGGGACGGCGTGCCCATAGAGACGGAATCGTGCGATACCACCATCGGGGTACATGTTGAGCCTCACATGCGTGTATGCCTTTTGGCTAGGAGTCTTGAGCTTCCAGGCAAATCGCTGAGAAGCACCACACTCCTGGATCCCAAGGATGGTCTCCCATTCTCCTCGATCTCCTCCCCATGAAACAACCTTGGCATCATCTTGGCTGAAGACACCTTCGACGGAGATAGCAGGGGCATGGTTCCCGTTGAAGAAGGCTGTATCGATCTCGACCCCTTCAATCGTGCCAGAGGCGACGCCCAACTTGATTATGGCGTAGTCGAAGGGCTCCTGATTGTGCCGTCGAGTCTCCCAACCATCATACCAAGCACCTGTGAAGACCATCTTACCTGGCTGAGCAATCGGAGCTCTGGGGTTCAACAAGTTGGACGCCTCGCAGAACCATTGGTCAGAGTAGCCAAGGACTTGGCCACCAAGACCACTGGAGATAAGATCTGTAGTTGTTCAGCATTGTTACCACGGATCAGTGTAAATGAGCACATAGAAGTTCATACCAATACAGGTTGAACGGAAAGTCTTGTTAATATCGTCTGGACGAACCGTTGCGACCTCGACATTGTCGAGCTTGTATTCGATTTCGT
Source organism: Fusarium mangiferae (assembly GCF_900044065.1). Lineage (NCBI taxonomy): Eukaryota > Fungi > Ascomycota > Sordariomycetes > Hypocreales > Nectriaceae > Fusarium > Fusarium mangiferae. The sequence continues at coordinate 3,259,921 of NW_024573922.1, forward strand.
CAGCAATGGAAGTCATGATGTGTGTGTGAATACAATGTAGAATGAAAGTCTGCGGATCTAGAGTTCTCTTGAACTTGGGGGTTGAACAATTTTGTAAAACGGTCTTATCGCCTTATTTCGTTCGGCTGAGAACCATGATCTGTTCTATTAGTCGGAGAAGGGGAGATCGGCCACTTCCGAACTGCCCACTGATATGGCGTTAATATTGGATCATGGCAAATGCTTCCGGGTTTTTGGTCTGATATCTTATTTTTATTGGACGTTTCGATACTGCAGACAATCTGATGATCCTCTTACGTACGATCCTTCACCAATTCCAGCCTTTATTGTGATGCAGCTGCAGATAAGTCTGGAGTTTCGGCTGGCCGCCGGCCGTGTGACCAATTGCTGTCCCGTCGCCGACTTCGGGGGAGTGGAGGATTGTGTCGTTTAGCCGTCCGACCGTTTTTCAGGGACCTTTAAAACGACGATGGACCAACCAGAGCATCGTTTGTGGCGGGTCAATTTAACGATAGTTGAAGAGCTAATCTGGTAGCTCAAGCTGCTTGCTCGATAATATCGAGTAATAGATACTAATTATGCCAGGTTTATACATAGATCATCTGCCAATACTTCTGTTCCAGTTTCATTTTCTTCTTCCTTAGGTACCCTAGACATTGACGCGATCACTGCGCTACATGATGTATCCGTCACTCTACCCCGCGCTATTGCAAAAAGATGACCTGTGATTGGCCAAAGCTCAGTCATCTCATTGACGTCAACGGTGATTGCAAACAGAAGCGAAACGAAAACACGAATCTGTCATTGTAAACTTCTCACTTACATACGTGACATATCTGCATCTGCGAATACCCTCCAAGTGCATGCGCAGTTGAAAAGCCCGGAGCGTGAATAAGTGGCTACAGAATTCGACTCGGCACCTCTTTACCTGCTATTTTGGTTGCAGATCGCACACACAGAGCTTGAGTCTCACGCTCAGAAGACAACTCTTCCTGTCAGTTCACCTCACAATGGCGAGTGCTACAGGTGTCCCAGAGCGATTCCCTCCAATCGAAGATTTGTCAGCCAGAGAGACCGAGCCCCTCCTCGGTCGACCCGGCGATGCTGCGCAAGAAGATGGGGTTCCCTTGATCAAGAATCTCGTTCTCGGTAAGCCTCGAATTTGCAAACAACCGACATATAGCTGACTTTACGGTATATCAGGTACTGGGATAGTAGCTCAGCTAGGCGTGGTCCTACTCACTATTCTGATCTGGGCAAGCGTCCTCTCTAAGCCTTTGATCCTCTTCTCAGCTCACCCACTCCTTCAATCTCTCGCGGTTCTCACCCTGGCTCAGTCTGTTCTGAGTCTGCAGCCGACTCATACGGCAGAACAGAAGCGTGTCGGCCAGCGCGTACATGCCAGTCTCAACCTCGCGGCCTTTTTGATTCTTGTTGCTGGCGTGACCATCATCGAGTACAACAAGATTGCAAACAACGGTCCTCACTTTCACTCTGTCCATGGTTATCTCGGTGTCATCACTTCTATCGTTCTTCTCTTCCAGTACGGCGTTGGTTTCACCATGTGGGCTACGCCAGCCCTGTATGGCGGCGTGGACAACGCCAAGGCTGTCTGGAAGTATCATCGCTGGAGCGGATATATCATCTTTGTTCTGCTCTTGGCTACCGTAGTTAGTGCTGTCGAGACGGACTACAACTACAATGTGCTCAAGATCAAGCTGTGGGCCGTGCTCTTGCTGGCTATTTTCACTTTGGTGGGTGTTGTGCCTCGGATTCAGAAGCAAAAGCTTGGCTTCCCAGGTCCTGGCTCTACTTGACCGTCCTTGGTCTGCATCGCTTGACCACTGCTGGAAACCCGATTACATGGAATCTGTAGGTACTCTTATGTGCGATGAGTTCGCGAATGGCCTTAGAACACGGCGTCTGGTGTATGTTCTCAGTGTTTGGAACCGTCCTGAAGCTTCTGTATTGTGCCTCTGGCACAATTGTGAGGAATTTGCTGGGAGTAGTCGCGCCTCTCGCCGCTATCAGCGAGCGACATTTCATCATGTTTAATTCAATTCTTTTTTCCCGAATTCTTTATTACCTAGGTGTCGGCGCTCAACTATCATAATATACTCAATTTACCAGTCTCACGATGCAACATGGGAAATATGTCTGAGATGAGACTAGCAACTAAGCGTTCTCGACTTCTGAGTTGTATCGACCTCAAGAGCTACAGTGTTGCATATCATACTGACCATTCAAAGACTCGTAGTCATAAATTCGCCCTTTCTTCAGGGCAAATGTACAAAATGTGCATGCCCTCCAACTTTCATATTGAACTATTGCTCGAGTGATATCATCTGTCATATCGCATTACCAGGACCTGAAGCCGAACATATCCAATAACCAGAAATAATCTATCATAAAACGTTCTGACGAAACATTTTTAAGACAGTTTGAAGTTTCAATTTTGGCATGACATAAATTTCAAGATGAGTCTTAAACAACATGACTCCGGGACTGACTTTGGATAATCCTTCGTCTACAATCCCGAGATTTCACTCATTCACATATCTGATGAGAGACCTAAACCCCTCTCTGCCCCTATGAGAGAGGAACCCCTGTTGCTGGAGCGAGATAGAGAAGAATTCTGGTGTTTTCTTCCACCCGTCAGGTCCTGTGATGAAATGTCCCCGCGCAAACACGCTCTGCCGTCTTGTGGAACTTCTTGGCAAGAGATAAATGATACTACTTTCTGCCAATGAAGGTGTTTCTGGCGCAGCAGCATAAGACAGAGAACAAACTTGTGTATACCATATAATTCGGCTATGCCCCTTGGTGATGTATTTTGCGAGTAGTCATCGCTATCATCATGTCTGGGAGGTTGCGCAGTAACAGACGAGGCGATACAAAGCTCAGGTAAACCCAATTCTTGTAGCTAGACATTAGAGAGTCCCAAGATATACATACAATTGCTAGCCAGGAGACTTATCATATAAGAAACAAGTCGTTTTGAGAATGCATATCATAATCGGGAGACTCTTAGGCCTGTCTGGCCCTTATTATGTCTGTATACTCTACTTAAAATCTGACTAGCTCTCATCTTTACGATTCGGACTAATGACTGCGGTCTGGGCGTTCCTCAAAGTGCCCAATACTAGAGATACCAGTGGAAAACATACTACAGTGCGTTTTACTATGTACTAGTGAACCGAGATCTGGACCCTAAATTTGGCACATATATCGGCTAAGTTCATTATATACTAGGTATGGTGCTGTAAATAGCATGCTATATGATATGATAGACAGCCAATTTTACTGCCCAAGTGCCGAGCCTCCTAAACGACTAACTTACCTAGATCGCTAGATTTCCTTCACAACGCAACTATGACGGTGAATAATCGACAAGCTAGCCCCGGTATTATCACCTTCACCTACACGCAATTGAAGGTACATATCTCTTTGGTTGTCTCTCATAGCATTACTACCTTACTATTTGCGATAAATACCAGCTGAGCCAAAGCCGAAGCCGAAGCCAAACCGTCAAGTGCAAGGCTCAATCATGCCAAAAGGCCAATACAAAGCTAAGATGAAAGCGAGGCACGTTGAAGGCTGAGACTTTAGAAACCATGGGCACATACGGAGTACATCGAATGAAGAAACCTTGTCTTATCCATGCACATATGGCAGGTTTTTTATGTTTTGGACACAAGATCTTCAGGTCATTCGATAACCCACACCCCACTAGACCCCAAGCTCAAGGTAACATGAGCCAGCATCCATCAAACAGAAAAACGGTCATGGCGTTGATGTCCGACCGGCTGCTGAATCCAGGGTAGCCAAGATAGACCAGGACAGATGTACTAGGTAGTTGAACTTCTCGCATAATCCAACATCGAATGTCAACACTGGCTGACAGAGAAGTCCCACATTCTTTGCCTAAAAATCTCCGCTTGGGTATGAGACTAACGACACAGGAGATAAACTATCAATGCCTTTCAAAGCAGTATACCTACTCCATAATGTATTTATCTTCTGGTGTGGGAGGTCTATTTGGACAAATCTTCCTCACCGACTCACACCTGCCTACCTATTGCTTTATGATTTGTGATTGGAAACTTGCACAAACAGTAAAAAGTGATAGGCAGCCCAAGGGGACCCTGCGATCTTCTGAAGATCCAATATAACGTTGACCAAACAGGCTCAGTTGATCAAATGCGTGGTACTATAGCATCCAATGTAATTTCTGTTCCACAGCGATTACGTTGTCATCGTGTTTATCCAGTTCTCAGCCTAGGATTTCTGCAAGTAATATCAGCTTCTTCAGAAAAATAAACAATTATATATGTATATATTAAAAAAAAAACAGATTTCTGTGGATATAATAAGAGACTAATCACCGGCTGTCTGGCAATGGTTGTTTGTGCTTCTGATTGATCTTGTTGTTTGAGACGATAACAAAATTACAGCATAGAATTGAACCCAGGTGCCTGGATCTCTGCAGCAGATAAAAATCTACTCAGGCTAGGGCTCGATCCTAAGCGATAAAAAAAACCCCAGTAAGTTAGCACAGTAATAAGGGGGTTCTTTAAAGAGTTTATTTTGACATCCTATCACCAGGTCTGGAGTGTTAATGATTCCCAGAGGTTCTACTGGGAGCTTCTATCAGATCCATAAATCGGAGGCTAGACACGGTGTCGCCAGAGACAGCATGGGCGTGGCTCACCCCACAACTTGAGATTGGTTGATCTCTTGTGGCGCGCTCTGTTTGACGTCACACAAAGTCTTTGAACACACAGACGTCATGCGAAAACGCCTTCATCTCAAACCAGCCGCTGCTTCAGGCACCGGTGGAAGCACAAGTTAATAAGACAAGACGCAAAATCCAATAAAATGGGATGGAAAATGTAGACCTGGCTACGATTGTGACCAGCACGACAGAAGCTGAGCTTCCTGTGGAACAATAGTTCAGCCTTTTGTGTAATGAAGAGGAATACTGCCACTATTGTCACATCTCAGATTTCAGATAGGCCCACTACTTCGCGAGGTCCTGATCGAGGCACACAAAGTGCATAAATAACCGAAGGAAGAAAACCTGTCCAAATGCCAGCCGACCTGACTCCGAAGAGGGATGGCGTCTGCCATTCATGTTAAGTGTTACGCAGTGGGTATGCTTTTCCTTTCAACACTGTAAAGGAACTGGTACTCTGCAGCTGGGGATTCTTTCTTCTTCTTTCTTTCTTCTTGATCTTGTAGGAAAATTTGGTATTTGGAAGGTTGGCTCTTGGGTATAACATACCACGAACTGATAGTAATTGTCAGTAGTCCGGTGTGTTAATAAAATATCCTAGTACATAATGGAGTTAATAATAATCAAGTCTTCCGTGGCTGGCTCTTCTGCCTGTTTGGCTACATTCCGTCAGCCCGTAGGCCCCCGTGGGAGGCCAGTTAGGCCAACTAGGCCGGGTCTTAATATGGAAACATTGAAATTGGAATTGAGGGCTGGCCCCAGAAAGTCCTCCCCACTGCTGAAGGGTGTATGTGACCAAAAAGCACCACCCGAGAGCCTAATTTGCAGTGTGATTGAGTTATCGGTAAAAACGATACTAGAAGAATTCATGGGACGAGCCAAATTCCCTGAGGAGCTTCCGGGAGAAAAAGGCAAAAGAAGGAAAACTCAATTATGGAATTCGGTGAAGCGCGTTGTTTCCACGAATGATAATGATAATGTAACGGGTGTTAGACAAGCAGTAAAAGACATGAAGTCCATGATGATGTCAGCTAGACGTCGAGTGTGATCAAGTTAATTCGCTTGGCAGCGTTTGGCAAATAGGGGAGATAGAAGAAGTTCGTTGAATCATGAGGGCTGGAGGAAATTATTGGTTTGGCTGGTATTGTAACTGGTTCGCCTAAAGAGACTCATGCTGGTTTGTTCTGAGGAATACCTGGGCGGCTTGCATCGTCCCAGAGAAGGGATCAGGATCAGACACAGACGGCTGTTAGTAGTCTGCTCATTAAGACGCCTCGTCTTTTTGTTGACGAGTAAACAGCATGGAGAGCCTCATTCTGAACACGCTCGAAAGTCCTTGTCCCTGTCTTTGTGGCTCCTGTCAAAATGCCTAACAGAGACAATTTAACTGAAGATCGCCGATCTGGAGTGAGAATGAGAGGGTCTATGGGGAACAACCACCATGACCGATGACAGCCCGGTCACAGTGGTGGCTCGAGCGCCGCTTCGATCTGTCACGAGGAAGCATGAATAATAACAATGAAAGACTTGACAAGACGGATACCTGTCAAATTGGTCGCATGAATGAGCAGCGCTCTGATCGCAAAACGAAGCAAAATCATCTCAGAGTCTGCCTCTAATAAACACCTGTTAGAAAGCAGGGTGCTGCTATGAAGGATTTTTGGATTCTTTACTCTATATAAATAAAGAGACATTTCAAGAACCTAAATTCTGGGCTCAGGACGGCCACTACAGCGCGCTTGATTAACGCTGGCGTATTGTTTGCCTTGAAAAAGGTTGTGTACCTACAGCAATCCTGGCAGCCATTGGATACAGGCAGTACCATGGATGTATGGCAACAATGGACGTGGTTGTCGCAGGAAGTAAAGCTCCCTCACCAGTGGAAGTTACCTTGCCGCTAGAAGCTTTGTCAGGGCTGTAAGTGGTCATCGGCTGGGGCTGATGCTTGGCTGGCTACCTACCAGGATAACCAGCGGACGATGACGATGATGATGCACAAGCTGCCAGCACCCACTTTTGCAGCCATTGGTCTTCTTGGCCTTCATTGTAATCTGAGCTCAGGAGCATCATGAGCACCGACCAACCAATCCCCTGAATATGTATTGATGTGCTGCGGTTTACGGGTACTGTTGATTGTTATTAGGAACGTCACCACTGCTCGAGTCTGTGCGTGTAATGCAAATGCATTGTGGTTAGGATGGAAACTGACAAGGCAAGATGGTCTCGTGCGAAGCGATTCACGGCCATCAATATTGTGTGCGAATAGAGAAGAGAAGAGTTCCTTTTCAGCCCTCTTTTTCAATGCACTTACTCTGGAGCTGCGATTTCCATTCGGTACGTACCTACAGCCGGCTACGTAGGCGACCAGGTAGGGGCTACCTACAGATTTGCTTCTTTTCCCTGAGGGTCGCTTTCTCTACGTCATCGCGTGCAGGGTTGGCACTACTTACCCCCGTTCTGCGCGCCAGCATCGTGGACTAGTCAAGTACCAGACAAGTAGTATGTCCGACCATTATATGCTCATTGGTGCCACGGTGCCGCGGTACGCTACTTTGATGTACCTGGGTCAAATGCAAGCCAGAAACCAGCTTTGCCCACCTTGAAATCGGTTCTTCAAAGTGCCCGTTTGAGGAGTCTCCAGTCTCTCACTAACCAGGCCAGGCCAGTTCAGTCCACCTCTCTACCACCGCTACCACCGCTACCTTTTGAATCTCCGCACCAAGACAGTCTGAGAGACACCACAATTCACTGCGCAGGACTGGTGTGTGGTCGAACCCCCAATTTTCCGCTCTCAAACCTCCTGCGTTGCGTTCCGGCCGCTCGTTGCCCCGTTGTTGGAACATCCTCTTACGGCCCTCACACTCGGATCCTGGGCCATCCTATCCTGACCTCCCTACGAGTCAATAAACACCTCGGTCGTTGATCAACCGGTGCTAAGTTTCTTAGAGACCATCGCTGCTGCTACTGTGCTGCCACTGTTGGCTCGGGGTTAGAGGGAACAAAGCGTCGACCTCTATACCCCCTCCTCCACTACTACCTTAGTTTGACATATCCTTTAAATCGCGAATTGTCCTCAACACTACTCTTCCTGCCGGCGAGAAGGATTCAGCTGTGCGTCTTTGGACGACTTATTTTCCTGTGAGGCATGCAAGGAGCCACCTCGCCGGTTGGCGACGACATATTATCGATCTCATCACCACCAAGTCAACAGGACTTGACGACTCTCGCCTCTCCGACACCCGTATTGCCGTCGTTTTCGCTGGCCGAGAAGCTGCCCGTGAGCGCTATTAGAAATGGAAGTGTGATGCCGGAATCGATCTCCAACTCGACTATAAATGCGACTGCGACACCAACCGCGCGTGACGCAATGACGACGGATCGCCACCCGAGCCACCCTCCACCCTCGCCCCTTGATGCTCAATCTAAAGAGCCCCGCGTCCACAACAACATGATAGTAGATCCTACCGATGAGAGCACTGTTTCTGTGATCAAGGGCTCGGGTAACACTGCCGAGCCATTGGCTGCCCATGCTGGAACAGATGCATTGAGTCCTCAGCGTGTAGGTTTTGGTGGTGCTCCCTCTCCCACCCAAGCGTCATCGCAGAAGCAACTTAACGAATACCGAGAAAAGCTTGCACGCGACCTTGAACGCCGCGAAATGTCTGCCCGGGGCTTGATGGCAAGCCCTAATGAAAAGAATCGGGTTTCTCCTATCCCCGAAGAAGGCCTTTCCAGTTCACCGCTTCAGACTTCAGCTCTGACAACGACCTCAACTGAGTCGAATGCTACTGTTCGAGGTGCTCCCACTCCAGGGCCCGTCGCAGGAACACCGTCATATCCGTTTCCACGAATGGCCCCTGCTGGTTTCGTCCCGTCATATCTGCATAGACCTTTTACCACACTCTCACCTACAGGTGCTCCACGATCTTTCAGCTATGGTTCTTTTGACGCCTTGGGCATGATTGCCCAGGATAAGGTCCTTTCAAGTACTTCGACTCCAGCATCAAACTTCACATTCAACCCGTCCGCAATGTCACCCCAGCCTGAAAATCTCGATTTTCCCAATCCTAACCTCTACGATCTTTCTTTAATGCTAGCTGCCGAGCCTGGACTAGATGCTTGGTGGTCGAATGTTGTTCAAATTATGAGAGATGTGTACAAAGCTGAACGAGTAACACTTGCTATTCCAGCTGACACAACAGACATCGAAAATGTTCCTTGGGGCCAAAAAGCAACCTTCAATCTTCACAAGGAAGACGATCTAAGTTTGGGTTATATGGCAGCCAAACAGTCTAGTAGCGTCGTCATGAGCACAAGCGACCACGATAGATCCTGGCCTGGTTCTAATGCTACACCACCGATTTCTGACGATAATCTGCATACCAAGTCTGCCCCCCGGCCAGACTTATTCAGTCGCCATTCATTCACGACTTATGAGGATAAGAGGGAGAGAACACGAACTCCACCTAACGCACAGGCTCGGCGGCCCGCGTTTCTTGCCAGAAGTCAAAGTAATTATCCCGCAGGTCCTACCTCAAAAGAGTCCTATCTCGATTATGCCAGACTGAATAAGACGACACTTGACGAACATGATGCCATTGAGCAGCAAATTCCAAGCTGGGAGGCGCCGCTCATGGGTGAAAAGGAAAGCCAGGGACGTGTTCTACCGGTATTACAGGCTCTTGATTATGAGGCAGATCCTTTGATTGACCACAGTGGTATCATGCGAGTACTTGAACGCGGAAGAGCCATTGCACTTACTAGATCATATCCGTATCTCGCTGATGAAGCCCCGGCTGAGCCGTCGAAGAAACCAAAACCTGCCGCCCCAGACCCTTCCTCGAATACCCCAAGGAATTTTGCCAAACCACGCTCGGACTCATTCTCGAAATTATCATCAATGTTCAACTCGGCTAGTTCTTCTCGTGTACCGACTCGCAGCAAAACTCACTCAGCTGCCGACAGAGCGAAATCAATAGCCTCACGATTAGAGGGCCGCTTAGAAGACGATGTGCCTAGGCCTCCAACGCCTAAGTACGAAGAGTTTGAACAAGCGCCACCTTCACCTTGGTCACAGTCGCCAGCTCCATCACCAGCTGTACGCGCTGACCCTAAAGAAAACCCCTTTTTCACAGATGCCATGGTCGACGAAGATTCATTCAATCCAGATACTGGCACAGAGGATTACACTGGAATGCGGCCGCCCGAAGCTATCGGTGTTGATAACTCGTGGACGGTTCTTCACATCCCCTTGTCTCACGTTCTTCTCTCGAAACCCACTCGAACCTTTAAACTAGACAGCACTTTAATGGAGCAAAGATCTCACGCACGTACCAAAAGCGAGAGTATTCCTGCTCCTAGCGAGGAGGGTGGCCGTAACACACCAGACAGTCTTAAGAGAGATAAGCCGGCACCGATCGCTATTTTATCGATTCTAAGCCCAATCATCCCTTACCCATCTAATCTCAAGCACTCCTTGGAACATTTGGCACCTCATATGGCCACAACTTTCTCATTATGCCGGCACTACAGTAATCTGGAGACGGAGTTGGCAGGGCTTCAACGGAAACGGCCGCATACGACTGGATTTGGGGCGGTTGCACACGATGGGCGGCCATTGGAAAGCATGGCTTATCTAACTGCGGATGACGTCGTTCCACACCAGTCTCTCGCTGGTAGTATGACGAGTCCGAGCGATTACTCTGGTGTTTCTAAAAGTGCTACTGGATCTCCATTGGGCACTCCTGGGTGGGACCAGGGATCTGGAGGCTTTCATGCCGACAAGCGGCCACCGCCGACCTCGAGTCCTGCTGCAACACCTCAAGGAGAGGGATACTTCAGTTCGAGGCAAAGACCAGTACCCGCGCGACACGAAACATTTGGCGGCATAGGTACCCCACGGGCAAGAACAAGTTCAAAAGACACTTCTCCTGCTGAGAAGCGAAATATCCGAGTCAGCGGTTCTCTTCTTACACAAGAGAGTCCGGAACAAAACTCGGCTGCCGATAAAGCAATTCGTACTTCTTCCGACGAATCGACTGGCGGATTGACCAAAAAGTCGAGTCAAGTTGACGCTCCAGATGTCAGTATGGATACTCTGGATCCTACCAACAATGACAATACAGCTGAAGATTTGGCTGACTCTACCAAGACCGGACGTGGCACTCGACAAGGGCACAGCATGCTTCATTCATATGGTGCAGATTTTGCCTCCACTTTCCAATCTCTTCCGCCGAGCTCTACACTCTCAGCCAGACCAACACCCGTTTCTGCACCTTCTCGGAGTGGCTCATTGACTACCACAGCTGTTGATATGCCACCGCCTTCGGACAGACTCAAGGGACTGATTTTAGATTCCCTACCCGCGCATGTATTCGTCGCACTTCCGCAGACCGGAGAAATTGTCTGGGTCAACAGCCGTTATCTCTCGTACCGAGGCCAGACAGCCACCGACCTTGCCGCAGACCCATGGGGTAGTCTTCACCCTGATGACCGAGACGACTACTTAAAAGCATGGGGCCATTCTATTCGCACGGGCGAACAATTTTCGAGGACTGTTCGAATCAAACGATTCGACGGCGCATATAGGTGGTTTTATGCCAGAGCAGTTGCATCAAAGGATAAGAGAGGGGTTATCATGCAATTTCTTGGATCGTACATGGATATACACGATCAGCACATTGCGGAACTGAAAGCGGCGCGACAAGAGGAAATCGAGGCATCGGAGGCTAAACACCGATTACTTGCCAACCTCATCCCTCAGATCATCTTCACAGCGACCGAAGACGAAGGAATCACTTTTGCCAACGAACAGTGGCTCTCGTATACAGGGCAAAGCTTCTCTGACTCACTTGGATTGGGTTTCATGGACTTTGTACATCCGGACGATCTTGCGAAATGCCGAATTCCCTCTACCCAACCTTCAACCCCTGGCGGAATACGACGTGACGGCCATAGCAAGATATACCGGCAGGGATCTGCACAGTCTGAGGCGGCGTCAACTGCCACTATTCAACCTCCCAAGTCGCACACACCTCAAGACTCGCCCCTCCGTAACGTGCAGCAAGCCCTGTCGCGGAACAACAGCTCTAGCAGCAGTTCAGCGTACGAATGGCCTGCTGCAGACTTGACTGAACTGGCTCGAAAGGGAATAATCAAAGTGGCGACTGATAGCGCTGGCCGAGTCTCATACACAACTGAGGTTCGATTACTGTCCAAGACTGGAGAATACCGCTGGCATCTTATTCGATGTGTTGAGATTGACACTATTGATTTCGGCAGTGGTGCTAGCTCCTACTTTGGATCTGCGACAGACATCAACGACCACAAGCTTCTTGAGACCAAGCTCAAAGAGGCCATGGAAACCAAGGGAAGATTCCTGAGTAACATGTCCCACGAGATTCGTACTCCTTTAATCGGAATTTCGGGCATGGTAAGCTTTTTACAGGATACCACTCTGAATGAAGAGCAGCTCGACTACACCAACACCATACAGACCAGTGCCAACAGCTTGATCATGATTATCAATGACATTCTAGATTTATCTAAGGTCGACGCTGGCATGATGAAACTAAAGCACGAATGGTTCCATACCAGGTCCATCATTGAAGACGTGAACGAGCTTGTTTCCACAATGGCCATTGCGAAACGACTCGAGTTGAACTATCTCGTGGAGGCCGATGTACCTGCATGGGTCAAGGGCGATAAGGTGCGAATTCGCCAAGTTCTCCTCAATGTCACTGGCAATGCCATCAAATTCACTTCAGAGGGTGAAGTCTTCAGTCGATGCCGTGTTTACGTCGCGGAGGGTTCCCCTGTCGATGAGAATGAGATCATGCTGGAGTTTTCTGTTACTGATACAGGTCGCGGATTCTCGAAGGAGGAGGCGGAGTTGATTTTCAAACCTTTCAGTCAGATCGATGGAAGTAGCACCCGACAACACGGTGGGAGTGGACTGGGCCTTGTCATTTCTCGACAGCTTGCTGAGCTACATGGCGGTAGCATGACGGGACGCGCAACGCTGGGCAAAGGCTCTACCTTTACCTTCACAGCGCGGTTTGGCCTTCCTACAGCTGATGATCACCCTAACCTGCCTGACAGCCCTCCTGCTACTGGTGCTTTCACGCCTAGACCGGAGATGGTTGATAATGTTCCCAGCACTATCAAACCTCTCCCTCCGCCAAAACATTTACGCAACGCCGAAGGCGCTAGCCCTGGAGGCACAGCATCAGAGTTTACGTCACCTGGAGGCCTTTCTGTTGGTAGCTCCAACCCGTCTGTCCGTTCAGCTAAGTCGCAAGTCACCGACCGATCCTCTGCAACATCTGTCACCGGTGGTCTGGCCCGATTCAGCGAGGCGGCTAAAGCTAGTGGACAAGATTTGTCTCAGATGAAGTTAGAGATGCCCTCAGGGCGCAGCTCTCCTGGTACTCATCTCTTGCCTGGCAGTGGCTCACCTGAGGACTTCCGACCTCCCATGTACTCAATCCTCATCATCTGCCCGCAGTTCCATAGCCGCGAGGCCACCACTCAACATATTGAGATGACTCTACCAAAGGACGTACCTCATCAGATCACAGCCTTGGCAAGCGTGAATGAGGCACAGACATTGATCGGTGGTGAGGATCCTATCAAGTTCACACATATCGTCATCAACCTTCCCTCTGCCGAGGCTATCATTGGTCTTATGGATGACATTACGAAATCACAGACAATCGATAAGACAACTATTCTTGTGCTGTCAGATTCGGTGCAACGACAAGCTGTCATCAAGTTGGCGGCCAACACCAAATATGAGCAGCTCCTCTCAGATAACATGGTGACTTTTATCTACAAGCCTGTGAAGCCGTCTCGATTTGCTGTCATATTCGATCCAAACAAGATGCGTGATCTTAGCATAGATCGTAATCGCTCTACGGCGCAGCAAATGGTCGAGAATCAGAAGGCTAGCTACCAGGAGATTGAACGGCGCATGGGCAACAAGGGCTACAAGGTGCTCCTAGTCGAGGACAATCCTGTCAATCAGAAAGTTCTCATGAAGTATCTCAAGAAGATTGGGGTTGACGTCGAGATTGCCGTTGATGGCGCAGAGTGCACCAACATGGTTTTGTCAAAGCCACATAAGCACTACTCGTTGATTTTGGTATGTTGCTCTATACCATACTCTCCAGTCTCCAATGAGAATTTTAATAACTGACACATCCTTCTTAGTGTGATCTACATATGCCACGAAAAGACGGCTACCAGGCGTGTCGTGAGATTCGACAGTGGGAAATTGCCAACAATTTCCCTCAGATGCCTATCATCGCCTTGTCAGCCAATGTCATGTCAGACGTTCAGGATAAATGTGTCGCAGCGGGATTCAGTGACTACGTCACGAAACCAGTCGACTTCATCGACCTCAGCAGAGCTATGTCCAAGTTCTTCTGATCACACCACTCTTGCCACTCTTGCCACTCTCCTCCTCTCAAGCAATGCTGGCGCATAGTCACCGCTCTGCCACTTCTTCTTGGACCTTTTACATTCTACGACTGTTCACGACTTACCTCTTCCGTTCATAATTATACTACGGCAGCTTCTATTTTAGACCAGACAGATCTATGTAGGGCCACCTTGGTCTTCTGCTGCCAAAGCTAAGCCTTGTCGCAGCTCAATAGAGCTGACATAGGTTGAGGCACCTGCCAACTGACCTTATTTCTATTGGCATAGTTTATTTCTGGGTTATACGACTTTTTATACCAACGACGATTTTCCTGCCTCGGTCAGGCAAATTGTCTTCTGCATGTTGCTGGACGTTACCGCAGGGTTTATAATGGGTGCTGGCGATCTTTCACGCGCCTGTTGTCTGTTTCGTTTCACTTTTCACTCACCTGGGTTGAAAGACCCGAGGGGGTCCTGGGAGGGCTCGAAGACTGGATATGGCGTCAAGGAGTTTTGTTTGCATTGTTCATGTCTTGCTACCATGGCCTGATTGAATGATTCATTTTGCCATATGGGTAAAACGCACGTTAGCCATGAGCGGCGGGTTCAATGAGGATATACTTTTTTGTTCTTTTTTTGGTAATGTTTTTGGCGAAGAATATGGGTTATGCATGAAAAATGGACGAGCAGGATAGGTTGAATCTCTTCAACTTTGTTCGATATTCATTTATACTTAGATAGACGGACGCCGCAGGAAAAGAGGTGGCGGCGGGGCATTTCCAACACGGTGTTATACAATATTCATGACGCGGCAAAAATAAAGAAATCAATCTAAATTATAACCATTCCAAGAACAATTCTGCGTATTTAGAACGTCTGAGAATGGAGGAATAGACATGTTATTTTGTGATGTTATGCTAGCCCAAACGTTATCATAGGCCCCAAATAGCTCAATCTCAAAACCATGCCAGCACAGTTGGTCATTCTATCCGTTGCTTTTCCGTAATCCGTTCCAAAATCGTTCGTCATTAGCATAAAGATATGAAAATCATCAAAACAATTTGCCTCGCCTTGGCGGGCTGGTATCCGCGGTTCCCATGCAATTCAAGTCATAAGAGAGTGAGAATGCACCCATCCAAGTAAGAATACGATCAGTACACACTGCCCCGGATACTTCGATCCTCCTTCTCAGCGCGATCCAAATCCTCAACAAGTTCAGCGTCACCGTCACAAGAGGCATCGGTAGATGCATCACCAAGACGGTTAGTCCTTGCATATTCATCCGGGCTATCCTTATCGCTCGTGTATGCTAGATGTTCGGGTCCGGCTTTGAGGAGGGGTTTCTGATTGTATGAAGGCTTCTCGCTTCTTTCGCCAACGGTCCTGTTGAGTTGTGCGTTCAAGGAGGCAATACGGTGTAAGCTTATGTTCTCATCCTCTGAGGAGTCGTTGTCAGTCTCGGCGGCAGATGTGTGGCCAGAATAGCTGCCGCCCCCATCGCGGCCAATATGCAAGTATGGCGACTGGATATACTCGCTGGCAGAGATGATTGAGGGGGTATCATTGAGGTCAGAAACGGATTTGCCTTCATGGTTTGATGAGATGTCGATCTCTGGCCCATCATCATGAGCTCCGAGGGTGGTGCCCTCAATATTGGTACCAATGCAGTCTAATTGAGCCTTCTGCTTCCGACTGACGATGGTAATGATCTCGTCTGGGTTTGTGATTTTGCCATAAGGCTCTGGCCCGCCGTTCTCATGATCCTTTTTGCGCATGATCTCCAAATCCTCACGCTTAGCATAGTGTCGACTATGGTCACAGCCATTGGGACATCCACCCCATCGGCGTGTAACAACAAATGTTTTGGTGCGTGGGAGTTTCGAGCTGTCCCTGTCCTTGTCCTCTTTGTCTTTGCGTTCTCGCCGCAGATCGGACCAAGTTCGTAACTTGTTCTCTAGAAGGTACTTATTGTTTTCTTGCTTGCGCATGATGAGGAACTCGCAGTGGTTGATGTTTCGGAGATCTTCAAAGTACTCGACAGTGAAATGATACCATTTCATGAGAAAGACACGGGACATGAGCCCGTGGGTCACTAAGAAACGTACTGTTAGTAAGATCGCAAAGCTGCTTGGTGAAATACATACCCAGTACACAGACACTGGGGAAGTCATCTTCGCCAAATTGTCGCCATAGACTCTCATTGAATCCGCTCACACGATCGTAAGCATCAGCAGCACTCTCTCCATTGGGTATACGGTAGAAGAAGTGGCCATAATCGGCCCTCTCTTGCCACATACGTTCCATTTCAGCGCTGCATGGTTGGAAGTTACCAAAATCCTGCTCACGTAGCCGAGGCTCTTCGTACACCTTGATGTTAGCTCGGCGGAAAGGCGACGGGGAGCCTTCGTCCGAGGTCAGACTCTCGAGAATTCCTTCTGTTGTTTCACGTGTGCGGCGGTATGGAGAGGTAAAGAACTGTAAGGTATCGTCGGGACGGAGGAGGCTTCGGAGACGACGTCCGGCGTCGTGGGCTTGGTTCCAGCCTTCTGGCGTAAGTTTGACTCGGTGATCGGGAACGGTCTGGTGAATTTCTCGGTTCTCTTGATAATTGTCAGCACGTATTGAATAATGAGGGACGAAAAAGCCAGAGCATTAACGTACTATTGCCTTCGGACTGGCCGTGGCGAACTAGAATGATCAAGCGTGGCTTGGTCATGATGCTGTAGGGACGCGATATAGAGGGGTAGTCTTTGAGTGATTGAGCGTGTCTCTAATAAGTCGAAGGATGAATTTGATATTCCGGGGTCCTGAGCGTTTTCACAATAGTTGTATAAGTTGAATGGAGGTTTTCAAGTTGTGAGACAGGTTGGGTAAAGACGGGATAGAATATGGCGGAGTAGGGATAGATAGTTTTGCAATTGGTCAGCCAAAGCATAGGCAGGAGTCACCAATTATGAATACTAAGAGAGAAGAGGATGGAAGCTTGGGAGAAAGAGCAGGAGCTCAGCGTCATAAAAAAACAAATGAAGAAAAGCCAAAGGAAGGTGAAGCGTGGATTGCAACGTCTTTTTTTAGTGAGGCTTGTCTAATCCCGTAGCCGTTGGCTCAAGCTCACGAGACATCCTGACCTGAAGCATCCATCAGAGCGAGGGCAAGTGCAAGCCCATGCCATGCCATGCAACCATGTTTCCGAAAAAAAAAAAACGACGCCCCGCCAGAATTGCCGGGATAACCCCCACCACCACCTCAGCCCAGCTGGAGGAAGATGTGTCCGCCTACCTAGGGACTACGTATCGTGCACCATGAACCTCCATTCCATCTGAGCGGAGAGGTGGTCCTCGGGGAGCAAGAAAACATCGGGCCTTGACACGGATTGTCCAAATTAACTCAGCAAAAAGTATTATAAGCTTAGGCTAGATTTATACCAAATTATCTAAGTATTTTTATCATTTAGGATCAAGGTCCTGTGCTTTCTTTCATCCCCTTGGTGAGGAGAATCCAAGGGTGGTGCTGTACTTTCGAGGCAGGTACCGGCACCCTCGTTTGGGGCCGGAGCCGCCCCGCCATCTGTCGACCGAAACAGCAAAACAGCTTCTCAGTCGTCAACGGTCAAGCCTCCAAGCACACAATGATTGACCAATGACAATGGATGCCATATTGAAGCTGGTCATCACACGGAGACAGAAACAGCCCATAAGAGTTCTTGGAAGATGAACTAGTCTCAACCAAATCTTTCCGAATCCTTGCTAATATTACGAATGAAGCAAAGGCACAAGGGGTAGCTCC